>NC_090650.1:217845521-218445521 GCF_040937935.1 Hyperolius riggenbachi
TGCTGCATGGTCTGAGGTTAATTACAGCCGCCACTTAAATAACTTTGGCCTAAAACGCCCAACATTTGTTGCAAGAAGGTCTGAAAGGGGAGAAAAGAACTGCAAGCCTTAAAGGGAAGGTGCAAGCAGTTAAAAAAAAAACAGATCTACTTATCAGGGGCTTCCTGCAGCCCCTGGCAGCCGATTGTGTCCCTCGCCGCAGCTCTGCTCGCAGCCAGTGCCCTGTGGGTCCCCTCCATTGCAAAATAATACAATTTTAATCTACAATAATAATCTTCTGCGCCTGCGCATGGCTGTGCCGCTCACGTGGCTTGTGAGCGTAGGCGCAGAAGTACTACACCTGCACAGAGTGCTCCAGACCACATGAGTGTGATCACGTGTGGTGCGCTTGCGCATGTGCAAAAGATGCCAACCTGGGGAGGTCAGCATCTGCAATGGAGGGGGACCCCAGGCCACCGGCTTTTAGCGGAGCTGCGTTGAGGGACACAAACTGCCAGGGCTGGAGGAAGCCCCGGGTAAGTAGATCTGTTTTTTTTATACTACTCCCACCTCCCCTTTAAGGCCTGTCTGCTGGGTATGGTATCTGGTTAATGGGTGACTGACACAGAGGTGGAGGCCAATATTGGTGGTTCTCCAGCAGAATTCCAGAGATATAATCAAGGATTCACCAACATTTTTACGGAATTGGACGCCTTTAAGGCTTACATTGGAGGAGAACACCGTTCAACAATCAAACCTTTTTGATCAAATAGACTGAGTAGGCTGTTGGATGCTGAACTTAAAGAACAGGAATTTATTAAACACTTTAGGGCTGGTTTACAGGGACGTCCGCCCAACGTTTACTGGCAGCGTTCTGGATTCAGTGGTAAACACTCCCATTCAAGGAAATGGGAGCATTTCTACTGGGCTTTTACCAGTGTTTGGGTTAATGGGGCATTCCAATCCCGATTTTCTCTGGCGTTTGAGGCGACCCTGGACGCTACATGTAGCATCCTGGGGCGGTTAACCACTGTGGCTAATGTCCCCCTGTGAGGATGAAAATCGCCGACCGCAACTAAAAGCAACACTACCTTCCTGGGAATCAAAAACGAGGTTGTAGACATAGTCACGTCCCCGATGCAATAAATTAACTTTTTGCAGGATGTTATCAAAAGCTTTATACTTCTAATGGGAACTACTCTTGTTAGGAACTGGTGAACTTTTTGAATGGGGCCTCCTTCCTCCAGCTGTAAGAGGAATAGACAGTGGACTTGGGTTGAGACATAACACTAGAGGACTTAAATAAGACCCCATCAGAAATGCAGACACACGAAGTCACTCAGTAGGCAACTTTCCACCCATATTGAAACTTTAATCCACCCTGACTAGACTAGTTTCATGCCAAATGGGTAGGGGCGTTAATCTGCGCTTATTACACACTAATTTCTTTCCTGAGCTTAACAACCAAGGGGAAAGAGTTCTTGCCTCACTTGATCCCAAAAAAGGCTTTTGGTTTGGTCGAGTGGCAATACTTCCGGGAGGTCTAGCAAAATTTGGGCCTGGGTCGGACTTTTACATAACTACCCGATTGCTAGAATCCAAACCAATTATGACACCTCCCACCCTTTTTAACTATACAGGGTAACGCGGTTGAGTTTCCTCCTCCCTTCCCTCCGGTTTTAATTTACCCTAGAGCCAGTGCCAATTCAGATTAAATGGCGAGATTGGAAGTTTACATTAGTAGAACCTGGAGGAGTAGAAAAAAATAATGATTTTTCCCCCTGAACCCCACAAGGTCACTTCACAGACTGCTGATGTTACTTGGTATATACAGCATCTTTTCAGGTATTAGAATCAATTAAGAGTAGTCCTTATTTTTGCACGTTACCAAATTATAGATATTTTCCTCTCCTTCCAGGTTCAGAACAGTACAGATCTAATGCAGGTTTGCTAAAATAGTATCCACTGAGGCTTATTTTGTAAGAGAGATGCCATTTGCCATAGTTTGTCTTACAGGTTCTTCTAAATGTTTTTAGAGTGTGTACAAAGTCACGTAGGTAAAAAAAAGGCAGGGGGGGGGGGGGGTTACAAAGGATACACCTCCAACACACAGTGTCGTTTCTGACCATAGTATAAATGAGCAACAGTTATGCATGAACGGTTTTAGGATAATTGGGTTGAAGGTTTGGCATTTATCTCTCCCATGTTGGTGTCAAAGCCACATAAATGCTGTGGATTTAGGCTAATTTCACACCAGGACGTTGCGTTAGAGGGGGCGTTAAGGTCGCATAACGTCCCCCTAACTCAACGCCTGGTGGTGCTGGATCTGGACGTCAGAGTGAGCCGCGTTGTGCAGCTCACTCTGGCGTCAGTGATGCCGTGATGCGCACTCTTATGCGCATGCGGCATCACGTGGTCCCGCCGGCCAATCGCCGCACAGAGCGGCTGCTCCAGGAAGTAAACACTGCACGTCATAACGTGCAGTGCATATTAATTAGCCATGTGCCTGGCCGCTCTCCGCTCCTCCCAAACATTACTGAGCATGTGCAAGCAGTCTAACGCGGCTCAGCCGCGTCCAAAGTACTGCATGCAGTACGTTGTCTTGTGACGCAGCGTTACAATGTAACGCAACGTCCGCACTGTGAACAGCCCCATTGATTTTTCATTACTGTGCGGTGGGCTGCGTTACAGGCTGCTCTAACGTGCGCCTGTAACGTCCCACTGTAAAACCAGCCTAAAAGATCGGTCCCATTTATGTATTTATAGCACAGTGTTCTGCACACCCATTTTCATGTGTTTGACTGATGTACAAGCTCTCTACAGACCAGAACACATAGCATAATTATTACCCCCAATGACTACGATAGTATTAGAATTGGGCTACTGAATGAACACAACATTGGATACTTCCTGGTGAACTCTGTCAAACAGGGAATTCAATTAGAATTATTGGTTTGAAGTGTTTGTCCTGCTTTCATCTGCTGCTACAGTGGGGATATGGAGACAAATCAAATGATATGATTGGTTTTTATTGCAATAAGCAGAAGTACTGTATAAAACTACTTTTTAACCCTTGAAAATCATCTGAAGAGTCAAGGATCGTCTTATACGCCGGGTGTCATTGATGCCGGGTGACACGCCCTATCCTGTTACTGTCTCTCAGATCTCGCTGCTAAGGACTGTAGAGAATTGGCTCAGGCGCACATGTGCGAGATCTGAGAGGCAGAGAAGGAGGTAAATAGGAAACAAGGGTGGGCCAGAAGGGTGAAAGAGTCGTGTTTTATGGGCACAACGAGATCTGTTCTTCTATACCGCTCTGATAAACAAGGAGAGCTGAGCAATCCAATTAAGGAGAGGGAGAGTTGACCAATCCAACCAATCAATTGCCTATATACTGGGTACCACATGCAGTATAGCACCAGTATCTGTTCATACATAGCACCAGTATATGATGTTTTTTAAATTTTTATGTGCTGTGCATTGGAAGAGGGGTAGTCTTATATAGCAAGTATATCCTAAGCTCTATCTTTTATCTGGAAAAGTTGGGGGGGGGGTCATCTTATACACCAGAATATACGGTAATTACACCACTAGTCCCTGGACTGCAGTTTTATCTTCAACAGAAAAAACTGTGCCACTGATGTCTCACAACTGAGGCTCCTTTTACACTTAATGTGTTGGTATGCACTAGTACACATTGGTACGCATTTTTTCCATAGCAGTGCATTGTGAAAAAGCTTTCAGCTAAACCGCGTATAGTGGGAACTGATCCATAGAAAAACATGGACATTACTTTGAAAATCAGTTTTCATTCAGGTAAACTGAGAGCAACTGATTAAGTGTGAAAGGGCCCTTAAGATGGTGTCAGTTGACCAATAGAATCATTCTTGTGAGGCAGGAAGGGGTGGGCAAAATTTAAGACTTGCGCTTGTATCTTTGCCAATCTCTTTTAGAAAAAGGACAATTAAAAAAAAAAAAGAAAATGTATATTAAATGATATTATATTTGCCTTGCTAAAATTATAGTAGCCTCCCTGGCGACCTGAGCACGGGCTGTGATTTCTATGTGCGCAGCGGTAAGCCCGTGCTCGGGTCAGGCTGTCAAAAATGTGCCTCCTGCTTTGCTGAACTGGGTCCCGCGTGCGATCATCGCTGCCAGCGGGACCCAGGCTTTTCCCCCCCGAACCTTTTTGTCAATTTTTGTGGCCGCCGGGATCCCCATGTCCCCTCTATTCTTCTCGGGACCCGGCGGCCAATCAGTGCGCGGCGGGGGCGTCGTGACGTCATGCGGTGGGGGCGGGGCTATTTTTAAAGTGGACCTGGAGATGTTCAGGTCCAAAACTAATGTAAAAGAAAAGAGAGAAATCGCCCTGTGTATCTGTGTGTACACACACACACACACAAACACACACATGTATGTATATGCTTGGACATGCATGTATGTACATGCATGTATCTACACATGCATGTATGTACATACATACATACACATGCATGTGCGCACATACAGGTATGTACGTGCATGTATGTACATGTACATATGTATGTATGCACGTGTATGTATGTACATGTTTGTATGTACTTGTATATATGGAGAGAGTTTAGCCTTATTTGTCTCTAATCACAAGTTGTAATTTGATCTCTCCCCTGTGTCACCTGACTGCCATGGCAGAAAAGCTTATTTGAAAGCACAGGATGATAACAATATAGTCATTTGGTTCCCAACTGCTTCTGAGCTCAGTGCTTCTGCCATACTGTTTTGTTTTGTTTTGTCCTGTTTTTGACTAATTTCTGCCTGCCACCTGCACCGACCTCTTCCCTGATTTTGACTATTCTCTTATTTGTACAGTTTCAAAATTTTTAAGTGTCTTCATAAATTTAATTAATTCACAAAATTTGTGTTCTAGTCTTATGCAGAAGGTCTACCAAGCTTTTATTCTGTCATATTTTGGTAAATTATGACTTAAGAATTGGAGGCCAAAAATTTTAGAAAAAAATGTACCGCTTTTGACTCATAATTTGACACAAATTATTATTATTATTATTATTTAGTATTTATATAGCGCCGAGACATATTACGCAGCGCTGTACAATGTATATATATATATATCTTGTCACTAACTGTCCCTCAAAGGAGCTCACAATCTAATCCCTACCATTGCCATATGTCTATATTATGTAGTGTAAATACTGTAGTCTAGGGCCAATTTTAGGGGTAGCCAATTAACTTATCCGTATGTTTTTGGAATGTGGGAGGAAACCGGAGTGCCCGGAGGAAACCCACGCAGACACGGAGAGAACATACAAACTCTTTGCAGATAGTGCCCTGGCTGGGATTCGAACCAGGGACCCAGCGCTGCAAGGCGAGAGCGCTAACCACTATGCCACCGTGCTGCACCGCCAGGGAGGTTAAAGCAATAATAAGATGGTTGCTATAGGTTTGTGTTATTGTAGAGAATTTGTGCACAGGTTCACTCTAAACCCTACAGTTGTGTTCAAAATTATTCAACCTGAAATTGAGTGTTTTGGCCAGTTTGACATTGATTTTGATCACTTCAGTCATCTTGTTCACAATTAAATCAAAGAGGCACTTGTAAGTCAGACAAATATAACATAACATTTATAATGAAATAACCACAAATGTCTTTTCTGTTCTCACATCATCAGTTTTATTCAACCCCCAAGTGACATTCATTCTTAGTACTTAGTACAACATCCTTTTCCAGTTATAACAGCATTTAAACGTGTGTCTTCTTGGGCAAAAGCCTCCAGTTCAGTCATATTTTTAGGCTTGCATGCTGCAACTGCTTTCTTTAAAGGATACCACAACAGAAATGTGACATAATGAGATAGACATGTGTATGTACAGTGCCTAGCACACAGATAACTATGCTGTGTTCCTTTTTTACTTTCTCTGCCTGAAAGAGTTAAATATCAGGTATGTAAGTGGCTGACTCAGTCCTGACTCAGACAGGAAGTGACTACAGTGTGACCCTCACTGATAAGAAATGCCCCTTTTTTTACCTCTTTCTTGCTCTCAGAAGCCATTTTCTGCTAGGAAAGTGTTTTATAGTTGGAATTTCTTATCAGTGAGGGTCACACTGTAGTCACTTCCTGTCTGAGTCAGGACTGAGTCAGCCACTTGCATACCTTATATTTAACTCTTTCAGGCAGAAAAATAAAAAAGGAACACAGCATAGTTATCTGTGTGCTAGGCACTGTACATACACATGTCTATCTCATTATGTCACATTTCAGTTGGGGTATCCTTTAAGTCCCACCAGAGGTTCTCAATTGGATTTAAGTCTGGTGACTGCGTTGGCAACTCCAAAATGTTCCAGCCTTTAATCTGCAACCATGCTCTAGTGGACTTGGAGGTATGCTTGGGATTATTGTCCTGTTAAAAGGTCCAACGTCTCCCAAGCCTCAGGTTTGTGACGGACTGCATCACATTTCATCCAATATCTCCTGGTACTGAAGAGAATTCATGGTACCTTGCACACGCTGAAGCTTCCCTGTACCTGAAGCTGGCTCCCGGCATCTTCTCCACATCACCTCCCGGCTCCCAGCTGGCATCTTCTCCGCATCACCTTCCGCATCACGGCATCCGTGTATAACTTCCTGTGTCACTGCGGAAGTACAAATAGAGGGTGCTCTATTTGAACTTCCGCTGTCACTGGAGTGACAGTTATATGCGGATGCCGTGATGCGGAGAAGATGCCCGGGACCAGTCTTCAGGTAATGTATGCGGGGGGGGGGGGGGGGGCAGGCGACAGCGGCAGCTCAGCAGATGGTGAATCGGTTTCAGGCTGAAGTCGAGTCACAATCTGTTTGCAGTAAAGGCAGCCATACGATCCCTCTCTGATCAGATGCGATCAGAGAGGGATCTATCTGTTGGTCGAATCTGATGGCAAATCGACCAGTGTATGGCTACCTTTAGTTTGTCATCTGAGGCGATAACATTGTATCAACAGAGGAATGTAAACAACGGATAATTAGTTACAGCTAGCAACAGCTGAAACTGGACTACACAGAGCTGACAGACAGAAATGTATCACTAGATAGCTGCTGTATTTGTGTATGTATATGTGTGTGTGTGTGTGTGTGTGTGTATATATATATATGTGTGTATGTATATATGTATGTATATATGTATGTATATATATATATATATATATATATATATATATATATATATATAATATATATATATATATATATATATATATATATATATATATATATATATATATATATATATTATTAATAAAATGCAATGGCAGCTTTCAGAGCAGATACACTGAGCTTTGGGACCTTGTAATTTGTAAACAGGTAATATTACTTGTGCAATAAAGCAACAATTGTGACTGTATGGGTAATAAACAGTAGGAAAAAAACATTTTTATTGAATATTTTGTCAGTTTTATTCCACTTTAGGTTACACCTAGAGTTTGCCGTATGGTAGACTGAGGATTAGATTGTTCCTCTGAGGAGCACTCGGCAATGTAATCTGGAGAGATTCATCATTGTTATATACAGTATAATTACATAATATATTACATAGACAAAGATTAATTTATTAATAATGGAATCCATGAAACATGTTGAACGTTGGCACAATACACATGCTTGAAACATTTTTGACACTTTTTTTATTGATTTATTTATATAACAATATAATTTGTTCTGCTTTTCGCATTGATTGATACCTGAGGCTTGTAAACTTTGTTTGATTGAAATCGTTTTGTATTTTAGGCAAACTATACTGATCCCCAAAGTAAACTTCGATTTAGCACAATTGAAGAATTTAATTACATCAGGATGCTACCCACTGATGTGGTCACTGGATATTTGGCATTAAGAAAAGCAACCAGCATCGTGTCGTGACTGAGGACAAAACTCATCATTCATTATTGTACTGTTCAATCTAAATTAAGTTTCATTATATATCCTAAGTATTTTTAAATAAACATTTTTTTTTTTACTGTTGTCTAGTCAATCTGTATTATTAACCACTTAAGGACCGGGCTTTTTTTTTGCTGACCTGTGCTGCGTGGGCTCTCCAGCCCACAGCACAGATCAGCAGTGAGGCAGGGCGACCAGACTACCCCCCCCCCCCTTTTGCTGGGGGGGTCTGATCGCCGCCGCTCCGTGTGGCCAAGTGGGGGGGGGCTCCTCAAAGCCCCCCTCCACAGCGCTATTCCTCCCTCCTTCCCTCCCTCCCCCTTCGCTCCATGGGCGGCACAGGACATCGATCTGTCCTGCGCCGCCTCTGATAGGCTTCAGCCTATCAGAGGCCGGGGATCGCCGATCTCCTTTTCGGCGCTGCCGTGTGATGTAAACAGCGGGGATTTCTTCCCCGCATGCTTACAATTAGCCTGCGAGCCGCGATCGGAGGCTCGTAGGCTGTTCACGGAGACACCCTCCATGAACTGACATGGAACGGCCACTCGAACGATGTAAAACCACAAACGACCAGCCGCCGCCTATCGGCGTTAGGCAGTCGTTATGTGGTTAAAGGAGTAGCTTCTGCTCCATACAGAAAAACATTAAAGCAAACCTGAAGTGAAATATGGGATGGTATATTGTATGTGTTCTACTAAAAATGTATTAAACATAGATTCAATGCTCATATTTTTATGTTCATTGTAAGGTCTTTGTTTTAAGACTCTTTCATCAAAACCATCTGTGATAAATCTGCCTTACTGAGTTAAAAAACAAACGAAAGCAATGACCCTTTGAATTTTCCAACACTAAAACCTTATCTCAAGTTGCCTGTTTCTCAGCTGTTTGGGCTTCTGTTTACTTTTCAGGAAAGCTGCTCAACAAGCTCATTTACATAGATGAAAACTTTATTTTTCAGAGAGTTTAAAAGTAGAGCTAGTACTACATGTACCTATGCTGATCTAATCTTGTCACCGGTAACTTCAGGTATACTTTAAAGCATGATATTCCATCCACCAGTTGACAGTTGTGTCTCAGACAGGAATGGATAGCATCTTACTGGATCAGTCATTTAATATCATATCTGTCATTCACAGAGATGGCTACTCACTTGATAGGCTCCCTATAGTATATGAAACAGATTGGAAATCCTTCTTTTTTGCAGATCCGACTAAATCTGTTACAAGTTGGAACCGGACCATAGCCTCGCTAACAGTATGGACGAGCCTTACTTGTCCAGGGAAAAATAGCTGAAAATTTGGGTCAGGCTTTTCCAGCAGTTCTGTTCTGTTTTTTTTTTTTTTTTTTGCTTTAAAATTTGGGTTCGTATGTACATTTTTGCATGTTCTGTAAACCTGCATGTTAAAGTTTGCATGAAAACGCAAATTTTAATGTGAAAAACTACTCGTTTTCTGCTAAAAAGCTAAAGAGTGGGGAAATTGTGGCCTAACAGGAAAAATTACATTTATTTTTTAAATAATTTTGACGTGCTTGACGCATTTAAAGAGACTCTGTAACAAAAATTTTAGTAGTATTTCTCCTATCATACAAGTTCCTAAGGCTGTTCCATTGTGCTCTGGCTTACTGCAGCACTTTCTACTTGCACGGTCTCTGTAATAAATCAACGTATCTTTCCCCTGTCGGATTTGTGTGTCTGGAAGGCTGCCAACTCTTCAGTAATGTGAACAAGTTAACCCCTTCCACGCCCCTCCAGTGCTCCTGTGATGATTATTCCTCACAGACAATGTCCCTGCTCTCACTGTCAGCTTGTCTGCTATCTGTGAGGTTGATAAACACAGACTGATAAACTGAACAAAGAATAGCTGGCTGAGGAGGAAGCTGCCTGTCAGGCTGACAAGAGTGCAGAGCCAAGACACAGATTGTCATGCTTCATTGACACAGAGCTCTTTCAAAACTTGCACATAACCTCTGGAGACTGAATTCAATGTGCAACTCACTGAATTCTCTGTGTACTCACTGTGTATTAACTGAGTTCACGGCTCTGCTGATGTACTTCCCGTTTTGGTGGCCATCTTTTCTGTTTACAAAACAGTTTATAAAACAGTTTTCTTACCCTCTTTATCTGCGGAGAGCAGCAAAAATATTACAGAAGGGGCTAGGAGATGACCCCAAACAGGCAGGGATGTTTGTTTATACTTCATTTTGTGAATACAGACAAGCAAATATTTCATGAAAATTAATTGAACTATTTTTTGCACAGAAATCCAGCAGAAATTGAACGCCAGGTCCAAAAATGCTGCATACAGCGCAATTGTGATTTGAGTGAAAAAGCAAGTGCTGCAATTTCCCTAGTGGAAATAGTGATTGCCAACCACTGCAAAAGTGTTGGTAGTGGGCTCCAGCCCAAGTGAGAAATATATGGTGGCTGTCATATTTATTTCCTTTTAACCACTTCCTGCAAAATGGACATTTTAAATAAAACTAAGTAGTGCAAATAGGATGTTGTATAAACATCCACTGCCTCAGGACCCAAGTGTTCATGGGGGGGGGGGTTTGCAGCTGTTTTAACCTCTTGAGGACCATTGGTTTATACCCCCCTAGTGACCAGGTGATTTTTTTTATTTTTTTACAATTCAGCACTTTGCCACTTTAACAATTTATCGCTCGGCCATACAACTTAGCAGCCAAATGAATTTTACCTTCTTTTGTTGCCACTAATAGAGCTTTCTTTTGGTGGTCTCTTGATTGCTGCTGCAATTTTTGTTATTAATTAAAATTGATTATTTTTAAATAACAACCCCTATTTCTTTTAACCCTCCCCCTCCTTAAATTAGCCCTAGACAGCGATCCATACACTACACTACACATACATAGGTATCAGCCTATGCTTGGAAATCCGGTTGTGAGCTGTTGGGAGCCACAGTTAAATGACAAGGCTGTCCCCTGTACTGCGCAGCGCTGTACAAATGTAATGTTTATTGCTTTTTTTTTTTCTTTATTTCAGCCTGCCAGCTCCGACCCCAGCTGGCAGGCTGATGACAGATCCCAGCTTTGTTAACTAGCTGGGAACGCATGAGCGAGCAAGCGTGCGTTCCCTGCCAGTCCGGCTGATGCCTATGACAGCCAATCGCTGTCATTGCCTGGCGGGGGGAGGGAGGGAAAATAAATAAAAAATTATTTTATTAAAAAAAAAAAAAAAAAAGCACTGTAGAAGCGATCAGAGCCCACTAACAGAAAGTTGTGCAGTGACCTGAATTGAAAAAAAAAAAGCCTATTCACTAGGGGGGTGTAAGCCTACACTCTTCAAGTGGTTAAAGGGAATCTGAAGTGAAAATAAACTTATGATATAATGATTTGTGTGTGTAGTACTGCTAAGAAATAAAACATGATTAGCACATATGAGTCTCATATTGTTTCCAGTACAGGAAGAGTTAAGAGACTTCAGTTATCTATGTAAAAGAGCTTCTGTGAGCACTGAGACTCAGTGGCGTAGCTAAGGAGCTGTGGGCCCCGATGCAAGTTTTACAATGGGGCCCCCCAAGCACCCTATACATAATAATTGATACGGCGCACCAAAACCTGCTAATGGCAACTACAGTGTCAGAGGTGCAAGAAGGGGATGGGGAACAGTTTGTTAATGATTACCACTATTCAAAGTATCTATAGAAGTGATTATTATGAACACAGGACCAATAGAGAGCTAATACTGTAGTTGAGGGAGGCCCCCTTGGGGCCCCTCTGGCCCAAGGGCCCCGATGCGGTCGCTACCTCTGCACCTCCTATTGCTAAGCCCCTGCTGAGACTTTATAAAGTCCTAGACAGCACTGTCTTTTGAAACTCCTATCTCAACTGTCTCTCATTGTTACTTCTTTGTTTATGGTTTTTCTGCAGAGAAAAGTTCAGAGTTAGTGGCCTGCTGTGAAATCATTTAAAATGCTGAGTGTATTGTGGAAACTGCAATTATTAGAGAATGATGCAATGCTATTATAAAAAAACTTTATAACTGAAAATAAAAGTATGACGCCAATTTCTTTGCTACTAATGTTCTATTAATTATCCGTACTACACAACCAATTCATTATATCATGAGGGTTTTTTTTTTTTTTGCTTCAGTGTCACTTTAAAGGGAATCAGAGAGGAAAAAATAAAGCAGTTATACATACCTGGGGCTTCCTCCAGCCCCATACACGCTGATCGATCCCACGCCGCCGTCCTCCTCTGCCCGCAGCTACGAGAACCGCCTCTGCGTTGATCCGCCAGTCGGAGCCAGTCTAAGCGTAGCAGAGGTGCGCTCTTTGCGTATCTCTGCAGGAGTGTATGGAAAGATACGTAGAGGGCACACTTCTCCTGCGTAGAGGGTACACTTCTCCCGGCTCCGATGACGTCAGCAACGAGAGCCCGTTCTCGTAGTTGTGGACGGCGGCGTGGGATCAATCAGTGCGTATGGAGCTAGAGGAAGCCCCAGGAATGTATAACTGCTTTTTCATTTTTTTAGATAAGGTTCCTCTCTGGTTTCCTTTAAAGGGAACCTGAATCAAGAAGTATATGGAAACTGCCATATTTATATCCTTTTGAACAATACCAGTTCCCTGGGAGCCCTGCTGGTCTATTTGGCTGCAGTACTGTCTGAATCACATCAGAAGCAAGCATGCAGCCAAACTTGTCTGATCTGACAATGTCAGAAACACCTGATCTGTAAATGCTTGTTCAGGGTCTGTGGCTAAAAGTATTAGAGGCAGAGGATCAGCAGGATAGCCAAGCAACTGGTATTGCTTAAAAGGAAATAAATATGGCAGCCTCCATTTAGCTATCACTTTAGGTTCCCTTTAATGTTTATTTAAATCTCTACCTCCTGGTTCTATTGACAAGCTGAGTATATACAAGACGTCTTCCATTCACTTGTAAAGGTTGCACAGTTCCATGTTAAGCAGCGGGGCTAATAATCAGTTACCAAGAAGACCAAGACTGGGTTACTACAGCTGTATGGCAAAACACGTTTCATTCACATAGACATTGGCCACAATTCACTAATATTCTGCTAGTGATAATAAGGCAAGTGAAAACGTATCACATTGATCAGTGTTTAAGCGTCGATTAAGAAGCTTGCCTTATTAACATGTAGGAAAAAAGTAAACAACAGTTTGTTGAGTAGTCCTCAATGCATGTTTATGACCGCTTCAGGTATGTAAGTGAGCTTTTAATGTGACCAGATGCAGTCCACCACCTGGAGGTTTTTCACACCACGTGCTCTCCCCCCCCCTCCAGTAGTCGACTCACCAGATCTGTTGACCCCGCTGAGTCTAACAGCGCATGTGGGGTGTAAGGCCAACCCCAGCCACTCTGGCAATCTCTGCCGCACATCACCCGAAATCTTAGATCCGCCCTCCAGCACACCTTATATATATAAAAAAACTCTCCAAATAGGATAAAAAATGCCTTCTTTTATTGTAAAAATGCTCAGAACATTAAAAAATGCTAAATATAGTTATTCATATCTAGTGATAGTTTTTTATAGTGTGAGTGTTGTCAAATAAATCCAGTCCTTACATGATCACCTCTGTATTTATCCTTACTTGCAGTAGATAGGAGAGAAGCATACGCAGGGAGGATGTAGCCCCGCTCCTCCTGCTGCCTCCTCTGTCAGCGAGTTTACAGCCAGCCTGTAACTTGTTTATGGCAGCCAAAGAAGGAGAGTGTCTGTGTCTGTGTGTGGTTGTGTGTGTGTAAACATATTGTCTTTCTCTTCCTTCCTCTCTGTGTGCCTGCTGTGTATGTGTCTATAGAGTCCCCTTTTGTATAAAGTACTAAAAAATAAAGCAGACTGCTCAGAATCCTCCATTTCACATTGCAGCCTCTAGAAACACTCCACTTGACAGCTGATGTCAGGTGATAACTCCTCACACACTTCACTTGCTGTCCTCTCTGTGAATTAACAACCAGTCTTTACGGTTAGGATCCAATTGTTCATTTAAGGATTCAATCATTATGTTTAAGAATTCATCCTTTACTGAAGGGCAGATTCCTTATTTAAAGGATTGCATGAGGTAAATTGCTTAGTGAATACTAAATGAGTTATCACTATGGTGATAACAGTAAAAATAGCTCAAAAAATAGTTTAAGACGGAAGATAAGCTTAGTGATTTGTGGACTTGGTAACAGTTGAGTCAGCGGGTGATGTTTCCTTCAAATATAGTAATTTACATATTCTTAATAGCAAAAAAAATAATTTTATACCAGAACAGTGTTTTACATGCCCAATGTGTTGATAAATGTTGGTATTGATTAAATTTTTTGTTTACATGACTGTTGGTGATACTTTCCTTCTTGGAGATGATTTAATGTTGACTTTTTTCTGCACAGTCCTCTCCTTTTAATCCCCCATTGTTGCAGACATTGCATTGCTCCTTCCTATTACATCACATCTTGTTGGAACTGGACATACAGAGAGAACCCAAACTTACAAGGGACCTCAATCCATGGTTTCCACCCATTTGTTAGCCCAGAAATCAGTCGTGGTCAAGAATCCACACCCTTTCTGTATACAGATGAATGTGCACATTAATGCTTTTACTGATACTGTTTACTATGCAACAGCCCATTGGCTGCGCCTATCCTGTTTTCGATGTTATGGATATTTACATTTTTATACGCACTGTCTTTTGAGTTTTACTGATCAAGTAAGGAATTTCCAAAAGCTGCTTCTTTTGCAGTGGCATCCTGTTTTGTATTTGCTTGTGATGTTACCTAAATATTACTTCTGTACTAATTGGGTATCTTCCAAGATTAAATAAACATGTAACCTTCTTAAGAAACTTACATTTTCAAAGAAACAAACCCCTTACATTGACTACAAAATGCACAGCTGGTAAGTAGAGGTATTAGAATTTACAGGAAGCATTTGTTGCTGTAGCAATGAGATGTATGTAGTTGCCATCCTGCATGAATGTCACCATGTTCCAATTAATTTGGCTTTCCATCATCTAAACATCACCAACCATGCGGACACGAAGAGAAATGAGAAAAAAAAGCACCGGAAATATTCACCACAGCTGGAAGTCTAAAGATATAATCTAATGAGAAATGAATGTTAGAGGTTTTGGGAGTTGTGTTTTTTTATTGTTAAGAATAAAATGTGCCAGTTTATATTGTTTGAGAAATATTACTTTTGGAGAAGATCATATTGTATTCCTAGTACTGGTGGATTAAAACACCACACATAAATCTTCATGATAAATATACTGCATGAGTGTAATCGTATGTCACTAGATAATAACATTGATTATGTTGATACATGATATGGCTGAAAGGCAGACTCTGCAGGAGAAACACATTAGCAGTTAGAAAAGCTGCAGATGATTCCTTGCTCATTTAGATTTTTTCAGCTTCTATGAATTGCACATGCTAAATTACTTTCATCAAAGTTTTATTGAGGTATAGTAATTCTGACTTTGTATGACTAGGCTGCTCATTTTCTAAACATCACATAACATAACAAACATCTCCTTTATCAAGACAGTTGCAAGCAAAATTTTAAGCCAAAATGGAATAAATCTGTACAAAAGAACTCAATTGTTGATAAAATAAAAAAAAATTTCAACCAAGTAGATGCACCAATCCAAGAAATCGATCATTTATTCACCAAGTCGCATAAAGTGTACCTAAGCCAAAGCTCTGGTCAAAAAGGAATACCTAAGAAGAGGGGAGCCTCTGGGTCCTGTAGAGGCTTTCCACAACGTCATCTGGATCACCCAAAGTTTTCCGATGAGGGTTTGTCAGACATCTGATCGGGGCTGTTCTCCTTTAGCATCAGTGCGGTAGTACTGCACCTGCACAAGTACGGCTGTGCTTGCAGCTGTGTTCTGTGGGAGCAGCACAGCCGTGCTCATGCTTGAAGAGACATACGTATTGGATTCCGGAGGGTCCAGCGAGCGATGACAAGAGCAAGGAGGGCCCGGGAAGTTTATAGGATCCAGAGGCTTATATAGGGTCCATATGCAGGTGAGCTGCCTGTACCTTGTTTATTCCTCTGTGGTCCGGGTCCCGTGGAGGGCCTCTGACAATGGAGCCGAGCGTGCTGTACAGCAGATCAGTTGGTCCGAGTCCTTGGGGGATCCGATGATTTTGCTCAGGTCCTCAGCAGTCGGGCTTGGAACCTCAGACGGGAGCTGGCACAGAAGACTGCATCTGATGCGATGGCCGGCGTCATTTGGGCCATCAGCTGGGGCTTCCCACGTGATGAGCCGACTCTCAGAATGAGCGCTGTAATGCTAGAGCCCGGGGAGCCAGGGCTCCAATCGCCAATCTGATGGCGTGGGGGAGCTGGAAGGAGCTCTTGCCACAATCCATGGCCAGGGGAACAACGGGAAAGGAAGAGAAAAGGTGTTACACCCAGAGCCCTGTGGCCACGGCTACCCTCTCAAGCGCCATCTTGTTTTTTACAATACAATAACAAGATGCATACAGTGTGTTACTGCATAACTCATATGTTAATAGTTGCTGTGAAGCATGCTTTCTATGTACTGCATGCTTCACTATATGTGTAGCACTGCAGGCATAAAGTGCAATGCAACGTTTCCTCCTGTTGCGTGGTGATGCTGTTTTTCCTGGGAATGCAACACAGCTCCCCAGTGTGAAAGTAAAATAACTCAAGTTTTGATTTAACCATTTAGGCCTTTTGGACGTACAGTAAATGTCCAAAAGGCTGCATGTGTGCTCCTGCGGCCGATCGCACGCATGCACACGCAATCCCAGGCCACGGTTTGTTATCCTGGGGATCAATGAATCGGGACATGGTGCCCGATTATTGATCCCTTTCCCTGGCAGAAAAAGCGATGGCTTCTCTCAGAAGCCTCGCTCTTTCTGCCTCTTACGTCCCCCCTACGTCCCTCTAAGGCCCCGTTCACACTTGCGGTTTTGCAAAAACCGCACCGGATGTCCGGACCGCACCGGATGTCCGGACCGCACCGGATCCGGATCGGACCTGAACCGTACGGTTCCTGTCCGGATCCGGTCCGGTTGCATACGGTTTCCGTGCGGTATGAACACGGTTGCGGTCCGGATCCGGATTCTTAAAGAGATAACAACCTGTATAAATACCTGGGGTTCTGGGAGGTCAGCAGAAGCTCTGGGGTCATTGTTGGAGACAGCTGGACGTGTGGAGACCATCCTTGGATACAGAGACAGCAGTTGGGACCATGGATCCAGTCATTTTTTACGCTTATTACCTGGGAATTCTCTCCTTCCTGTTGTTTACCTACTACTATGTGGGGAGAAGGCGTGCTCCTCGCAGGAGATGGTGGGTGCACCCTCTACTAGCCAGGAGGCAGAGGAAGGGAGAGTTCCAGGCCCTCTACCGGGACCTCAGACGACACCCACAGAAGTTCTACAGCTACACTCGGATGTCTATTCCCCTGTAAGTATCTAGGCCTAAATACACCAACCCCCACCATCCCTAAACACCCCACCCTCACCCCCACAACACCTCATCCCTGTATACCTAGCTAAACACACCACCCTGACCCCCACACCCCTGTATACCTAGCTATACACTACACCCCCACCCTCCACAACACTCCCAAACCTCTGTAAACACACCTCCCCCATCCTCCACCCAACACCTTGTCCCACAACATACTTTACAGCTTCTTCCTTTCCATCTCCTGACAGGTTTGATACCCTTTTGGAGATGGTGAAGGATGACCTTAGGAAGAAGGATACCACGTTCAGGAGAGCAGTCACACCACAAGAACAACTACTCATCACACTGAGGTATGTAAAAACAAATTTTTTTATTGCAAAAACAACCACTTTCCAACATGGAAACATTCTTCCAACATGGAAGACAAAAAAATAACATATCTATGGTATAGCCCGGTCAGTTTTAAGGAACACCAACTTTGTGCTGGAAGAGTTGTAGGGCATAGCTGCCCAAGTGTCTTTCGGGGACACCAGGCCCTAAAGTTGAAGTGCTTCAAAAACCTAACCACTGGCACATGACCCTCTGAGCCATGGATGAAGGACACAGGGCAGTGAAAAGGCTAGGCCTCTCACCGACCAGTCAAGGTGTCCTTCATCCATGGCTCCAAGGGTCTTGTGCAAGTGGTTAGGAACAAGAACAAAGTGAGGAGCAAGAGGAACCGATGGCAGAGGTGCATGACTACAGGTGCAGTGCAACAGGCACAAGGTTGTGACCCAGGTAGTGTCTTTCGGGGACACCAGGCCCTAAAGTTGAAGTGCTTCAAAAACCTAACCACTGGCACATGACCCTCTGAGCCATGGATGAAGGACACAGGGCAGTGAAAAGGCTAGGCCTCTCACCGACCAGTCAAGGTGTCCTTCATCCATGGCTCCAAGGGTCTTGTGCAAGTGGTTAGGAACAAGAACAAAGTGAGGAGCAAGAGGAACCGATGGCAGAGGTGCATGACTACAGGTGCAGTGCAACAGGCACAAGGTTGTGACCCAGGTAGTGTCTTTCGGGGACACCAGGCCCTAAAGTTGAAGTGCTTCAAAAACCTAACCACTGGCACATGACCCTCTGAGCCATGGATGAAGGACACAGGGCAGTGAAAAGGCTAGGCCTCTCACCGACCAGTCAAGGTGTCCTTCATCCATGGCTCCAAGGGTCTTGTGCAAGTGGTTAGGAACAAGAACAAAGTGAGGAGCAAGAGGAACCGATGGCAGAGGTGCATGACTACAGGTGCAGTGCAACAGGCACAAGGTTGTGACCCAGGTAGTGTCTTTCGGGGACACCAGGCCCTAAAGTTGAAGTGCTTCAAAAACCTAACCACTGGCACATGACCCTCTGAGCCATGGATGAAGGACACAGGGCAGTGAAAAGGCTAGGCCTCTCACCGACCAGTGAAGGTGTCCTTCACCCATGGCTCCAAGGGTCTTGTGCAAGTGATTAGGATCAACAAAGTAAGGAACAAGAGGAATCAAAGGCACAGGTGCAGGACTACAGGTGCTGTGCAACAGGCACAAGGTTGTGACCCAGGTAGTGTCTTTCGGGGACACCAGGCCCTAAAGTTCAAGTCCAGCAAAACCAAAAGTTAAAAAGCCCTGTGATGGTATCCTTCCTCCGAGGATCGGAGGTATTCAGAGGAGCATGTCCAGGAACAATTTGACTTTTTTTTTCAAATTGTATCGGCACCACTACTAGAAAAGGTGGGAGTTGCTGCCTGGAAATCTGGACTCTCTTGGGTGCTGGTCGTGGATGAGCTGGACCCTGACAGCGGTGGCCCATATTGACTGCCTCTGTAGCCGGTGTACATCTGTGATGATTGCCAGGTGGGCACCGCTGTTGGTTGTGGGGGTCTAAAAATTGGTGGTTGCAATAATGGCGTGTCCATGTGCTGTTTAATCACCTCCAGCAAATTGGAATGGCACGCCATCAGGTTTTGTGAAGGCACCTTTTCTAGATATGGTATTAGAGACATCACAGTGTGAAAACACGGGTGTGCCTGCAATTTCAGTAGTTCCTTGCTTTGTTGATGCATTTGCTGCATCATGTTCTGCAGCTGGCCCACCGACTGATGATGCTGCGCACGCAGTTGGTCGATTTCTCCTCTGTGCATCTCATGCATCATTTTAAGCTCGTCCCTGTAGTGCCCATGTACAGCGTCGAGCTCACATTGCAGTGTAGTGATGTGGGACTTGTACTGCTCCATGATATGGCCCCTGTCCTCATCTTGCAACTGCCGGGTTATGAGAGTTTGGTGGCTCTGAAGAATCCCGAGAAGTCCGGAGACAGCCCCGGACATCTCGGACTCTGTCTCTCTCCTTGTTGGGGGGAGGGTACCTCGACGCCTCACTGGTGTGGTGGTCCTCACTGGTGGTGTGGCAGCATCTTCCCGTCCTCTGGCCTGTGTCGGGGTTGCCCTGCGCGCTGGTTGTGCTGCAGTCTCTCGGTGCTCCTCACTTTGTTCTTGTTCCCCTGGAGCTTCCATAGCGGTCGATTGTGGAGGTTCAGCTTCTTCCACACTCGGTCCTGCAACCTCAACATCCAAGCTCTCTTCTGCCAAGTCATCATCAAAGGACGGAGTTGTGATTAAGGACTCCCTTCTCCTACTCCTCGCCTCGGGGCAATAGGTTACATCGGCGACGTCATCATCCACCAAGCTCTCCTCACTGCTGAACCGTGCCTCCTGGGTCGGTTCCTCTTGCTCCAAATTGTCTTCAGTCCTGTAGATAAAAAAAATATTTATTGGTGTGCCAAACAGCATGTGGCGTCAATTCACAGAGCTAGCAAACACTAGCAATCACTTTATCACCCGTTTCTACCCAACATTTGATAAAGCTTGTGAGAAAAGTTCGCTAGCCATGGGAATTGAGGCCATAGCAATACATGGCCGAAGTCATGGTAAATGAGCTCTCAGTTCCTGCCCACAGTAGTGGTACTTACAGTCTAGGTTCCAGGCTTGCATTGATGAAAGACAATTGCTTGGCAAATTGGTAGTCTTTTTGTCGCCTTCCCCCGCCACTGCCACTTCGTTCGGCAAGTTTTTTCTTCCGTAGCCATTTCACATATGCATCCCGTATATTCCGCCACCTTGTCTTGTACCTTTCTCCTGTAACGACATGAAAATTTGATTTCGATTATTTCTCTTGTAGGTACATCGCAACTGGACAAACATATACATCGCTACATGTCACATTTCGTATTGGGAAGAGCACGGTGGCAGGCATCGTCGTGAGGACTTCGAGGATCCTTTGGACGCGACTGAGGGCCAGATACATGCCTGTGCCGGACACCACGAAATGGGAGGAGATCGCCCAGGGCTTCTGGACCGAGTGCAAGTTTCCTAATTGTGTTGGCGCACTGGATGGGAAACACATCCGGATTCAGAAACCCGTGGGGAGTGGCAGCCATTATTTCAACTATAAAAAATACTTCAGCATTGTTCTAATGGCAGTGGCAGATGCGGACTACAAGTTTGTGTACGTGGACGTGGGGTCGTACGGTAGTTCCAATGACTCTGGAATTTTCCAGCGTACGACCCTTTGCCGGCTGATGGAGGAAGGCAGACTGCGTCTCCCCCGTGACAGACCCTGGCCTGGGACAAGGGCACCGGCCTACCCCTATGTGTTTGTGACGGACGAGGCCTTCGCCCTGTCCGACCATGTAATGCGTCCGTACCCAGACAGGGGACTTGATGCCAGCCAGCTACACTTCAATGCTCGGTTGAGCCGTGCAAGGAGAATGGTGGAGTGCACATTTGGGATCCTGGTGTCAAAGTGGAGGGTGTTCCACACGCCCATGCTGCTGAAACCGGGCAACGCAGTTGTCGTGGTGAAGGCAGCATGCATCCTCCACAACTTTGTGCGGCAGGAGGAAAGAGAGACTCCGGAACCCCCGAATGTGCTTCCACTAATGCCCCTGCGGAGGTATGCAACCAGGCCAAGGGTAGTGTCACTGCGGAACAGGGACCAACTGAGACTTTATTTTACCACACCACCTGGACGAGGGTGAATGTTTGGTTTTTAATATGTTTTGTTGAAATGTGTTTATTTTGGAGTTTCAAGTTTGAGTGAATTTAAATGTATTAATTTTTTACAATAAATTGATGTATAATAATTGGTCATTGTGTATGTTATATGTGCACAGGTGGGGTACATCGCAGGTGGGTGGGATACATCACAGGTGGGTGGGATACAGCACAGGTGGGTGGGATACAGCACAGGTGGGTGGGATACAGCACAGGTGGGATACATCACAGGTGGGGTACAGGTGGGTGGGATACATCACAGGTGGGGTAGAGGTGGGTGGGATACATCACAGGTGGGGTACAGGTGGGTGGGATACATCACAGGTGGGTGGGATACATCACAGGTGGGGTACAGGTGGGTGGGATACATCACAGGTGGGATACATCACAGGTGGGGTAGAGGTGGGTGGGATACAGCACAGGTGGGTGGGATACATCACAGGTGGGTGGGATACAGCACAGGTGGGTGGGATACAGCACAGGTGGGTGGGATACAGCACAGGTGGGTGGGATACAGCACAGGTGGGGTACAGGTGGGTGGGATACATCACAGGTGGGTGGGATACAGCACAGGTGGGGTACAGGTGGGTGGGGAACAGGTGGGTGGGCAACACGTGGGTGACACAAATCCATAGCAAAAGTTGAATACATCACAAGCTTAAACCACAAGCCCCCCCCAAAAAACTTCTAGTCAACATACCCTCTGTGCCTTGCTGTCTCTTGCTCAAGTTCTCAAAGTCCTCCACATACAGCTTGGCAATTTTTTTCCACAGGCCTCTGCATTTTTTGATGTTGCTGTGGTCCGCATCCCCCTTGTCCCACAGGGCTGGTACCTGCTGCACCTGTAGGATGAGGTCTTCTGATGTGTAGGGCCTCACCCCCTCGCTATCAGACAGATCCTGCTCCATATTGCTGCCAAAGAGCTCCAGCATGAAGTCACTGCTGCTCCACTCTGTGAACGCTGGTGCCATGTGGTCCCCATCCAAAATGGCCACCATACCATAGAGTCTGCATAGGAAGTGTGGTACAACATCCGGTTTTTATAGCCAGTGTGTTGTGCGCTCTCCGGTTCTCATTGGTTTCCATTGGCCGGATGCAACATTCCGGCTCCGGTCCGGATACGTCAGCCGGACCAGCCGGACCAAAAAATAGCGCATGTTGGAACGGACGCCGGAGTCCGGATCCGGTCCGGCTCCGGTCCGGACGAAACGGACGCATGTGAACGGTCGCATAGACTTTCATTGCTATGCCGTGCGTCCGTTTCGTCCGGTCCGCATGCGGTCCGGCTCCGGCACGGCTCCGGCACGGCGATTCCGGATAGCAGCCGCTAATGTGAACCGGGCCTAAGTGTACATGTTACGCTTAGAGGGACGTAATGTAAACAAACTCATGGTTGCTATCTTGTGGCCAAATAGTAAAACTACATCTACATGTTAAAAAATATTAACACATATTTACATTAAAAAATTACTATTAAGATCCCACCCTCCCAAAAATACCCAAATAAAATGTTTAATAAAAAAAAAAAACATTACAATTAAAAAAAAACGTAAATATTTACCTAAGGGTATAAACTTTTTATATATCCATGTAAAGATGAAATATTTCTATTTTTTTTTTATTGTCGCCATACATTGTGATAGGAACCTAATTTAAATGGTGTAATACGCTGGACTATTAGGCAAATACAATACGTGGGTTTTAATTATGGAGGCATGTATTATTTTAAAACTGAGAAATAATGATTTTTTTTCCTTTTTTTCTTATTCTTCCTGTTAAAATGCATTTACTGTAAAGTAGCTCTTAGCAAAATGTACCACCCAAAGCAAGCCTAATTGGTGGCGGAAAAAACAAGATATAGATCAGTTCATTGTGATAAGTAGTGATAAAGTTATAGGCGAATGAGTGGGAGATGAAAATTGCTCGGATGCATAAAGTGAAACACGACTAAGGCCCTGTTCATATTATGTGCGTGTGGAAAACGTGCAGAACGCATTTAGTAAACGCACTGGAAAAACGCATGCGTTTGTATGCGTTTGTACGCGTTTTTGTAATGCGTTTGTATGCGTTTTTTCCTTATGCGTTTTTGATCATACCTGGAAGAGGTGTATACCAAATGTTTTTTTTTTTTTTTTCTTGAAGGATGTCAGCTACACTTCCGACGAGAAACGCACCTCCGAATACGCATACAAAAACGCATGCCATGCGTTTTTAGTGCGCGCCCATTGACTTTCATTATAATGCGTTTCTGTGCGCGACGCACAGAAATGCATCCAAGTATGCGTTTCTGCCACGCATACGTTTGCCACGCGTATATGTGAACGAGGGCCATACCTTTGCATTGATTTTTCTGGCCCTCGCAAAACGCACACAAAACGCGTACCTTAAAAACGGACACAAACGCGTGCAGTGTGAACGGGGCCTAAGGGCTGAAGTGGTTAAACTGCTTCTTATACAGTACAAAACAGAACAAAAAACTTTTTTTTTATTGGGTTTTTGAAGTTTTGCAGCATTCGATGTACTCATTTCAATAGTACAATGGTTATTAAATAAAATTCCCCATCAGCATAATCAAAACTAACAATCCATTATATGTTAGAAATGAATCAATCTTGGGTGAAAAAGTGCCAAGGTTTATGAAGAGATGACACAATAAACAAGACCAAAAAATATTTGTATAGTAAGAAAGCTGGTTCAATAACATGAATTTGGCATAGCTTTAGAGGAAAAATAACATATGATAGAAACATTCAAGGACAGGAAAGACAATGGAATATGGAGGAAGGAAGCCCTGAAGTGGAACATCTCTTTGTTAAGTGTGGTTCTAAACAAAACAAATGGAAACATTAAAACATGAACTATTAGCTGTTTGTATATGAATATAACAAAGCCACAGTCTTATCTTAAAAGTGTTTGCATTTATTATTTTATACAAAAATGTAATAAGAAAGCCTGCTGTTTTGGTGTAATATATTTTGCATACAATGTTAAATCACTTGAGCTAATATAATTCCATGTCAGCTTCATTTATGTGATTTTCTTCTATCAGTTACTGTGCCCAATGAAATAACATCTAGACCCTTATTCAGTGAACTTTTTCTCCTAAGTTTTCTCCTATGTCATATGTTCACACCTTAGCAATACAATTCATTTTAACCACTTGAGGACCGCAGTGACCCCCCTAAAGACCAGGCCATTTTCATTAAATAGGCCACTGCAGCTTTAAGGCCTCGCTGCAGGGACGCACAACCCAGCACACAAGTGACAGAGCTTTCTGTTGGTGGGGTCTGAACGACCCCAGATGTTTGTTTGTTTGTTAACAAAGATTTATTTAGTAATAAAAATAACGATTGTTTTATTTATTTTACTGTGTTCCTGCCCCCCACCAGCCAATCCCTGTGATCAGCTGTCATAGGCTTCAGCCTATGACAGCCGATCACCTCTGAGCCTAAGTACAGCGCTGCCTTAGATTGCATCGCTGTACGGAGTGAAAAGACGGTGGTTTCGTAGTCTAACAGTCTCCTAGCGGCGATCGCCGCTGGGAGACTGAAGGTGGGACGGAGCCTACCAATCGGAGATGGGCACGCATTAGCATGCACGATCTCCTGCAAAACAATCCAATTGGCGTTAGGCGGTCCTGGGGCTGCTGCCACAGCCACGCTAATCGCCGTGACGTGGTCGGCAAGTAGTTAAGCCACCAGCCAGCAAGAAAATAGAATAATTTTGACAGCTACTTTTTGGAAATTTTTCAATTGCGAAGTGCTGAAAAGTAATTTTAAACAGTAGATGAAAAATGATCCTCCTAGAAGAAAACTTAGGAGAAGATGTGATTTGAATAAGGACCATGGTGAGGAAGTAACACAAAAGGCCATATGCAATTAACTTTTTTACCTGAGTTTTCTCCTAGGAGATAATTTTTCATTTTCTATTTAAAATAACTTTACAGCTTTTTTGCAACTGAAAAGTATCAAAATATTTTGAGTATTTTTTTATTTTTGCTTGCTGGTGGTTTAAAAGGTATTTTATTGATCATTTTTGAAAATATCACCTAGGAGAAAGAACAGGTAACAAAATTAATTGCAAATGGGCCAAGGGCCTATATGCAATTCCCTTTTTCTCCTTCGCTTTCTCCAAGTTGATATTTTAACACCTTGTCAGTAAAATGCTCTTTAAACCTCCAGCAAGCAAGAAAATACAAAACATTATTTTCATAGTACTTTTTCTAATCGTTTTGGTAGGTTTTTTTTTTTATGAAATGCTGAAAAGTTATTTTAAAAAGAAAATAAAAATTTGGCACCTAGGAGAAAAGGTAATTTGCATATGGACCAGGGGTTTCTCCTAGCAGATACTTTTTCATCTTCGATTTAGAATAACCTTTCAGCACTTTGCAATGGAATAAGGTGCCAAAAAATAGGTGAAAAAAGTACTATCAATATCATTCTGAGTTTTTTTGCTTTCTAGTAATTTAAAACGCATTTTATTGACAAGTTTGAAAATTTCACCTGGGAGAAAACTAAGGAGAAAAGGGGAATTGCATATGGGCCAAGGTGTCAAAAGTTTTGCTAGGCATAGATTATAAATTGCATCGCAAAACTATTGAGGACTCAGACACACTACAAGCGCTTTTCTAAGCACTTTTTGCCCTTCAAAGCTTCCTGAGAGCGTTTTAAAAAACGCTCCAATCGACTTACATTAAAATCGCAGTAAAATTTTGATCGTGTTAAAAGTGCTTAAAGTGTGTCTGAGCCCTAAATGCTCATTTTTGGATGTCAGTGAGGTAGTTAAAAATATACGATACATTTACCAAACGTTTTCAGCTTTGTGCATTC
Organism: Hyperolius riggenbachi; assembly: GCF_040937935.1. Classification (NCBI taxonomy): domain Eukaryota; kingdom Metazoa; phylum Chordata; class Amphibia; order Anura; family Hyperoliidae; genus Hyperolius; species Hyperolius riggenbachi. The sequence continues at coordinate 217,871,718 of NC_090650.1, forward strand.
TTATTAACAAGGTCTCGCTACATGATAGCCGCTCAGCGGCATCCCCCCAGCTCCTCCGATCGCCAGATCTCCTGGACGGCTTCCCCCGTCGCCATGGCCGACGTCCTTGACGTCGTGATGTCAAAGGGGACTCCGATCCACCCCTCAGCGCTGCCTGGCACTGATTGGCCAGGCAGCACACGGGGTCGGGGGGGGGGGCGGCTGCGGCGCGACGGATAGCGGCGGGTAGCGGCGGCGATCGGATTGCACACGCAGCTAGCAAATTTCTAGCTACTTGTAGCAAAAAAAAATTATGCAAATCGGCCCAGCGGGGCCTGAGCGGTGCCTTCCGGCAGGATAGCCCGAGCTCAGCTCGGGCTTACCGCCAGGAAGGTTAATGTACTGTATATTAATACTATATACACTAAAAATGGGTCACTAAACTAGGGCTTTTACAGTCAATCCAAGAAGGGTATTTTGCAAGTATGCAGCCCCCTGCTGTGTCTGTTTGCCCATATTCCCATCTGCACAAAATGATGGAGACACATCCAGTTATTTTAACTCATTCTTTAAGTATGCGGTCACAACTTGCAACACACAAACTAAAGTGTTTCAGAGCTTAAAGCAGCTAAAAAAAGAGCATAGACTCAAGATATTAAGAGCGTTTTCTGATTTATGAAAGCATGAGAAGAAGGTTAAGCTATTATTTTTAAAATTTACAGCTGCAGTTAAAAATGTATTCTTAAATGAATCTTCGCTTATTTAAGTGCCAACTTTTTTTTATTAAATATGTCACACATTGCTGCATGTGAAAGCTGTGCCTATTCAACTGAACAAGTATGTCTACATCCCTGCATTGTAGTGGACCACGCTATCCAAATGAACTTTCTACAGGGTGTTTCTGAATAATTGTGCATTAACGACCACATTACCATAGCAATCTTCATGCTATGAAAGGTAACATGTGCATCGCGCTATGTTTGCATTGTTGAGGGCTCTGTGCATTGTTCATAGTGTGAACTAATTTCAGGTAACGGCCCCATTTTAGAGACATCCTTGACCCTATAATCTGGGCACAGAAGGGCAAAAAATGGTTGAGTGATATAGCCCCAGATGGGAAGTTGATTACCTTCAATAAACTGAAACAATTACACTCTTTGCCTAACAAAATGTTGTTCAGATATTTACAAGTCCGCAATGTGATGAAAACTCAGTTTCCTAGACTGATAACACTAGAATCAGACTCCCTTAAGGCTATGTTGTTGCAGAAAACATGAGATAAACCCCTTTTGGCCATCTACACAAACCTGCTGACTATGCTCTCGGGTTGGGTACAGAAGGTATTTGATAAATGGAAGACTGACATTTCTGAACTGGAGCAGTAAGAGTGTTCTGACCTTTTGAAAGACACCAAAGACTACCTAATCTCTATCAAGGATAGGTAGATACAATTCAAATTTAATCTTAAAGTAATCTTCAAGGATTATATTTGGAGTTTCAGACTCTTGTTCCAGACGAGAATGGCAGGGCTTGAGCAAGGGCCGACTAATCGTCTTCTGGGCACCTATTCCATTGTGTCTCTATATTCCATATACAAGAAGAGATGGATGGAGGTGTCTCACCACTCTCCAACGCTGAGCTCCCCTTCTGTGCTGCAGTTTTCCCTGGCTGTAGTTCCCCTTTCTGTCTCACCAGGATCAGGTCTCCCACCTCCAAACTCCATCTCCCACCATGAACAACAGCAGTTGCATCCCCTTTCTCTTCGACTAATTGTTGCATTTCTTGCCATTGAGCCCTGTGCCCCTGTATCCAGGACCTTGGGATTTCTGGTGTAGTGGACTCGCTTTGATGGTACATCATCTTCAGCAGACTATTGTTTTGAAGCCTGAATAGCATGGAATAAGGGCTGAACCCCGTACTGTCATGTACCGTATGGTTGTATATCCAGCCTAGTTCCTTCAGCTGGAAGGGAAATCGGTATCTCGCGTTTGCAACAATTGTATCACAGTTATATTAACCCATTCAGGTTCTGTCGTTTTCACGTGAGAAATGTTCACCTCCCATTCATTAGCCTATAACTTTATCACTACTTATCACAATGAACTGATCTATATCTTGTTTTTTCTGCCACCAATTAGGCTTTCTTTGGGGGGTACATTTTGCTAAGAGCCACTTTACTGTAAATGCATTTTAACAGGAAGAATAAGAAAAAAATGGAAAAATTAATTATTTCTCAGTTTTCAGCCATTATAGTTTTAAAATAATACATGCCTCCATAATTAAAACTCACGTATTGTATTTGCCCATATGTCCCGGTTATTACACCGTTAAAATTATGTCCCTATCACAATGTATGGCAACAATATTTTATTTGGAAATAAAGGTGCATTTTTTCCATTTTGCATCTATCACTATTAACAAGTTTAAAATAAAAAAAATATAGAAATATTTCATCTTTACATTGATATTTAAAAAGTTTAGACCCTTAGGTAAATATTTACATGTTTTGTTTTTTTTATTGTAATGTTTTTATTTTTATAGTAAACATTTTATTTAGGTAGTTTTGGGAGGGTGGGAGGTAAACAATACATTTATAATGTAAATGTGTGTTAATTTTTTTTTTTTTTTACATTCAGTTGTAGTATTACTTTTTGGCCACAAGATGGCGGCCATGAGTTTGTTTACATGACGTCACTCTAAGCGTAACACACGCTTAGAGTGACGCATCGGGGAGGGAACAGCCAGAAAAAGCACAGCTTCTGAGAGAAGCTTTCGCTTTTTCAGCGGGGGAGAGGAATCAGTGATCGGGCACCATAGCCCGATACATTGATTCCGTGGCTACCGAATCCGCGGCCGGGAGTGCGCATGGTTCCTGGACGTAGTTTCTACGTCTGGGAACCAAAATAGGTTAAACCTCTCACGGATACCATTACCCTACTTTAGTCACAGTCTCAGCCATCTAGTCCCTAGTGGGTGTGGCCACTGCTAATTTTTTCGATCATATAAAGTAAATGGTTGTGTCCATCTTCAAAAGGGTTCATAGTCAGGTACAGCTACTGAAGAGAATAGGTTGTCTCTAAAATGCATATATATACTGTATATGACAGAGTGCCAATATTCTGTGTATTCTAGCCACCACCAATCACTAAAATAGGATGTGATTTTGGTATCTGAAAACAGCAGCTTATATTTACTGTCTGACCAGAGACACCCCATATTGGGTGTATGTAATAAATTATGTTAGGTAAATATAGGGGTATATGCAATAAACTGCGTAAAGCAAAATTACATGCATAATGTTTTACTGCACAATGAGTAAAGCAGAATGCAATACATTACATGCAATGCATTGTGCTTTACTTAACATTTGTAATGCCTGGTACACACCATACTATTTTCGATTAGATTTTTCTGTTAGATTTTCTGTTTAAAGGGGCCCATACACCTAATGATTTTCTCGCCAATATACAGCAGATTTGATCACTGTGATCGAATCTGCTGTGAAATCGTTGCGCAAACGCTGACAGAACAATCAATTTCCATCCGAAATCAATCGTTCCAATCGATTCCCATAAATCCGTCCATGCGGAAGATTTTGCTCGATCGCCAGCGGGTCGGGAGTGCGTCGACAGCGGAGTTCGAATGCCCGACGACCGACGCTAGCTGCAATACATTACCTGTTCTGCCGTCGCGTGTCTGCGCTCTCTCCGCTGGCTTCTTTTCCGCGCTGGGCTCCGAGTCCGGCTGGCTTCACTGAACTTCCTTTCCCGACAGGAAGTTTAAACAGTAGAGCGCCCTCTACTGTTCCCCGGACAGGAAGTTCAGGGAAGCCAGCCAGACTCGGAACCCAGCGCGGAGAAGAAGACAGCGGAGACCGGGGGACGGCAGCGGCAGCTTCACAGATGGTGAATCGATTTCATGCTTAAATCGATTCACAATCTGTTTGCAATAAAGGCAGCCATACGATCCCTCTCTGATCAGATTCGATCAGAGAGGGATCTATCTGTTGGTCGATCTGATAGCAAATCGACCAGTGTATGGCTACCTTTAGATTATTTTTTGTAGAGACTGGTCATTATCTCTGGTGCATTGTCTTCTGGTTATCTCCTGCTGAGTAGAACAATGCCTAATTGCTAGGTAGATGGTTAGATAGATGGTTAGATAGATAATTTCCAACATGTTTCCAACATGGCAGATAAATCTAACAGAAAATCTAGCAGAAAATTGTATGATGTGTACCTAGCATAAGACTTTACACACATACCGTATATACTCGCATACAAGCCGAATTTTTGACCCCCAAAAAGTGGGTCAAAAGTTGGGGGGTCAGCTTGTATGCGAGTCATTTAGTGGTGGTGGTCCGCGCAACCCCCCCCCCCCCCGCCCCGCCATCACCACCCCCCCCCCCCCCCCGCGGCAGCCGCTACCGCTGCATTTACATTACCCGCCGCCGTTTCTTCTATTCCCCTCCTGTCCGGCTCCATAATTCACAGCAGTGCTCTTCACGGCGGCTGCAGTAGAGAGAGAGAGCGGTTCCCATAGCAACCGCCGCTACAGGAAGCCGCACTCTCTGCAGCTCCCTGTCTCATCACAGCAGCCGCCGTGAAGAGTGCTGCCGGCTAAGGTAAAAGCAGCTGCGGCCGCGGGGGAGAGGGGAGGCAGGGGGGACTACCTAGCGATACTGGGGCACTTTACTAGCAATACTGGACACTATACTAGCTATACTGGGCACTATACTAGCTATACTGGGGCACTTTACTAGCAATACTGGGCACTATACTAGCTATACTGGGCACTATACTAGCTATACTGGGCACTATACTAGCTATACTGGGGCACTTTACTAGCGATACTGGGCACTATACTAGCTATACTGGGCACTATACTAGCTATACTGGGCACTATACTTGCGATACTGGGCACTATACTAGCGATACTGGGCACTATACTAGCGATACTGGGCACTATACTAGCGATACTGGGCACTATACTAGCTATACTGGGGCACTATACTAGCTATACGGGGCACTATACTAGCTATACGGGGCACTATACTAGCTATACTGGGGCGCTATACTGGGCACTATACTAGCTATACTGGGCACTATACTAGCTATACTGGGCACTATACTAGCTATACTGGGGCACTTTACTAGCTATACTGGGGCACTATACTAGCTATACTGGGCACTACCTACCTATACTGGGCACTATACTAGCTATACTGGGCACTATACTAGCTATACTGGGCACTATATTAGCTATACTTGGCATTATACTAGCTATACTGGGGCACTACCTACCCATACTGGGCACTATACTAGCTATACTGGGCACTATACTAGGGACACACTAGGGGAACAAGGCGGCCAGCATTTCCTACCCCCGGCTTATATGGGGGTCAATCATTTTTACTGTTTTTTTTAGGTAAAAGTGGGGGGGGGGTCGGCTTATATGCGAGTATATACGGTAATTCTCCTTAATGCAGTTTATTGCTAGAGATGGTCGGAAATGTCGATTTCCGAGTCTGCAGAAATTCGGATTTCCGTCAATGCAGATTACCGATTTCACGGATTTCCAATCGGTTTCCGATTTCCGAGTTTATATTTCCGATTTCCGAGTAGTAGGTTTTTGGGTAATTTTTTGCATTCTCTGATTGGCCAAATACTTCCGAGTTGACTCTGCATTCTCTGATTGGTCCAATGCTTCAGAGTTCTGTGATTGGGCTAAAATTACCGTGTTGTGGTAATGCAGTATTTCTGAAGAAATCGATTTCCGATCAGTTTTCCGATTTCCGAGTAGTTTCTTTTTCTTTTTACGTTTTTTGCAGTCTCTGGCCAAATACTTTCGAGTTGTTTCTGCATTCTCTGATTGGTCCATTGATTTTGAGTTCTGTGATTGGGCTAAAATTACCGAATTGCAGTAATGCAGTATTACCGCAGAAATCTGATTTCCGAGTTCCGATCGGAAATTTCAATTCCGCAAAATCCGAATGAGCATCCCTATTTTTTGCATACACCCCATATTTATATTTAAATATTTATTATATAAACAATTATCTTTTAATTCCATAAATGCCATCGTTTTTATTGAATTCTTAGGTTACCACCATTATTTATATAGCTACAATACATTTTATGGCATGCCGTCAGAACAGAACAAATAAAAATATATCTGCATGCAAGCATGAAATACATTTTTTTCATTTTTGAATGTGTTATGTGTATTAAGATAGCTGCCACACTCTAAACAGGGCTACTGTCTGATAAGTTATGTAAACTTTCAGAAACATCTGAACTCGACTTCAACCATAATCTTCATGTTTATTAATAAACCCATTATACTCTTTGTTCTGTTTGCTTGACTCATCAGTCATGTCATACCTCCAGAAAGACACTGAAGTCTATTCAAGGAAAAATGTATCTGCAAACACTAAATGGCAAAGATTCAAAGGCTAAATGAGCTGTCTGGAAGAGCTTTAAATGTAAATCAGAAAGCATCTAGCTATTTGTCTCTTACATAAAATAATATTATTAAGTACAGAATTTATGTAAAACAAATATTGTATGTTATAATCTGTTTCCTAATTTAGCAAAATTCTTATAATTTTCCTTTGTAGATTTTTAGATACTGAATAACCGTGCATTTAGAGTTTTGTCCCTAAACTGTTTAATTTGCTGAATTATTAGCATTTACTGTAACTCATCTGCTGCTAAAAGTAGTAGACATAAATTATGTAATGTTTTCAACTCTTGAGTCTGTTATAATTGCTACATGATCCCTGTCTTGAGAAATACTTTGCATTTCCAATTTGTGCTCCATTACAAGTGCTAAGCATTTTACCTAGACAATGTTCTGTACAAAAACATGAAACGGTAACAACTTTGATAGCAGCCAAATTGTGTGTCATCAAAGAAAAACAGAAGGATATGTTTGATTCAACAGGCCAAGAGAATTTGCCCAGACATCTGCTTTATTTTGCTTACTGAATCAAAGCAAGAAATATGCTCTTCTGAGACATTGCAAAAAAGATAAATCATAACAGTTCAGTTTTGATAAAGCACATTTTAAAATTCTTTAGCATTTTCATCTTATGTGGGTTTTTCTGTATAGTTTTAAAGTATAAGCACAAAGAAAATGATATGAGAAGAAGTTCAAGGTCAAGCCAGTGTAAATTAACCTCGTTTAAATTAGCTGTAGTCAACAGTGGATATATTTTGTTTTTGCTTTGTTATAAATTGGTGCAGAACTGATCTCAGGTCATGGTAATGCATTGGCAACCTTAAAAACTCAAATATAAACAATCTACACTAATCTAATGGATAAACTTTGGCTGTGGCTTTTTATTGAGGTTTAAGTGACGTGATATAGCAGGTAACTTTATAAAAATAAAAAAAATGGTTTAACTTAAAGACAATAACATTAATGGCTGCAAACTATATGCTAGGTGGAAAAACCCAAGCATATTTTTAATATAATTTTTATTTTTTAAATAAACACAACCACCTATGGAGTGGGCAAACTTGCTCAACAGCCTTAAATGTGTCCATTATAAACAAATGACCAAACCTCAATAAAATTGAAGCCAGGGACAGTCCTAAATCACATTCCTCTTTGCAGGAAGGGAGGATGCAAGAATCCGAATATGCTGCAAACAAAGGTTAAATAACACCTGGCAGTCCAGGCAATATATATCAGATGCGATCCAGCCATTGGTCCATTAGAGTTAACCTCCATGCTGCACATCCAATCAGTTGGAGGCAGATAAAAAAAATAGGTAGTATCCAGCATATCACGAGGAATACTCCCCAGCAACAGTAACCTGAAAAAAATAAAGAGAGAAATAGCCAGAAATCACATGGACCTCCAGCACCAAACACTCAAATAACTGCAATTTATTTAAAAATTGTTAGTTTTTTTTATTGTGCCCAGCAATATAAACAATACTACTTATATCAAATTGGTGTATACCATCTTGTCTAAAAAGCCCAGAAGTGCAGCCTTCTAATTGCTCATGCTGGTAGGCAAAACTACCAATTGTTGTTAAAATTGCTCTACTGAGCAAATTATTACTGAAATAATGGCAATTTATTTACACTGTATAATACAATTTTTTTTATTGTGCCCAGCATTCCCACAAAACCTCCACACTATGCCCACTACAGTTTATTCATGGTAATGTATTGGTAACCCTAAAAACACAAATATACAATACTACTTAACTTGAATAAAATAAAGACATACCAATATAATGGATAAACTTTGGCCGTGGCCTTTTATTGAGGTTTAAATGAAATGATCCAGCAAGTAACTTTATTCAAATAAAATAAACGGTTTATCTTAAAACCAAAAACACTAATAGCTCCAAACTAGTAGCTTAAATAAACACAACCACCTATGGAGTGGTGAAACTTGCTTCACCCCCTCCCCCTCCCCCCAGGCCTAAACACCTGGACCCTTCACCATCACAGGCCTTTCAATCATTGTTTGGAAGTTAAAATGTAAAATATCTAGCCCTATGTTAGATTGGTGTATACCTTGGTGTATAGCATCTTGTCTAAAAAGGCCAGAATTGCAGCCTTCTAATTCCTAGCTAGTAGGCAAAACCACCAATTGTTAAAAATTGCTCTATTGATCCGCCACTTTATACAAAATTTAAAACCCTGAACTGAAACAAAATTAAAAAATTGCTCTATTGATCCACCACTTGATATGAAACATACAATCTAACCCTAAACTGGCCCAAACTTTTCTAAGGATAATTTCTGAGAAAATCAGTGTAGCATTGCAGAATCTACAATGTATTCTCAAAAAATCGTATTTCATTCTAGGTATAAGATTTATTGAGTTGTCATTACCTGCATCGTTACCTCCTAAAGGAATTGAAATACAGTTGGGGCAGGCCAAGAAGAACAAAGATTTTAGAACACACTAAATAAACCCTCCCAACGTAACACTCTTACACCTTTCCAATATGTCTGAAAGCTAGAAGAATGCAAACCTAATTTCTCCCCATAATTCCTGCTCTGAGCTCTCCTTCTTCCCCCCCAAAAAACAAAAATAATGTACTAAGATCCAAATGATATAAGGAGAACCTAAGACAAAAGGAAAAATTAATGTAAAGACAAAGCAGGCCAAATATAAATTTTAAACTGAAAAGATTCTCATCCACCTATGCGTCTACTCGCTTCCTCACCTGAACCTAGTCTTGCAGCCTCTGTCACTGCACCAATTCTAAGAGATTGAACTGTAATATTTTCCTGATTAAAACACCAATTTTTTAAACACTTTTCCAAGACTACCTTGAATTATAATAAGCTAAGTAGGTAACCATCTAAATCAGGGGTCCCCAACCTTTTTGGACCCAAGGACCACCACTTTGACGTAAGACATTCTTTCCGAGGCCCGGCAGACCAGGATTGGGAGAAATCAAGCACATAACACGACAAAGTGTATATAATATTATATATTTTTTCAAACAATTCTTTAACATACACATCAAATAAGGCTTATTTAATAAGCCCTTATGAAAAACAGCTTCTCAGCAACATAAACAAGGGAAAACAGCACATATAAAAATTACAGCAGATCCATATCTCCAAACCAAACATTGCAACTAACACCGTCATAGTGTGATGAGTACAGCTAAAATACTAAAGCCTGATTGGCTGAAGCCACTTTACCTCCCGGTTTCCCCTCCAACACCTCTGTTCCTCTCTGATTGGCCAATATTTCTCATGCTGAGACAATGCACTTTCTTCTGCAGAGCTGGCTGGGAGTGTCTGAAGACTGGGAGGAGGGAGGGCAATGATACACAGACAGGGTAAGGGAGGAAATGATGTCAGGAGTGGCTTCAAGATAGACACAGTCAAACTGGAAAATCCTAACATGGATTTTCTCTTTTTTACTATAGAAAAATGACTGAAATCAAAATGTGGACAGTGCAATACATGTGTTTATGTAAGTAAAGCAACTATTGATCTACTTATATGTGGAAGTATTGATCTACTTATATGTGGGGTGTTTTTCTGATAGTATGGCTGACAGCTCCTCTTTAATGAGATGCAGATGGTCCTCCCAAACCTCCTTAAAGTAAATCTAAACTGAGAAGGATATGGCTTTTTCCTTTTAAAATACTATCAGTTGCCTGACTCTCCTGCTGATCCTGTGTCTCTAAAAGTTTTAGCCACAGCCCCTGAACAAGCATGCAGATCAAGTGCTCTGATTGAAGTCAGACTGGATTAGCTGCATGCTTGTTTCAGGTGTGTGATTTCGGCCACTACTGCAGACAAAGAGATCAACAGGACTGCCAGGCAACTGGTATAGTTTAAAACAGAGTTCCCCAACCCTGTCCTCAAGGCCCACAAATAGTACATGTTTTGCAAGAAACCACAAGCATTTACAGGTGGGGTAATTAGTGTTGCAGCAGAGCTGATTAAATACCTCTGTGGATTTCCACAAAACATGCACTGTTGGTGGGCCTTGAGGACAGGGTTGGGGAACACTGGAGGAAACATCCATACCCCTCTCAGTTAAGGTTCCCTTTAACAACACCTTGTGTTGATAGAATCTGGAGATTACATTTTGTTGAGATGAAGTCAGCTGTACTGTACTAAGTGCTAAAAGCAAGTAATCCTTCGTTTGGCTAACTCAGGTGATGCTATAGCCAGGAGAAAACTCCTCATTTGTAAGTACTGCCAGAAAGACAGTGTAACCACCAAATCTGCAGTCAACTCACCCAATAAAATAACATTCCCATCAGGCCATAAATCTGAAGTAACAGTTGTTTGAGGTTTGAAAGTCTTGGGAGAAAGTTTGAACTATGCCCAGGCACAAATCTTTTTTGAAACCTTAAAGAAGAACTGTAGTGAGAGGTATATGGATGCTGCCATATTTATTTCCTTTCAAGCAATACCAGTTGCCTGGTCGTCCTGCTGATCTATTTGGCTAAAGTAGTGGCTGAATCACACCAGAAACATGCATGCAGCTAATCTTGTCAAATCTGCCAATAATGTCAGAAACACCTGATCTGCTTCATGCTTGTTCAGGGTCTATGGCTGAAAGTATTAGAGGCAGAGGATCAGCAGGATAGCCAGGTAACTGGTATAGCTTAAATGGAAATAAATATGGCATCCTCCAATACACTTCTCTCTACAGTTCTCCTTTAAGTCAACAGACCTGGTAATTTCGTTTCCCGGTAGCGCCTTCGAAAGCCCACAATAGTAGCCCATATCAGAGGGTGAGAGGATATGAAAGGGGGCCAAGCTTGTTCTATCTCCCCGATTCCACGGTAACCAAGCTACATCCGCTCAATAAAACTGCCTTTCCAAAATTGTACCCAATCTTTATCAGAACCATTACAGTGCCAATCTACCAGTCTACCGCTAACCACCTGTCTGCAGCTTGGACTTCAAGAGCGCATCATAATTTAGCTTAAAGATATTCATGAACGCAGAAGGTATCTCTTTCCCCAAATACAATAATATTATATTAATATGCACTGTAATATTATAACATTATAACACAAAAGCAAATAAATTGTAATACAACACATAATTGTGCAACATCAATGAGAGCCCTGCACTTGTTTCCCTGCAACTAGCTGGTCCCACCTCGGGGTGATGGGAGACAAAGACACCCGAAGTGTGTTCCTTATGTCCAATCTACTTCGTAATCTTGTTTTGGTTGCAGTCACTGCAGAGAATCCTGCTTCACAAAGGTAGGATGTTGGAAATGGAAGGAGGCTTTTCAGTGCTTTGGTGGCAATCTGAGGATATTCTGCTTTGACTTTACCCCAGAAATTATAGAGATTTGAAGTAGTCTCCAACATACTTTTCAGACCACCATCATTTGCAATCTCAAGTAGTTGACTCTCTTCTAGTACTGACAAAGTGGATTCATCGGGCTTGTTGACAAATGGGTCACGGATCCATTTCTTTCCAGTTCGGGGGTCTTTTGAGGTTGGGAAGTAATGCTCAAACTCTTGTGAAAGCTGAGACAGGTGATCCTGCACCATCTGACTGAATGAAGGCCCAGGGTCGGTTTCTTCCAGAATGCCTGACAATGTTTGAAACATGACAAAAACCCCGTTGTTCACGTGTCGTTGCCATAATTCCAGTTTGGCTTTGAATGCAGCCAATTTATCCGCTGACTTGAACACGGTTGTTGTTCTCCCCTGGAGTGACAGATTGAGTTCATTGAGCAGGCTGAATATATCACACAAGTAAGCAAGATTTAAAACCCATTCTTTGCTACTGAAATGTGTTGCCAGTGGTGACTGTTTTTCTAAAATAAATCTCTGGAGTGGCTCTCGTAACTCAAAAACTCTGGTCAGCGATTTGCCTTTAGAGAGCCATCTAACTTCTGTGTATAGGAGAAGACGTTTGTGGCCTGCATCCATTTCCTCACAGAGCTGCTCAAATAGGCGTGAGTTAAGGGCATGTGCTTTGATGTAGTTGATAATTTTAATCACATTGTTCATAACGGTATTCAATTCAGGTGACATTTTTCAGCTAGCCAGCATTTCCCTATGGATGACACAGTGTGTAGATTCACATTCAGAAGCAACCTCCTTCACTCGAGTAGTAAGCCCAGAAATCCGTCCAGTCATGGCAGCAGCTCCATCCGTGCATATTCCAACACAGAATGACCAATTCAGTTTTCCTGATATGTAATCATTTAAAGACTTGAATAGTTCTGCAGGTGTGGTGTTTGTTGGCAGTAATAATGTACATAACATATCCTCATGCACATCTTCCTGAAAAATGTATCTCACAAAAACAAGCATTATTGCCTTGTTGTCAACGTCAGTAGACTCGTCAACCTGTATTGCATACCATGGAGATGCATTAATCCTCTCTATTAACTGTGCCTCGAGATCCTCTGCTATTTCATCGATTCGTCTTGTTACAGTGGTAGCTGAAAGAGGAACTTGTGCCACCTTTTGAAATGCAGCCTCTCCTTAAACTTCACCGCAAATGTCCTTTGCAGCAGGCAGGATCAACTCTTCACCAATGGTAAATGGCTTTTTAGCCTTAGCAATGCGGTAAGCCACCAAATATGATGATCTCAGTGCACGTACATTTGTTGAAGTGGTGGACTTTAGTAATTGCTTCTGTCCTTCATATTCACGTTGTTTTCTTTTAAAAAAACATAAGAGGCTTGTCTTTTAGTGCAGGGTGCTTGGTCTGCAAGTGTCGTAGTAGTTTTGAAGGTTTCATAGCTTCGTTGGATAGCCGTTCACCACATGTTAGACGAAGTGGGCTCAGAGAAAGTGTATCACCTGTAGCAATGAACCCATTATCCAATTTAAGTAGGACTCTTGGTATTTTCTTTTAGCTGCAGCTTTCTTTGTATTGGCAGTCTTGGAGGATTCTGCTGCATCAACATTGAGTATTCCCCCTTTGCAGCCCAGCAATCTTTGGTTACTCATTGTGCTCATGAGCTTGCGGTGATATTGCAACTGAAACAATGCAGCCTTCGCAAAATGATAAGTCCTTCTCCAGGCTCTGTCACTTGGTTCTGTGTCTGGTCTTGGTGTCTTGATCCTTGAATGGCAGGATATGCATGTAGCCTAGGAAAGATTAAATAAAGTTGCTATACTAGGGTCCATGATTTCAAAATGTATATCAACATTTCACTTGTTATTTCTCGACCCATACCAAGATATGTCAGGACCCGGCCCTGTGACAAGTCATCAAAGATAGGACCTGATGGTTTTCCTCCCAATTGAAATGAGTAGCCTTATTTAAAAGATAACTCAAAGCTTATGCTTTCAAGTCCAGAGTCCTCCAACCCTTTCCTCAATGCTTACCAACAGTGTGGTAACTACATGTGTGGATTTCGACAAAACATGCACTGTTGGTGGGCCCTGAGGACAGGGTTGGGGAACACTGCGTTCTCAACCACAACTTGCAAGACTAAAGGCTCGTACACACGCCTGATCAAAGGCAACGACGGGTCCGTCATCTCCTCCCACTGGGCGGGTTTTCAGCAGACAGTACAGCGTGTGTACAGTCTGTCGGTGGACTGATAAGGATGTTTATGAGCGATCCGCCCGGCTGCAAATGAATCTGCTAGCTAGATACCATACAAATACACACACAGATTCCTGAGCTGCAAGGAGATCTGCCTCTGTCTATGGCAATTACAACAATTTCATATATGCATGTTCTCAGGCTGGTGCCCACATTTGTAGGTCACTGATGGATGGGCTTCAAACACAATGCAATCTCACAAATGTAGCAATAAAGCATACAATACAGGCACTGATCTGCAACACAATACTCTGCAGTCTCTCTCTGTCTCTCTAGGTCAGAGGAAATGTAAATTCTCTGCTTAGTATACTGAAGAAGACTAAACCTATTACATAGGTATTATTATTGATAGATAAAACGCCAACAGATTCCATGTCCCAAAAAAAGTGGAATAGTGCAGAAATACAAAAAAATATTTTTACTAAAATTACAATGACACACAAGACATTTGCATATAAAACAATCAAAGGAAATAAAATTGAAGTAGAATTTCACCCTTGCATAATGTCTAATTCCGGGTGCAGGAGAACATGATACATTGATACACAATTTAGATTTTACACAGACAGAAAATCTGCCCAAGTCACACTTTTCCTCCACACACCAACAAGATGCATTTATGTTTAGCGACAACTCCAACATTCCCCTTTCTCTCACACACTAACCTCCCCTGGCCTCTGCCACATGCTAACTTTTCCGCACTTAAGTGCCTAACACTGACTTCCCCATAGCAGTGGTGCCGTGCTAACAGGAAAGTACCAAAGTAGGAGGAAAAAAATAGTTGTAAAAAGTATAAAACCGTGCTCAGTGTCTACATTAAAGCGGGACTGAAAGGTCTTAATAAGAGCTTCACATACCTAGGGCTTCTGACAGCCCCCTGCAGTCAACCTGTGCCCGCGACTTGGCATACCGATCTTCCATTCCCACACCGCAGCTCCCTTGGGAACGCGTACGAGGACACGCGTGGCCAGGGCGACTTAGAAGGCTTCCACTGTGAGAAGAAGAGTGAGCCACAGCGGGAGAACAAAGAGTTGGTTCTTCATGCTGAGGGCACAGGGTGGCTGCAGGGAGCTGACAGAAGCCCCAGGTAAGTGAAACTTATTTTTTAGGACCTTTCAGTTACGCTTAAAATTACAGCAAATTAACTGAGGATAAATGTGCAGTCTTGACTTACCTGGGGCTTCTCCCAGCCCCCATACTTCGTGTGGTCCCTCCATGTCCCCTCATTCTACTGCTGGCTGCTCTGTTACATGTGTGACCCAAACCCAAGTCACAGCGACTGTGCGGTCTCATCCAGATGCACTATTATCGCCAGGAGTGTCCTGCATATGTGTGGTTCATTCTTTTGAAAGCTACGCATAGGCTGAATGCAGTATTGTGATCAACAAGCACATGGATGGGGATGCACACTCGCGTTTGAGTCACACGTAACAGAGCCACCACTGGGTGAATGAAGGGGACCCAGAGGATAATGAGGGATGGCATGGAATACAGGGGGACTTAAAGGAGTTATCAGGGGGGAAAAAAAAGGTTTTCTCACCTGGGGCTTTCTCCAGCACCCTGCAGCCGACTGTCCCACGCTGACCGCTCTCCGCCGCCGTTCCCAGTCTCTGCGCACGGTGCAGAGGCCGACCGCGGGGTCATCCTTACTGCACCTGCGTGAAGCCCTGCTGTCAATCATGTCTACGTTGCCCACGGCACACTGTGAAGGGTCAGGTGAAGGGTCAGAACTACTGCGCCTGTGCAGTACACTGTGGGCAACGTGGCCATGATTGAGATCTGGAGACGGAAAGGCAGAGGAATGAACATAACCCCTTCAGGCATTCCTTCCGGGATGTCCTGCTTAAAGGGACTTAAAGTCTCCTTCCAGTCTTCCCAAGTTTCAGTTGCAGCCAGCACCAATTTTTGTGGGACAATAGTCTCTGGGACGGAGGGCTGTGCTGTCTCTGGCTCAAAGCACCTGGACAAAGCATCCGCCTTAATATTTTTGCTACCTGGAGTACACGTAATAATAAATCAGAACCTAGAGAAAAATAACGACCATCGAGCCTGACGGGGGCTCAACCTCTTAGCCCCCTCGATGTATTCCAGGTTCTTGTGATCAGTGTAAACCGTGATCGTATGTTCAGCTCCCTCTAACCAATGTCGCCATTCTTCAAAAGCCAATTTAATGGCCAGGAGCTCCCTGTTGCCAATATCGTAGTTTCTCTCTGCTGGGGAGAACCTACGAGAGAAGTAGGCACATGGGTGCATTCGACCCTGCAAGCCTGATCGCTGAGACAGCACAGCCCCCACCCCGACCTCTGAGGCATCTACCTCAACAACAAAGGGGAATGAAGTGTCCACATGTCTAAGGATAGGTGCTGAACAGAACAAATCCTTCAGGATGGAGAATGCCTGAAGAGCTTCAGAAGACCAGTGCGTAGTATCTGCCCCTTTTTTAGTGAGACTGGTGAGGGGTGCAATGACCGTGCAGTACCCCTTAATGAACCTTCTATAGTAGTTTGCGAAGCCCAAAAACCGCTGAAGAGACTTCAACCCAACAGGCTGAGGCCAATCCAGAACAGCGGAAACCTTGGCAGGGTCCATAGACAGGCCCGAGGTGGAAATAATGTACCCCAGAAAGGTGACAGATGTTACTTCAAATATACATTTCTCCAATTTAGCGTAAAGTGAGTTCCGTCTCAGTTTGTCCAGCACGAATCTCACATGGGTTCTATGCTCAGAGAGGTTGTTGGAGAAAATAAGTATATCATCAAGATACACGAGAACGAATCTCCCCAACACCTCCCTGAAGACCTCATTGATGAGCTCTTGGAAAACGGCCGGGGTATTACATAACTCGAAGGGCATCACCAGGTATTCGTAATGCCCGTCGGGCGTATTAAAGGCCGTTTTCCACTCATCACCCTTCCTAATTCATATCAGGTTGTACGTACCCCGTAAATCTAACTTTGAAAAGATCTTAGCGTTGGTGACCTGCGTGAATAAGTCGTCTATCAGGGGCAACGGATATCGGTTCTTCACCGTAATTTTATTCAGGCCCCGGTAATCAATGCAGGGCCACAGGCCTCCGTCTTTTTTCTTAACAAAAAAGAAACCTGCCCCAGCAGGTGACCGGGACGGGTGAATGAAGCCCTTGGCCAAATTTTCACAAATGTATTCTTGCATGGCCAATTTTTCAGGCCCAGACAAATTGTACAAATGGCCCCGGGGGGGCATACAACCTGAACGGAGATCGATGGGACAATCGAACGGGCGATGTGGGGGTAACTTGTCTGCTGCTTTGGGACAAAATACGTCAGCATATTCCGAATATTGTTCTTGCACACCCTCCACATGAATCCTGGTTTGACCCAAAGTCACCTTCCCTAAACACTGCTGAAAGCATCGAGCCGACCAGCCTGTCAACTGACCCGTGGCCCAATCGATGTGTGGAGAATGGAGGTGCAACCATGGCATGCCAAGGATAATGGTGGAGGTTGTCATATGTAGCACAAAGAACTGCAATCTCTCTCTGTGCAGCACCCCTATGGTGACTCCCACCTCTGGTGTCTGTGATAACGGGTGATTCCTCTGCAGGGGGGAATCATCCACTGCTGTAACCTGGACGGGTGGTTTTACCGGGGTGAGTGAAATACCCAACTTTTTAGCAAACTCAAAGTCCATAAAATTAGCTGCAGAGCCAGAATCAACAAAAGCTTCAGTGACCTCGGTCCTATCTTCCCATGTAACAATACAAGGAAGAAGCAACCATTTATCTTCTAGGGGTAAGAGTCGGGCGCCTAGGGTGTTACCCCCTACAACTCCTAGGCGGTATCGTTTCCCAGCTTATTAGGGCAGTTTCGTACTCTATGCCCCCCTTCAGCGCAATACAGACAGAGCTGTTCGGTCATTCTCCGTCTTCGCTCCACCTGGGTCAGTTTTGACCGACCAATCTACATCGGCTCGGGTGGAGGCAAGACAGGAGAAGATGAGACAGTAGGAGGTGGAGTCACTGGGGCTGTGGCGTAAGACACCATTCTGACGGGCACTACCCCTGGTCTGTTTTTGGTAGCGCAGCCTGCGGTCGATTCGGATGGCCGCTGAGATGGCCTCATCGACTGTTCTGGGCTCGGGCTGACTTAGCATCAGATCAGAGACCTCATCGGACAGCCCTGACAAAAAACAATCTAACAGGGCATAAGTGTCCCACCTGGCCGTAACTGACCACCTCCTAAATTCAGCCGCGTAATCTTCGACCGGACCTTTGCCTTGACGCAAAAGCTTGAGCTTCTGCTCAGAAGTCGAGGCAAGGTCCAGATCATCGTAAATTACTGCCATAGCTTTAAAGAATTCCTCTACAGAGGTAAGAGCCTCCGGTGGGCAGGCTATACGCCCAAGTCTGGGAGTCGCCGGACAACAAAGTTTTAATAAACGTGACCCTCTGGGTCTCAGTACCTGAAGATTGGGGTCTCAACTCAAAATAGGACAACACTCTACTCCTAAAATTCCGGAAGTCAGATCTGTGGCCAGAAAATCTTTCAGGTACAGGCATACGTATGTCAGAGCTAGAAGGGGATCGCACATGATCCACTGATGTCTGGAGGGTTTGTACAGACCCTGATAGGGCATCAATAAGAGTTCTGTGGGTGCCCAGTACTTGATTGATGTTGTCCACCGAAGCGGCAAGTACACCCAGATGATCAGTGTTTGCGTCCATTTTGTATTTGGTCTGCCGTTCTGTAACGATCGGTGTAACACAGAGAGGATCTGATTACCGGTGATCTGCAGTATCACTGGGAATACAGATATATTCCAGATTATTGATGATCTGCAGTATCACCGATAATCAGATATATAAGCTAACCTCTGGACACCTGAGTAGAGTAAGAGTGTTTGGTGCAACAGTAATACTTTGAGGACTGAGCCTCAGGAACAAGTTCCGTACAGCAAGGAGTACTGCACAAATACAGATTCCTTCCGTAGACCTGGACTCTCCCGGGGGAGGAGTCAGGCTGAAGATAGGAAGGACAGAACGGGAGTGACGCCCTGGAGAGGGTGTCACTAACAGATCTAAGAACTGCCTCTAACAGTAAGGTCAGTTCTCGAGGTCAGACAAGCCAGGTCGAAAACACATGGACAGATAAAGTACAGATTCAGAAGGCAGAGGCGGAGTCTAAAGTACAGGCAGGGTTTGGCAACAGGGTATCAGAAATATTGAGGTACAAAATCAGGAGGCAGATGCAGAGTCTAAGGACGAGCCGGGGTTCGGCAACAGAGTATCAGAATGGCAAGGTACAGGATCAGAGTTCAGAAGAATAGTCAGGCAGGCAGAAGGTCATAACAGATAATCACAATCAAACTAGTACTTTAGACTATCAAAAGAATCTAGCTAAGTGTAGGATTACAGCTCCAGCTGGTCCCGGCACACTTTAGGATCTGAATCAGGTCTGAGTGCTACCACGTAGTGATCGCAACGGCAGACAACCAGCAAATGCCCAGCCACCAGTATATATACACAGACATTCTCC
The DNA here is from genome assembly GCF_040937935.1 of Hyperolius riggenbachi. Lineage (NCBI taxonomy): Eukaryota > Metazoa > Chordata > Amphibia > Anura > Hyperoliidae > Hyperolius > Hyperolius riggenbachi. The sequence goes on from NC_090650.1 coordinate 217,891,246, forward strand.
AGCACCTCCCTAAGTGCTGGAGCAATGGGAAGGAGCAGAGTCGTCAGCTGACCGACCAGGTCAGCTGACCTTTTTCTGGCTGCCATATAAGTTCTGCCTCTCCACGCACGCGTGTCATTCTGAACCTAGAGGGACTATGAGTCCCAGCCACACCCACACTGCTCCGCAATGTCTCTGCGGTCCCATGCGCGGGGTTGGTCGCACCGCTCACAGCACAAGCGGCGGCCTCCCCGCGCAGGGACAGAGTGTCAGCAACGGGGCCATGCGCGCTAACCGCCGCATCAGACGCGGCGTTTTTTCCGCGTTCCGCCCTGCTCTCCATAGAAGCAGTCGCCCCACGCTGAGCAGAGGCGGCTGCATTTCCGCGTTTCATCACACATACATTTACATTACACATATACACTTTTTTACATTCAAAATAAAACTGTTTACCTCCTACACCAAAAATTACCCACATACAATTTTTAATTAAAAAAAATAAAATTTACAATAATAATAATAAAAAAAAACCACATAAATAGTTACCTAAGGGTCTGAACTTTATAAATATGCATGTCAAAGGAGTATATTAATATATTTTTTAAAAATTATGGGCTTGTAAATAGTGATGGACGCAAATTGAAAAATTGCACCTTTACTTCCAAATAAAATATCGGCGCCATACATTGTGATAGGGACATAATTTTAATGGTGTAATAAGCAGGACAAATTGGCAAATAAAGTACATGGGTTCTAATTATGGTAGCATGTATGAATTTTAAACTATAATGGCCAAAAGCTGAGAAATAATGATTTTTTTCCATTTCTATCTTATTCTTCCTGTTAAAATGCATTTACAGTAAAGTGGCTCTTAGCAAAATGTATCACCCACAGAAAGCCTAATTGGTGGCGGAAAAAACAAGATATAGATCCATTCATTGTGATGAGTAGTGATAAAGTTATTGGCAAATGAATGGGAGGTGAAAGTTGCTCAGATGCACAAAAATTTCAACCCTGTGGGCTTAAGTGGTTAAAAGATCCTCCTTTTTCTGGCTCCTTTAAAATAAGAAAGATGATGAATTAATCTGAAATCTTCTTGCTTTTGAAATATTTACATTTTTAATAGGTGGATTAACAAAAGTGCCTTCCACCCTGCCTGCCTGGATCTCATTTATGTCTTCTTTAACAATATGAGGTAATGCAGCTGCCAAACCCAAACTATCCTCCCATAATAAACCGTTCCCTTTATATGGCAGAATATAAAAACCGTTCACAAACTTTTACTTTGGATTACACTCTAGCCTCAGCAGAGCCTTTTCCAATATCACCAGCATCACCACTTTTTCGGAAAGGATTCCTTACCCTTCAATGTGAGCCTGTGCCTTCTGCTTTTTAAAGCACCTAATAACTGGAGGTAAACCACCACAATGTAAGCATTCTTGCTTGTATTTACAGCTAGAAAGGAATTTGCACCATGTGCCATTAAACACAAAGCAAATTTCCTTGTGAGGAGGCAAACCGGAACCTGAAGCCAAACTACTGGCAAGGTTTTGTTTCTGAATCCATGGCAAATAGCATATGCTATTTGCCATTTGCCATGCTGGTTCACTGACCTATTTCTTTCTAAAGGTGCCCATACACTTGCCCGATTTACCGCCGATAGACAGCAGATTGATCACTGTGATCGAATCTGCTGTGAAATCGATGCACAAACGCTGACTGTTCGACCGTTTTCCGCCCAAAAACGATCAATCCCGTCGATCTGTCCGCATGGAAAATTTCGATCGCCGGCGGGTCAAGAGTGTGTCAATAGCGGCGTTCGAATGTCCGACGACCGACGCTAGCGGCAATACATTACCTGTTCTGCTGGCATGTGTCCCCGCTGTCCCCGTGGTCCCTTCTCCGTGCTGGGCTCCGGCTGGCTTCACTTACTTCCTGTCGGGGGAAGTTTAAACAGTAGAGCGCCCTCTACTGTTTAAACTTTCCCCGACAGGAAGTAAAGTGAAGCTGGAGCCCAGAGCGCGGAGTAGAGACAGTGGAGACCGGGGGACTCGCGCCGGCCGGATCAGATAATGTATGCTGCGGGCGGCGGCAGCGGCAGCTCCACAGATTGTGAATCGGTTTCATAGTGAAATCAATTCAAAATCTGTTTGCAGTGTAGGCAGCCAATAGATACCTCTTTGATCAGATTCGATCACAGAGGGATCTATCTGATGGTCGATCTGGTGGCCTAATCGACCAGTGTATGGCTTTCTTAAAGCACAGTCTCAGAGAGAATATGCAGATCTCCTTTTCTGATTCATCTGGCCACCTGCTTCTTTGCTAGTGTGTGGCACAAATATTAAAACTTAAAGCAAATCTTGGTCAAAAAAGTGCTTCGTAAGTTACATGCAGGTATTGTATAATGAGTAATAATAAACACTTACCTACTGTATGATTTCTTAAATGTAGTCAATAGATTATACAGTGGCTTGCAAAAGTATTCCGCCCCCTTGAAGTTTTCCACATTTTGTCACATTACTGCCACAAACATGAATCGATTTTATTGGAATTCCACGTGAAAGACCAATACAAAGTGGTGTACATGTGAGAAGTGGACCAAAAATCATATATGATTCCAAACATTTTTTACAAATAAATAACTGCAAAGTGGGGTGTGCGTAATTATTTGGCCCCCCTGAGTCAATACTTTGTAGAACCACCTTTTGCTGCAATTACAGCTGCCAGTCTTTTAGGGTATGTCTCTACCAGCTTTGCACATCTAGAGACTGAAATCCTTGCCCATTCTTCTTTGCAAAACAGCTCCACCTCAGTCAGATTAGATGGACAGCGTTTGTGAACAGCAGTTTTCAGATCTTGCCACCGATTCTCGATTGGATTTAGATCTGGACTTTGACTGGGCCATTCTAACACATAGATATGTTGTTTTAAACCATTCCATTGTTGCCATGGCTTTATGTTTAGGGTTGTTGTCCTGATGGAAGGTGAGCCTCCGCCCCAGTCTCAAGTCTTTTGCAGACTCCAAGAGGTTTTCTTCTAAGAATTGCCCTGTATTTGGCTACAGCCATCTTCCCATCAACTCTGACCAGCTTCCCTGTCCCTGCTGAAGAGAAGCACCCCCAGAGCATGATGCTGCCACCACCATATTTGACAGTGGAAATGGTGCGTTCTGAGTGATGTGCAGTGTTAGTTTTCCACCACACATAGCTTTTTGCATTTTGGCCAAAATGTTCTATTTTGGTCTCATCTGACCAGAGCACCTTCTTCCACATGTTTGCTGTCCCCCCCACATGGCTTGTGGCACACTGCAAATGGAACTTCTTATGCTTTTCTGTTAACAGTGGCTTTCTTCTTGACACTCTTCCATAAAGGCCAACTTTGTGCAGTGCATGACTAATAGTTGTCCTATGGACAGATTCCCCCACCTGAGCTGTAGATCTCTGCAGCTCGTCCAGAGTCACCATGGGCCTCTTGACTGCATTTTTGATCAGCGCTCCCCTTGTTCAGCCTCTGAGTTTAGGTGGACAGCCTTGTCTTGGTAGGTTTACAGTTGTGCCATACTCCTTCCATTTCTTATTGATCGCTTGAACAGTGCTCCGTGGGATGTTCAAGGCTTTGAAAATCTTTTTGTAGCCTAAGCCTGCTTTAAATTTCTCAATAACTTTATCCCTGACCTGTCTGGTGTGTTCTTTGGACTTCATGGTGTTGTTGCTCCCAAGATTCTCTTAGACAACCTCTGAGGACGTCACAGAACAGCTGTATTTGTACTGACATTAGATTACACACAGGTGCACTCCATTTAGTCATTAGCACTCATCAGGCAATGTCTATGGGCAACTGGCTGCACTCAGATAAAAGGGGGCTGAATAATTACGCACACCCCACTTTGCAGTTATTTATTTGTAAAAAAAATGTTTGGAATCATGTATGATTTTAGTTCCACTTCTCACGTGTACACCATTTTGTATTGGTCTTTCATGTGGAATTCCAATAAAATTGATTCATGTTTGTAGCAGTAATATGACAAAATGTGGAAAACTTCAAGGGGGCCGAATACTTTTGCAAGCCACTGTATAATTCATATTTTTAGTCCTAAATTTGCTTTCTTTTGAGTATGTGAGAATGAAAGTTGGCTTCCCTGAAATGTTTGTTTTTCTTTCAAATGTCACTTTCACAGTGCATATTAGCAACATTTAACAAGTAATAGGATTGCTTGCTATAGGCATAGGCAGCAAGAGGAAATGCTTTACCCGCATGTGGCCCTGGACTTCAGCATTTTTTTCTCACACAGGCAAACTGTTGTAGGTTACTTGAAGACTGGTGTTCTCTGTCACCAACATCACATGACTACATAACATGACTAGAAATTATGACAATTGGGGACAGCTTAGGGTGGTAAGAGATAAAAAGCACAATTTACAGTATAACTAAGCCTAACTCTTACTCCAGACCCTTAAAGCAAAGCTGTAGGGATCAAAAAGTGACATACTTACTACTGTAGAAGGAAGCCTCTGGATGCTCCAGTGGCTTTTCCTAATGTCCACGGTCCATGACTGGCAGGCAGGACCCTCTTTGTTGCCACGCTCCCCTTTATGTATAAGCGTGGCAACACTGCGCAGGACCCAATAGGCAAACCAAGAAAATTGTCAAGAGGAATACAGATGATAAGCTTCATTTTCTGCTCTTTTCAGTCTTCCTATAAATCCTGAGATGAATTTGCAATAATTCATACCTTATGCATGCCTAGTAATCTATCTTCCAAACTGGATTCTTCTATTTTGTTCTCTGTTTTTTTACAACAATTTAAAAAATAACTTTAATCTAGTGCAAGCATTTCTTTGATACTGTATGCTCTGACTATACAAGACGTTCATTTAACTATTGTCTTCCGTCTGCAACGGCAATAACTTTCTAGTGATTTTGCTGAAAACTATCACAGCTGAATTCAGCATCTTTCTTCTGTCTTTGGTTCAGTAGTTTTCCCAAAGCTGGAAGTAAAATTCCATTCTATGGTTTTACTGCAATGACATTGTACACGGATCAGGAATCCTGATAGCCTGTGAATATAAACAGTGTGCAGAAGCAAAGTGGTGGAAAGAATACCCATTAAATGGGCCAACATGTTTAGAACTGCAGTTTCTTGTCCCCTCACAATTCAATTGCAGAGCAGGTCAATGAAGGGTGACCATGAGACATGCAAAGAAGAAAGAGCAATAAATGCCAGAGTACATTTCCAAGAATCCCTACATTATAGAGTACACCATGGCCAATATGCAATTCACTTTTCCTCCTACATTTTCTCCTAGGTGATAATTGCACACCTTGTCAATAAAATGCATTTTAAATGATCAACAAGCGAGAATATAATCAAAATAATTTTGATAGTACTTTTTTCACCTACTTTTTGGTACTTTTTTAGTTGCAAAGTGCTGAACAGTTATTTTAAAAATAAGTTGAAAAATATTTCCTAGGAGAAAACTCAGGAGAAAGAGTGAACTGCATGGTAGTTCACAGAAAGAAGGTGGTAAGAATTTTCAAAACCTCAGGTTTTATAAAAGGAGATGAAAAGGAGATGGTACCAATGAGATGTCTTAAAGGAGTTATCAGGCAATTCTAATGAAAATAAGTGCTACTTACCCGGGGCTTCGTCCAGCCCCAAGCTCCCAGCATGTCCCTCGCTGCAGCTCCGCCATCAGCCGTTCGCCACCGCTGCCTCCCGGTCCCTGGCCGGCCGCCCAGGTCCACGTGGCGGTGATTGACAGCGCCGCTCGCACAGGCGCAGTACAGGCCTACATTTAACCTCCTGGGCGATACAATAAAATTGCCAGGGAGGCGGCACAACACTTTTTTTTCTTTTTTTTTAATCATGTAGCTAGCCTAGCGCTAGCTACATGATAGCCGCTGTGCAGCGGCATCCCCCGACCCCTTCCGATCGCCTCCGGCGATCAGAGCAAACAGGAAATCCCGCTCAGAACGGGATTTCCTGTTTGGCTTCCCCGTCGCCATGGTGATGATTGGGATGACGTCATCGATGTCATGGCATCGGAGGGAGTCCCGATACTCCCCTTAGCGCTGCCTGGCGGCGATTGGCCAGGCTGCACACGGGTTCTCGGCGGGGGGGCCCTCTAACGCGGCGGGTAGCGGCAAATCGGCGTGGAGCGGCGGCGATCGGCATGTACGCGCAGCTAGCAAAATTAAAAAAAAATATGCAAATTGTGTAACACTCTGTAGGAATAGGAGACCAATACGCTGAGGACAGCAACCCTTGCGGCTCACTGACTGGATACCCTGGAAGTGAGACAGGGAATTCCAGTAAGCAAGGGGCAGGAGCGCTTGTGAAACCAGTGGCGTGACTTCTTTGGAAACACAGCACTCCCGCAGGCTGAGTCTGGTACTGCAATGACGCAGACACCAGGTAAGTTCAGAAGCAGGCACCAGATTGAAGATGAGGTTGGGTCCTAGACAGGCAGAAGTCGGCAACGGTGCAGGTACTCGTACAGGCCGGGGTCTGGCAGCAAGTCGGGTTCTCAGGCAAGCAAGGGTCGGCAGCAAATCGGGTAGTCGTCCAAAGCCAAGGTCAGCAGGTAATCGGGTAGTCAGGCGAGCCAGGGTCAACATCCAGGGGGTCAGAAAACGGGCAGAGCAGGAACTCACGCACGGGAGTGCAACACACACAAAGCTGCAATACTACAGCACCGAGGTGTGCACTCTCCAGACTTAAATAGGCCGTTTGGCGCGAATAGCGCAATGCGCCACGCGCATGCGCACACGCGCGCACACCACCGCGCATGCGCACGCACGGACGCACGCAACCACCCGCGCATGCGCACGCGCACGCAATACGCGCGCATGCGCACACGCCGCGACAACAATCAGCCATGCATAAACAGCCATCCCTCACGCGCGCGCGTACGCAGCACTCACGCCAACGCCTTGCAGCGCCACCGCTTGCGCCGCGCCACGCAACGCTCGTGGGCAAGCACCGACAGACCGCCACACAGGGAAGCCCGCCGAGACCCGCCAGGACGGCTGCCAGCATCCGTATGTGCCAGCCGCCTCGTCTGGACAGGTAACTGACCGTGACAATGCCCCCCCCCCAAGGGGCAGCCTCCGGATGCCCACTGGAACAGGTTTATGCGGGAATTTCTTATGAAAGTCCTTGATTAGCCTAGAAGCATGTAGATTCTTGGCAGGTTCCCATGTATTCTCTTCTGGTCCATAACCTTTCCATTTTATGAGGAACTGGACCTGACTACCCCTCATCCTGGAATCCAAGATTTCTTCCACCTCGAACTCCTCTTCCCCATTGATCATAACAGGTGGGGGAGGAGGTATTACCCGATCAGGAAACGGATCCACTGATGTTGGTTTCAACAAGGAAATATGGAATACTGGGTGAATCCTTAAACTTGGAGGTAAGTCAAGTTCATATGCCACCTGGCCAATTCTTCTTTTCACAACAAAAGGCCCAATGAATTTGGGTCCCAATTTCTTGGATGGGCAGGACAATTTCAAATTCAAAGTGGATAATAATACACCATCTCCAGGCTTAAACTCCAAATCACCCCTTCTATGGCTATCCGCCTTCCTCTTAAAAGTACGTTGTGCTTGGGACATAATTTGCTGCAAGAGTTTGTTATTTTCCGAAAAGAATTTTACCACATCAACCGCGGCTGGTACAGAGGTTTCGGGAATAAGGTCTGGCAAAAATGATGGATGATAACCGTAGTTGGCGAAAAAAGGTGATTGCTGGGTGGCAGAATGGATAGAATTATTGTATGCGAATTCGGCTAATGGAAGTAACTGAACCCAGTTATCTTGAGCCGCGGAAGAAAAACACCTAAGATATTGTTCGAGAGTTTGATTGGTGCGTTCCGTTTGACCATTAGACTGAGGGTGGTATGCAGATGAAAAATGAAGTTGCACGTCCAATGATTTGCAAAGGGCTTTCCAAAAACGTGAGGTAAACTGTGAACCCCGATCTGAGGTAATATCGGCTGGAACTCCGTGGATACGAACAATTTCCTTGATGAATGTGTTAGCAGTTACTTGGGCTGAGGGAATACTGAACATTGGTAGGAAATGTGCCATCTTTGATAGTCGATCAACTATAACAAAGATTGTATTACACCCATCTGACATAGGTAGTTCAATGATGAAGTCCATAGAAATGGAGTACCATGGCCTGGGAGGAACAGGAAGAGGATTTAACAATCCTAACGGCTTCAGCCTGGAATCTTTACAGCGATTGCAGACTAAACATGTAGAGACGTAAACTTTACAGTCTTCTTTGAGATTTGGCCACCAGAAGTGGCGTTGGACTAGCTCCTGGGTCTTAGCACAACCAAAGTGGCCGGCCAACTTGTGATCATGGCAAAGCTTGAGTACCGAAGAGCGAATTCCACTAGGTACGAATATCTTGTCTCTGTTTAGCCAAAGTCCATCCTTCTGGATTAATGGGACTTTAACCTCTTCGGCGAGCACAGCGGAACCATGCCGGATCTGGTCAACCAGTTCTGATTGTATCATCAGAAAATTGTTCTTGGTTAAAATAGTATCAGATGTAGTTGAAAATTCTTCGTCGGGAAACATACGTGAAAGTGCGTCTGGTTTTATATTCTTTGAGCCGGGTCTATAGGTAATATGAAAGATGAATCGAGAAAAAAAAAGTGCCCATCTGGCCTGTCTGGGATTCAGACGCTTGGCTGTCTTAAGATATTCCAAATTACGATGATCAGTGTATATCAATATTGGGTGAATTGCTCCTTCTAGTAAGTACCTCCACTCCTCCAGGGCATCCTTGATTGCCAGTAGTTCTCTATCTCCCACGCTGTAGTTCCTTTCGGCATCTGACAACTTCCTTGAGAAGAAGGCTACCGGGTGAAGTGCTGCTTTCAGACCCTGCCGTTGAGAAAGTACTGCGCCTACTGCAGTTTCTGAAGCGTCTACCTCCAGGGTGAAGGCTAAGGCTGGATCCGGGTGCTTAAGAACAGGAGCAGTAGTGAAAAGCTGCTTGAGTTTGTCAAAGGCTGCTTGTGCCTGCGACGTCCAGAGGAAACGAGTCTGCTGACGTGTGAGTTGGGTGATTGGTAGGATGATTTGTGAGAAATTTCTGATAAATTTGCGATAAAAATTTGCAAAGCCTATGAATCTCTGTATGGCCTTCTTATTACTTGGAGCCGGCCATTCTAGGATTGCCTGAATTTTTTGAGGATCCATAATGAACCCTTCCCGTGAAATAATAAGTCCCAGAAATTGGATTGATTGTTGTTCAAATTCGCATTTCTCTGCCTTCATGTACAGATGATGGAATCTAAGCCTTGCGAGTACCTGTGAGACTTGGCAGCGATGCTCTTCTAGAGATGAGGAGTACACCAGAATATCATCCAAGTAAACAATTATGAATAGGTCAATGAAATCTTTAAGAACATCATTGATGAAGTACTGGAAGGTGGCTGGGGCGTTGCATAGTCCAAAAGGCATTACAAGATATTCATATTGTCCATAACGGGATCTGAATGCGGTCTTCCACTCATCCCCTTCCCTTATTCGTATCAAGTTATACGCCCCTCTCAGGTCCAGTTTTGTAAATATTTTGGCGTCTCGTAGTTTTTGAAATAGTTCTGGAATCAATGGTAACGGGTATCGGTTTTTGACGGTTATTTTGTTGAGTTCCCGGTAATCAATACAGGGGCGAAGTGACTTGTCTTTCTTTTCAACAAAGAAAATACCTGCCCCAGCCGGAGAGACAGAAGGGCGGATAAATCCTTTTCTCAGTTCTTCCTCGATATATTGTTTAAGGACCTTTTGCTCGGGTTCGGATAAAGGAAACATTCGGCCGAATGGAATGGCTGCGCCTGGCAAGAGGTCTATGGGGCAATCATACGTGCGATGTGGCGGAAGTTGGTCTGCTCCCTTCTTATCGAACACATCCAGGAATTCATGGTACTGGGAAGGAACAAGTTCGACCAAAGATGAAGTGCATAACAGGGATCCAGAATCCCTTACCCCTTTCAAGGAACAGAAGTTGTTACAGTATGGAGAGGAAAATGAAACTTGTCCGGTAATCCAGTTTATCGCAGGATTGTGGGCCCGAAGCCAAGGTAACCCCAAGATGATTGGATATAAAGGGGATGCCACTAAGTCGAATTTGAGATATTCTTGATGATTTCCAGATATATGAGTAATGATTGGAGTTGATTCCATTGTTACAGGACCGGAACTGATCGATGTTCCATCGGCCAAGTGAATATGAAGAGGTTCTTTCCGGGTTTGAATGGAAAACTGGTGAGATGTGGCAAATGAAATGTCCATAAAACAGCTGCAAGCGCCGGAATCAATAATGGCAGTGGATTCAAGGACTCTTCCTGGGAGCTGGAAAGAAATAGGGATAATGAGATGGTTTGAACTAACAGGAGGATTAATTGAAGATAAGGGATTGGTAGCAAGATTCTTACCCATTGGTCTGACTGGACATGAGCGGATGAAATGACCAGTGGCTCCGCAGTAGAAACAGAGATTGCCCTGTCTTCTTCTTGTCTTTTCCTCCATGGATAATGCAGGACGAATCACACCTAATTGCATGGGTTCGGGTAGATCCAAAGAGGAGGCGGATGCCGGGGCAGGAGAGGAAATTGAAGGAACCCAAGTTGAGCGGTTGGTACCAGCTGATCTCTCTAATTGGCGTTCCCTGAAGCGTCGATCAATCTGGATGGAGGTCAGGATGAGCTCGTCCAGTGTACCAGGTGTGCCAACTCTTGCCAATTCGTCCTTCAGGTATTCGGATAGACCGAGACGATACTGGTGACGAAGGGCCGACTCGTTCCAGTCTATGTCCGTTGCCCAGCGGCGAAACTCGGATGTGTATTCCTCCACGGGTCGTCGTCCTTGACGGAGATTACGTAAAGACGCCTCGGCTGTGGTATTTCGCTGGGGATCATCATAGAGAACTGCCATACTCTCAAAAAAGGTGTTCAGGGTGGCTAGACACTGATTCTTCTGCTCCATTAGTTGGTGGGCCCAAGACTGAGGTTCTCCTTGTAGTAATGAGATTACAAACCCGACTTTGGTTTCTTCAAAAGCAAAAGTTCTTGGTTGGAGAGAGAAATATAATTGACAAGCATTTTTGAAGGCCCTGAATTTTGCTCGGTCACCTGAGAAACGGTCTAGAACCGGCACCCGCGGTTCAGGTAAGGGGTTTCCTGATGCAGGGTCCACAGGAGCGGGGGCAGGAGCAGCAGCAGGAGGAGGCACAGCAGGAGCAAGGGCTGGAGCAGCGGTAGCAGCAAATCCGGCGGGTGGAGTAACATTAGACAAAGTATTGATCCGATCTTCTAACTGGTTGTGGGCTGCTTGAAGTTCCTTTATAGCCTCTGTCAAGTTGCTCATTTGTTTACATAAGGTGCTCAGCACACTTGCTGCCTCAGCGGTCTCCATTCTGTGGCTGTAGTATTTTGTAACACTCTGTAGGAATAGGAGACCAATACGCTGAGGACAGCAACCCTTGCGGCTCACTGACTGGATACCCTGGAAGTGAGACAGGGAATTCCAGTAAGCAAGGGGCAGGAGCGCTTGTGAAACCAGTGGCGTGACTTCTTTGGAAACACAGCACTCCCGCAGGCTGAGTCTGGTACTGCAATGACTCAGACACCAGGTAAGTTCAGAAGCAGGCACCAGATTGAAGATGAGGTTGGGTCCTAGACAGGCAGAAGTCGGCAACGGTGCAGGTACTCGAACAGGCCGGGGTCTGGCAGCAAGTCGGGTTCTCAGGCAAGCAAGGGTCGGCAGCAAATCGGGTAGTCGTCCAAAGCCAAGGTCAGCAGGTAATCGGGTAGTCAGGCGAGCCAGGGTCAACATCCAGGGGGTCAGAAAACGGGCAGAGCAGGAACTCACGCACGGGAGTGCAACACACACAAAGCTGCAATACTACAGCACTGAGGTGTGCACTCTCCAGACTTAAATAGGCCGTTTGGCGCGAATAGCGCAATGCGCCACGCGCATGCGCACACGCGCGCACACCACCGCGCATGCGCACGCACGGACGCACGCAACCACCCGCGCATGCGCACGCGCACGCAATACGCGCGCATGCGCACACGCCGCGACAACAATCAGCCATGCATAAACAGCCATCCCTCACGCGCGCGCGTACGCAGCACTCACGCCAACGCCTTGCAGCGCCACCGCTTGCGCTGCGCCACGCAACGCTCGTGGGCAAGCACCGACAGACCGCCACACAGGGAAGCCCGCCGAGACCCGCCAGGACGGCTGCCAGCATCCGTATGTGCCAGCCGCCTCGTCTGGACAGGTAACTGACCGTGACAAATTGGCCCACCAGGGCCTGAGAAATCCTCTGCGGCGGCTTACTCCGAGCCCAGCTCGGGATTATTGCCCAGGAGGTTAATAAATTTGTAATAGATGTATCAAGATCGGTCAGTGTAAGGAGTACATCGTCCGCAAACATGCTACCATTTCAGCCAGTGGGGATTTTTCACCTTATGCATCAGAGCAATTTTCACCTCCCATTCATTCGCTAATAACTTTATCACTACTTATCAGAATCAGCTTTATTCGCCAAGTACGTCGACTGACGCACCCGGAATTGTTTGTGGTACACACGGCAGGAGTATACAGATACAGATTTTATACAGATCAGTTCACACAGGTCAGAATACAGATACAGATTTTATACAGATTAGTTCACACAGATGGGAGAAGGAGCTAAAAAAGACTGCAAACATCAAACAGATTACAAGGGGGGGGGGGGGGGGGTGAGGGTTAAAACGTAGTTGGGCAGTAGTGCAGCGTCAGTGCACGGCTAGGGGGGCTTTGCAGGGGTGGTAGCTCGAGTTCAGTAGGAGAACAGCTTGGGGAAAGAAAGTGTTCAAATGTCTGGTGGTCTTGGTGAGGATCAATCTGTAGCGGCGTCCCAGAGGCAGACGGTCGAAGTATCGGCTGCCAGGGTGAGTAGGGTCGTTCAGTATTCTGTTTGCCCTAGACCACAGTCTGGAGGTATGTAGGAGATCCAGAGGTGGAAGGGGGGACCCGATGATCCTCTCAGCGGCATTGATTACTCTCTGGAGCTTAAGTCTGTCGCTCGCGGTAGCGCCTGCGTACCAAACAACAATAGAGGAGCAGAGGATAGACTCCACGGTTGCGGTGTAAAAGGTGGTCATCAGTTCCCACGGCATCCCGAATTTCCTCAGCTGCCTCAGAAAGAACAACCTCTGCTGAGCCCTCTTCTGGGCCTTGGGGGTGTTTTCAGCCCACCTAAGGTCTTTCGTGATGGTGGCACCCAGGAAACGGAAGCTCGACTCCCTGGATACTTCGATGCCTTCAATGGAGACCGGGTGGAGCGGGTGTGGGCGCCTTCTGAAGTCCACTATAAGCTCGACTGTTTTTGTAGCGTTGAGTACCAGTTGATTGTCTTTGCACCACCTGCAGATGCGTGCGATCTCCTCCCTGTATGCGTGTTCGCTGTCGCTGCCTATGAGCCCAAGTATGGTGGTGTCGTCCAAATATTTTATGACCTTGACAGAGTCCGCGGAAGAGGTGCACCTGTTTGTGTAGAGCGAAAACAGGATGGGAGACAGTACACACCCCTGCGGGGCTCCTGTGTTTGTGGTTCTATCCTGTGACGAGCAGTTGCCGAGCCTCACTCGTTGTGTCCTGTCTGTGAGGAAGTCTTTGATCCAGGAGCACAGCAGGGTGTCGAGGCCAAGATGAACAAGGTTGTCGTATAGGATGTTTGGGCATATTGTATTAAAGGCTGAGCTGAAGTCAAGGAAAAGGATCCGGGCATAGGTGTTCAGGTTGTCAAGGTGTTCTGTAATGTGCGCCAGAGTGATGTTGATGGCGTCCTCGATAGACCTGTTTGGCCTGTAGGCAAATTGAAGTGGGTCTAGGAGGGAGTCCGTGGAGTGCTTCAGGTGGTGGAGGACCAGCCTTTCCAAGATCTTCATGATGATGGAGGTGAGTGCTACTGGCCTGTAGTTGTTGAGATCGCAGTTTCCTGGCTTCTTGGGAACCGGAATGATTGTGGATTTTTTAAGGCAGGTTGGAACTTTGCCCTCGGCCAGTGATTTGTTAAAGAGAGGGGTGAGGACAGGAGCAAGTTGGGTTGCGCAGGTTCGCAGGCAGATAGATGACACGCCGTCCGGGCCTGAGGCCTTCCTGGGGTTAAGCCACCGGAGTTGTTTCAGGACATCAGCTTCTCGGACAGTTACCAGACCTGTGCCGGGTGACGTCTCTGGTGCGCTTGCTTGTGCCTCAGGTGTGAGGGGGTCTCTCTCAAACCGGCAATAGAACTCGTTGAGTTTCTCGGCAAGTTCTGTGCTGGGTGGAGCGTGCTGAGGGGTAGGTTTCAGGTTCGTGGCTGCCCTTAGGCCTCTCCAGACTTCCCGTGGATTGTTGGACTGGAGGCTGAGACGCAGCTTGTCTGAATAGTTCCACTTTGCCACCTTGATTTCGTGGTTTAGGCTGTTCCTGGCCTCACGAAACTCCTCTGGGGTGCCTGATTTGTGAGCTGCTGCCTTTGTTTTCCTGAGCTGGTTCAGCTTACCATTGAACCATGGCTTGCTGTTGGGGAAGACTTTGAAGCTCTTCGTCAGGATGCATGACTCCTCACAGAAGCTGATGTAGGACGTGATGTTCTCAGCCCATTCCTCCAGGCAGGGTGACTCCAGGGCTGACCAGTCAGTGCTTTCGAAGCAGGCCTGAAGTTGCTGCTTGGCCCCCTCTGACCATTTCTTTACAGTTCTCAGGGCTGGTTTGGTGGACCCTAGCTGCCTTCTGTAGGTGGCAATCAGGCGGACAAGGCAGTGGTCAGAGTTGCCGATTTATTGATCTATATCTTTTTTTTCCACCACTAATTAGGCTTTCTTTGGGTGGTACATTTTGCTAAGAATTGTTTTTTTATAAATGCATTTTAACAGGATTAATAACAGGATTAATAAGAAAAAAATTGAAAAAATTCATTATTTCTCAGTTTTTATCCATTATAGCTTTAAAATAATCCACGCTACCATAATTGAAACCTATGTATTTTATTTGGAAATAAAGGTGCATTTTTTTCCATTTTGCGTCCATCACGATTTACAAGCTTATAATTTATAAAAAATGTTCATAGTATACCCCCTTCAAATGCATATTTAAAGAGTTCAGACCGTTAGGTAACTATTTATGTTTTTTATTTTTTTATTGTAATTTTTTTTCCATTAAAAATGTTATTTGGGTAATATTTTGGTGTGGGTTAATTTTTAATCTTATTATATGTGTAAATTGTAATGGAAAAAATATGTAGATGTAGTTTTACTATTTGGCCACAAGATGGCCACCTTGAGTTTTTTTTCTCCTTGTGCTCCTCGGTAAATGGAAGCACAAGGATGACGCGGAAAATTTTACGTGCAGAAAGACTGAAGCCTCTTATAAGAGCGCTTCGGTTTTTCTGCTGGGGACACGGCGGGCGAAATGGTTAATTAAGTGGACTTCATAGTCATAAAGGGTGCCTTTGAGGATTAAATAACGACCTTCATCATTTTGTTCTATTGAATCAATGTGTAACGGTAGCACATTATTTATTAGTATTGCCACCCCTCTGTAGCACTAGCTAAATGGAGATTAGAAAACCTCTTATGTAAAAAATTTGGGCTAGAGTCTTTTGAAAAGAGGGTTTCCTGAAGACATATGATGTCAGGCCGATGGTGAGTAAGGGCAATGAATAATTTTGTACGTTTAATAGGGGAGTTCAACCCCCGAGCATTAAGAGAGATTATTTTAACATATGCCATGGCAGGATTTAAAGTATAATAGCGCATTTGGGATGTAATGCAGAAAGTTGAAATGGGACCAACTAGGAACAAAACATAAATAACTAAACTTATGAAGTTCACTGACATTTATAGGAAATAGAGTAACCATAACAGGTGTGTGCGGGGGGGGGGGGGGGGGGGGGGTTGAGGATAAGCACTCCTAACATCACCTGCATTGAGGGAGGAAGCAAGGTGAACCCAAGCAAAATCAGGCACTTATTTGCTCTTGTAAGCATTGAAATAGAAGAGAAGATCTTAAAACATTTTCCATGTACTAAGGAACAATTTGTAGAGATAGAAGAATAAAAGCACAGGACTGAATTTCCGGACATCAGGAGTGAATGCCAGGTCCCAGAGAGGCGGAGGGACAACCACAGCAGAGCCGCTAGTTTTTATTGGAGATCATCCTCACAGCCGGCCACAGCAGTTATGGGCCAGTGTGGTAGCCAAAAGTCACCTCACAGAGGTCAATAAAGAAAAGGGTTCCCCTTTAAGATAAAGTGAAATTTCGCAATAATTCAATATGAATCAAACATAACATAGGACAGTCAAAAACATTGTGGGACAGGGAGCACTTAAACATCATGAACAGAGGAGATGCTGTTTTTTAGATGGACCAGAAAGGCAGCTTGGGAGCGTTAACCCCTAAAGTTATCTTCAGCAAGTTGCGTAAGTGGCATTATGATTGCATACAAGTTTAAGTAAGGGAACTAGGCCGCAAAGCTTCGTATGAATATTGGACACAAGGCTTGTTACTTGATGGAGAAAATGTCCTAAGACCATAAATCATCTATGAGGTAGATTATAGATCAGGGGTTATAGCAGCAAGTTGATTAAAGTCACACAAAGAAGGGGCCTTCCAAGCTATTGTACTAAAAAGTAAAAGGTGGATATAATTTGTAGATAGTAACTCCAGATAAATAATAAGGTAAAAGTCATCTAGGTGAGGAAGAAGCCTCAGAAGAGCGATTCGACCTTCTAGTGCCCGTTCTCCATACACTCACTGGACGCTAAGGCCTAGGAATAGTGTCAAGCTGGGGAAGTTCAACTCGTATTCCCGCTGCCTCCAGCACCCACTTACCTTCGTCCACAGAGGATATCTGATGGTTAGATCTGCTTATAGCGAAAATCAGGGAGCATGGTAAGCCCCAATGATAGGGAATGGACTCTCCTATTAGAGCCTGAGTGATAGGCCGAAGGGTTCTGCGCTTCTGGAGTGTTATGGGCACCAGGTCCACAAACAGTTGTACTGACTGTGGTACACCCGGCAACGGGGAGAGGTTCCTGGCAGCTGTGAGTACATGCTTCTTTGTTTGATAATAGTGCAATTTCAATATCACATCGCGGGTTAGATCAGGATTTCTCGGGTGTCCCAGCGCTCTGTGGATATGATCCAGTCGTAGCAGCGAATGGTCCACTTGCGGTAGGAGTGCAGCGAACAAATTTGTGGCAGTAGCTTTTGGATCAATGACAGATTCTGGCAAGCCTCGGATCCGCAGATTTGATCTCCTAGCCCGGTTTTTGAAATCTTCTAATCGGGTATCTAGTCGGCAATCATGTGTATTAAGGCGGCTTTTATCATCTTCCAGTGCGTCCGAAAAGGTGTCCAGCCTCTGCTCCACCTTGTTGATTCTGACGCAGAGTTCAGTAATCTTCGTATTTATACTCATTACAGAAGAGTTCAAATCCCGTTTCAGCATCTTGTTGATAGAAGCAAGGAGTGAGGCTTGATCAAGCTGTGGGTTAGGAGAAGGGGCCTTCTGATTACAGCCATCAGATGTAGACATAGATCCGTCAGCGGGTGTGGCCGCCACCTTTGCGTTCTGCTGGCCCGTGAAGAGAGCAGGGATCGAGTTCTTTAAATCACCTGGGTCCTGCTTATTTTTAGAGCTGTGTCGTCCTGACATGTACCGTAGGTGGAATCAATCAAGCAAATGGAGGCAGTTTAGGTGTCTCTAGGGCTGCGACGACACCTTCTTTTGTTTGGCCACAGAGCTCAACAGGATTGCAGTCTCTCCTGTTGGCGCTGCGCATGTGCTCCCCTGCTTACTTTTAACAGTATTAGTTGAAAATGTATTTATCCATTGTTACATTTTCTTCACCATGATTTACATTCTTAAATCTTCACAGGTGCTGAGAACTTTGCTGCTGGCAACCTGCATCTCTGTGGAATGTTTGTTTGTTGTTTAGTGAGCAAAAACAACACCAACGCCCATATGCTATTAATTTTTTCTCCTTAGTTTTCTCCTAGATTATTTTCATAATGTATTGAAAGTTATTTTTTCAGAACTTTGTAAATAAAAAAAGTTATAAAAAAATAGGTGAACATGTGCTATCAAAAGTATTTAATATTTTCTTGCTTGCTGGTGGATTAAAAGGCTGTTTATAACAAGTTGTGAAAATATCACAATATTTTTGCTTTCTTCTGGATCAACATGGATATGTGAAAGTGCAGGCTAGTGTTTTACCTTATTTATTGGTTGAACTTGATGAGCATATGTCTTTTTTCAACATATGGACCCATATGCAATTAAGTTTTTCTCCTGAGATTTCTCCCAGGTGATATTTTCACAACTTGTAAATAAAATGCCCCTTAAACCTCCAGCAAGCAAGAAAATACTTAACATTATTTTAATAGTACTTTTTCACCTACTTTTTGGTACTTTTTCAATTGCAGGAAATAACCAACAATAAATCTAATAATCACAAAAATTGCATATCTAATTAATGTTTTATGCATGCAGCATGCCAACAAATTCAATATAACAACGCACAAAAAAGAAGATTGGCTCTTGGGTGCACACAAAAAACTCAGTTTTTAAACTGAGTTTTTTGTATGCACCCAAGAGCCAATCCTCTTTTTTTGTGCGTTGTTACGTTGTGGAAAGTTATTTTAAACAGAAGATTAAAAAAAAAATCTCTCCTAGGAGAAAACTGGGCACTTTTTCAATTCACTTTTTGGCCCATATGCAATTCACTTTTTCACTTGAGTTTTTTCCTACATTATATTTTCACAACTTGTAAATAAATGTCTTTTAAACCCACAGCAAGCAAAAAAATACTCAAAATAATTTAATATATAAGTTTTCAATCGCAAAATACTTAAACGTTATTTTAAAGGGAAGTTAATCAATTCATAGGAGAAAACTCAGGTGAAAAAGTTAATTGTATATGGCCTTTTTTTCTCCTAAGTTTTCCCTTAGGAGATCATTTTTCATCTCCTGTTTGAAGTAATGTTTTCGCACTCTGCAGTTAAAAAAAGTACCAAATATTATGTGAAAAAGTACTGCCAATATTATTCTGAGTATTTTTTTGCTTGCTGTTGAATTTAAAGAGACACTGAAGCAAAAAAAATATATGATATAATGATTTGTATGTGTAGTACAGCTAAGAAATAAAGCATTAGGAGCAGAGACATAAGTCTAATGTTGTTTCCAGTACAGGAAGAGTAAAGAAATTCCAGTTAACTATGCAAATTGCCATTGAGCTCCACGACTTTCAAAGTCGCAGAGAGCTCTGTGTTCTGAAGGTTGTTATCTTAACTGTATTGTTTTTTCTTTTGCAGAAAACAGTTCAGGACAGGTCAAAAGCTTACTGCCTGTTCTGTAAAAAACATTTAGAATGCTGAATAGTGTGTAAACTGCAAATATTAGAGAATGATGCAATGTTATAAAAAAAAGATTTCAGCAAGGCTTGGTGTACAGAGGCGCCGTAGTAGAATAAAAATGTTTAAAAGCCGTCTAAAAGAGGGGGATGTTCAGGTGGACTTACCTCCCTCAAAAATATAGAACTCAATTGAGTCACAATATATCAATATAAAAAATGTTTTATTAAACTCCACTTAGTGCAACGCGTTTCGCAGGTGTGGTCCTGCTTCATCAGGCAAACAGGAGCATAACTCAATGGGTCTAGATGCAGAAGTGAGCGCTCACTTCTGCATCTAGACCCATTGAGTTATACTCCTGTTTGCCTGATGAAGTAGGACCACACCTGCGAAACGCATTGCACTAATTGGAGTTAAATAAAACGTTTTTTATATTGATATATTGTGACTCAATTGAGTTCTATATTTTTGAGGGAGGTAAGTGCACCTGAACATCCTCCTCTTTTAGACGGCTTTTAAAGATTTTTATTCTACTCTGGCGCCTCTGTACACCAAGCCTTGCTGAAATCTTGATTCCACCCTCGGTGGAGGGGTGCTACCCTGTTTCCTATCTACAGAGAGCGACATCTTAATAACCTGAGTGGGGTCAGGTTCTAATACTCCCCACCTGCACTTGAAGTGGTTGCCTATGGGTAACCCATGTTTGTGAGTATTTCTTAATATTTTGCTTTAAACCACAACCAACTTAACAATACTACACCATATTGGGCTCTCGATTTCTCTTTGTTCTTCCAAGCGCAATGTTATAAAAAAAGCTGCATAACTGAAAATAAAAATATGAGAATATTTTTTTTGCTACTAATGTTCTAGTAATTATCCGTACTACACAACCAAATCATTATATCATATTTTTTTTTCGCTTCAGTGTTAGAGATGGCTCGAACCTCCGATTTTCGGTTCGCGAACCGGGTTTGCGAACTTCTGCAAAAGTTTGGTTCGCGTGAACTTTCATGAACCGCAATAGACTTCAATGGGGGTGGCGAACTTTGTAAACTAGAAACACTTATGCTAGCCACAATAGTGATGGAAAAGATGTTTCAAGGGGTCTAACATCTGAGTTTTTGCATGGATGAGTGGGATAGACGCCAAAAGACCCGGGGAAAAATCTGGATTTGACGCAAAGCATCGTTTTAAGGGCAGAAATTACATTGAATCCTAAATTGCAGGCCTAAAGTGCTTTAAAACTTCTTGCATGTGTATACATCAATCAGGGACTGTAATTAGAGTACTGCTTCACACTGACACACCAAACTCACTGTATAACGCACCGCAAACAGCTGTTTGTGTAGTGACAGCCGTGTTGGACTGGTGCGTACCATGGCGAGAGTGCAGGCCGTGGCGGTTTTCAAGCCCATATGGTTGCCGGGCTGTGGTAGCTCAATGATAGAACAACAGTGACTGTCCAGCTGATCAAATTTGGTCTATCCACAATGAAGTAACGACCTTATTATCTTGGGTGTGCCCCCCCCCCCGAGACACTCATATAGCCATCGGTCATTGCTTCATTGTGATACGCAAGCCCCTTCACCGCGGCAAGGTAATGATCACGAAGGGGAATTGGCACATGTACATGCAATTTGTTTTGTTGTTGCAGCTGCAGTGCAGCCACAAAAATTAGGCAGGCATGCACACGCACCAGAAAAAGTAGTATAGCGGCCGCTGCTAGCAGCGGCCTTAAAAATTCAGGAATCCACCTGGAGTCCTGGACCCTGTTGGTGGAGAAGGCAGTCAAGCGGCCTGCGGGCAGAAGTGCTGTGTGGGGAGCGACTTAGTCTTGGGCAGGCAGTCACACGGCGTGCAGGCAGAGATGCTGTGTGTGGGCACTGACTTAGTCTTCGGACAGGCCTGAGTGTCCTTTGCAGACCAGGCATCCTTGGTCAGATGGACCCTTGATCCAACGCTGTGTGCCAGAAATGTCACCACTTGCCTTTCAACATCACGGTACAGTTTAGATATCGACTTTTTTGAGAAAAAATTGCGGCCTGGTATCTTCTACTGCGGTGTGTGGCTTTGCTTTTGTGTGCTGCTTTTCCTCAGGTGGTCATTTCATTGCAGTTTGTGCTTTGTAATCATGTGCCTTCGTAAGGTAGTTGTCCCTACGTGGGTCTTGGTCTTTCCACGGCTCAATTTTTGGTGGCAGAGAGTACAGATGGCATTGCTCTCATCTGAGGCAGACACACAAAAAAAATTCCACACCGCTGAGCCCTGTGATGATAGCACTTTGGTGGTGGCAGTGTTAAGTGGGGTGCCAGAATCAGAGCAGGAGGAGGAAGATATGTCACGCTTCCATGCGGAAGCTGAGAAAGATGAGGTGTTCTGTGTTAAATAGTCAACTACAAGTCCTGACAATATTGGGGGTTGATGGCACGTGCCTTTTTCTGAACACTGTACTTTGGTCGAGGGCCGCACGAAATCACGACAGCGTGACCTCGAACAGACCTGCCAGGTGGCCTGCCTCTGCCTTTTGTTTTGACCATATTGGGGGGGGATGAAGTGATAGGTATGCACTGACTTGACTAATACAACGTGCAGTCACACAGGTGCAGTTAACAGGTATGCTCACACTGCGTGCACTCACGTAGGTAGGTGGGTGCACTAAACACAACCGGTAGGTATATGCAGTGATGGGTATTACAATGTGCATCAATCAATATCTGCTGAGGAAAAGCTTCTTCTTACGTTGAGGTAAGGACACTTTTTGTACAATTCTGTAATGTGGTATGTTCAACCTGGGTATGTGTCTTTCTTTGGATACTGTAATATATATGTTTTATATAATAATATTACGTTTTGTATATGACGTATATGACAATTTTTTTCCAGATACCTGGCAACAGGACAATCCTTTGCTTCATTGCATTATAGTTATCATCTTGGAATTTCAACAATATCATATATAGTAAGGGACACATGTTGTTCCATATGGAATAGACTGGCACCTACATTTTTACCACCTCCTGACCAAGCAAAGTGGGAAGAAGTTGCTGCAGACTTTTGGGAGAAAACTACATTCCCTAATTGCATAGGGGCAATTGATGGCAAACATATTAGGGTCGTTATGCCTCCACACAGTGGCAGCTGATTTTATAATTATAAAAAATATTATTCGTTTGTTTTGTTGGCAATTGCAGATGCCAAATCTTGGTTTATTTTTGTTGATGTGGGCTCATATGGCAGTTCCAGTGACTTTTTTATATTCTAACATTCTAACTTTTATCAAAGAATGTTAGATGAAGAATTACATTTAACACCACCAAAGCCTTGGCCTGGAACTACTGGCCCTCCTTGGCCATACACCTTGATAGGTGATGAGGCATTTGGTCTCAGCTGTCATCTCATGAGGCCATACTCATCTTAAGCACTGAATGATGATTGCAGGCTGTTTAATTTTAGGTTGTCATGGGCAAGACAGGTCGTAGAATGTTCTTTTGGACTTTTGGCTAATAAATGGTGTATTCTGCATAGTGCAATGAGCCTAAATTTGACAAATGCAGTGTGTGCAGTGAAAGTAACTTGTGTTCTGCATAATTTTGTTCTCCAACGTGAAGGGATAACAGCAGATGTTTCAGAGGTTTGCCATCTGCGTGATGTGACAGCCAATCCCCCAAGAGAAGATTTTGATTGTTTGGCTGTACAAGATGCAAGAGAAGGTAGAGTGCATTGGCAGGGCACAAAACCCTGATTATAACCTGCTTTGTTGTGTGTAATATTTGAGTTATGTAAAGTTTTTATTTTTATTTACAATACTTGTATTTGTTGTGTACTAATTAGTTTAGTGTAGGGTCCCCTCTATGTGGTTGACCTTGTCTTTGGCAGAGGGGCTTAACCACATGCATGTTGATATGTGGGACCAACAATCTTGTTTTTACATGTGCTGTGTGTTTGTTTTGGCTGTAATGGTAAACGTTACCAACTGGCCATACGTCAGGTGACTTTGAGTTATTTGGAGCATGTGATTCAATTATTGTAATCGAATGTGATGTTAATTGGTGCCAACAAATAACAACATTTTGTTTTTACAATTGTAGCCAATCGTTTGTGCATCCTTCAAGATGTTTGTGCAACAGGACAGGTAATGTATAAATGCACACACTGGGACACAGTTATACATTGTGTAGCACAGGCAGGGAGGATGCAGTGGCCTCAGACAGCAACATTTGTTAAAGGTTACAGACATTCATGTCTGTCATGTGGCTTATGCTACTGCACATTAACACAGTACTTGTATTCCTGGCTACTTGTTAAGAAAATTACCTGTACAATGTTAGCATAGTACATAACATATGCACTTCTCACGTACTCACAAAATAAATTAATATAAGGCATCTGTCTCATCTGCTGATTTAGAGCATGCAGTTGATGATAATCAAGCTGGAGGTGTGGACAATTAGCCTGTACTATGTTTATAACAAATATAAAAAAAAATTTAAACGTGTTTATTTATTTATTTACAATTATAAAGTACAATGTTTTGCACTTCCCCTTTGCAAAAAAAAAAAAACAAAAATAAAAAAAAAAAGTTTTATTATGCGACTAAAATGTTCAATTATTGTGCACTGATTTTCCGCCTTAAAATAAAAACCTCCAAAATGTATTACCATTGTATCGCATACTTAATTTTTAATTTGGCTGTAGGGTGGGTGATCATTCATTCCCCATAATTGTCACACACAATCATGTGGAATTAATGATCACCCACCCTAAAAAGATTGCTAAATCGAATCATACATTATGCAACATAATGGTGTACGTTCTCCAGTATTTAAACGGTAAGTAGATTAGTTATGCAGCATAACTTAGCAATACACTAATTGATCGATTTTTGTACAGACATGCTGTTGTGCAACATTATTGTGCCACAGTTGAGAATTTGGAAGCAATTCATAAATACTCAATGGTGGCACGCGTACAATTCCAAACCTATCTGTCACAAACATTATGCGACACAATGGTGCCACAACACAAAGTCACAATAGTCAATTGTTGTACTGTTATCCTTTTATGCGACATTATTGTGCCACTTGATTATTGTTTAGCAAATCAAGAAATAATCATTGCTACACAATAGTGGCACGCCCTCCAGTAATTAAGCGGTAACTACATTAGTTATGCAGCATAACAGCACTATACTGATTGTTGTATCGCTGTGTTTATGTGCGACATGAATGTGCCACAGTTGAGCAATCATATAAAATTCACAAATACTCAATGCGACACAATGGTGGCACCCATATCCTATACTATAAAATCCCTGTGTCGCTGCGTCCGTCCGTGTGCCAGTGCTTTTTAGCACTGCGCATGTGCAGGGACAAGACGCAGAGACACCGGCGAGAGCCGGGGGAGGACGGGGCCAGGAGGGGCGGGCGTGTGTGCGCATGCAACGGGTGCGCGGCGCAATACGAACAGACCTAGCCCATTTTTAAACGGACTTAGGCCACTAGTAGATTATATACTAATACAAATACTGTCTGCGACACAATGGTGTCATACCATCACAAACAACAGCGCACACTACATTACTATAGTTGTGTAAGGATCATGTATGTCATTCTAGTTGTGTAAGGATCATGTATGTCGTTACAGCAGACTTGCATGAAACTTTGTGCGACATCATGATCACACATAAATGCAGTATGTAAATGTGAGCATTTATAAAGCATTTTACATAAGATTTGACTTTAATTACTTTTCTTTTCCTTGTTCTCTTGATTCTCCTAATCCACATAGAAAGTAGCTGTAATCTTCTCCCATAAGACTTTATTTGTGCATTGTCTACATATTTGGCATGCTTCTTGTCATAAAGCTGGGGATTAGCCTGAACCCTCGCAATGAGGTAATCGACATCGAAATTGAAGCGCTTACGGCCACGATCACCTCCTCGTGCACCTCTACCTGTCATTATATGCTCTGTCCACAAAACTTCTTTCAACTTTCTGAAGTTGTGAAGATTAATTTATAGTAACACATGACCTTAATTACTAAATTAGCCACATTGCCTGCACATGTTACTACTTAAAATGAACCTCGCACAGGTGTAGCACACTCCTATATGAAAAAAAAAATGAAAATCATTGTGCTAAACAAAAGTGGCAGCAACAATTTGATAAACTCTGTCAGTTTTGGTCATGTGACGCATGTGCAGTACTATACAAACAATTTCTTACTCATCACTACTGCACCTTTAACGTCACACGGGATGCAATCATAACTGCGCATGTGCAAACATTGTAACGTGTACCATTTTAACGTGTATTGACTTTCATTTTTGCATTGCTCATTGGATACAATTGTATTTTTCAACGCATCCGTTATGCCAAACGTACTATATGCAGTGTGTCTTACTAACGCCTAATGTCAACACTCAACGCAATGCGTGCACTGTGAACGGTGCATTCACTTTCCATTGCAGTGCATTTTGTGGCGTTATTTTGCCTCGAAAACGTCGCACAAAACGTCCTACTGTGAATGTGACCTCAATCAAAATTTGTGGGGAAAAAAAAGAAAAAAAAACAAAGCAATAAACAGTGTTTATTGCATAAATATTGTTAATTTTCCTTTTTTTATGTATTTGATTATATAGTGTAGTAGGTAAGTGCCCCGCTACTTGATCACGAAGAAACATTTCTCAGGCATCCCACGTTGGCAGGAACACACAGGGTAGGTAAGTGCCCCGCCACTTGATCAAGAAGAAACAGTTCTCTGGCATCCCACATTGGCAGGAGCACACAGGGAAGGTAAGTGCCCCGCTACTTGATCATGAAAAAACAGTTCTCTGGCATCCCATGTTGGCAGGAACACACAGGGTAGGTAAGTTCACCCAAATCTTGATCCCGAGGAAACAGTTTTCTGGCATCCCACATTGGCAGGAACACACAGGGTAGGTAAGTACCCTCACATACTTATCATTAAGAAAATAGAAAACATGTAGGTTCCAGGCAGCGGTTGTGGAGCCGCGGTCGGGCCCTCACCACAACTCGGACAACACTGTTTTCAACCCAGACATCCTTGACGGCAGCAGTTTCACAGTAGTTTTAGTGTGAGTATATCGTCAGCAGTAAAAGGCATTAGCTAGCCAGGCCTCCGCCCCCTAGAGACCTGGACTACATTATTTAATGCCTGATATATGAGACAGCATCGGCAGCAGGAGAGTATAGGTAAGGTATATATCGTCAGACTTAGCAGTAAAAGGCAGCGTATCCAGGGCTCCGCTCCCCTAGAGACCTGCGTTAGGTGAGATAACAATTGGTATCAACACAGCAGCAGCAGGAGAGGGTAACATCAGATACCTGTGAAATCAGCAGATGACTCTAATAACAGGTAGAAAAAGGATAATGCAGAGTAGTACAACCCATACCCAGGCCATACAAACCCCTTAAAAAAAACAGAGGTTAAGTAATATAGCTTAACCACTTGAGGACCTAGGGCTTTCTACCCCTTAAGGACCGGCCACTTTTTTTCCATTCAGACCACTGCAGCTTTCACGGTTTATTGCTCGCTCATACAACCTACCACCTAAATGAATTTTGGCTCCTTTTCTTGTCACTAATAAAGCTTTCTTTTGGTGCTATTTAATTGCTCCTGCGATTTTTACTTTTTATTATATTCAGCAAAAAAGACATGAATTTTGGCAAAAAAATGATTTTTTTAACTTTCTGTGCTGACAGTTTTCAAATAAAGTAAAATTTCTGTATACATGCAGCGCGAAAAATGTGGACAAACATGTTTTTGATAAAAAAAAACCCATTCAGCGTATATTTATTGGTTTGGGTAAAAGTTATAGCGTTTACAAACTATGGTGCAAAAAGTGAATTTTCCCATTTTCAAGCATCTATGACTTTTCTGACCCCCTGTCATGTTTCATGAGGGGCTAGAATTCCAGGATAGTATAAATACCCCCCAAATGACCCCATTTTGGAAAGAAGACATCCCAAAGTATTCACTGAGAGGCATAGTGAGTTCATAGAAGATATTATTTTTTGTCACAAGTAAGCGGAAAATGACACTTTGTGAGGAAAAAAAAAAAAAAGTTTCCATTTCTTCTAACTTGCACCAAAAAAAAAATGAAATCTGCCACAGACTCACCATACCCCTCTCTGAATACCTTGAAGGGTCTACTTTCCAAAATGGGGTCATTTGTGGGGTGTGTTTACTGTCCTGACATTTTGGGGGGTGCTAAATTGTAAGCACCCCTGTAAAGCCTAAAGGTGCTCATTGGACTTTGGACCCCTTAGCGCAGTTAGGCTGCAAAAAAGTGCCACACATGTGGTATTGCCGTACTCAGGAGAAGTAGTGTAATGTGTTTTGGGGTGTATTTTTACACATACCCATGCTGGGTGGGAGAAATATCTCTGTAAATGACAATTTGTTAATTTTTTTTACACACAATTGTCCATTTACAGAGATATTTCTCCCACTCAGCATGGGTATGTGTAAAAATACACCACAAAACACATTATACTACTTCTCCTGAGTACGGCGATACCACATGTGTGGCACTTTTTTGCACCCTAACTGCGCTAAAGGGCCCAAAGTCCAATGAGTACCTTTAGGATTTCACAGGTCATTTTGAGAAATTTCGTTTCAAGACTACTCCTCACGGTTTAGGGCCCCTAAAATGCCAGGGCAGTATAGGAACCCCACAAATGACCCCATTTTAGAAAGAAGACACCCCAAGGTATTCCGTTAGGAGTATGGCGAGTTCATAGAAGATTTTATTTTTTGTCACAAGTTAGCGGAAAATGACACTTTGTGAAAAAACACAATTAAAATCAATTTCCGCTAACTTTTGACAAAAAATAAAATCTTCTATGAACTCACCATACTCCTAACGGAATACCTTGGGGTGTCTTCTTTCTAAAATGGGGTCATTTGTGGGGTTCCTATACTGCCCTGGCATTTTAGGGGCCCTAAACCGTGAGGAGTAGTCTTGAAACGAAATTTCTCAAAATGACCTGTGAAATCCTAAAGGTACTCATTGGACTTTGGGCCCTTTAGCGCAGTTAGGGTGCAAAAAAGTGCCACACATGTGGTATCGCCATACTCGGGAGAAGTAGTACAATGTGTTTTGGGGTGTATTTTTACACATACCCATGCTGGGTGGGAGAAATACCTCTGTAAATGGACAATTGTGTGTAAAAAAATCAAAAGATTGTCATTTACAGAGGTATTTCTCCCACCCAGCATGGGTATGTGTAAAAATACACCCCAAAACACATTGTACTACTTCTCCCGAGTACGGCGATACCACATGTGTGGCACTTTTTTGCACCCTAACTGCACTAAGGGGCCCAAAGTCCAATGAGTACCTTTAGGATTTCACAGGTCATTTTTGTTTCAAGACTACTCCTCACGGTTTAGGGCCCCTAAAATGCCAGGGCAGTATAGGAACCCCACTAATGACCCCATTTTAGAAAGAAGACACCCCAAGGTATTCCGTTAGGAGTATGGTGAGTTCATAGAAGTTTTTATTTTTTTGTCACAAGTTAGCGGAAATTGATTTTAATAGTTTTTTTTCACAAAGTGTCATTTTCCGCTAACTTGTGACAAAAAATAAAATCTTCTATGAACTCACCATACTCCGTACGGAATACCTTTGGGTGTCTTCTTTCTAGAATGGGGTCATTTGTGGGGTTCCTATACTGCCCTGGCATTTTAGGGGCCCTAAACCGTGAGGAGTAGTCTTGAAACCAAATGTCGCAAAATGACCTGTGAAATCCTAAAGGTACTCATTGGACTTTGGGCCCCTTAGCGTACTTAGGGTGTAAAAAAGTGCCACACATGTGGTACCGCTGTACTCAGGAGAAGTAGTATAATGCGTTTTGGGGTGTATTTTTACACATACCCATGCTAAGTGGGAGAAATATCTCTGTAAATGACAATTGTTTGATTTTTTTACACACAATTGTCCATTTACATAGAAATTTCTCCCACCCAGCATGGGTATGTGTAAAAATACACCCCAAAACACATTATACTACTTTTCCTGAGTACGGCGGTACCACATGTGTGACACTTTTTTGCAGCCTAGGTGCGCTAAGGGGCCCAACGTCCTATTCACAGGTCATTTTGAAGCATTTGTTTTCTAGACTACTCCTTGCGGTTTAGGGCCCCTAAAATGCCAGGGCAGTATAGGAACCCCACAAGTGACCCCATTTTAGAAAGAAGACACCCCAAGGTATTCCGTTAGGTATATGGCGAGTTCATAGAAGATTTTATTTTTTGTCACAAGTTAGTGAAAATTGACACTTTGTGAAAAAAAACAATAAAAATTAATTTCCGCTAACTTTTGACAAAAAATAAAATCTTCTATGAACTCGTCATACACCTAACATAATACCTTGGGGTGTCTTTTTTTTCTAAAATGGGGTCACTTGTGGGGTTCCTATACCGCCCTGGCATTTTACAGGCCCAAAACCGTGAGTAGTCTGGAAACCAAATGTCTCAAAATGACTGTTCAGGGGTATAAGCATCTGCAAATTTTGATGACAGGTGGTCTATGAGGGGGCGAATTTTATGGAACCGGTCATAAGCAGGGTGGCCTTTTAGATGACAGGTTGTATTGGGCCTGATCTGATGGATAGGAGTGCTAGGGGGGTGACAGGAGGTGATTGATGGGTGTCTCAGGGGGTGGTTAGAGGGGAAAATAGATGCAATCCATGCACTGGGGAGGTGATCGGAAGGGGGTCTGAGGGTTTGGCCGAGTGATCAGGAGCCCACACGGGGCAAATTGGGGCCTGATCTGATGGGTAGGTGTGCTAGGGGGTGACAGGAGGTGATTGATGGGTGTCTCAAGGTGTGATTAGAGGGGGGAATAGATGCAAGCAATGCACTGGCGAGGTGATCAGGGCTGGGGTCTGAGGGCATTCTGAGGGTGTGGGCGGGTGATTGAGTGCCCTAGGGGCAGATAGGGGTCTAATCTGATAGGTAGCAGTGACAGGGGGTGATTGATGGGTAATTAGTGGGTGTTTAGGGTAGAGAATAGATGGAAACACTGCGCTTGGGTGGTGATCTGATGTCGGATCTGCGGGCGATCTATTGGTGTGGGTGGGTGATCAGTTTGCCCGCAAGGGGCAGGTTAGGGGCTGATTGATGGGTGGCAGTGACAGCGGGTGATTGATGGGTGGCAGTGACAGGGGGTGATTGATGGGTGGCAGTGACAGGGGGTGATTGATGGGTGATTGATAGGTGATTGACAGGTAATCAGTGGGTTATTACAGGGGAGAACAGGTGTAAATATTGCACTGGCGAATTGATAAGGGGGGGTCTGAGGGCAATCTGAGCGTGTAGGCGGGCGATTGGGTGCCCGCAAGGGGCAGATTAGGGTCTGATCTGATAGGTAACAGTGACAGGTGGTGATAGGGAGTGATTGATGGGTGATTGATGGGTAATTAGTGGGTGTTTAGAGGAGAGAATAGATGGAAACACTGCGCTTGGGTGGTGATCTGATGTCGGATCTGCGGGCGATCTATTGGTGTGGGTGGGTGATCAGATTGCCCGCAAGGGGCAGGTTAGGGGCTGATTGATGGGTGGCAGTGACAGGGGGTGACAGGGGGTGATTGATGGGTGATAGGTGATTGGCAGGTGATTGACAGGTGATCAGTGGGTTATTACAGGGAAGGACAGATGTAATTAATGCACTGGCGAATTGATAAGGGGGGGGGGGTCTGAGGGCAATCTGAGCGTGTGGGCGGGTGATTGGGTGCCCGCAAGGGGCAGATTAGGGTCTGATCTGATAGGTAACAGTGACAGGTGGTGATAGGGGGTGATTGATGGGTGATTGATGGGTAATTAGTGGGTGTTTAGAGAAGATAACAGATGTAAACGATACATTTGGGAGGTAATCTGACGGCGGGTTTGCGGGCGATCTAATGGTGTGGGTGGGTGATCAGATTGCCCGCAAGGGGCAGGTTAGGGGCTGATTGATGGGTGGCAGTGACAGGGGGTGACAGGGGGTGATTGATGGGTGATAGGTGATTGGCAGGTGATTGACAGGTGATCAGTGGGTTATTACAGGGAAGGACAGATGTAATTAATGCACTGGCGAATTGATAAGGGGGGTCTGAGGGCAATCTGAGCGTGTGGGCGGGTGATTGGGTGCCCGCAAGGGGCAGATTAGGGTCTGATCTGATAGGTAACAGTGACAGGTGGTGATAGGGGGTGATTGATGGGTGATTGATGGGTAATTAGTGGGTGTTTAGAGAAGATAACAGATGTAAACGATACATTTGGGAGGTAATCTGACGGCGGGTTTGCGGGCGATCTAATGGTGTGGGTGGGTGATCAGATTGCCCGCAAGGGGCAGGTTAGGGGCTGATTGATGGGTGGCAGTGACAGGGGGTGATTGATGGGTGATAGGTGATTGGCAGGTGATTGACAGGTGATCAGTGGGTTATTACAGGGAAGAACAGATGTAATTAATGCACTGGTGAATTGATAAGGGGGGGTCAGAGGGCAATCTGAGCGTGTGGGCGGGTGATTGGGTGCCCGCAAGGGGCAGATTAGGGTCTGATCTGATAGGTAAAAGTGACAGGTGGTGATAGGGGGTGATTGATGGGTGATTGATGGGTAATTAGTGGGTGTTTAGAGGAGAGAATAGATGTAAACAATGGATTTGGGAGGTGATCTGATGTCGGATCTGTGGGCGATCTATTGGTGTGGGGGGGTGATCAGATTGCCCGCAAGGGGCAGGTTAGGGGCTGATTGATGGGTGGCAGTGACAGGGGGTGATTGACGGGTGATTGACGGGTGATTGACGGGTGATTGACAGGTGATTGACAGGTGATCAGGGGGATAGATGCATACAGTAAACAGGGGGGGGGGGTCTGGGGAGAATCTGAGGGGTGGGGGGTGATCAGGAGGGGGCAGGGAGCAGGGGGGGGGATAAAAAAAAAAATAGCGTTGACAGATAGTGACAGGGAGTGATTGATGGGCGATTAGGGGGGTGATTGGGTGCAAACAGGGGTCTGGGGGGTGGGCAGGGGGGGGGTCTGATGGGTGCTGTGGGCGATCTGGGGCAGGGGGGGAGAAATCAGTGTGCTTGGGTGCAGACTAGGGTGGCTGCAGCCTGCCCTGGTGGTCCCTCAGACACTGGGACCACCAGGGCAGGAGGCAGCCTGTATAATACACTTTGTAAACATTACAAAGTGTATTATACACTTTGTATGCGGCGATCGCGGGGTTAACATCCCGCCGGCGCTTCCGTATAGCCGGCGGGATGTTGCGGCGAGCGAGCGGTGACAGGCGCCGGCGGAGGATCGCGTCACGGATGACGCGATCGCTCCGCCCATGCCCTTAAATGGACCGCCGCCTCTGTGGGTGAGGCCGTCCTGAAGGGCTCCACTTCCCCGCCGCCCCTGTGTAGTGGGCGGTCGGGAAGTGGTTAAGATATCTGCAAAAGTAGCATTTTGATGTTAAAATGTAAAAATATATGATGATAGGCAGCAGAATTTCAGAGGGATAGCCTTTGAGGCTTGAAAACTGAAACTTTAATTTACTCGCATTATGAATCAGTTAGAGGGGCATTGTAATCATCACTGATCCATGACTCGTTAATTTTGATGAACATTAGTCTGTCCACTGTAACGATTGGTGTCAACAAGCACAGATTCTGATTATTGGTGATCTGCAGTATCACCAATAATGCAGATACTATACCTGATTATATGGTGATCTGCAGAATCACCAATAATGCAAGTATAGCGTGACACAGTACAATTGTAAGCAAGAGGGTGCTTAGTACAATCAAGTATCTCTATAGGGCACAGAGATACAACCTCCAGGCAAGCTGGAACAGCAGACAACAAAAATATACAGCGTAAATACAAGTCTGTGGAAAAATCCACCACACAGTAATTCCTCAGAGGTGTGGTTACCTCTGAATGGGAAAGGACGGAGTGGAGGAATCTCGGCCTCTAGCAGCAAGGGTTTGCTAGTGGCGGTCGTCTCAAAGAGGCAAGCCTCTGATAGAACCCTACAGTGGGAGACATTCCACTGAAGGGAAAAAGGTCAGACAAAATGAGGTTCGGCAACAGATCAGGCGGCAGCAGTACAGAAACGTGAGACAAGAGAATAGTCGGAAACCAAGCCAATAGTCGGTAACGGTACGGGCTGGCGAAGTACAGAATCAGGAAGCAGAAGAGTAGTCAAGACAGGCACAGAATCATACACGATAAATCAAGACAATATAATATGTGTATATATTGGCGATAAACCAATATATAACACAATCTCAATATAAGGCAGACTAGGTCTGGGTGCTGACACAGAGTATCGCAAACACAGACGAAGTGTGACTGAAAAGGACTTCCTTATATACTGCCTGGAAGAGAAGTCTCCACCCCAGGCAGCAACCAATCAGAGCAGGCTAAAATGTCAGCTGACCTCCAGGTCAGCTGACACGCTTTCTAAGAGTATAAAGGCATGTCTGGCGAGCGCGCACCCCCTAGAGGCAAGATGGCAGAGCCCTGGTGAGCAGCATGCTGGTGAGTTTGGAGCAGAGCGCTCGGACGGGTTTGCGCAGCGGATGCGGACGAATTTCCGCATCCCGCGTTGGAAGGTCCGCTTGCCGGACTGGATGCGACCATATTTCTGCAATCCATCCGACGTTACAAATTTTTCGTTACATCCACATTTTCTGTGGACAGACGGGTTTGGTGGTTGGTGACCACCCCACCTGCAGCACTGAATACTCGCTCAAAAAGAACACTGGAGGCGGGGCATGCAAGAACCTCCAGTGCATATTGAGCGAGTTCAGGCCAGGTGTCCAGCTTCCTTGTCCAATACTCCATTGGGTCGTTAGTCTCCATATTGTCAGGAGCACTGGCTGACCCCAAGTAGTCACTCACCATATGGGCCAGCCGCTGGCAGGGACTACTGTGCCTGCTGGTGGTGCTGCTGCTGCTGCAAGGAGAATTGGAACAATCTGGCAGTGGCTGGTAAAAATCCTTCATCATACTCAGCAGGTTTACAGATTTGCCGGTGGTGGTGCTACTGGGACTACCAGACCTCTGCTGAGTATGATGAGGTGTGGAAACTAGGGTCCGGGATACAGGTGCGGGAAATGAATCTTCTACCCAGAAAACAAGGGCATCCCAGATGTGGGTCATCCTAGACTTCCTGGGTTGGGGATATGAACTGCCCCATATTTCCTTTGCACCATGGATCTAAGATGGTGGCCACCCAATTGTCAAGCCACGATTTTAAGTTCTTTATCCTGGGGTCCTTCCTGAAGCACTGGTGCATGTGCGTAGCCAAAGGGACCATGAATGCAGACCATGAAGGCAGACCATGAATTACCTCTTCCTGGCTGTCAACAGAGCTGTCGTCATGCTCCAGCTGCACATCAAAGTCTTCCCACCCCCAGACAATGGGCTCTTCATCCTGTTCAAGCCCTACCTCTCATTCCTCCTCCTCCAAGACCTGAGCATGTTCAGGCACTCCCCGTCTTGACTCCGCACTCTGCATTAGGGCTTCCTCCCCCTGTCCGAGCAGGTTGAAAAGCATCTTGTCTAATATGAAGACAAGAAGGAGCACTTCCGATATGCTGCAGTGGTCTACACTGACCAACTTTGTTGCCTGCTCAAACGGTTCCAACACTTTGCAGACCTATCCAATCAGCTGCCACTGGTTCACAGTGATGTAGTCCAGTGACCCTGTTGTGAAGGAACTGCAACAAAAGAAAGATGGCTGGGTCTCCACCTGGATTTGAGCAAAATGCTGTGTTTTATTGCACCATAGTTACAAAAACCAACACACGACGTTTCGGCCTGCGGCCTTTATCAAGTGTTACTGTTACTGTTGTGAAGGAAGCCATCTGAGACAGGTATAGCCTGACCACCATTCGCTGCTGCTACAACCTATCCAGCATGTGGAGGGTGGAGTTCCACCACGCTGTACAATCTGAAACTTGTGCTGTGGCAAGTTTTAAGTTTCAAGGATGCGGTGGTGGTTGCAGAGTTACGGATTTAGGCTGACACCTTACCTGCTGAGGCCACAGCATCCTTAAACCCATCAACAGTTCCTAAGAACTTCTGAACTACAAGGTTGAAGACGTGGGCCAGGCAAGGCAAGTGGGTGTAGCCACCTTCACGAATGGCGGCCAGCATGTTGGCACCGTTGTCAGATACCACTACACCTGTCTGAAATTTTCTGGGGGTCAACAACTTCTGGATCTGATCCTCTAGGGCAGCAAGGATTACAGGTTTGCCTGTTCTTTTCCATTGATACCAGCTTCAT
The DNA here is from genome assembly GCF_040937935.1 of Hyperolius riggenbachi. NCBI lineage: Eukaryota > Metazoa > Chordata > Amphibia > Anura > Hyperoliidae > Hyperolius > Hyperolius riggenbachi. The sequence goes on from NC_090650.1 coordinate 217,926,931, forward strand.
CACTGCTTGGCATTGATTACTGCAGGCCAGTATAGGAGCGGGACCGCTTGCTGGGAGGCTCAGCAGTGGCCTGGCCTGGGACAGAACAGGTGGCAGAGGGAAGTGGGACAGGCCTCCCCTTGACCCCCATGGGGTGGCACCACTAGCTGAGATACCACCCAAGATCTTGCACCCACCCCAGTGCCATGGAGGGTGACCCAATAGGCAGTAAATGTTAGATACTTTCCCTGCCCATACCTGCTGCTCCAAGCATCTATAGTGAAGTGCACCTTGCCGAAGATGGCGTGGTCCATAGTCTGGGCGAAACACACTCCACAATGTGCTGGTGAAGGGCAGGGATAGCATTCCTGGCAAAATAATGGTGGCTGGGGATGCGCCATTATGTCACCACACTGCTCTCAGTTTGCAGAAGGGGGCACTGTCCACAAACTGATAGGGTAGGAGCTGTTGGGCCAACAGTCTTGCCAGGAGCCCATTATTCTTAACAAGAAATGTATCAGTTGCATGGAGCATCCGCTTCCTCTGCAACATTTCTGGCACAGAGGCCTGGCGCTGGAACACATGTGGTTCAGAGGAGACCAACACAAATGATGAGGTGGTTGCCCAGGTCTGGAGCTCTCTTCCAGCCTGGCATGCAGAGGGAATAGGACTGGAGTGGGACTGAGCAGGTTGGATAGGGATAAGCGAACGGCTGCAAGAAGGACAGGAGGGGCCTGTTGCTGCAGCTTCTCTTCCAGCCATGCTCTTGGCATTCTTTATGAAGTCAAACTCCGGTATGTGGTGGATGAGCAGATGGCTTATCAGGCCTGAAGTGCCATACCTGCTGCTTGATATGCCTCTGCTCACTGATTTGCAGCAGATGGTACAGACTGCAACTGACTCATCCTCTGCTTTAATTTTGAAAAAGTTTGGCCATGCTGCTCACACCTGCTACTGCCTAACCCGCCAGATGGTGTCCACGTTGGATCAGCCACCACAGATCTGAAACAAAGAAGTGCATCTGGACCCTCCACCTGGCCATGAAGCACCTCTGTGGTTGATGTTGACTGGTGGCGACACAAGCTCCTAGTTGTGGATTACTGGATGATGAAAATATGGGGGCCATTTCTGTCACCACAGAACCCACCACTTCTTGGGAGCTTGGTCCCATGGTCTCCTCCAATGCCTCCTCCCAATCTTTCTGCAAGTCTCTCTCATCATCATATGTCAGGTTTAATTCATTAGGAGCGAACTTGGAGGAGGCAAACCCGTTGGCATGAGCAGCTGCCGCCGGGTTCTGGTCCTGAGGAACCTGGCCACTACTGATGCTACTGCCACTAGCGTCAAATTCCTCTGACTGAGCAGAGAGCTCCTGAACAAAATAGTCAACCACTCTGTTCGCCTGCTGCTCAGTCAAAATTTTGCTGCGTGCGAACAGAGGGAAGACATCTCTGATCAGAGGGGAACACATCCTACTGCTGCTTCCAGCCTCCACCTGATCACGTGCTTGACGTGCTCCCTCACTCCACTTTCATTTTGGAGTGGCAGGAGATTGCTGCTGCTTTCGCTCCATTGCCTTGGGAAATAATTTTGACAAAGTTTTTTTATTGGGGCTGGGGGTATGAGACAGAGCAAAAGTAAAATAAATGCACCTAACTGGAACTGTCTCTACAAATAACTAGCCGCAGAGAACTAATTGACATTTTTTCTGAAGAGTAGACTAGAAACAGTAAAAAATAAATAAGAGAAAAATAAAAAAAAATGAAAGGAAAATAAGTTTTTTTAACGTTTTTTTTTTTGTAAAAAGGAAAATAAATCAAGAACAAAATAAAGAAAACAAAAAAAAGACAGAAAATAAACTTATTAAAAAAAAGGACACACACTACACTTGCACTACACTCAACTAATCAATCACCTAACTCTCTCACTTTGTAAAACTGTTTGATAAAGCTGTGTCACCCAGTCACATAACAATAATCAAACTCTCTCTGTCACACTTAACCTATCTCACTCACAAAAAACATTTACCGTATATACTCGCAAGCAAGCCGACCCGCATGTAAGCCGACCCCCCCACTTTTACCCCAAAAAACAGGAAAAAATGATTGACCCTCATGTAAGCCGGGGGTAGGAAACGCTGGCCGCGTGATCCCCCCAGTATGTCCCAGTATAGCTAGTATAGTGCCCAGTATAGGTAGGTAGTGCTCAGTATAGCTAGTAAAATGCCCCAGTATAGCTAGTATAGTGCTCAGTATAGCTAGTATAGTGCTCAGTATAGCTAGTATAGTGCTCAGTATAGCTAGTATAGTGCTCATTATAGCTAGTATAGTGCTCATTATAGCTAGTATAGTGCTCAGTATAGCTAGTATAGTGCTCAGTATAGCTAGTATAGTGCTCAGTATAGCCAGTATAGTGCCCAGTATAGCCAGTATAGTGCTCAGTATAGCTAGTATAGTGCTCAGTATAGCTAGTATAGTGCTCAGTATAGCTAGTGAAGTGCCCCAGTTTAGCTAGTATAGTGCTCAGTATAGCTAGTATAGTGCCCCATTATAGCTAGTATAGTGCCCCATTATTGCTAGTATAGTGCCCCATTATAGCTTGTATAGTGCCCCAGTATAGCTTGTATAGTGCCCAATATAGCTAGCATAGTGCCCCATATAGCTAGCATAGTGCCCCAGTATGGGTGGGTAGGTGGGTGGGTAAGTGCTGTCCCTCCCCGCTCCCCCGCGGCCGCCGCTGCTATTACCTTAGGCGGCGCCGCTTCCTCTATCCCCGTCCTCCTCCGGTAACTCATTCACAGCAGCGCGCCTCTCGCTGCTGTGATGACGAGGAAACCATAGAGAGCGGCTTCCTGTAGCGGCGATGCCGTTACTATGGAAACCGCTCTCTATGGTTTCCTGCGTCATCACAGCAGCGGGGGGCGCGCTGCTGTGAATGAGTTACCGGAGGAGGACGGGGATAGAGGAAGCGGCGCCGCCTAAGGTAATAGCAGCGGCGGCCGCGGGGGGAGCGGGGAGGGACAGCACCTATCCACCCACCCATGACTTGCAAGCAAGCCGACCCCCCAACTTTTGGCCCACTTTTGGGGGGTCAAAAATTCGGCTTGCTTGCGAGTATATACGGTATCCTCTCTCTGTCACACTAAGCCTGTGGCCAGACTCTCTCTAGTTCTCCACACAGCAACTAGTACACTATACTACAATCTATTTCTCAAACGCACAATCTACAGTCTATCACTCACTCACAAATACACTTAAGTACTATTCGCTCACTCACTAAACCTCACTCAGTCTAAAGCTCTCACACAGTATTTAAAAAGACTATTGTTTAATATAAAAACAGTTAATATGGGTCTGTCTCTCCTCTCTCCAAAACACCTGACTCAAACCCACAAACTTGATGACAGTCAAACCTCTCTTATATACAAGATGGGTGGGATAGCCTATGATAGGTAGCTAGGTTCTGGTTGCTAACGTATGATTGGTTGTTTTTTCTAAAGACTCTAATTGGTGGCATAATTCCGCGTTTTATTCGAATTTCCACATATTTCATGATTCTGTGATTGGTTTATTCCTTCAGATTTTTCTGATTGGCTTAAAAATACCGCCAAATGGTAAAGAGGATTTCTGGCACAATTTCTGCATTTCCACGCTACGAAATCCTGATTCTTTGATTGGCTATCAATTTCCGAGTGTTTTGATTGGTCAAAAAATACTGAACATCGGTAATGCGAAATTTCCGCATAAAATACCGCCATTACCGCTTACCACTATATGTTTCCAGAATTCATCTTACAGATGCGGACATGCAATTTCCGATGAGAAATGCATAATTCTCATTTCTGCCGAATCCTAGTCTCAAGTGAGGAGAAAAAAATACTTCTGCTCTATCTGATGGCTAACAAGGTACATTCCTCTACTGCTGTTTGCATGTCAGCGTGCTTTTCCAGGGAAAATAATGAAGCTTTGACTGGACACCTTTCTCTGTTCTAGAAGACATTTCATCACTTCTTCAGATTACATTCTGCAGCTCCGTTGAATGAAGGATGTTCCTAGGCATTTTATAACTACGGATAGTCGACTTACAGCCGACACTCTACCTTATTGACATTATTATGCAGATGTTCATTGTTTACATGGCTGGCAGAAGGTATGCGCTGTCTCCAGATTGCATAACATAAAACAATAAAACAGCATTGCAATACGCTGCTTTATTGTCTTTTTTGGATATACACAAGTATGTCAGTATTTTAAAATAGTAAAGAACGGATTCAGTTTTTGCCTGCGAAGAAATGATTGGCCCTGAGAGTGAAAATATGGGGAAGTGAAACAAAATGACAAAGTATACAAAATGTTGCATTTTCAATTCAATTTGTAAAAACAAAACAGAGGACACCAAGAGCGCAATAGAGCAATATTGTCTGGTAAGCTAATATATGTAATGTCAAAGGTTCTTATACTATCAAAGGTGGGTTACCATCAGGCAACTTGACAGGCAGGTGGGGAGTATTAGTACCTGACCCCACTCAGGTATAAAAGTCGCTCTCTGTAGATAGGAAAATGGGGAAAGAACCCCTCCACCAGGGGTGGACTTAATCGTGCTGTAATATGTACGAACAGAGGCGCCAAGCAGAGTAAAACAATGTTCTAAAAATGATAAAAAGAGGGAAGTCGAGGTGGATTTACCTCCTTCTGGTAGTGGACATATACTCAAATGCAGAGTAAAAAAATATACAATTTATTCACAGCTCCATAAAATCGCAACGCGTTTCGCAGTCAACAGTCCTGCTTCATCAGGCAATACAGGAGCATATAAAACTGGTTCAGGTCCATAAAGCGTGTGGGTCATTTTTAGAACATTCTTTTACTCTGCTTGGCGCCTCTGTTCGTACATATTACAGCACATTTTTAATTCAATACCTTTTTACTATGTTTTGCTGTGAAGACCCAGGAGACCTTTACCATTGCATATAGTTAATATAGCCCAGAATTCCCCAACCCTGTCCTCAAGGCTACCATTCACCCTACCTCTCAAGCCTGCTGTCTCGGTTTCACCCTGGACTCCGCATTTCCCTTCACTCCCCACATCCAAAACCCCACAAAGTCCTGTAACTTCCACCTCCATAACATCTGCAAGATCCGCCCTTTCCTGACCTCTGCCACCACCAAACTCCTTATCCATGCCATCATAATTTCCCGCCTTGACTACTGCAATGCCCTTCTGTCTGGTCTCCCTATGACCCGAATCGCCCCACTGCAGTCCATCATGAATGCGGCAGCCAGAATTATCCACTCCTCCCATTGCTCCACCACAGCGGCTCCTCTCTGTGAATCCCTCCACTGGCTTCCTATCCACTCCAGAATCAGATTCAAGATACTGTGCCTGACTTATAAATCTGTCCACAAAACCTGTCCAACCTACATTTCCGATCTCACCCAGAGGCAGTGCTGCTCGGATACCCTTTTTCAAAATCCGGATCCGATTCGGATCCGGATACCCCGCTATCCGATCCGGGTCGGATATCCGAATTCAAAATTTTCCGATCCGAATCCGATTCGGATATCCGACCCTAGTATCCGACCGGATTCGGATATCCGGGTTTAAACCCGGAAGTGGCCTTTAAATTGCTTTAAAAAGGTTTTTTAGGGTATATGAGGCATGTAGCATCATAATTTTGAAAAGTGAAACACTGATGATGTGGGGACTTAAAATCCCCCCCCCCCCCCAAAAAAAAATGGCTGTCAATCAACATCAGAGTGGTATCAGGAAGCAGTCGTACTGCTGCAGTTGGGGCCTCCCCACAACTCGGACAGCACAGACACCTCCAAAAAAATTACACAGCTATTGTGTTTAGATAGTTGACCATGGCACTGTTGTAGGTACCACGGCACAGTAAAAAATTAGGAGAGGTTCCAGGAAGCGGTCGTACTGCCGCAGTTGGGGCCTCCCCACAACTCGGACAGCACAGACACCTCCAAAAAAATTACACAGCTATTGTGTTTAGATAGTTGACCATGGCAGGTACCACGGCACAGTTCAAAAAATAAGAACCTGGCTTCATGAAGATGGAGTCAGGAGGTTGTGGTGGTAAAGGGTGGTGAAGCAGGCATAGTGATTACCACTCAGCCACTTCATTTCCCCCTCTTGCCAACAACAGGGGCCAGGAACTCACCAACCGCCCAAGCCTCGTTCATCTTTAGAAAAGTCAGTCTGTCCACAGACTGGCCTGACAGACAAGAGCGCTTCTCAGTGACCACACCACCGGCCGCACTGAAGCACCTTTCCGACATAACGCTGGAAGGCGGGCAGGACAGCACTTCCAGGGCGTATTGCGCCAGCTCGCCCCAGATATCCAGGTGCTTCACCCAGTACTCCAAGGGGTCCACAGGGGTGTCGGTGTCAAGCCCGCTATAGGACCCCATATAGTCGGTCACCATCCGGGTCAGGTGCTGGTTCTGGCTTTGAGAGCCGGATGCTGCTGCAGGCACCTCCTCTGTAGGCAGCGGTACTGGTGTGGCATAGAGCGCCTTTGTCAGAGACAGCAGGTTTGTTGGGCACCTGCTGATGCTGGATGCAGGCACCTGCTGCTGTGCTGGCTGGACTGAGACAGCAGGGGGGGTGGGAGTCCGGGGGAAGGCTTCCTCCAAGCGCCGAACCAGAATCCGCTGCAAGTCCCTGATTCGGCGCACAGGGTCTCCTCCTACAGGCAGGAACTGAGCCAGCTTCCCCTTCAGCCGTGGGTCCAGCATCAGGGTGATCCAGATGTCCTCCCGAGCTCTCATCTGCTTCACCCTTGGGTCTTTGCGCAGGCACTGCAGCATGTGCACTGCCATGGGGAAGAGGGCTGCCATCTCTGCTGACCTATCATCTTCTGCACCGCTGACAGTGCTGTCGTCCTCCTCTGATTCCGGAGCCTCATCTTGCTCTCTCCACCCCCGCACTACTGCAGCTGCACTCCGCTGTGCCCCCTCCTCTTCAAGGTCAGGGACCTCCAACTCCTCCAAGTCCTCCTCCAACTCCTCCGAATCCTCCTCCTGCTGCACAGAGGTGGACTGCGAAGTTTGCTGCTGCTGCTCCTGCTGGATCAAGGCTTCCTCTCCCACTTCCAGCAGAGCATCGAGGGCCTTGTCCAGCATGCACACAATGGTCAACCACTCACACAGCGACGCATAGTCCCGGCTGACCATGTTGGTGGCCTCCAGGAAGGGTGCCAGCACAAAGCACACCAGCTGCATTTTTCCCCACTCAGCAGGGCGGATGATGTCTGGGAGGTGGGTGGTGCCGGTCCCCAACAAGTTGGCATCCATGGTGGCTCTGGCCAGGTACAGGTTGACAGCCCGCCTCTGTTCAACCAGACGTTCCAACATCGCCAGGGTGGAATTCCAGCGTGTTGGAACGTCTATAATGAGGCGGTGCTGTGGGAGGTTCAGCTCCAGCTGCACGGCTGTAAGGGTCGCTGTGGCACTACCCGAGCGGCGAAAATGACCCACCGTTTTCCTTGCCGCTCCCAAAAGAGTGTCCATCCCCTGGTAGGTGTGCAGGAATTTCTGCACCACTAGGTTCAGGACGTGGGCCAGACAGGGGATGTGGGTGAGGTTTCCCCACTGGATGGCGGCAACCAAGTTTGCCCCATTGTCGGCCACCACCTCTCCGACTCTGAGGCCTCTGGGGGTCAGCCAACTCCTCTCTTGCTCTCGGAGCTTGGCCAAGACGTGGTCTGCCGTCAGCTTGTTCTTGCCCACCGTGACCATCTGCAGCAGCGCTTGGCAGTGGTGGGCCTTCACGCTGCTGCTGAGGCGGGGTTGTTTGGCGGCGGATGGAACCGGATCAGAGCTGGAAGCTGCTGCACTTCCCCTGACCCAGCTGCGGGGTGGCACCACCCACCGGGGTGATGATGCTGCTGTCTCCTCTTCACCCCCTTCCACCAAACTGACCCAGTGCGCGGTAAAGGACAAATAGCGGCCTGTCCCGAACCGGCTGCTCCATGAGTCCATTGTCACATGGACGCGCGCACCAAGCGCATGATCCAGCCCACGCTTCACATTGGCCTTCACAAAGCAGTGCAGTGCTGGGATGGCCTTGCGTGCGAAGTAGTGCCGGCTGGGGATTGGCCAATCTGGCGCTGCGCACTGCAGGAGAGCACGCATCCGGCTCCCCTCCTGCACAAACGAGTACGGGAGGAGCTGGGAGGACATGGCCTGTGTCAGCAAGCCGTTCAGCTGGCGTATGCGACGGCTGCCGGGAGGCTGAGCCCTGACCACAAAAGAGTCACTCAGCAGGGTCTGGTGGTGGGGGCGTTTTAGGCTTGCACGTGAAGCCGAGGAGAGAGCAGAGGAGACCACTAAGGAGGACTGGCTGCCTGAACAGGCCTCAGTGTCAGCAGGAGTGGCAAAGCTGGTTATAGTGCTCTGACCTCTGCAAGGGCCAGCGCCAGCTTCCTTCAGCCTCTTGAATTCCTGATGCTCAGGTTTGTGCTTATTGCCCAGATGGTTTATAAAGCTGGAGGTGCCATAAGTGGAGGGGTGAGACCCTCTGCTCAGCTTTACATGGCATAATTTGCACGTTACAAATTTGCTATCCAGTGAGGGCAGATGGGAAAACTGCCATATTGGGGATTGGAGTTTTCCCTTACGTGGCTCAGAACGAGATGCTGCTGTGGATTTTCTCCCGGTGGTGGTTGGGGCCTGGGGTTGAGTGGTGCGGCTGGTGGTAGTCGTGCCACTGACAGATGGAGCAGCAGCCTGCGGGTCACGTATTATTCCATGCCCACTGCTGCTCCTGCCAATCCCTGCAATGCTCAACCTGCGTGCCAGACCCACTGACTCCTCCTCAGAGTCAGAGCTGACATGCCCCTCCGATCGCTGGTAGTCCGGGTCCTTCACCTCATCATCAAACTCCCCTTCGTCAAACTGCTGGGATGATGAGCCCGCCTCAAACTCCTCTTCTGCTGACACATCATGGACGGGCTCCCCCCCAACAATTACTGTCAGCATCTCAGACTCTTCTGTAAAGCCAATTTTGCTGAGAATATTTTCTCTAGGGCTAGGGCTGGTGGTGGTGGCCTCACTGTCACTGGCTTGCTCCTCGTCATGCGCCATCTGCTGCATCACAGACGCGGCGTCCTTCTCCTCCAATCTGCGCCGCTGACCCTGCTTGAAAATTGACGCAACACGCTGCTGCGTCTCTGCAGCGTGACTGCCAGTGGGTAGCGGCGGAATGACTGATGCGGCAGAACTGCTGCCAGAGGCCACAATGTTGCTCACTCTCCTTTTGGCCTTGCCCCTCCCCCGGCTGACACTGCCAGTGCCAGACATAGTACAAGACTCACTGATGAGTCGACGTCACAGATGATGTGTGTGGGCCCGGGGTACTTGGTGCACTTTTATTATTGGCGGCGGGCTTGGAAATTATCAGCAGATTGACAGACAGGAGCAGAGTACAACAACTAAACACACTGACACTGCTCACTCAGCAGCACAGCAGCAATAATCTGTAGTACTAGCACTGCAACTACACAATATAAAAGCACAGTATAATAGCAGCCCAGCCAGCAGCAAGGAGCCTGGAGTGTGTGCACACAGACACAGCACACACAAAGACACAGGATCTAGTAGCAGGCACAGGCAGCTGCTGCAGCTGAAAGACTGACTGACAAGACTGACTGACACTAACAAATTACACAGACTAGCTAAGCTAACTACAACACAGTAAAACAGTAAAACCAGAAGGTGTTTTAGTGTTAAAACGCTGGGTTATCACTGGGATAATGTACTTGCTTCAGCCAAACACACTGGACAACCTATCACAGTGGTAGTCACAAAGCAAGGACGAGATTCTTAACATGGCCCCCTCCTTATATACAGGAGGGACTGGCCAAGGTTCCCCTCTGTGATTGGGTGCTTGGGCTTAGGCTGGGAGAGCTCTGATTGGCTGAATGACGTCATGGACATCATCTCCAATTACAGTACCCGGATTCGGATATCCGACCGGTATCCGCGGGTATCCGGGTTATGCGACCAACTATCCGCATAGAGCTATCCGGATTACCGTCCAGATATCCGGAATCCGGATCCGATCGGATAGGCCTAAAAAGTTCGGATATCCGAGTCTACTCGGATATCCGGTATCCTGATGAGCAGCACTGCTCAGAGGTACACACCGTACACACCTAGCTGCTCACTCCGCTCCTCCAATTAACTTCCCCTGACCGCCCCCCCCACCGCACCACCCAGTCCCATGCACGCCTCCAGGACTTCTCAAGAGCTGCACCAACTGTATGGAACTTCCTACCTCCACCCATTAGGGCAGCCCCCTCTTTCAACATCTTCAAGAAGGCCCTCAAAACTCACCTTTTTAATCTGGCCTACCACACCTCACAAGTGCCCTAAACCCGCAGCTTAACTCTGGTCCCTACCTTTCGTGTCCCTACCTCTCTCTCTCTAGATTGTAAGCATTTGGGCAGGGTACTCCTCCTTTTGTGTCCTACCTGATCATGCACCTCCATTACTGTGCACCCATGCTATGCATTTGAGTGAACTCAAACTCACTCAACTTGCCTAATCTCCATGCTCCCATCCAGTGACTGACTAAGCATTACCTTGTACTCATACTGTGCTGCGTGATCTGGTTTTTCTTGTTTTCCTGTATTGTCATATGCTATATGTCACCCTAAATGTTGTCTATAACCTAAAGTTAACTAATGTCCAGCGCTGCTAACTAATATGTTGGTGCTTTATAAATACAGTAAATAAATAAGGCCCACCAACACTCCTTGTTTTGCAGGAAACCACAAACATTCACAGGTGGGGTAATTAGTGTCTCAGCAGAGCTGATTAACTACCTCTGTGGATTTCCACAAAACATGCACTGTTGGTGGGCCTTGAGGACAGGGTTGGGGAACACTGTAGCCCACAGCCTGAGAGTCGTAGTACGTGCCACACACTATGACATCTCTTGGTGCGGTCCAGTACTTTCACAAGCCAAGTCCATGATGCAGAAAGCAGAGCAGGGCCAGATATGTGCATTCTATTTCTCCGGGCCACTTCTCCTGTGTCATCTTACCCTTTCCTGTCTATTTTTTTTTTATTAAACTGAAAACTAAACTCTATGATAGTAACTCAGTTAAGTATCTGTAATTTAATTTAGCACTCAACTCCAACACTTTTTAGTTTGCCAGATCATTTCCTCAGTTAAGTTGCTTTTGTGTACAGGGGAACATTCTGACAGTACTCCTAGTGAAATAGAATGTGGCTGTAAAGGTATTGTGTAGCGCCTCAAATGTCTGATTATATGGTGATCTGCAGAATCACCAATAATGCAGACTCTATACCAGATTATGTGGTGACCTGCAGAATCAACCAATAATACTAGTATAGCAGAGGAATACAATATTGTGGTGTTTGGTTCAACAGTAGTACTGATAGCCTTGGCTGTACCTCTCCAGAGGAGCTGGAGGGCCCTAACAGTACAGAGCCCCTCACCAGAGACAAGGGCCCTCTGGTGAGAGTAGAGGAGTCAGACTAATCGAGTTGGCAACAGAGAGGTAAGTATCGGTACAAAATCGTAAGGCAAGAGAGTAGTCGGTAATCAGGCAGAAGGTTCAGCAACAGAGAGGTAAGTATCGGTACAAAATCGTAAGGCAAGAGAGTAGTCGGTAATCAGGCAAAAGGTTCAGCAACAGTTTAAGGCAGATAGGCAGAAGTACAGAGTCAGAAAGCAGGATCAGAGTCAGAGTTAGCCAAGAATCATACACAGGAAATCAAATACAATATCAGCAATGTCTTAATCTTGGTGTGAAATCCTTAGCATCAACACCAGGGATCTAGTCTAAGGCCTGAGCGCTAGCACACGAAGTATTCACGACAGCAGACGAGGAGCAACTGACAAACAGCTCCTTTTATGCTGGGAGCGCTTCTGCAGCGCCACCCAGCCGCCCAGCCAATCCGGCAGCTAGCTGGAGTCAGCTGACCGGCGAGTCTAGCTGCATAAATGTCCTGCCGCTGGGCGCGCGCACGCGTAGCCCGTGCCCTATGTGCGGCCAAAGGACCTGTCTGTGAGCGCGAGGCAGGGACCGCCGCCGGCTGACATGCGGAGACGGCTGACATGCCGCTCTCCACCGCGGCGTCATCCCCGCTGCATGTTACAGTGGCGCTCTAGAACCATCCCTGACAGCCATGCCATGGCCTTTGTGGTCTATACAGGAATATGGCCTGGAGAAGAGGGAAGCTTTGGACCTATCCCCCTCCCCCCTTCCCCGGCTCCAAAGATTTTTGGGGTAGCAAAGTAACCAGTTGAAACAGTAATGCTGATCAGACACAGCATCTATAGGATTCCTTGTGAGGGATTCAGAAATTGTATTTACATTACACAAGAAATCTGTTTACTCATTATGAAAACCTTAAAAGTTATTACCTTGATGCTAGTAGTGTTCTGAGAATGAGACCCAGTGAGTCTCCCACACTGTGTACAGAACATATTCTAGGAAATCGTTTAGCTTGGTGTCACAGACCTGTTATTTATGTTCTGATTACAGATCTTACTTGTAAAGTGACTTGTGCTTAGGGAGAAATCCATTATTAAAGCTATACTCTCAACAAAATGGGAAACATGAATTTATTGCACAGGCTCTAAAATCCATTACCAGATCACTGCAAATTGTAAACACGGCTCTAGGGAAAGACTTAGGAAATCATCTAACATTATTATCAAAATAACAAGATTTAAAGAACAAAGAGAAAATCTATTTACTTCCAAACAGACAAATATTCTGCCTTGCCAAAATGTTTATTAGTTTGTAAAAAGTAGAGTTAATTACTTAAGTCTGTAAAGGATGTAGAATAAATTGATTAACTCTGTTAGTTTTCCTCTTTTTGTAAGAAATTCATTTCTTCTTATAAACAAAGAGCATACTGCAAAGGAGAACTAGTTTTCACATTTTTAAACAAATAAAATTTGCCATTTTTAAAAGTACACCTAGCGATTAAAAGTTGAGTTTATGTTTGTTTATTAGAGAGAAACGCACAGAAGTTAAGAATTATTTTTTTATAAATGCATTTTAACAGGAATATTAAGAAAACAAAAATGAAGAAAAATACATTATTTCTCAGTTTTTGGCCATTATAGCTTTAAAATAATACATGCTACCATGATTAAAACCTATGTATTTTATTTGCCCGTTTGACTCGGTTATTACACCATTTAAATTTTGTCCTTATCACAATGTATGGCGCCAATATTTTATTTGGAAATAAAGGTGCATTTTTTCAGTTTTGTGTCCATCACTATTTACAAGCTTATAATTTAAAAAATGTTCATAGTATACTCCCTTCACATGCATATTTAAAAAGTTCAGACCCTTAGATAACTATTATGTTGTTTTTTTTTTTTATTGTAAAACATTTTTTCCAATAAACATTTTATTTGGGTAATTTTTTGGTGTTGGGAAATAAACAGTTAATTTTTAATGTTATAATGTGTGTAAATTGCCTTCAAAAATGTATATAGATGTAGTTTTACTATTTGGCCACAAGATGGCCACATTGAGTTTTCTTTTTCCTTTGTGCTTCTCGCTTCCCGGAAGCACATGGAGGATGGGTAACTTTTTGTTTTCAGAAAAACTGCAGCCTCTGATAAGAGACCGTCGGTTTTTCTGCTGGGGACTTAGATCGGTGAATGGGAACCATGTTCCCATTCACTGATCTCGGAGCTACCGGGGATCGGCACAGGAGCGCGCCACTGCAGCAGAGCAGTCACCTGGACGTGATGATCACGCCTGGGAGGCTGAAATGGTTAAAAGCTCAGATCAGTACAAATAATAACATATAAACAGTCTTAACCTTCCTGGTGGTAACGTTCGGGGTAAGCCGCGCAGGAGGTTTTCTCAGGCCCTGCTGGGCCGATCTGTGTAATTTTTTTTTGCTGCATGCAGCTAACACTTTGCTAGCTGCGTGAGCACACCGATCGCCACCGCCCCGCGCCGATTCGCCGCTATCCACCGTGCCGTAGAGCCCCCCCCCCCCTAGACCCCGTGCGCTGCCTGGCCTATCAGCGCCAGGCAGCGCTGAGGGGTGGATCGGGACTCCCTTAGACGTCACGACGTCCATGACGTCGGTGACGTCATCCTGCCCCGTCGCCATGGCGACGGGGGAAGCCCTCCAGGAAATCCCGTTCTTTGAACGGGATTTCCTGATCGCCGATCGCCTGAGGCGATCGAAGAGGGTAGGGGGATGCCGCTGCACAGCGGCTATCATGTAGCGAGCCCTAGGCTCGCTACATGATTTTTAAAAAAAATTCAAAAAAACGGATGTGCTGCCCCCTGGCGGTTTTTAATAGACCGCCAGGAGGGTTAAAGGAGTAAAAATAACCCAAATGGGGGCTTTCTCCAGCCCCTTGCAGCCGACTGTCCCACGCCGACTGCTCCACTCCCCGTCACTGTCCCGGTCTCCGGTGTCCGTATTCAGGCCGACCGCGGGGTCGGCCTCACGCGGCTGCGCGATGCGCCGTTCTCAGTCATGGCTACGTGGGCCACAGCGAACTGCGCAGGCTTGTATGGTGTAGAAGGTGGGTGGTCTTGTACTGTGTATATTAATTATCGTGAGCATGACCATGGCCAGATTTTGAGGCATACTCAGACATGCTTGGCTTACTATCTTCACTAGGCCTGTTTTTTTTCCACTTCCTTTATGCACAATATGTATGTCTGACATAATTGATAATTTCTGCTTGAAGATCAGGATATAGATATTTGTGTTTTGTTTTGTTCAAATTGGGAATAAGACCCTTTACGAAAATATACTGCTCAATCTCATCTCTTTCCATGTATTTTTTTGTTGTTCTTTGTTGCTTTGCATGTACTCAATCATATTTTGGAATGTTTTGTTCATGTCATTACTCTAGGGTATAAGAGGCGCCCTTGGTGGTTTATAAAAGCATTTAAAAACAGTTTAAAATGCAAAAAGTTTTTGAGGTCGCTTACCTCAAATGACGAAAAATCTTTATGTAATACAAAAGATTTTTATTGGTAGCACAGGCAACGCGTTTCGCGCTTCCTCAGGCCAATAGCAGTGCCGGACTACAATGATAATTTCAGCAAAGGGAGCCTCTCAAGAGTCCTTAGAATTATTTTTTTTCTTGCAGCATCTCTGCTGGTGTCAGCTCAGGTTATCCACATCCAATTGCTTGTGTGGATCAGTTAGTTATTATTTTCTGCTTTTGTCATCCATTCTGTGCAAACTAACTAACTGCCCTTGTTAAATAATTATCCATTGTTTCCCACCCACCAACCTTTTTTTTAGCACTCCTTTTTTCATTCAGTTCACCACAATCCTTTCACTCTGAGAAGGAGTGCTTACCACTTGCGAAACATTTTAGTGTCAGTACCCCTAACAATTGTAGTTATTTACTTTATTGAATAAATAAGCAAGTTTCTTTGATTTACATCACTTGTTCTCCCTTCCCTGAATGTCCTCTACTCGTCCTCTACACACTGACAAATGCAGGTCTGCTGAGTCTTGCAGTCCCATGAAAAATACCAGTCCATTCAAAAAGCAAACTTCTGCTAATCCTGATTACACTCATGCCGAGGTGTAAACGGCATAAGCAAATTTGCAGACCCTGTAGTATTACAGCTTCAGTCAACAAAAGAGGGGTGAGTTATTTGAAATAATTGTGACTCTCGCTTTTTCTGTTTCAATATTTTTATTGAGTTTTCAAAAATAGATGTATACAACAATGGTCATGGACCAATATAGTAAGAAGACATTGCTCAAGTATAGTAGAGTCTTTCAATTAAAAATAAAAGCCTCGTTAGGTTAGCCCTAGGCAACTCATCCAACAATAACGTAATATGTTACAGCAAGGCACAGCTTAACCAACTTGTTCTGTCTTCTTATACTGTTTGGAGGGCAGATGCCCTAAAAATTAAGATAGAGGTAGAAAATAGAAGAAAAGAGTGAAAATAGAAGTGAGGAAAGAAGAAAGGGAGGTAGAAAAGCTGGGGGAGAGGGGAAGGGGGGGAAAGGGGAATGGTGTTGGGGGCCCACAGACTCCATCCTGGAGACTAACATTAGATTATGGCTCAGGAGGTGAGAATGAGCGCATGCCATGGTTCCCAGATTTTGTTGAATTTATCTACCTTGTCCTCAAGGATCGCAGCCATCCTTTCCTGAGTCATAAAAGACGTCACCCTGCTCTTGACTTCCTCAAATGAGGCGAATTGAGTTCTCCAGGCCCTGGCTATACTTTGTTTAGCTGCGACTATAACAAAGTGGGCCAGCACTTGCTGGGATCTATTCAGGGAGGCAATCTCAAAATGTAACAGGGCTATCCAGTGGTCCCTAAAAATTGAGACCTTGAAAAGCTGGCTCAGCAACCTAAAAACTTTGGTCCAGAATCTCCCTAACATAGGGCAGGACCAGAAGGTATGTAGCATGTCCCCAGAAGCGCCACATCCACGGAAGCAGAGACCAGAAGCGTTACCCGCCACGTGCCTCAACCTGGCGGGAACCCAGTACCATCTGAGGGCTACCTTGTATGCAGACTCTACTATTGCCAGATTTATGGACAGTCTCGAGTAGGTCTTCCAGGCCTCCTTCCAATCGTCTATAGTTTTAGTTTCCCCAGGTCAGATTCCCATCTGGACACAAACGGATGTGAAAAAGATGCATGAGGTTCGTTGAGGATATTATAGAGAGTGGAGATGGCCCCTTTCCCGAAAGGGTCTTTTATACAAAGATGTTCAAAGCCAGAGAGGACAATTGGAAAGTTTGTATGTGGTGGAATGAGACTCTGGAGCGAATGTCTTATTTGCATGTAACGCAAATGCTCAGAAGGAGGGATTTGATATTTATCAAGCAATTTTTCCCAGGTAAGGATACCGGAACCATCAATTAGGTTGTATATGCATTCCAGGCCATGGTCTCTCCACCACTTGAAACTTAAAGGATTGCCCCTTCCAGGAACAAACATAGGGTTATTAATAAAGGACATCAGGGGTAGTGTGGGAGACATCAGGCCTTTAGAGTACCTGATGTCGTCCCATGTCCTTAAGCAATGATTGAGGACCTTACTCATGTACTGAGAACGATAAGGCCTTGAGGTCCAGATGGGAGTCTGAACCGACTGAGGTGCAGAGTATGAAATGTCAAAATAGGTCCAAAGGGGCATCCTGTCACCCTTGTAGAGGTCCACCAGGTGTACTAATTGTGCAGCTTGGTAATATCGTGATAGATTGGGAACACTCAGGCCACCTTTATCTTTACTAGTGTAAAGGGTGGACTTGGGAACTCTAGATCGTGTGTTACCCCATATAAATTTGAGCAATTTGCTCTGCAGCATTCTGAGAAAGTGAGGGGGGACCTTGATTGGGAGTAGTCTAAAATAGTATAAAATCTTTGGCAGCAGGGTCATTTTTATAGCGTTAATCCTCCCTAGCCAGGAGAGATTATAAGCAGACCATTGTGTCAATTGTTGAGAGACCATTTTTGCTAGCGGATAGTAATTTTGAGCAAATAAGGACTCATAAGAGTTGGTTAAATTGATTCCCAGGTAATCTATGTAGTGTGAGCACCACTGAAAGGAGTACTGCGACTTCAAGAAGGCTAGGGTGTCTGTCGGCAAAGTTATACTTAGGGCTTTAGACTTGGCAGGGTTAATTGTTAAACCAGAGGCCTGGGAAAATCTGGTAAGCAGTGACAGCAGCTCAGGGATGGAGGAAGCAGGCTCTGAGATGAATAGAAGTAAATAATCAGCAAATATATTCGTCTTATGTTGTACTCCTGCTAGTTCCACTCCAGAAATTGCTTCATTTTGCCTGATCGCGATCACTAAAGGTTCCATAGCTATAATGAAAAGAAGTGGTGAAAGAGGACACCCTTGCCACGTCCCTCTGTTAATATAAAGTAAGTCAGAGGTATATCCTGCGTATTGTACTTTTGCTGAAAGCCTAGAGTATAACACTCTGATCCAGGTTGAAAAAGATTCTCCAAATCCCCACCTTTCCAAAATCTTAAACAGGTAGGCCCAAGAGACCGTGTCAAAGGCCTTGTAGATATCCAGGGCCAGACACAACCCAGGAATCCTTCTGGAGCGCATCAATTCGATGACTTGCATTGCCCGCAGCGTGGCATGTGAAGCCTGGCGGCCCGGAACAAAACCAACCTGGTCCTTGTGTATTATTGAGGCCAGGAATAGGTTGATCCGGGTGGCCAGGATCTTTCCTAACAGTTTAAAGTCTACATTTATTAAAGAAATAGGCCTAAATTGATGAGAATCTAGGGGCCCTTTCTCTATTTTAGGAATCATGGCAATATTTGCATGTAAGGAGTCTACATAAGGATAAACCCCCCTTCTCTCCCTCTCTCTCGTTAAACGCAGATGCCAGAAAGGGGGACAGCTCTGTTTGGAACTTTTTGTAGAAAAGGTTTGAGTACCCATCTGGACCAGGGGTTTTGGAACTTTTTAGAAACTTAATTGCCAATAGGACCTCTTCCCCTGAAATATCCTTATTAAGATTTTCTACTAGTTCTGCTGAAATAGGAGGTAAGTTAATTGCCTCCAAAAAGGACTCTATAGATTGACTTGTTTGGGATTCAGGACGACTATAAAGAGTGCTTAAAAATTCCTGGAAGGTATTTACCACTTTATAGGGATTGCAGGATACTTGCCCATTAGACAAACGAACAGACAGTGTGGGCGGTTTGTAAGATCTATTCTTAAGCCTGTTTGCTAGAAGAGTATGCGACTTATTTGCCCACCTGTAGTATTTATTCTTTTCAGAATCAGAATCAGAATCATATTTATTTCGCCAAATACAGCAAGAGCTATATTCGGAATTATTTGTGGTACACATGGCATAGACATAGTATAAGAAGACAAGATACACAACAATAGTAACGGTATACATGACAGACCCGGTTCGTTCTTTAGTGTTTCTTCCTGACCGTGCAAGAGCAGTCCCATAATAATATTGATAATAATAGTAATTTTTTGCCACCTTAGGGACTTTTCAGCCGCCTCTGTCAGGAGAGAGTCTAATTTGACACGGAGAGTATCACTGGCTTTTTTGGACGCAACACAAGGTGTATTTTTCCAGTTCATTTCAGCTTGCTCTAGATCATTGGTGAGATCAGTAATTAGGCTAGCATGTTGCTTCTTCTTGAACGATGCTAAACTTATAATGCGACCACGCAGTGATACTTTAAGAGCTTCCCAAAAGGTTATAGAGGATTGGACGGAGCCAGCATTTTCATCAACATATTCTTCAAGGTAGGAACGAAGTTTTCCCAGAGTCTCAGGATCAGACAGAAGGGAATCATTCATTCTCCAGTTAAAGGATGTCTTTTTAGGATTTAAAGAAGAAAGACTGACTTTTAAAGGGCTGTGATCGGACCAAGTTACACTAAGAATCTTCGCAGAGCAGACATTTGGAAGGAAATGTTGCTTCAAGAAGAAATGATCAATTCTGCAAAAACTATCATGCGGGTGTGAATAAAACGTAAAGTCATTTGTGGTTGGGTGTAATTCTCTCCACGTGTCGATTAGACCCTGGGATTTAAACAAAGTGGCTATTACTGTGGGGCGGGGGGATCCAGGGCTTTGAGAAGGGGAAGGAGTGCTCGTGGGACGGGATCTGTCTAGGGTGTCACTCAAGACCGCGTTAGTGTCCCCACACAGAATCAGGACGCCCGCACTGTGATCATTAACAACCTGGATCAAGTGTGATAAGAACCTATCCTGAAATCTATTAGGGGCGTAGTAGGACACCACAGTAAGGGCGGTGTCATACAACGTCCCGGTTAGCAAAAGATATCTCCCTGTGGGATCCGCCAACTGCTTAGTGCATTTAAAGGGAAGGCCACGCCTGAAGGCTATGGTAACCCCCCTCACTTTCTCGCGTGCTTTTGAATGGAAGACCATAGGGTAGTAATAACTTAAATAGGATGGGCAGGAGGAGCCCGAAAACCTGGTTTCCTGCAAACAAATTATGTCCGCTTTACATGATGTATAATATTTAAATGCTTTCGAGCGCTTCTGGGGAGAATTAAAACCCTGAACATTATGTGAAATAATTGTAAGAGAGCCAGCTTCTATATTTTCAGCCATCTTGAGAAGTCAAAAAGGCTGAACTTACCGAGCCTAGTTACAAGGGATTTTCCCGAGTTACGGGGAGACTGATGGCCCCAACACCAAAGGGAAAGAACAAGGAGGGCAGGAAAAGGAAAATAGGAAAAAGAAATGAGATAAAGAAGAAGAAGAAGAACTAAGGCGCATCCCTCCAGAAGGAGGCCAAACAGAGGGATGCCGTGTAAAACACAGTTCATGCCTGTTCTGTGCTCTGAGAGCACAGAAGGGGCAAGACTCACGTCTGCGTGGGACAGAATCTGAACCACCAGTACGAATTTCAAGGGGGAGACGGCCACCTCCTACTGCACAATGCTTACAATAACTAAAGGGCAATTTCAGATTACCAGAACTATCTACTAAGAAAAAATGCATAACAGAAAATCATCCCAAAAACACTTGTACCCACCCCCATAATACAGCTAATCAAACCCTCATAAAAAACTAAGCAAACAATCAAGAACAGTCTACTTATTAAAGCCCGCACATAACTGACACGGGCATGTATTTCAACTACTCGAACCTCTGAAGAGAAAACTTTAACTGGAAGTAATAGCT
Source organism: Hyperolius riggenbachi (assembly GCF_040937935.1). Classification (NCBI taxonomy): domain Eukaryota; kingdom Metazoa; phylum Chordata; class Amphibia; order Anura; family Hyperoliidae; genus Hyperolius; species Hyperolius riggenbachi. The sequence goes on from NC_090650.1 coordinate 217,947,586, forward strand.
TCTGGTTATTCTCGAAGCATGTCCTACAGCCAGGGGCCGTGTGTTCCAAAGAGCTCCATCAGAGCTAGTGCAGTAATATAATGTCCACTGGGAACTAAGCCAAGATAGCTCAAAAGCAAGATCCAGCACACAGGCATATAACATTGAGCAATAGAGTTTAGGGTGCCAAGGGCCAGAGTCCGGGTAACAGGGGACAGAGGTTTGGCAGAGAAACTCCTGGGGAAATAAAGAAAGTTAGAGGAAAAACAAAATAGTCACCCATCCTTCTAGTTGTGTTATATCACCCCGGGTCGGACAGGCGAGATGGCGAAAGGGAAGCTCGACGACGTCTGTTTTTGGTTCGCTTCGGCTTCACAGTCTCCCAAGGAGGGTGAGAAGCTGCGGAATGTTGACTTGGAGTGGGCGAACCCGCAGGCAGGCAGAGTCGTAGTTGCTCAAATTTTTGCTGGGCCTCGTCCGGAGAAGCAACGGCTACTTGTTTATTCTTATAGGTGAACTGCAGCTTAAAGGGAAAGACCCATTTATACTTAATTTCTTTGTTCTGGAGGATTTGAACAAAGGGCTTCATTGCTCTTCTGTGTTGCACTGTAGCTGGAGCAAGGTCTGCAAAAAGTTGGTATTTGTGCTGCTGGAACTGGAGCTCCTCCTTGTCTCTAGCTGCTTTCAGGAGGGCTTCTTTAGTGTTGTAGTAAGTCAATTTGACTATAATGTCTCGCGGTGGGCCCCCAGGTTTCAGAGGGGTTAATGCGCGGTGAATTCGATCGAACTCTAGACGCTCTATAGGAATCGCTGAGTCCAATTCCTGAAAAAGGGCCGTGACTGTGGAGGTTAAGTCCTCAATTGACTCCGGAAGCCCCCTGATCCTCAGGTTGCCCCGCCGGGCCCTGTTTTCAAAGTCCTCCATTTTTAATTGCGAGTGTAGGGCATCAGTTTGTAATAACCCTATGTCTTTTTCGTGAGCGTCTAACACCACACCTGTCTTGTCCGCTCGTCGCTCTAAATCACTGGTTCGAGTACCCAGCTCTCTAATCTCTTTTTTAAGCTGTGAGGTTATGCGGGTCGTGGCTTCATTCAGCTTGCGCTGCAGGATCTGCTCGAACTGGTCAAGCATCGCTTGATCTCTAGAGTCTGGTTTAGACTGACCTTTCACAGCTGGTTTGGCTTTAGTAGTACTGGTAGAAGAGCGGAGTGATGAGACGCTGCTGTCGTCTGACATCTGAGCCGGAGATTCCTCACGCTGTTTATCAGTCGCCATCTTAGAGGTCATGCTGGGAGCGTCTCCTGCAAGGATGTTATCGTCTTTCTCCTGCACACACCTTAATAAATCAGGCTGAGCTTATTGTCGGAGGTGCTACCAACTGCAATTAGCTTCCAGGAGGGTCAAAAAGCTGTATGAGGTGGGACTGATAGCCGTTTATGCAGCCAGAGGGAGCAGAGCAAGGCTAGACTACGACCATCTTCCTCGGCTGCCGGCCACGCCCCCCCGTGACTCTCGCTTTTTGAAACTTTTACACACAGTCTCTGTACTCTGCTTTTATCCCTCCTCTCTTGTTTGACTTGTGTTTGGTTAGCAGATAACAGAATAACTTTATTTTCTTTAAATTGACTGTTGATCGCTAGAACTGTGCTCCCCCTTCTCCAGGGATTCCTCTTGCTACGCATCTGAAACAGGAAATATTGGGAGGATGGAGTGCAGTGTAGAGTGCTGCGGCAAGAGCTGAATATTTGGGTAAATTAACTTTCATTGCATTGTCCCCGTCTGCAAAAACAAGCTGATGCTGTGTCATGTCTAGCGAAACTAAGCTCGCTCTTGTCTTGATCTATGAACAAATTTATAACCAATATACATTTAAAGACTTGTACAAAACTAACTAAGAAATACTAGTTGTTTGTGTAGACACTTGTTTAGTCACTTCTGTAATTGTGGTATGGATTAGCATATACATTTAAGTTAATGAAAGATGACATGGTAGCCTTCTGTACATAACTGAAAATAAATTAGTAAATTACTGTAAGATTTTGATGTAATCTTTTTTCTTATAATAACATAAAAAAAAGTTAAAAATAAGTGACAAAAACTTTTTTGTGACATCACTGATGGACCAATAGGAACCCCGGTGGGAGCTTTGAATAGGCGTTTGTCAGGGCTACAGTTTTAAGTACGACAAGGATGCAGCAGAGATTGGCAGTCCCAGCAGTTTGGCACAGAAGTGGCAGGGAGCAACGGATCACAATTTTTTCTAATATTTTACATATCAGAATCAGAATCAGAATCATTTATTTCGCCAAGTACAGCACGGGGGTTGTACCCGGAATTATTTTTGGCACATACAGGGTCGGTGATGGTACGGTAACAGCAGAATCATAGACATACAAAGGTCGTTTCAGAGATATACAAGCAGTCATATTACAAGATTTACACGTTGCACATTATACAAAACGTAAGCTAGATGGGTCTGTCTGAGTGCTATGTCAAGCGGAGCTGCCTGCTGCACTCTGTGCGGCGCTCACTGCTCTGCAGCAATAACAGACACCCCACCGCATGTCTTGGAAAATGCAGGTGGTGAGAGAAAAGGAGAAAATAAGAAAAGGAGAGACAGTAGACAGTGAGAAAGAAAGCAGTGGAAGGTAAGACCCCCTGAGATTGCCATGCAACCTAGTCCATTTAAATGTCTCGGATGGCAGGCTGTGACGGATCTGCAGCTGCTACTCAGGCACTGTGTGGTAAAGTGCCAGTTCGGTGGATTATTTAAGCCTGGCAGACCTCGTGGAGACCGGTGGAAGGTGGCAGACCCCGTGGGGACCAGGTGGAAGGTGGCGGCACTAGGTTGTTGGAGCAGGGCCCGGCAGCCGGTGGTAGCACTAGGTTGTTGGACCAGGCCCGGCAGCCGGCGGACCAGGCTAGCCTCAGCAAAAAGTTCCTCTGTCTGTGGAGGGCCTGGATGCTTTTTGTGGAGGCCCCACAGAAAGTGGACGGCAGTGCCTGCATCAGGTGAAGCAGCTCCTGGGCCTATGGTCGCAGCCACGTGGGGATGATGTACCTTTTGGCCAGCCTGGTGGTGCAGTGCAGAACTTCTGGCCCCATGTTGTGCCTGTGGAGGCTCTGGCAGTGGAGGTGAGACTCCGATGGAGGAACACTGGCAGCGGAGGTCATGCTGGGCTGCTTACAGGCAAGGCTAGGGACCAGGGCTGCGCGGGGATCAGCAGCCTACTGTGCCTGTTGTTAGGGCAGACACTGATCCTGGTCTGGTGGAGAGCTCCCTGTGCGCTGGTCACGCGGATGCCGACAGAAGCAGCACACCGGGGCAGTGGCCGAGGGCCGGCATGGTTGCTGCAGGGACCGGGGACATCCTCCCACGTGGTGCGTTGGAGTCCTAGGAGCCGGAGAGGTGAAAATGTCTCCAGGCTGCGCGGAGGCTCAGCCAGCTGTAGTGAGGAGACCCGGACAGTGGCGATGGAGTGGCAGCGGTGGAGAGCCACGGAGGGCAGTGCCATGCAGTTGCGGCAGATGGTATGCCACCGGTGGGCAGATGCAGCCCGGTTCCTGGAGGTCCTCAGCAGATCGGGGGCCCGGGGGCCCAGCGGAGAGAGCCAGCACCGAGATGTCCAGATCCACCATGGGGGCGGTGCGTCACATGGGCCATCAGCTGCAACCTCCCACGTGAGGAGCCGGTCCTCACAACCAGCGCTGGGGAGCCGCAGCCCGGAGAGCCAGAGCACCGGTCGACGATCCAACGGTGTGGGGAAGCTGGCAGGAGCTCGTGCAGTGATCCATGGCCGGGGGCCCCCACAGAGAAGAGGTAAAAGGAGAAGTTACAGCCGGAGCCCTGTGGCCGTGGCTACCCGCTCAGGCGCCATCTTATAATACAATGTCAATGTCAACTGATGGAACTTGTTGGAGTTGCCCAGAATATAACTATCTTAAATCATAAGGTATAGGAGTAATTAGCTCTTGCCTCCATAAATTGTTTGTGTGCATCATTAAAACTAATTTTAACCATATGGTTTGTCCATTTATGGAGGTAAGATCTAATTACTTGTATACCTTATGATTTAAGATTATATTCTGGGCGCCTCCAACAAGTTCTCTCAGTTGTAGTCCAACCCTTTTGGGGTAGTATATGTCCAAATACCTAAGGAGAGTGACTGACCAGTACCTGCCAAGCGGATCTGGGATCCCGAACGAGAATGGTTAATTTCCCATAGGCTCTGTTGGTGGTTGCAGGAGTGCAACCCACCCTTGTGAGTATATCTTATTATCCTACTCATACCAACTTTACCTAACGACACTGCACCATCAGGCTCCTGGTCTCTCTAATTACAGAACCTTGGTGATTGGAATCTCATCAACCAGAAATCATCCCATTTTCAATAATATGTCACCTGTTCCTTAGCAGGTCAATTTAGGTAACTACAACTTCTGATGAACAACAACACAAGAAATATTACACCATGTCAGCAAGCAAGGTCCACATAAAACTGTCATGACTTCAACCAAGTTTTTACACTTCTGGTGATTCTACTGATCTTTTACTGTGCAAGTTGTTACAGCTAATATCAGAGCAATAAGAATGGCCTGTTGAACAGCAGGAAAAATCAGTGCAGTTCAAAATGCAGGAAAAATTTGTTAAGCATAGGTAGATGCTAACCACTTCCACAGAAATTAAGAGGGTAAGTAGCAGCCAGGTTTTGCTATCCAAAGGTAATCACCAAAATTGGCAACCTCTACAAAAATGTTTATAGAAATGTTGGCATTTTGCTGGTCTGAAGCATTCAAGTGTGTGTTAACACAATATTAATTAGGAAATAATCAGCAATGTGGCTTCACGTGATCTATCCAGCAAGATTTTTTTTTTCCGAAGTGGAAAACATTAAAGACAGTTACAAATCTTCACAGGAGTGGACTTCCCAGCAAGTTATTCCCCAGGTCAGACAGTAAAATGATCAGAAAAATTGCACACAAAAAAATCAGCTGATTTCTGACTCTACGGACATGAGTTAGAATGTTAAATGCTAAACTTCATGACAGTACAAGTAGAAACAGAAAGTAACTATGCTGGTAACTATGCAAGCTGTTGGGGCTCCAAGTAAGAGGGGTATCCTCCTGCTGAGAGGGATTTCCTCTTGCTGGGAGGACCTAGCTGTTCAATCAATTAACTACAGTAAATTAAAGCATATCAGAGCACATACGGATGTTTCCATATGTAAAACATCTGTATGTGTTCTGATATCTGCTCAGAGATAAGACTTTAGATCTCCTGTTTGGCAAGTCTAATGTCTGGGCTAAAAATTGCATGCAATAGCCCTTGCTGGAGCTGAAAATAGTAATATGCTAGGTACACACTATGAGATTTAGTGGGAGATTTACTGTCAGGTTGATTATTTCCAAAATGTCCGATCTGATTTCTGATCATTTTTCGATCAATTTCTGTCGATTGATTTTTCTGTTTTCTGTTCACTCCATTTGAAAATCGATCGGAAAATTTTCGGAAATCGATCGGGAATCAAACATGTAGGAAATAATCATACTGTCAGTAAATCTGACAGAAGATCTCATAGTGTGTACCTAGCATTAGTCACCAGATAACACAATGGGTGATATCAATATCTTTAGATGATTATTATCTACATGCCAGTATATAAAAGTTAAAAAGGGTCTAATTATCTCTAAGGTCATGTCGCCGCAGCTCCTTCAGTATACGAATCAGGAGATCCATTTGTTACCTACAAGAGGCAAAATATCAGGTCCAAACAGCATTATTATATGCAATTATATGGAATTGCAAGGTTTATGAATCGATGCCAGTGTGAGAGAACGGTAAAGTCACAAAGATGACTAAGTCACTGCTGCTAAAGGTGTTTAATTTATAGTCACTTATAAGAAACACCTCCATGGGATGTTACTTTTTCACAAAATTGTGACCCTGTTACTTGAATAGCAGTTGTACTCGTTGCACATCGGGACCAAAATTGTTTATAATTTTGTCAGCTAGTTTACTTTTCTGTTCCAGAATTTTTGGTCCAGAATCTTTGGCCTGTGAACACTCATCATGCATAGTCAAGATAATTATCCATCTGTCATGTTTGACCTCAATCGAGTCTCCATGCTTTTCATGGCACTTAATGATCTTTCCACTGTGCAAGTTGTTATCAGTAATGTTAGAGCAATAAGAAGAGCAACAGGAAAAAGATCCGTGATGTTCAGCAAGCCTGTAAGTCCATCCTGTAGTACATTTTTTGTTTTTTTTTGGCCAATTTTTTTCTTTGACCACATATCAAACCATGTGAGTGCTTTAGCATTTGAGTTGTCAATTTCATACATTTGATGTACTTGCATAATGTTTTCAGCAAAATCTTCTAGTTTTATTTTTATCATCTGTACAGGGCACAGAGCAAAACAACTAACACCTCCTCTATGTTGTTCACCAAACCTGTTATCCAGGGAATGATTAGTGATTCAAGATATTGTACAGAGATTGTGGTTAAAGGCTCAGCCTCTGACAGGAAGACCTGGTTTTGATTCTTGGCCCTTCCTATTAAGTAAGTTAGCACCTATTCAGTAGGAGACCTTGGGCAAGACTCCCTAACATTGCTACTGGCTATAGCGTGCATCCTAGTGGCTGCAGCTCCAGCTCTTTGAGTCCGCCAGGAGAAAAGCGCAATAAAAAATGTTATTTGTCTTGTCTTGTCATAGGAACGCTCGACTTTTGTTCTTTCAAGGAATCATTAGCTCAGACCCAATTGATTTAGCCAACTCCCCATCTTTCTTAAACATATATTTGAAGAGCTATTTGTTCTTGTACATGGACATGCACTGCAAGAATATCACAGTCAACAGAAGTGCTTGTGTTACAGGTTCCAGCATTGTTGAGTAGGTTGAAATGATAATAAGACAGACAAAAAATATCCTGTGCTTAAAGCTACACAAATTTTAACAACTGCTGTAGTCGCCATCAACTTAACTGCTCAAACATAGCACCAAAGTTAGAGTGAAGCACTCTGATTCTTATATATTTTCCAGTCCGCCGTATGCCACTTAGGCACGGTACATTTGGTATCAGTCTTCTCCCTTTTGGGTAGTCATGGAAGTATGCGACAATAGCTTTTACAGTTACAGTTATATTTTAATATCAGACATGAACTACATCATTAAAAGTGGTATTACACTCAAATTTAATCTATTGTCTAAAGCATTAAACACAGCGTAAAATTAACAGCTAAAGCCACCTGACTTTTTTCAAGGTTCTGGGAGGGTTAAAACTCAAGCTTTTTACCTAAATTAGCTCCTAGTTGATAAGCTTGCCTTTGCTGACCAGCATTATCAAATTGTTTTGGAAATGTAATTAACTGTGGAAGCATGCTGGAAAAGACCCTGTTATATCCAGGGGTAAGCAGATAACTTTCTCTCCTTTATTTGCTCACACTAATTACTTAATTAGGAGTCAATCTGATCATTTGTCCGGCAGTAATAATATCAGATAGAGTTAGTGAGGTGTAAATTTGCTTTGAAATGACATTGGAGTATTCTTTTAGTGTTTTATATTCATGTTTTACTGTGTTTAATGCATTAGGGCAAACATTTAATTTTAATTGTATTCCCACTTTAGGCTTATGTGCAGCGTAATGTACATATGCAGTTTTTGGGAAATTGCTTCTAATTTTTGACTGCAAGCTTTTTGACTGCAAGCCATTTTCTTTTCTAGTCATTGTAAAACAATCATCATATGCGGGGCCATATAGCTTTTCAAGGTTTAGCCAAATTTTACTCAATGGCCAAGAATTGTGTTGGCAACAGGAACAGCATCCAAGCCAATGACACGTGTAAAACTCAGGAATTCTTCACAAATAATGTTTTTGTTACTGTTCATGTCACAACTGCTCATGTCCAAATGTCAGCACTTTCGTCAGAAATAATCACAGAGCCAGATGACATTTTCACCTTAGCAATATTTTTTCTATTGTAGTCTCTTCACAAATCATAATCAATTACATTTCTTTTTTTATTTCTTTTTTCAGCTTTAATACAAAGGTATACTTGTAACTTGTTATACATATCAATACATAATAACAAATAAAAATACAATACAAAAAAACAAGTACCTCATAAATTGAAAATGTTTGTGTTCTTGTGGATTCAACTCGTAAATACATAGATAAATAACTTAAATAAATTGTATACCCAGATAAATATCATTTTTTACGCATTTGAAAACTAAACCTCTCAACTTTTCTAAAAAAAAAAAAAAGTCAATTTCCAATGGGCCATAGCTCACATTTGTCGGGGTTGTTTCTAAATCTTACACATTCACCAAATAAATTAAAGCTGTTAATTAAATCAGGAGTATCTACTAATGGCTTGGATGTGAAAACTAAAATATCATCAGCAAACAAAGCTGTTTTTGCTCCCATTTTGCCTATTTTTAACCCATTAAGTTAAGGGGTATTCATCAAAAATCTTGAAAGGGACTCAATTACTACATTAAATAATAGGGGGGAATAATGGACAACCTGGTTTTCTGTCTTTATGTAAGGGGAAAAGATCCGATGTAAACCCTGAAGTACAAACTAGAGCCATAGGTTTTTCATACATAGCTCTCATCATATGAATAAAATGTCCTTGAAAACCCATGATATCAACAACCATTCAAATGCTATCTTGTCAAATGCTTTTTCAGCATCATTAGTGGCAATACACTCTGTTCTCTTACTCCAAGTTTTACAAAATTCAAGTACAGGGAGCACCTTTTGAATATTAATTATTGCTGATATTCCTTTCATAAATCCTACTTGAGCAGGATGAATTAGACTTGGCAGTATATAGTGGCCAACCTGTTTGCCATCATTTTTCATAGCAGTTCCATATCTACATTAATCATAAAAATGAGTCTATAATTAGTAGAGTCCATCAGATCCCTTCCTTCCCTTTTTGTGTAGAACTTCTATATGTGTCTCATTGCCTGTGGAAGGATATTCTTTTTCAAGTATACGGTTGTAAAGGTGTGAAAGGATATCTGTGACTTCCTGTTGTAATATTTTATAACATTCTGATGTATAGCCATCAGGGCTTGGCCAGTTTCCATTTTTTAAGTAAGCAATAGCTTCCTGAACTTTTTGGGAGGATAGCTTTGTATTTGAAAACTTGTGCAAGTTAGCTGGCCCCTGTCCGCACCTCCATATTTAACAAATCCCTGTCGCTGGGCAGAGTTCCCTCCTGCTTTAAAGAGACTTTGTAACGAAAAAAGTTCCCCTGGGGGGTACTCACTTTGGTGGGAAACCTCTGGATCCTATCAAGGCTTTCCCCATCCTCCTGTGTCTCACGGCGGTCTCGCTGCAGCCCACGAAACGCACAGCCGACAATTTGTCAGGCTGGGCAATATTTACCTTTTCTGGCTCCGGGGGGCACTGTTGCAGCTTTCCGCTCAGAAATAGCCAATCTTTGTCGGGTCCGCTCTACTACGCAGGCGCAGGAGACCTGTGCCTGCGCAATAGAGCGGACCAACAGCGATCGGCTATTTCCACCTATCCCCGAGCGGAAAAACGATACTGCGCCTGCGCTGGAACCGGGAAGGTAAATATTTACATCCCCACGATTCGGGAAGCTTTATCGCTGCCGCCGTGGGACACAGGAGGATGGGGAAGCCTCAATAGCATCCAGAGGCTTCCCCGACCCAAGGTGAGTACCCCTCAGGAGAACTTTTTTTAGTTACAGATTTTCTTTAAGAAATCTACCATTATTCCAGTCCCTAAGGTCGGGAGTCACAAACCTATACAGCTACAGAACTGTTTCCTTAACACCAATTGTCATGAAGACCTTCAAAAGGCTGGTTCTCTCCTATCTGAAACATCACAATGCTACTCTATTGGATCCTTTCCAATTTGCGTACAGGGCGAACTGGTCCGTAAATTATGCCATTAATGTCAGTCCGCCGTACATCACAGAACATTTTTACAGACCCAGCACCTATGCCAGGATCCTCCTCCTGGATTTCAGTTCTGCGTTCAACACCATCTGCTCGAGCATCCTGCATGACAACCCAGTACAAGTCTGAGTTGATCTCACTCTTTGTGCTTGGATCAAAAACTTCCTTACCAACAGGATGCAGCTAGTCAAAATTGGCTGTGGCTCCTTCAGCATAAGATCCAACACAGACGCCCCACAAGGGTGTGTACTGTCCCCAATTCTTTTCTCCCTGTACACAAACAGCTGCACCTCATCTGTTGACTCTCAAAGTCACCACTTTTGAAGATGATACTACCATCCTTGGCCTCATTGATGAAAATGGGGGGGAGGGGGGGCAAGAATACCGCAGCGAGATTAAGCTGATCTGCAGGTGGTGCAATAACAAACTTGTACTAAATGCAGCAAAAACTGTTAAACTGATTGTGGACTTCAGAAGGTATGTACCAACTCTGACCCCAGTCTCCACTGATGGCACTGAGGTCTCCAGGGTACACAGCGCCCGGTTCCTAGGTACTATTATCACCAATTACCTGAAATGGGACGCAAACACTGCCATAACCCAAAAGAAGGCCCAGCAGAGGCTGTTCTTCCTGAGGCAATTGAGGAAGTTTGGAATCCCGGAGGAGCTGCTGACCAGCTTCTACACTGCCACCATATTGAGTCTGTCCACCTCGATATCTAAGGATACAGGAGCATGAGCTGAGATAATAATATCATGTATTTTAGGGGTTGAGGCAAAGGGAGGTAAGGATGAGGTGGTTAATAGGTAGTTAATCTGGATAGAGATGAGTGGACTTGTGAAATAAAGGAGTATTCTCTGCCTGTAGAATTATGTAGCCTCCAAATATCAAACAACCCCAAAGATTCTGTCATTGTTATTAAAGGAAACACCACCCAGGAATCCAGTGCAGAAGTTTTGGATGATCTATCTTCTAATTCTGACAACACCACATTCATATCCCCACCTACAATTTTATTGGGAATCTGATCTCCAGTCCTGATCCATGGAATAATCTCCTGAAAAAACTGTTTGCTCTGGGAATTAGGAGCATAAATATTGTAAATAATGAATTCCATATCTGGCAAGGCAATGTGTTAGATTTCTACCATCTTCATCACTATTAACCTCCCTGGCGGTATTCACGAGCTGAGCTCAGGCTGACTGATACATGTCAGGAGCGGTCCGAGCTCAGCTCGTTATGACTGTAAATATCACGTGCAGCTCTATCCTGGGTCCCGCACGCCATCAGCGTTTGTCAGCGGGACCCAGGCATCTTACCCCCAGCGGAATTCCCATTATCGCTCTGATCTTCCGGGACCCGGCGGCCAATTAGCATGGAGCATCGGCGGTGATGCGGTGGTGCAGCGTGCTGTTGGGGGCGGCGTAGGGTCACAAGGGAGAGAGGAAGCAAAAAAAATGTAAAGCTTCTTATTGGGCCAAAATAGCATTGTATTCGATACAAGGGGATTTTGTATCCAATGCAATGTTGCCTTTTGCTTCCTGGGTGGCTGAGAGGAGCTGTGGCTGTTGAGCTGGAGAGGAGCTGGCTGTGATCTCAGAATCAGAATCAGAATCAGCTTTATTCGCCAAGTACGCGGAATGACGTACCCGGAATTGTTTTTGGTACACATGGCATGGCAGTCAAACATATGCAAACATAGCAAACATATACAACATAGCATTGCATGGCAGTCGAACATATACAAACATAGCAAACATATACAACATAGCATTGCACTACATCAAAATAACATAACACACATGGAGAGCCTAGGGGACATGCATTCAGGGCATTGTATTCGATACAAGGGGATTTTGTATCCAATGCAATGTTGCCTTTTGCTTCCTGGGTGGCTGAGAGGAGCTGTGGCTGTTGAGCTGGAGAGGAGCTGGCTGTGATCTCAGAATCAGAATCAGCTTTATTCGCCAAGTACGCGGAATGACGTACCCGGAATTGTTTTTGGTACACATGGCATGGCAGTCAAACATATACAAACATAGCAAACATATACAACATAGCATTGCACTACATCAAAATAACATAACACACATGGAGAGCCTAGGGGACATGCATTCAGGGCAAGGGCCAGGGGGTGGCTGAACTGGTCATGAGGGGCTCGAGGTTGAGTTCAGAAGGTGTACCGCCTGTGGGAAGAAGGTATTCCAGCGTCTGGTGGTTCTGGAGGGGATGGCTCTGAAACGGCGGCCCAGTGGGAGAAGCTTGAAGAAGCGGTTGCCGGGGTGGGAGGGGTCCTGCGAGATCTTGATGGCCCTTGTCCTCATTCTGGTAGTGTGGAGAAGATCAAGGGGCGGCAGGGGCACTCCGATGATCTTTTCTGCGGTGCTGATTACTCTATGCAGTTTGTACTTGTCCCTGGCAGATGCCCCTGCATGCCAGACGATGAGAGAGGAGCACAGGATGGATTCCACGGTAGCCGTGTAAAAGCTCTTAAGCAGTTCACGCGGGATGCCGAATTTTTTCAGCTGGCGCAGGAAAAATAGCCGCTGCTGTGCCTTCTTTTGGATTTTAGTGGAGTTCTCCCACCATCTTAGGTCATTAGTAATGGTTGTGCCGAGGAATCTAACGCACGGAACCCTGGAGACCTCGGTCTCCCCAATGTGAACTGGAAGGAGGGGGGGCGGACGCTTCCTATAGTCCACAATCAGTTCAACAGTCTTTGCCGCATTGAGGACGAGATTGTTGTCTTTGCACCAGTTGCAGATCCTGTCTATCTCATAACGATAGGCATGCTCGCTATTCCTGCTGATGAGGCCGATGATTGTTGTGTCATCTGCGAATTTAATGATCTTGACAGAGTCATCAGTTGAGGTGCAGTTGTTGGTGTATAATGAGAACAGGAGCGGGGACAAAACACACCCCTGCGGTGCTCCTGTGTTAGTTGTTCGCTCGCTGGAGTAGCAATTGCCAAGCTTAACTTTCTGCGATCTGTTTGAAAGGAAGTCTCTAATCCACCTGCAGAGGTAGGGGGCTACTCTCAGCTGTGCAAGGTTGGCAAGCAGGATGTCTGGGCAGATGGTATTGAACGCAGAACTGAAGTCCAAGAACAGGAGCCTAGCATAAGAGTCAGGTCTATCGAGGTGCTCCGTGATGTATGCCAGACTGATGTTGATGGCGTCCTCTACCAACCTATTGGCCCTGTAGGCAAATTGATGTGGGTCCAGGTGGGCATTCGTGGATAGCTTCAGCGAGGCAAGAATGAGCCGCTCAAAGATCTTCATGATGGTGGGGGTTAGGGCTACTGGTCTGAAATTATTGTGATCTGTGTTCCCCGTTTTTTTGGGGACTGGGATGATCGTGGATCTCTTAAAGCAGGAGGGGACCTTGCCTTCCGTTAGAGACCTGTTGAAAATGGAGGTGAGGACAGGAGCTAGCTGGACTGCACACGTTCTCAGACAGATTGACGACACGCCATCCGGGCCTGAGGCTTTCCTGGGGTTGAGTTTGCGCAGGTGACGTAGCACCTCCGCTTCTTGGACTGCCTCTGAAGCTGCGAGACCACTGTCCTCTAAGTTAGGTGGAGGGGAGTTCGCATCTCTAGCCATGGCCCCAGAGACTCCAGGCTGCTTGGGACTTTGCTCGAACCTGCAATAGAAGTCATTGAGTTCATCAGCCAGCTGGGTGCTAGGTGGCGTTTGCTGGGGGGGGGGGGCTTGAAGTTTGTAACTGCCCTCAGGCCCTTCCAGACCTCACGTGAGTTGTTGGACTGAAGGCTCAGACACAGCTTGTCCGAGTAGGCCCTCTTTGCATGCTTCAGTGCACGATTTAGGGCATTCCTGGCAGCTCTGAACTCTTCAAGGGAGCCAGACTTGTGCGCTACCTCCTTCAGTTTCCTGAGCCGGCGCAGCTTGCCGCTAAACCAAGGCTTGTTGTTGGGGTACACCTTGAAGGTCTTGGTTGGGATGCATGTGTCCTCACAGAAACTGATATAGGAGGTGATGGAAACTGATATATCTGTGAGTGCTGATCTGATTTAATTTTTCTGCCTACCTGTTACCGATTTTTGCCTGGACTTTCACTATTCTTTCTGCCTTCTGCCTGGACTTTGACTACTCTTGCCTGCTGCCTGCACCAACCTCTGCCTGGATTTGACAACTCTCTGCCTGCCTTTTGCACCGACCTCTGCCTGCCTGTCGTTTACTATGGCATCATCCTCCAGAAGGCGTCTCACCGTAGAAGCGCTGGCGGAGTTGGAGGACAGCGATCTGCAGTTACTGGCGGACTCCAGCGACAGACTTAGAGATGGCCCAAACGGTTCACCGGCGAACGGTTCCCGGCGAACTTTGGTGCTTCGCGTTCACGGAGAACAGCAAACTTTTCCGGAAGATCGATTCGCCCCCATAGTGCATCATTAGGGTCAACTTTGACCCTCTACATCACAGTCAGCAGGCACATTGTAGCCAATCAGGCTACACTCCCTCATGGAGCCCCCCCCCCCTTATAAAAGGCAGGCAGCGTCAGGCATTGGACTCAGTCCTGTGCCTGCAGTAATTAGAGAATTAGAGGCAGCAGGCAAGAATAGTCAAAGTCCAGGCAGAAGACAGAAAGAATAGTGAAAGTCCAGGCAGAGACCTATAGGGAAAGCTTAGTTAGGCTCTTGTAGGCTTCTTAGCTTGCTCCTTGCTGATTGTTATTGCTAAAAAAGCACCCCTCAACAGCTCTTTAGAGAGCTAATCTTGTTCTTGTGATCTGTTTTTTTTTTGTGTGTGTTTCACAGACACTTGTGTTGCATAGACAGCCTTGGTAATTCCTACTGTGTGTGCCACTGCCAGGCCCAGCTCATTCAGTGACTACCTGTGTGTGTGACAGGTGCACATTATAATACCCATCACTGCATATACCTACCTGTTGTTCACTTCAGTGCACCCACCTACCTACGTGAGCGCACGCAGTGTCACTGCCTGTCCGGTACCTGTCTGTGTGTGACAGGTGCACATTATAATACTCATCACTGCATATACCTACCTGTTGTTCACTTCAGTGCACCCACCTACCTACGTGAGCGTACGCAGTGTCACTGTTCCTGTCCGGTACCTGTCTGTGTGTGACAGGTGCACATTGTAATACCCATCACTGCATGTACCTACCTGTTGTTCACCTCAGTGCACCCACCTACCTACGTGAGTGCACACAGTGTGATATTTAATACCATCAGTCACTGTACCTGATCACGGTACGTGTGTGTGACAGGTGCACATTTGTAATACCCATCACTGCATATACCTACCTGTTGTTCATTGCACCCACCTAACTACGTGAGCGCACGCAGTGTGATATTTAATACCACCAGTCACTGTACCTGTTCACGGTACGTGTGTGTGTGTGTGTGTGTGTGTGTGTGTGTGTGTGTGTGTGTGACAGCTGCACATTTAATACCCATCACTGCATATACCTACCTGTTGTTCACAGTGCACCCACCTACCTACGTGAGCGCACGCAGTGTCACTGTGCCTGTCCGGTACCTGCCTGTGTGTGACAGGTGCACATTGTAATACCCATCACTGCATAAACCTACCTGTTGTTCACTTCAGTGCACCCACCTACCTACGTGAGTGCACACAGTGTGATATTTAATACCACCAGTCACTGTACCTGTTCACGGTACGTGTGTGTGACAGGTGCACATTTGTAATACCCATCACTGCATATACCTACCTGTTGTGTTCAGTAAACCCACCAACCTACGTGAGTGCATGAAGCGTGATATACCACTCCGTGCATACCTGTTAACTGCACCTGTGTGACTGCACATTGTATTAGTCAAGTCAGTGCATACCTTTCACTTCATCCCCCCCCCCCAGATATGGACAAAACGGACAAAACAGGTAGAGGCAGAGGTAGAGGCAGACCCAGAGGTAGGCCACCCGGCAGGTCTGTTCGAGGTCGTGCTGATGTGATTTCGTGCGGCCCTGGACCAAAGTACAGTGCTCAGAAGAAGGCACGTCCCATCAACTCCCAAGATTGTCAGGGCGTGGTTGACTATTTAACACAGAACACCTCCTCTTCCGAAGCCACCAGCGCTACTACAAGCACCACATCCGCTGTATTTGACACTTCGCAGACGTTATTTGGTGGGGAAATCACTGATGCACACCCATTATTGTTACAACAAGATGAAGGCGCTAAGCAAGTTACACCACCTCATATGTCTGAGTTAGGCGACACTATGGACGTAACGTGTGAGGAGGAGGAGGATGAAGTACCTGCTGTTGGTGCAGTTTTGGAGGTGTCTGAGGCAAGCGAAGCTGGGCAGGATGATTATGATGATGACGATGATACGGATGCCACGTGGGTTCCCAAAAGAGGAGCTGAACAGGGGGACAGCTCAGAGGGGGAGTCAGAGAGGAGTAGGAGGACGAGTTCCTGAAAGAAGCAGGGGGAGCTCGTTGTCAGAAACAGCTGGTGGCAGTGTCCGGCACCATGTATCGCCACCTATGGACAGCCAGCCAACATGCCCTTCAATGTCAGCTGCTGATGCCACCGTAGTGCCATCACCCCAGGGGGGCTCAGTAGTTTGGAAATTTTTTAATGTGTCTGCCTCAGATTGGAGCAATGCCATCTATTCTCTCTGCCTCCAAAAATTGAGCCGTGGAAAGGCCAACACCCACGTAGGGACAACTGCCTTACGAAGGCACATGCAGAAAAGGCACAAACTGCAACGGGAAGAGCACCTGAGCAAAAGCAGCACACAAAAGAGAAGCCACCCTCCTTCTCCTCTTCCTCCTTCAGGTGCAGCATCTTCAGCCGCTTTCTCCCTTGCACCTTCACAGCCACCCTCCTCCACTCCGCCTCTGACCTGCTCCTTTGCCCACAGCAGCCAGGTGTCTGTGAAGGAAATCTTTGAGCCAATTTCTGCCAGTCACCCCCTTGACCGGCGTTTGACAGCTGGCTTGGTGGAACTGTTAGCTCGCCAGCTGTTACCATACCAGCTGGTGGACTCTGAGGCCTTCCGTAAATGTGTGGCCATTGGAACACCGCAGTGGAAGATACCAGGATGCAATTATTTATCTAAAAAGGCGATACCCAAACTGTACCGTGAAGTTGAGAGGCAAGTGGTGTCATCTCTGGCACACAGCGTTGGGTCAAGGGTCCACCTGATCACGGATGCCTGGTCTGCCAAGCACGGTCAGGTCAGGTACAATACTTACACAGCCCATTGGGTCAACTTGGTGACCAATGGCAAGCAGAGAGTATGTGGCTGTGCAGCGGACCAACTTGTGACACCTCCACAGCTTTCAGTCAGGCCTCCTGACACCTCCTCTCCTTCTGCTACATCCTCTTTGCTGTCATCATCCTCCTCCTCCTTGGCTGAGTGGCAGTTCAACTCTACTGGTGCTGCGATCTCCTCTCCAGCTACACAGCCCCTGCTCCCCAGGGCCTATGCTGCATGCCAGGTATGACGATGTGACGCCATCTTAGACATGTCTTGCCTCAAAGCGGAGAGTCACACTGGACCAGCTCTCCTGGCTGCTCTTAACAAACAGATGAATCAGCGGCTGACCCCACACCAGCTGGAGATCGGCAAGGTGGTGTGTGACAGCAATCTCATTTCCACTTTGAATTTGGGAAAGCTGACACATGTACCCTGCATGGCACATGTGCTGAATCTAGTCATTCAAAGATTTGTGTCAAAGTACCCAGGCTTAGAGGACGACCTGAAGCAGGCCAGGAAGGCGTGTGGGCATTTCAGGCGGTCTTACGCGGCCATGGCACACTTTTACGATATTCAGCTGTTGCGACGCCTGATTTGCGATAGCCCGACTTGCTGGAATTTGACCCTCCTTATGTTCTCTCGCCTGCTAGAACAGGAGAAAGCTGTCACCCAGTACCTCTACAACTACAGTAGAAGGACACACTCTGGGGAGATGGGGATGTTCTGGCCCAACAACTGGACACTCATGCGAAATGCATGCAGGCTCATGCGGCCGTTTGAGGAGGTGACCTACCTGGTGAGTCGCAGTGAAGGTACCAGAGCGTGAACTGGAACAGTTACAGGAGGAAGCGTTGTGGGATCAATTCTCATCAGAACCAGATGTTTCCTCAACACCTGCGGCAGCACAGAGGGGGGAGGAGGAGGAAGAGTCATGTGGGGAACTGGAGTCAGACTCGGATGATGAGGAAGGTGTTTCTTTGGAGGAGGAGGAGGAGGAGGCGACAGCAGAAGAACAACCGCAGCAGGCGTCGCAGGGGGCTTGTGCTGCTCAACGTTCTCGTGGTATTGTTCGTGGCTGGGGGGAGGAGGGGGACTTACCTGACGTCACTGAGGAAGAGCAAGAGGAGATGGATAGTACATTAAACTAAATACAACAATTTGGGGAGCACCATCCATAACATTGGTACAGTCCTATCTATAATTTTGGAGGAACCCTGACATGTGCAGAATGGCCAAACAGATACAATATTGCACAAAAAGACACCAGCTATGGCCTCAATGAACCGCACCACATCAGACATGAATCATATAGAAAAAAGTACATCCTTTATTTATCAATCCACAAACAATTAAAACATACTTAAAAACAGGTGGGGAATGGCATGTAAACCCAGATTGTCGGAGAACCGGCAGGAATTTAAAGTGCTGATATTGTGTGTGACACACCACTAAGGGTGTGAACCATAATTGGTGACACACTGATGTGATGAGTGAACGTTGGGGCTGCAAAGTACACAGCATAAATAGTAAAAACAAGGGACCAAAGTGCAAAGTGCATACAACAATATATAATTAAACAACAATCATGGAAAAAACACACATAAAACCACTGAGGTGATCACTGTATAACTGGATGTAGTACAGTGAAATAACAAACAACAACTGATCAATGTCAAACCAATGTTCAGATAGAGTGAAGGAGAAATCCCCTGAAAATGTAAGGCAAGTAAGGAGTAGTGATAGACATGTAAGTGAAACATGTACCAAATCAAGTGAAGAACCTACCAGTAATGAAGTAGCTCCACGGGTCCCCCACCGCTGCTATCGCGATTCGCCACGTTATGTGGCTTTCTCAAAGCTACTGTGTTACCTCCTGCAGCCATTTTATCCTAATCCAAGAGGAGGGGAGGAGGGAATGGACGCCCGAACGTAGCGTGGCCACGCTACTGCCTCCATCACTCCACGCTGCAGAGCAGCGTGAGAGCTCTGTCGGCTCCCGTACCTATGGTGGCCACATTGTGGCCAAAAAAGTATAACACGTACGTTCGTACGTGACTCTAGAGTAAACATACGCATAGGCGCCATCTAGGGTCTAAAAATAGACTGCAGGTTTTAAAGCATGAAATAATACAAACCTGCAAAACAATATTAACTATGTGCACACCCACCCCATCTACTGGCTGCAAAAAAGAACTACACATACTCTATGTAAAAAGAATGAAAGGGAAAGACAAAGGGTAAAGGAAATGTAGTATAAAGAAGAAATTATAAGGAACATTTGTATTATTATTTCCTTATCTATACATTACTACAGTACTAAAAAAGAGCGCAACAACCAATTGGTACATGGGTACATTACAGATGACCTCAAACTGGTCAGATAAATCAAGGCTACTCCCAAGATAAAATAATAACTGTCGGAACCACATTATCATGTTTAAACAATAGCAAACTATGTAGATAATGTACAATTAAATAAACACATGCAATCCTGAATTTAGAACGTCCAAGTGGACCAGTCCATATAAGAAACACTGCATAGACAATCCAACATCCTCTTCAGGGGTCCAGAATCTGCAGAGAAGTCCTGTCAGAGATTCTTCCTTACTTCAGACAGAGATAAGGGATGTATACTGTCCAAAATGATCATGTGTATAATCTGCAACTAGAAATAACACATTAAATATGATGCAGTCAAATGAAAACATCCACAATCGCCCATCATTGGATGAAGGAAAGATGCCATGATCCACAAATCAATATCAAGAGGCGACCATGACCCCAAGTCCCTAGAGAAATGGAGGCTGTGTCGTATACAAACCAACTAATAATAAGTCATGGTTCACTACTCACCAAAGCAAACCATAATCACACAAACTCACATGATGACACAAGTAAGTGGAGTAAATCCAGACCCCAAGAGATACAACCAATAGGGGAAAGTTATAAACCCAAACAAACACAACATGCCATACAAAAGGTCCCCGAGACACTATCCACAATGGGCACCCAAGTGAGTCAAAGAAAGAGGTTGAAGAAGGACAATGGGGCTATTTCAAATACCCCACAAAAGTAAATTCCTCATTCATACCTGCTGGTTGCAAGGATCCCATCTCGTATATCCATCTTGTCTCATTCCTCAACAGAGTTTGGATTACGTCACCACCCCTAGGAGATAAACGGATTTTTTGTAAACCTACCACAGTCCAGCCCCTGGTGCTCCCTCCATGTATTTTCAGAGCATGCTCGGCCACAGGGGTAAGGTTCTTCCCCTCAATCCAATCCCTCTCCGCCAACCGGATTGTTGACCAGTGCTTTTGAATCCGCACTTTCAGGATATTCTTTGTTTGCCAAATATATATTTTGTCGCAAGGACACCGCAGCATGTAAATAACTCCACAAGAGAGACAGTTGCTCTGCAGCGTGGAGTGATGGAGGCAGTAGCGTGGCCACGCTACGTTCGGGCGTCCATTCCCTCCTCCCCTCCTCTTGGATTAGGATAAAATGGCTGCAGGAGGTAACACAGTAGCTTTGAGAAAGCCACATAACGTGGCGAATCGCGATAGCAGCGGTGGGGGACCCGTGGAGCTACTTCATTACTGGTAGGTTCTTCACTTGATTTGGTACATGTTTCACTTACATGTCTATCACTACTCCTTACTTGCCTTACATTTTCAGGGGATTTCTCCTTCACTCTATCTGAACATTGGTTTGACATTGATCAGTTGTTGTTTGTTATTTCACTGTACTACATCCAGTTATACAGTGATCACCTCAGTGGTTTTATGTGTGTTTTTTCCATGATTGTTGTTTAATTATATATTGTTGTATGCACTTTGCACTTTGGTCCCTTGTTTTTACTATTTATGCTGTGTACTTTGCAGCCCCAACGTTCACTCATCACATCAGTGTGTCACCAATTATGGTTCACACCCTTAGTGGTGTGTCACACACAATATCAGCACTTTAAATTCCTGCCGGTTCTCCGACAATCTGGGTTTACATGCCATTCCCCACCTGTTTTTAAGTATGTTTTAATTGTTTGTGGATTGATAAATAAAGGATGTACTTTTTTCTATATGATTCATGTCTGATGTGGTGCGGTTCATTGAGGCCATAGCTGGTGTCTTTTTGTGCGAGATGGATAGTACGTCTGCATCCAACTTTGTGCAGATGGCGTCTTTCATGCTGTCCAGCCTGTTGAGGGACCCCCGTATAAAAAAACTCAAGGGGAATGACAATTACTGGGTGGCCACGCTACTAGACCCTCGGTATAGGCACAAAGTGGCAGAGATGTATTCAAATCACCAGAAGGCAAAAAGGATGCAGCACTTGCAGAACAAGCTGGCAACTATGCTTTACAATGCATTTAAGGGTGATGTCACAGCACAACGCAATAAAGGTACCACTGCCAGTAATCCTTCTCCCATGTCCACGCAGGCAAGGACAGGACGCTCCAGCGATCTCATGGTGATGTCGGACATGCGGACATTCTTTAGTCCAACACCTCGCCTTAGCCTTTCTGGATCCACCCTCCACCAATGCCTGGACCGGCAGGTAGCCGACTACCTGGCCTTAAGTGTGGATGTAGACACTGTGAGCAGCGATGAACCCATGGACTACTGGGTGCCCAGGCTTGACCTGTGGCCAGAGCTGTCACAATTTTCCATCCAACTTCTGTTTTTCCCTGCTTCAAGCGTCCTGTCAGAAATGACCTTCAGCGCAGCTGGAGGCATTGTCACCGAGAAGAGAAGTCGCCTAAGTCACAAAAGTGTTCAGTACCTCACCTTTATCAAAATGACTGAGGCATGGATCCTGGAGGGCCCAAAGACTAAGTCAGTCCACACACACAGCCTTTCTGCCTAATTTTTCTGGCTGCACTGCAGCTGCAACAACAAAACAAAAGGCATGTACATGTGCCAATTCCCCTTCATTATCATTACCTTGCCGCGGGGAAGGGGCTTGCATATCACAATGAAGCAATGACTGATGGTGGTATGAGTGTCTCGGGGGGGGGGGGGCACACCCAAGATAATAAGGTTGTTGCTTCATTGTGGACAGACCAAATTTGATCAGCTGGACAGTCACTGTTGTTCTGTCATTGAGCTACCTCAGCCTGGTGACCATATGGGCTTGAAAACTGCTATTGCCTGCACTCTCGCCATGGTGCGCACCATTCCAGCATGGCCGTCACAACACAAAAAGCTGTTTGCGGTGCGTTACACAGTGAGTTTGGTGTGTCAGTGTGAAGCAGTACTCTAATTACACTCCCTGATTGATGTATACACATGCAAGATGTTTTAAAGCAGTTTAGGCCTGCAATTTAGCATTCAATGTTATTTCTGCCCTTAAAACGCTGCTTTGTGTCAAATCCAGTTTTTTTTCCCCGGGACTTTTGGCGTCTATCCCACTAATCCATGCAAAAACTCAGATGTTAGACCCCTTGAAATATCATTTCCATCACTTTTGTGGCCAGCATAAGTGTTTCTAGTTTTTAAAGTTCGCCTCCCCATTGAAGTCTATTGCGTTTCGCGAAAGTTTGCGCAAACCGAACTTTTGCGGTTTGCAAACCGAAAATCGGAGGTTCGGGCCATCTCTAGTGACAGTGATGCATCTGGGGATCTGACATCCGATTCAGGTAGCGACAGCGACTCCATCACCAGCGAGGTCAGTGGTGTCCGGGTTTGGTGCACCATCGACCTTTCTCAGGCTTCGCCACCGACCCCACGTTTCCCTTTTAATGGGGAGCCTGGCCTGAAAAAAAATTGTGAGTGCAACCCCCTGGCGTACCTGCTTTTCTTCTCAGAGGCTGTTATTGAGAAGATAGTGGAGTAGACCAATCGGGATGCCACCCAACAATTGACTACTCCGCAAGGATGCTTTTCCAGGAGCAGGACCTGGGAGCCGGTAACAACAACGGATATCTGGTTGTTCTTGGGCCTGATCATTCTGCAGGGAGTGATGGGGAAGCCCCTGCAGAAATGGTACTGGAGCACGAATAAGATAATTGCGACCCCCTTCTTTAGTACAGTGATGTCCGAGTACCGGTTTTCTCTAATAATGACATTTCTACACTTTGCCAACAATGACGCCTTTGAGAAGTCAACCCACCCTGCTCCAAAACTAAAAAAAATCTGAGAGGTGGGGGGGCGTGGCCAGCAGCCGAGTCGGATGGACGCGTGGTAGCTCAGCTCTGCACCCTCCGGCTGCATTTGCCCCATATATGCGAGTCACAGTACTACTGAAAGGAACCCAACAGCATAACGAAGACCCCCACCGCATACAGCACTTAGATGGGTGGCCGCCGAACCGACAAACCACCGAAGAGCGAGACACATAAGCAGGTCCAGGCTCCCAGCGGCAAGACCAAGATGGCGCACGAACATCCGAGAGAGGCCTCTCCAGCCCCATCTACGGAAGAGGGCAGCCTCACCTCGCAGCCACAGTCACAGCCCGCGGAACACAAGCAGAGGCGGCAGGCTCAAGCTAAAAACAAGACACCCGGGAGCAAGGCCCAGCAGCCTACCTCTTCCTTCATTAAGACATCTAAGATGGCGCCTGATCCCTCGCGGGCAGAGTCCCCAGGCCGGACATCTGAAGCGAACAGTTCGGCTTCCATATCACTCTCAGCACAGGAGTGGCAGCAACCTGCGATCACTACACAAGGTACTGGGGACGTAGCAGATCGGGACAGGGTACTACTAGAGCAGTTTGAACTGATCCTGCAGCGTAAACTGGACGAGGCCTCGGCCCGTATAACACAGCAGCTTAAAAGGGAGATAAGGGATCTTGGGGCTCGAACCAATGCTCTAGAGCAAAGAATGGATAATGCCACGGTGGTCCTGGACGCCCATGAAAAAGACATTGAGTCAGTGCAGTCAGATACGCTAGCGAACCAGCTTAAGCTTGAGGACTTTGAGAACAGGGCCAGGCGGGTCAACCTCAGAATCCGCGGGATCCCTGAATCAATAACTGACCTAACCTCAACCATCACAGCCCTGTTCCAGGAACTAGACCCGGCCATCCCGATAGAAAGACTGGAGTTCGATCGAATTCATAGAGCCCTCACACAGCTAAAACCTAATGGCCCACCCCGGGACATATTAGTAAAACCTACTTACTACAACACAAAAGAAACCCTACTGCGTGCAGCGAGAGACAAAGGGAACTTAACTTTTCAAGGTCACTCTTATCAGATCTTCACTGACCTGGCTCCGGCCACAATTCAGAGGAGGCGAGCAATGAAGCCTATCTTACAGATCCTGATGGCACACAAAATCAAGTACAAATGGGGCTTCCCCTTCAAGTTGATATTCACATATCACAACAAGCAAGTGTCGGTCTCGTCCCCTGAGGAGGCCCAACATCAGCTAGAAACATTGCACCTAAGCCTACCTGCAGGATCCCCTACTCGCAGCTCAACCTCCGCACGCTCTGCACCACTATGGGAAACAGTCAAAGCACGCCGCACCACTTCACGACGACGAGCACCTTCTTGCTCTCCTTCGAGAATGTCAGACCCGGGGTGAAAAGAAAGGATAATGTCTGAACCTGGGTTTGTTAACCACCACGGTCAGGATTTTCTGGTTTGTGTTACTAGGTCCTGATACTTCAGTACTTTATCTATTACTATACCAATTGCTAACTGGTTCTGGATGCGGAACTCTGTTTATTAGATAGGCAAAATCTGTTTCTGTTCTTAGTTTTTTTTTTTTTTTTTTTTTTTTCTAACGAGGTTCACCTTTTATGTCGCCTTTTTACCAAGACAGCCCTGCTTCAAGAACTTTCTTTAGATTTTGCGTTGCAGAAGCTCATTTAAAGTTGCGGAACCTCTATTGTTCAAAATGTTGTTAATTATGCTGTTTTGTTAATTGAGTGACAAGCATTCTATTACTACCCTTACTTGTTAAAGTTTTTGAATTAAGCTGTGCAGCCGGAGGGGCCACCAGATCCCCCGCCGAAAGTCTGGCGAATTCCCCGATACAACAGGGAATGACCTTGGCTCTCCCTGTGTTCTCCGAACGCAGCGACAGCCAATCATACAAAATGTTACGCTTCCCTCTGTTTGGACTCCTTCCAGAGGGACGCGCCTTTATGTTGTTTCTTCTTTTTTTCCTCTTTATACCCCTTTCCTCCCCCTTTTTCCTTCCTTTGCCCCTGTATGTATCTATTGTCGTTCCTGGGTCGCTTGCTCCACCTGTAGGAGAATTATGTAGAGCTCTATCTGTTAAAAACACTCACCATGGCTTCTTCTAATGCCTTACAGAGTCTCACAATAATATCGCACAACGTACAAGGTTTTAACGCCCCACAGAAAAGAACTAAGGCTTTCAATTACTATAAATCCTGTAAAGCAGACATCGTTTGCCTACAGGAAACAAGGTTCTCAGTTTCCTCCCACCCCTCCTTCCTCAGTTATCATTTCCCGTTAACCTATAGTTCTTGGGCACGTGAGAAAGTGAGGGGGGTGACAATAGCATTCCGTAGGGGCCTGCCATTTAAATGCGCAAAATATATATCCGATCCAACTGGGAGATACGTACTTCTGGTGGGTTCGCTGGGAGATGAAAGTCTCACATTGGTCTCCTATTATGCCCCCAATACCTTCCAGGAGCGATTTCTCTCTCACCTAGTGCAAGTGATAAATCAGCATAGTGTAGGCACACTTATACTTTGTGGGGACACTAATGCAGTACTAGACGAAGCCCTGGACAGATCTAAACCCACTAGTCAACCAGCCCAGCCCAAACCTATTGGAGCACCATGTCCCTCAGCCATTAATGCTCTCTTTCGCGCACAGAATCTCTTTGACGCTTGGAGAGAGTTTAACCCCACAACCAAAGATTTCACATTCTACTCCAACCCCCATAACAGTTTTTGCAGAATAGATCACTTTTTCCTGCACCAGCAACTCCTTTCCAATATAATCAGGGCTAAAATTCTCACAGTCACTTGGTCAGACCATAGTCCCCTCCTAATACAATTATCATCGTTGACCCCCAGGAAGCCCACCTACAGATGGCGCATGAATGACTCACTGCTCACAGATCCAGAATCACTTGATAAAATTCGAGCTTACTTAGTAGAATATATGGAGGAGAATGGCGAATCCGTCACATCTCCCATTACCCTTTGGGAGGCCCTTAAAGTGACTGTGAGAGGACGAATTATAGGCCTAGCCTCATATAAGAAGAAACAAAGACAGAAAGAGGTGCTGGATCTAACTGCTAAGCTAGAAAAAGCTGAGGCAATGTGGAAAAATAATCCCTCCTCATCCTTAAAGAGAGACAGAGACCTTTTACGCACCCAACTGGATCTCAGACTCACTGACAATGCGGAAAAACAATTACGCTGGCAGAAGAACCGATATTATCGGTGGGCTAATAAATCTAGTACCCTATTAGCCAACAAACTAAAACATCGAATATACAGACCCCCCACATTGTCAGTCCGTCTACCTTCAGGGCAAACCACTTTAGACCCACATAAAATAACCCTCAGTTTTCAAAGCTTTCTAAGTAAACTCTATTCATCCCCAGATTCACCCCCTACAGAAGAAATCAGAACCTTTTTAGACTCCATAGTTCTTCCTCAGATCCCCACAGACTATATAGACCTATTAAACAGCGATATTACATCTGAGGAAGTTACTCTGGCAATAAAATCTCTTAAGACGTCCAAGACTCCAGGTCCAGACGGATTCACAGGCCTTTTTTACAAAAAATTTGCAACAGCCCTAAGTCCACTCCTGGTCCCACTTTTTAATGCTTATAAAACAGGCCAAATCCCGCACCCCAGTTCATTGCAGGCTGATATAGTAATGATCCCAAAGACTGATCAAGAGCCTCTAGAACCACACCAGTTTAGACCCATATCTTTACTAAATATCGACCATAAGCTGCTAGGGAAAATCCTGGCCACTCGAATCAACAGATTTCTCGCAGATATAATCTATAGGGACCAATCAGGCTTTGTCCCTGGGCGTCAGGCGTCAGACGCCACTTTGCGAGCAATACAGGTTTTTGAGTTATTACAATCACGTAAGATCCCAGGATTATGTCTTTCACTTGACATTTATAAGGCATTTGATCAGGTCTCTTGGGACTATCTATATGCAGTTCTGAGAAAGTGGGGACTTGGGGGTCCTTTTACTACCTGGATTAAAACATTGTATTCCAATCCAACAGCCAGCATTTACTATGCAGGCTCCTCATCCTCCTCATTTCAAATCTGCAGAGGCACCCGCCAGGGATGCCCTTTATCGCCTATTCTTTTTATTATGGCTGTAGAGCCCCTGGCAGCTGCTATCAGGCAACATGCGGAAATAAAAGGGGTAGAACTGGCCGGAGTTCAGCATAAGCTGAATCTTTTCGCGGACGACCTACTACTTTTTATTACGCAACCCCATTCCACCATTCCAGCAGTTATGTCACTTTTATCTAAATTCACCTCAATCTCGGGACTCCAGATCAATGCTAACAAGTCTAAAATGCTCAACATAACATTATCGCCAGAATCTTGTCAATCCCTAACTGCCCAATATCACTTCCAGACTGCAGACCCTTCTATAGAGTACTTGGGAATTAATCTTACATCTTCATACGACAATCTATTCCAATGTAATTATTACCCACTGGCTAAGCTGATCACACGCTCTTTAGCCCAGTGGTCCACCTATGGCCTTTCCTGGCTGGGTCGGATAAACGCCCTAAAAATGACGCTCCTCCCCAAACTTTTGTACTGTTTCAGATTATTGCCAGTCCGAATCCCCCCTCACTTTCTCAGAATGTTGCAGAATAAATTAAACAGATTCATTTGGAACAATGCCTCTCCGAGGGTTTGTAAGAACACATTATATGTGCACAAAAGGGAAGGGGGACTGGGAGTTCCCAACCTTTCCAACTACTATAAGGCGGCCCAACTAAATCATCTTTTAGATTTGTATAAGGGGTCCAGCATGCCGGCTTGGACCTTATTTGATATACCTGTAGCAGCCCCTCAATCAGTTCAAACCCCCATGTGGCTTCCCAAGCAGTCTCGCCCTAAGGGCCTGAGTACAGTAATGCGTCACTGCCTTACAATATGGGATTCGGTTCGTTATTCCCAAAAATTAATGTCTCCAACTCTGCCGCTACTGTCATTCATTGATAACCCCCTGTTTCTTCCAGCCTACGAAAACTCTAGAAGCTTCAGATGGTGGAGAGACCAAGGGCTAGAGCAGATTAAATCACTCACTAATAGTTCTGGGATATTATCATGGGTAGATCTACGAGATAGATACCAAATTCCTCCCCAGGAAAAATTTCGTTACTTCCAGCTAAAGCACTGGTTGAAATCTCTTTTCCCACCACAGACTCCATTCCCAATTGTTCTCTCCAGATTCGAAAGATTCTGTGCACTAGAACCATTCGCGAAGGGTGTTATCTCTGACTTGTATATATCATTAAATGACCTACCTGAATCCTTTCAACATCAGTATGTTAAAAAGTGGGAGACTGACCTTAAAGGAACTAAATCAAAAGAGGAATGGGAAAGGATTTGGGCTACTACATCCAAACTATCTATAAACTTAGCACTAGTGGAATCCTCTTATAAGGTTATGCTAAGATGGTATTGGGTCCCGGCTAGACTTCGTCACATTTCAGTGACGAATTCGGGCTCCTGTTTCCGAGGCTGCCAATCAAAAGGAGACATGCTCCATACCTTCTGGGCATGCCCAATGATATCTAGATTCTGGTCCCGTATATACAGGATGTTACAAACCCTGTTTGATAAGCGCATTACTAAAGACCCCTGGTCTGCCCTCCTACACTGTAAGATTGAATCTCTTACTAAATATCAAAATAATTTAGCTCACTTTATATTTGTGGCAGCCTTGCAAACAATAGCCAAAGCTTGGAAAACCCAGTTTGTTTCCTTTGAGGAGCTAAAAAGCAGAGTGTCATCCTATATGGTCCAGGAACGGATGGCTGGGGCCTTGGAAGATAGAGTCGCAAGTTACCACAGAACATGGGACGCATGGAACCACTATATCAATTCCGTCCCCTCCTAATACAAAGACGGAACCAATCCTCAGCACTTTCAACCCTCCTGCCGGTTGGAGCGGCGACCTCGAACCGTCTCCCCCATCCCCCCCTCCCCCCCTCTTATTTTTATGTTTTCCTGTAGTCCTCCCCTCTCTCAACTTACCTTCTTCTATTCTTCTTCTATCACATGTCCTATGTGTTTTTTGTGTTAGGGCTCAGGCCCAATCTCAAGGATAAAGTCAGGACTATACATACTGAAAGAACATTTGAACTTGGCTGATGGCGGATATTTTGGGTATATTGCTATATACTAGCTGTTCAAAGTTATATCCTGATTTAACTGTTGTGATAAGCAAGTCTCTCTTGCACTATATTTATACCATGTAAAATGAAAATCTTCAATAAAAATTTTGAAACAGAAAAATCTGAGAGGTGTACCAGGTGGTGGTGGAAAATTTCAGGACCACTTATGTGCCACAGAGGGACATCAGTGTGGACGAGAGCCTGATGGCATACAAAGGGAGGCTGAGCTGGCTCCAATATATTGCTTCCAAGCGGGCCCGCTTTGGGATCAAATCGTGCACTCTATGCGAGTCAAGTACCGTATACATCTGGAACACTATTATGTATACGGGAAAAGGCACCAAATTTTGTCCCAGGTTTAGCGAGTATGGAGTGGCGACACCGTCTGTACTGTCCCTTCTGGAGCCTTTACTGGACAAAGGCTACTGTCTCACCACAGACAATTTCTATACCTCCCCTGAACTGTCTGAGATTCTTATAAAGCATAAGACTGACACCTATGGCACTGTTAGGGCTAACAGGAGGGAGATGCCATCGGCCTTTGCCAAGCAGAAGCTGAAGACTGGGGACATAGCTGCTTGGCAGAAGGGGAAGATGTTAGCGCTCTGGTGGCGGGACAAAAAAAGACATCTGTCTCCTCTCAACAGTTCACGACACCTGCACTGTCCCCACCAGAACGAGAGGAGGAAAAGACATTGCAAAACCGCAGGTCGTGGTGGACTATAACCACACCATGGGTGGTGTAGACAGAGCTGACCAGGCGGTGACCTTTTATCCTGCAGTAAGGAAAAAGCAGAAAAAATATTACAAAAAGATTTTCCACCACCTCCTGGAACAAAGCATCTGGAATGCCTACATTCTGCACAAGCAGTGAAGTGACGCATGCTGACTTAATCTGGAAAGTGTGCGAATGCATCTGTCTAAAGTACCAGACTGCAGCAGATGCCAGAGTTGAGCACTGTGCCTCTTATGTGGTAAAACCGGAGCGCCTCACTGGCCGTCATTTTTATGGAATACATTCCACCAACTCCCAAGAAAAATGCCCCAACTAGGACATGTCATGCATGCTGCAGCAAAAGCTACGAGAAGGGGAAAAGAATCAGGAAAGAATCATGATTCTACAGCGCTGCATAAAATGGAAGGGCTATATAAATATTATTTGACATATAAATAAACAAAACAGCCTGCCAGCACTGATCAGCTGCTGGCAGGCTGATCATGTGAGCTCCCGTCAAATCTCGGTCCTTGCGAGATGATGTCATATGGTGTCTCTGAGGAACAACTAAGCCATTCTGCCGCTGCCAATCTGTATTAGGTGGTCGGCAAGTGGTTAATAGAACAGTTTACCTTTTTGTGAATTAAAATTAAAACTCCTGCTTTTCTTCCAATTTATGGAGAACCAAGAACAGGACCCACCCATAGTTTTTTCTTCCTATTATAATCTGAACTAGTTAAATGGGTTTCCGGATGAAGAACTATATCAGCCTTAACATTTTTAAATGTCTTAATACTTTAAAACCTTTACTAGGAGATTTCAGTATCTTAACATTCCAGGAGATTATTCTCTTAGATTAAACTCTTCTTTAATCAGGTATAGTAACTTCTAGAAACAGTTTTGCAAAATGACATAACCCAAACATTGCTTTAATCTGCATATAATATTAAAGTATCAAGTGATTCTGAAACAATTCACTCCAGAGAGCCCCTTCCATTAGTCCATCCCATTCTCCAATAGACACCCACAGCTGCAATCCATTAACATTGAGGTGCTAACAATAAAACAATAATAAAAAAAAATAACCATATATTGGCCAGCCTGGCCCAATCATTGTTGTGAATCACTAAAACTCTTAAAGTGGTATAAAACCCTGACAATAAAAACATGTTTTCCTACTTTTTCTATGCCATACAGTTATCATATTTGCTTTTGTGCATAAGTATTATTATTCATTTAGAAATTACAAGTTTCCAAAGTACACTTTTTTGCTCTGAGAGCTGACTTTGCATTTTATTTATAACTTGTTTTTTTTTTTGTCATCTTGAAATATAAGCAGAAATGCTTTCTGACTGTCTGTCTGTGTTCAGGAGAGTCTGCAGTGTCAGAGAAGTGTTTGTTTACATTCTTCACTTGTTATAATTGAACACAAGATTACATTATCTCCAGTCCGGATGTGTCCAGCTTTCCCGGCAGTGAGCTTTTCTGTCCTGTGTTTAACCCTTTGAATGCTGTTCTAGTAAAAAAACAAATACTGGTAGTATGTAATATTCTGTAAATAATGTTTCAGAGCAAAGAAGAATTGCTGGGTTTCATTCTGCTTTAAATGTTCCAGAAAAATTATGTAACTAAAACATGTCTTTGAGCTTTCATGAACTTCTCTTTTTCCTGATAATGAAAGGCTAAGCCCATAGCCTCAGAGTAATAACATTTATGGCTGGTAAACTTGTGTCATCGACTTTGCAGAACTTGCATGTGTAATGAAAGCTATAGAAAATGATAGGAAGCAAAAGATTAAACAAAAAAAAGTCACAAATTAATGCTGAATTGCCTCACAGTACTTCCGCTGTATCTAGTCTCACTTTTTAACCACTTTACCCCCGGCGGTACAAATTTCTCCGCCCCTTTTCTCCCTCCTAAAAAACCAGGGACGGAGAAATCCGTACCTTCCGCGCTCCCGCCGCTGTCCGCGCTACCGCCGCTCGTGTGCGCGCACCCGCCGCTTGTGCACGCCGCCGCCCGCTTGCCCGGAGATCAATGAACGGGAAAATCCATTCCCGTTCGTTGATCTAAGCCCCCGCAATGATCTGCTGCTTCTTTCAGAAACAGCGCGATCATTGTGATTCTCCAGCCTCCTACTGCTTCCTGTAAGCGTCCTTCCGGACGCTTACAGGTCGCATGTAAACAGACTCACTGTGGCCATCTTGTGTCCAAATAGTAAACTACACCCTAATGCATTTTACACATACAAATAAATTGTTTTACATAATAAATTAACTCATTACCTCCCACACTCCCCAATTTTTATTTTTTTTTGTAATTTAAAAAAAATATATATATATACAATAAAAAAAAACATAAATAGTTACCTTAGGGACTGAACTTTTTAAATATTTATGTCAAGAGGGTATAACACTGTTACTTTATAAACTACGGGCTTGTAATTAGGGATGGACGCAAAACTGAAAAAAATGCACCTTTATTTCCAAATAAAATATTGGGGCCAAACATTGTGATAGGGACATAATTTAAACGGTTTTATAATCGGGAATAATGGGCAAATAAATTTCATGGGTTTTAATTACAGTAGCATGCATTATTTAAAAACTATAATGGCCGAAAACTGAAAATAATAATTTTTTCCCACATTTTTTCCTATTTTCCCCATTAAAACACATTTAGAATAAAATAATTCTTGGCATAATGTCCCACCTAAAGAAAGCCTAATTGGTGGCGGAAAAAACAAAATATAGTTCATTTCATTGCGATAAGTAATAATAAAGTTATAGACGAATGAATGGACGGAGCGCTGAAAGGTGAAAATTGCTCTGGTGATCAGGGGGTAAAACCCCTCAGTGGTGAAGTGGTTAAATAAGCAGAATTAATCAAGAAAAGAAAAAAACGTACATGAGAGAAGGGAAGGAAAAAGAAAAAAAAAATTGCAACAAATGTTTAGTCAGTTACACCAATTGCTGGATCAGACCCTCATATAGGGTAGGGGAGAATTAAAAGATTAGTGAGCAGAATGAAATTCTCCTAAAGGTAGCCATATATCTAGCGATTTGGCTGTACGATCGACCATTTGAATCGATCATTTTATAGAACCTAGAGAGAATCGAGTGTGTGCCAATATATCCAATCATTGAATGGTGCCTGATCTCATATTCAATCAGCCATCTTAGGTAATCAAGCACAAAAGGAATCGGCTATTGTTCACATGTCATTCGATCGACTCTGAATCGATTTTTGCACACAGAGCATGGAGCACAACATTGGTCAAATCAAGGTGAATTGCATAGGATATCAAGGGCTTGATTCACAAAGCGGTGCTAACCTACTTAGCACGTCTAAAGTCTTTAGGCACGCTAACCAGGGTGCTAAGTAGGTTAGCACCAGATTTCTCAATTAGATCGCGCACAAAGTTTTGTGCGCAAAGTTTTGGGCGCGCAAAGTCCTATGCGCGTGCTAGGTCCCATAGGCTTTAATGGGCACTTTGCACGGAGCGCCCTGTGCTCTGTGCAGTGCGCGCGTAAAATTTTACGCGCGTAAAGTTTTACGCGCGTAAAGTTTTATGCGCATAAAGTTTTACGCGCGAAAAGCTCGTTTAGACGTGCTAAGGGTGTTTTCACAGGCGTGCTAACAGTTAGCTCCGCTTTGTGAATCAAGCCCCAAAATGTTGGCTCAATACTTTATTCCCAGCTTCAATGCAGAAAGTATACAAGCTTTGCACATTACTACTGGAACTATATTTTCCACGTAGTGCAATATTGTGCATTTTACAAAATAAGTTAGTCAACACAATTGCAACTAACTTGTCCCAGTTTTCTTCTATTTGAAGCCTTTAAGTGTACCCGAGGCGACGTGACATGATGAGATAAACGTGTATGTACAGTGCAAAACATATTAATAACCAGGCTGTTTTACTTGCTTTATTTTGTTGCCTTAAATAGTTTATTTCTAGACATGGAAGTGACAGCTTCTGTCTTGTCTGTACCTTGTCAGGAATACATCTCTGATAAGCAAATTACAGCCATACAGTTTTCCTGGCAGAATACTTCTGAGAGCAGAGGGAGATAAAAATACATGAACTATTGACATTTTTCTAATGCTGGGACACTAATTAGGCTGGCACTGAGTGGAGGCAACAAAACATTCTATCTAGTTTGTATATGTTTATATATAAAATAAAAGCATGGCATATCTAAAAAAAAAAGGTAATTTTAGGAGTAGGAGCATAAATCAGTTTATTTTCACCTTAGGTTCACGTTAAGGCAGTATTAATTTGACTTACAATACTACTCTCAGCGGAGCAGTATAGCTGGGGGGCCATCTCAGGGTCTAGACCCCTGACATAGATACCGTCACCCCCCGCCACATTTTGACCATCAATTTACTATCAATTTACAAAATTACAAATATAAATTATGATCAGATGGCATGTTGGGACGTGGGTCTTTGGCAGATTCAATTACAGTGATCATATTGCTGGGGAAAACTGCATTGTGTTTGGGCACATTTAGTTGTGTTCTATAGGAGCTTTCTCAGGTAGCTAACTAGTCATATGAGTCTCTGAGGCACCAATAGTTTCATTTCCAGTGTTTCTCATTTCTAGGGGCTAAAATTCTCTCAGCCAGGGGTTTTATTAATGGGGTTGACCAGAAGATATGGCATAGATTTACGAGTACCACTGCGCAGTGATTTTCTAGAGGGTTTCCCAGTAAAAGGTAAAGCGGGATGTCAACTTTAATTCCAAGTGTTTGTATCAATTACTTTCAGAAAAGGGTATTTCGGTACTTTCAGAAGAAAACATTGAATGGAACTATTCTATTTCTACTGAATACAGAGTTTATCTATGGAATGCTACCAAATTCACATTTTCTACTGTCAAAAGTGTTGATAAGAGTTGAGTGAAACCTAAGGAGTAGCATGAGTGCAGAGCCTGAGTGGACAGATTTTGTAGAGCAACAGAATGCGTCCCATTTAGAAAGGATGCTTTGGATGGTGAATTACTGAGAAGGTGTGTACATTAAAAAA
Organism: Hyperolius riggenbachi; assembly: GCF_040937935.1. Classification (NCBI taxonomy): domain Eukaryota; kingdom Metazoa; phylum Chordata; class Amphibia; order Anura; family Hyperoliidae; genus Hyperolius; species Hyperolius riggenbachi. Next base: position 217,982,798 of record NC_090650.1, read on the forward strand.
CGGCGCGGGTAAATTTGGGTGTAGGGAAGCTGAAACACGGCTCACTCTGATCTAATTATACCCCTGCTCTTATAATCTACAACCTCTTGTTTTTGAATGTATAACTGGCATTAAGCCCATTTAGCCACCGCCTTCATTTAGCTATTGTAAAATATATATATATATATATATATATATATATATATATATATATATATATATATATATAAATATATACAGTGGGTTGCAAAAGTATTCGGCCCCCTTGAAGTTTTCCACATTTTGTCACATTACTGCCACAAACATGCATCAATTTTATTGGAATTCCATGTGAAAGATCAATACAAAGTGGTGTACACAGGAGAAGTGGAACGAAAACCGTACATGATTCCAAACATTTTTTACAAATCAATAACTGCAAAGTAGGGTGTGCGTAATTATTCGGCCCCGTGAGTCAATACTTTGTAGAACCACCTTTTGCTGCAATTACAGCTGCCAGTCTTTAGGGTATGTCTCTACCGGCTTTGCACATCTAGAGACTGAAATCCTTGCCCATTCTTCTGTGCAAAACAGCTCCAGCTCAGTCAGATTAGATGGACAGCATTTGTGAACAGCAGTTTTCAGATCTTGCCACAGATTCTCGATTGGATTTAGATCTGGACTTTGACTGGGCCATTCTAACACATAGATATGTTTTGTTTTAAACCATTCCATTGTTGCCCTGGCTTTATGTTTAGGGTCATTTTCCTGCTGGAAGGTGAACCTCCGCCCCAGTCTCAAGTCTTTTGCAGTCTCCAAGAGGTTTTCTTCCAAGTTTGCCCTGTATTTGGCTCCATCCATCTTCCCATCAACTCTGACCAGCTTCCCTGTCCCTACTGAAGAGATGCACCCCCCGAGCATGATGCTGCCACCACCATATTTGACAGTGGGGATGGTGTGTTCAGAGTGATGTGCAGTGTTAGTTTTCCGCCACACATAGTGTTTTGCATTTTGGCCAAAAAGTTCCATTTTGGTCTCATCTGACCAGAGCACCTTCTTCCACATGGTTGCTGTGTCCCCCACATGGCGTGTGGCAAACTGCAAATAGGACTTCTTATGCTTTCTGTTAACAATGCCTTTCTTCTTGCCACTCTTCCATAAAGGCCAGCTTTGTACAGTGCATGACTAATAGTTGTCCTATGGACAGAGTCTCCCACCTGAGCTGTAGATCTCTGCAGCTCGTCCAGAGTCACCATGGGCCTCTTGACTGCATTTCTGATCAGCGCTCTCCTTGTTCGGCCTGTGAGTTTAGGTGGATGGCCTTGTCTTGGTAGGTTTACAGTTGTGCCATACTCCTTCCATTTCTGAATGATCGCTTGAACAGTGCTCTGTGGGATGTTCAAGGCTTTGGAAATCTTTTTGTAACCTAAGCCTGCTTTAAATTTCTCAATAACTTGATCCCTAACCTGTTTTGTGTGTTATTTGGACTTCACGGTGTTTTTGCTCCCAATATTCTCTTAGACAACCTCTGAGGCCCTCACAGAGCAGCTATATTTGTACTGACATTAGATTACACACAAGTGCACTCTATTTAGTCATTAGCACTCATCAGGCAATGTCTATAGGCAACTGACTGCACTCAGATCAAAGGGGGCCAAATAATTATGCACACACCACTTTGCAGTTATTTATTTGTAAAAAATGTTTGGAATCATACATTATTTTCATTCCACTTCTGACGTGTACACCACTTTGTGTTGGTCTTTCATGTGGAATTCCAATAAAATTGATTCACGTTTGTGGCAGTAATATGACAAAATGTGGAAAACTTTAAGGGGGCCTAATACTTTTGCCACTGTATATATATAAATGTATATATATATATATATATATATATATATATATATATACTATAGAGATATATATATATATATATATACATATATATATATATATATATATATACACAGTAGATATATCCTCTTAAAATCTATTCCCCTACACAGGGCTAGTGCTACCATGGGGCAAAAGGGGCAATTGCCCGAGGGCCCCAGCATCCATAGGGACCCCCAAGTGTCCCCATCACCACACTAAATTATGTACACCCCCCACACTGACTTACTCCTCCCTCGCAGCATTATAGAGGCAGTGGGGACAGGCACAAACTCACCTTGACCGAGTTCAAGGAGGCCCCCAGGTTACTTTTGGCCTGGGCCTCATTGTAACTAGAACCAGCCCTGCCTCTACGAACTACCTAATTATTTATCTGTCCATGTAATTCGGGCTCCGGCTATTACCCGAATTAACCTGTTTTTATCATCATTTGGGCTCCGGCTGTTGCCGCTATAGCTATAATCTACATTATCCAAATCCCGACTGCCGCTAAGCACAGAAATGAGCTTTCTCAGTTTGGTGTATACTCGTCTACTAGTCTTAGGCAGATTATGCTTATATACCAAGTGGCTTTCAGTCATGGATCAAAGCTTGTCTGTTTGAAGCTTCCAAAAGTGTTTTACCTGTTTTAACACACGTGCTTTTCCTTTGTAGTATTTTTTTCAGACATGTGGGCTTGCCTCTTTGTAGAAGGGTCTCCCCATGACTCCTCCACCATCTCTCTGGTACAGTTACTGGTATGTGTTTGATACTCAATAGAAAAAAGATTCTAGTATTTGTATGGGTATGATCCTGTACAAGTATATAATTTAGGGGAGAGTTATTATGCTGCATACTGTAAGTCTTCCTGCCCATAAGATTTTATAATTGAGTATGGATTCAAGTTCTGCTGGAAGATTCCTCAACCAGCTCACAGAGATTTAGTCATACAGTTGAATGAGGGTGTTGTAATTATAATTCAGAAGTAGGTAATGTGACTTTAGCCCAGCTCTAATGAATGTTTCTTTGCAATGTTTCTGTATGCTTTTATAAATGTTGATATATTAGGGAGCAGATATAGAAGGAAGGATTTGGTTTTGCATTCATATTGTATAATATCACGCTGAAGCTTTACAGCCATGACTGAACCTCAGCTAGTGAGTATGAATGGTTTGGAATGAAATTATTAGATCACCAGTGAATAACCCTTGTTTGTGGGTTACAGTGCTTACTGGGAATCCTGCAAGTGAAGTGCTGATATACAAGTTTGCCTGTACGCAGAGTTAACTGCTGTGATAGCGTTAACCTCTTTAGCTGCTGGGTGTGCTGTATCTGATTTAATCTAATGTTGTGACAACTTGCTTGGACTCTGACTACTCTTTGGATTGCTGCCTTGACTGACCCTTTGCCTGGAATTAACTACTTTTCGAATTGCTGCCTGGACTGACCCTTTGAGTGGAATTAACTACTTTTTGAATTGCTGCCTGGACTGACCCTTTGCCTGGACATTACTACTGTTGTGGATTGCTGCCTGGATTGAAACCTTGCCTTGGTTGACCACTCTTCTGATATATCCCAGATGGGTAACTTATCTTTGTTTGTATGACCCGGGACTGTCTACATCATTGCTTGTGTTTGTCTGGTTTGATTTGGTGGTACATCTGCCTTCTATTTATCAGTATCTATATCTTACACACTTAAAGGCCTGGGTGTAAGGCCTCTTGCACACTACATGCGATTACATTTTTTTTATATGATCCGATTTTTGATTCTGGTTAAAAAAAGTACTGCATGCTGCTGTTTTTTAATTGGAATCAAAAATAAGATTGTATAATAAAGCGGAATCGTATGTAGTGAGCAGCTGTGCGCCACACAGGGTGAAGCATGTGGAGGAGATTGAGGCATAGATAGTGATATTGAAGGCAGGAGATCCCCAGATCACTGGTAATTCCTGGGAGCACAGATGGGGTTAACCTTCAGTGTTTACATATTAGTACAGAACCTTAGCACCCTATGGGACATCTGACAGCCCTGATTTACACTTGCTGATTACTTGTTGATATCAGCTTATAAGACAGGCTGATCTCTTGCTGTTCATCGCTAAACTGACAGTGAACTATTTATTATAAACCGGAGCCGTTCACATTTGTCACTCTGCAACGGATCCATGGGATCCATTGTGGTAAGCAGGCCGCACTTCTGTGCAGTCTGCAATAATCCCAGCAGGTGGATGCATTTACCATATAGCCTATGGGGGTAACGCATCTGTCCCGGGCTCCAACCAGACCACAGAGGATACTACTCTGTCTGATCTTGCTGGCCGCACATGATCCGGTGCAAGTGGGAACACAGCCTTACCAACTATACGTGCTTTCATTGTCTGCTATGCAAGAGTTTAGGTCTGCTGTAAGTATCCCTAGTGCTAAGAGAACCATCATCTACAGTACTTGGTTTAAAAGCACAAGTGCATTTTGTAGACAGTGCTGCATTCTACTGTACTCAGCTAAAACATTTTCCCTGACCTATGCTGGGTAATCTGGGAGAGTGTAAAAGCACAGTGACCAAAAAAGTCACAAATATCTTTTTTTTAGCCTTGATATTTTGCCTTGTGATTCTCGTGTATTCTCTCAGCTCAACAAAGATTTCAAAGACCTGAAAGTACTCCAATTTCTGCTGTGATCCAACTGTGATTCATCACCTGTACACTACAATTATTTTACTTTACTTATTCTGTGCCATAATCTCCTTCCTATGCTGCAAGTACTGTCATCACTTGCATGGCTGACTTGTTGATGACTATTGATTGCAGTTGTACAGTCATCTGAATCGCTCTTGTGATATTATCTTTTGCTACACAATGAATAGATTATAACCAATCCATTCATCCTAATAATAAGAAGAGACTAATACAAATCTGAAGTGGATTTTTCTATTTAGCGTTTATTTCATTCAGTAACAAAGACACTACACTTGATGGCAGTAAATATGACACAAAGCAAATGTCACTCATCTCAGTGTCTCGGGAAAGAAAATAAACTGATCATATCTTTTTAGAGAAAACGAAAGTAAATTGCTATGGCGCCTCCTTGATGCCAGAGAAAGCATAACTGCCTTGTCTATCTTCTAACATTAAGATAAAGGCTTTGTAATGAATATATTTACACAATTGATTCGTTTGCTGTGTTGATTTAGACATAGCAAGATTAAAGTTTAAAGAAGAGGAACCCTTACAACTATACATAATACTGCCTAATACATTTTCATGAATTGACAACTTGACGTGATGGGCACAGAGTACAGGGTCCCCACGACTGTTGAAATTGCACATCAGGTCCCTTCACAGGGAGCTTATTTTTCTGATGAATGAATGCTGTATGTAGATTGCCAGTTTCTTGATTAATAGAGCCAAGCAATTTTTTCAAACTTTTTTTTCATAATTGGGGAAAAATTGAAAATACATTGCTCAGAATTTTAAAATGTTACTATCAATTACAAAATTGTATTGTAATTCTCAATGTGAAAAGAAATATGAACAATTGTATTGTGCATGGTCACCTTTAATATACCTTGAGATGTTAGCAGACACGATTGCTACCACTATCAGCTTGTGCTGCTTGATGTAGTACACAGCTGTAGAAAACACTTCTTATCTGCTGCATCTGTCAGCTTCCTCCTGAACATCCCTACATTAATCTTAGGCTGGTTCCAAACTGTAAATTGGCGTTAGCGATGCGGTGCGTTGCGCCCACCGCACCGCCAAAAACAGGCCTTCAGGGAACACCGCATTAGTACACAGCGTTCCCTGTTTGGCACTCGGCCAAGCAGGAAGCGACGTGTGCTTGCGGTCACTTCCTCCTTCAGGTAGGTGGAAGTGCATGAAGCGCATTGTAAAAATATGCATTGTAAGAAAAACCTACGTTGCCATAGACTAACGTGACCTCCGGGCCGATGCAGATCACTGCAGGTCCCGCAGGAGTTCCATCCTAGCGTAGGTTTGTGCTAGCGTTAAATTGGGCACTTCCAACGCAGTGTACCGCAACATGGGAGGTATGAACTTCCCCATAGGCTATCATTAGGCTGCAGTAGCAGTGCAGCAATTTGCCAAAAAGCACCACGCCAGTGTGAAAGGGCCCAAAAGAGAAAAGGCTTTTCCTCATCAATATAAGATTGATATTGCAAGTGTGATACCAATCAGATATGCCCTAATTTTGCCCTAAGTTTTTGTTAAATTTTATGGGTGTTTTCAAATGTAACAACTAATTTATTAAACACATGGCCTAAAATGTTAGAGAGTAAAACTTCAGACCATTCAAATTGTAGTATTGATTATATCTCTAATATAGCAATGCCCCTCAGACTCAGCATTTTATCATTATTCAAATTGCCATACAATTCATGAGACGTGTAAGTAATACATTTTCACTAGTTATTACAATTATAACCATGGAGAATTGCTAGTTAACAGGGAGAGATATGAGCATAGACATTTTTTACTATTTACTTATTTCCGTATGCCTCCTTTAAGACACATTGGGCCCGATCCAATTCACCTTTCCTCCTACCTTTTCCCCTAGGAGATGAGTTTTTATCTTCTGTTTCAAAGAACATTTCAGTACTCTGCAACTGTAAAAGTACCAGAAAGTAAGTAAAATAAGTAGAGTCAAAATGATTCTGAGTATTTTCCTGCTTGCTGGTTGCTTAAAAGGCATGGGCCCATATGCAATTTGTTTTTTCTCCTGAGTTTTCCCCTAGGTGATATGTTTAAACTTGTAAATAAAATGCATTTTAAACCCCCAGCAAGCAAACAAATACTCCAAATAGTTTTGATAGCAATCGTTCACCTAATTATTGGTACTTTTTCAATTGCAGAGTGCTGGAAAGTTAATTTAATAGAAAATGAAAAATTATCTCCTAGGAAAAAACTCTGGGGAAAAAGTTAATTGCATATGGACCATTGATGTTATTGATAAGGTGTGAAAATATCACATACAACAAATCCTAGGAGAAAAAAAAGTGATTTGAATCAGGCCCATGGGCCCATATGCCATAAACTTTTTCTCCTGCAGTTTTCTCCTTGGTGATTTTTTTTTAAATATTGTCAATAAAAATGACTTTTAAAGCTCCAGCAACCAAGTAAATATTCAATATACTTTTGATAGTACTTTTTCACTTACCTAGTAATTTTAAAGATGAATAATTATCTCCTAGGAGAAAACTCAGGAGAAAAAGTCAATTGAATAAGGGCCCTTGGCCAGAGGCGTAACTACAGAGGAAGAGCCCTGCAAATGCAGAGGGGCGCAGAACTGTAATGGGGTTCCCAACTACTACTTCATTCCCTCTGATAAAGGGGTCCTTCCTTCAGATCAGGTGTATTTGTGGCTAAAGTTATCATGGGTGTGAAGATTGCGATGTCCACACTTGTTTTTGATCCTTACAAGATGGGCCCCCAGGTTGCGAGGGTTACAAGAGATAGGCAAGGGAAAGGGTGTGAACATTCGAGGGACCCATCAAAGTTTTGCTGAGGGTGCCCCGTGATTAATAGTTACACCACTGCCATTGGTCCTTATTCATTTCACTTGTTCTCCTGAGTTTTCTGCTAGGAGATCATTTTTCAATTACCGTACTCTTCGCCGTATAAGACGCAGTTTTTCTCCCCAAAAAATGGGGGCAAAAAGTCCCTGCGTCTTATACGGCAAAGGCAGAGAATCTCCGACTTACAGACGTCCGCCGCTACGAACCACCGACCCACCATCATCGGAGATTCCCTGCCTTGCCTGTTTTCCTCTGTGGCTGCGTTCCCCCTTGCCCCCACTTGTCTGTACCCCCCTCCCCCCTGTGTTGCCGGGTCCCCCCCATGTAATAGCGGCAGCGGGCAGCGATGTGAGTCCCCCCCAACACCCCCCCGCGCTTGTATGTACCACCCGTGCTTGTATGTACCCCCCTCCTGTGTCGCCGGGTCCCCCCTCCCCCGTGTACAAAGCGGCAGCGGGCAGCAACTTACCTCCATCTTGCCCGTGGCGATTGAAGAAGACATCCTGCTCCTGTGGGCAGCTTCCTCTAGTGCCGGCTACTAATGACGCGTAATTGATGACGCGTCATTAGAAGCCGGCACTAGAGGAAGCCACCCACAGGAGCAGGATGTCTTCTTCAATCGCCGCGGGCAAGATTGAGGTAAGCTGCTGCCCACTGCCGCTTCGTACACGGGGAGGGGGGGGACCCGGCGACACAGGAGGGGCACATACAAGCGCAGGGGGTACAGACAAGCGCGGGGGGGAGGTGTTGGGGGGGACTCACAGCGGGACACAGAGGAGGCACTTGGAGGAGGAGGAGGACACATAGGGCTGAGAGGGGGACACTTGGGGGGGACAAGAGGACACTTAGAGGGGGACTGGAGGACACATGGACATGACAGGGCGACACATGGGGTGAAAGCAGGACACCTGGGGGTGACAGAGGGGCACTTAGAGGGGGAAAGGAGGACACTTAGAGGGGGACAGGAGGACACATGGACATGAAAACATGACACATGGGGAGAAAGCAGGACATCTGGGGGTGACAGGGGGACATTTAGAGGGGGACAGGAGGACACATGGGCATGACAGAAGGACACATGGGGAGAAAGCAGGACACCTGGGGGTACAGCACCTACACCTGGGGGTGACAGGAGGACACTTGGGGGAGACATGGGGACACAGGAGGGCACCATTTGGGGGAGGTCATGTACAAGACGCTCCTGAAATATGGACGCACCAGGTTTAGTTTATTTTTTTTTTTTCCCTGGTTTTTGCCCTCTAAACCTAGGTGCGTCTTATATTCCGGAGTGTCTTATACGGCACGAAATACGGTATGTTACATTACTGTAACTTTTCAACACTCTGCAATTGAAAAAGGACCAACAATTAGGTCAAAAAGTACTGTCAAAATTGTTTAAGTATTTTTTTGCTTGCTGAAGGCTAAAAAGGCAGTTTATAAATAAGGTGTAAAAATATCACCTAGGAGACAACTAGGTGAATAATTTTCATTTTGTTTCCTGTGTACAACATTAATCAATGTAATTTTTTGTTTACTTTTCAGTAACTAAGCAGTGGGGTAAGGAGGAGAATTGTGCGCTTGGAAGAGTCGGCCCTGTCCAGCTCTGCTAAGGGGAAGAACACTCTGCTATGTGTACGGGCTTTCATTCTTAAAGAGACTCTGTAACAAATTTGTCCGCCTTAGTTCTTCCATCCTATAAGTTCCTATGCCTGTTCTAATGTGCTCTGGCTTACTGCAGCCTTTCCTAATTGCACTGTCTCTGTAATAAATCTCATCTCCTTTCCTCTGTCGTGTCTGTCGGGCTAATGCTTGAATGTGTGGAATGTGCAGGGCTGCTTGTGATTGGTTAGAAGGGATACACACCCTCTGCAGGCCCCATGCACACTCTGTATGACTCACACACTCTGCTTATATGAGCCTATTACAAGTTGGTTATTTGTTTGTAAACACTGCCTAAAACTGTTAATTACAAGCCAGGATTGCAGCAGGGAGTGGCAGAAACAGCACAGAGGGGCACAGAAGAAAATAAGGAATAGAATGGTATGCTTTTTAGTGTAAGAATATTAGAGTACAGATTCTCTTTAAAGCTAACCTGAAGCGTTTTTTAAAATAAAAAAATAGAGACTTACCTAGAGAGGAGGAAGACTCGTTCCAGTGCTGTCTCCCCTGTTCAAATCTCCTGCGGCGGGAGGTTTCGGAAATCTTCGCGAGCTCAAGTGCTCCTGAATACGGGCGGTTCCATACTGTGCATGCATGAATGCAAGAGAGAGCAGGGTCCTGCATGCGAACTACGTAGCCACCCGTCTTCTGCGGAAGTGAGAAGTCTCCAACCCAACGGTCGGACACTGCATATGGGGGTTACATCGCTGGAACGAGGGGACCAGGAGATGAACAGGAAGGCTCTATAAGACCCAGAGCCTTCCCCCTCCTTAAGTAAGTATCATTTTTTATAATCTAAAAAACACTTTACATGTTCCTCACTTGTTTAGATTAATATTATACCATACACAAATTAAAGTGTGCTTGTCAGTACCAGAAACAAACAAAACATTGCAGGGACAGCAAGGCTGAAATGCTGACCACAAAAAGCTAATCTCTTTCAGAGCAGGAAGGAGGTGGATTTGGTCAAACGATCTGCTCTGTGTTGGGGAAAGAATTCTCACTCTGCTGGCAGCAGTGAACAAGATGGTCAACATAGCCAGCAACCAGGTATTTTAACTATATTTATCGTAAAAAAAAGTACAAATATGCCATGCACAAAACTTTGTGGCTTGCTTATTAATGCACATTAACTATCATCCATTAAAACAAATGCGAGGCTGAGCTAGGGCTATGGCAGCCAGAACTGCTGAAAACAGCCAAGCTGACTGAAGAGGGCCTATTCAGCAGTGAGGAGGATTTGAGTTCATTATTCATAAGGGAAGCCAGTGAGTGCATGAGGTAATAACAGTATATCTGTGCTTTCTGTCTAGAAGCCAGTAAAGGTTTTATTTGGGCTTTACCTTTTTGGAGTATATTCAGAGTCACTGCCTGACATTTCAAATTGTACTTCTTTGCAGCCTTGGCAATAGTATACCAATGCAAAGGATTCCCAGAATTCACATTTTCCTGTCAGCTACATTAAATGACTCAATATTTCTCTAACTTCAGGTCTCTTTTAAACTTATTCTGCAGTATAAGCATTTAAGTACTCTGCATCACATAGAAGATACAGTAACTGTTTGCGTGAAATCCTTGAATGCACCCTATGTATCTCTTTATCTTAAAGAGAACCTGAACTGAAAATAAAAAGTCAAAATAACCATACACAGGTCATACTTACCTCCCATATAGTCTACTCCTCAAGCTCTTTCTCCTCTCCTGCGTCCCATTTGTCCACTGTGATCAATGGAATTCTCTGTCCTCCATTTTAAAAATGGCCATTACCCCATAACAGCTTCCTGGTCAGCACACTGTTAAACTGTAATATCACCCACTTGAGCCATAGAGAAACATGGACATTACCTTGCACATTCAGTTGTAACTGACAGCTGCTAATATATAACTGACAACAACTGGTATGTTTCAGTTCTGACAAAATATTGTCAGAACTGGAAGGGATCACTGTAAGAAGAAAATGGTGAGCTTCTGAGGGGAACTGACGGTAGGGTAAGTATGTAATATTCATTTGCAGCTACGTCATGTCTTTATTTAAAAAAAATGTACTCACTCTAGGTTCTCTTTAAAGAGGAACTGTACTGAAAATAACCTAATGAATAAAATTGCTTATCATAGGTGGCGACATCTTAAGTCCTACTGGGTGATCTCTGTGGAATGTTCATTTACTGATAGTTCTATGCACAGAGGGAGATACTGCTTGGCAGTTGAAAACAGACATTATTTTCCACAATGCAATGAGGGTCACAGACAACGAACTGTCAGGACCATGGCCCTGACATGGCACTGTGGGAGGGGTTTCACCACAATATGAACCATACAGATGGCCCTAATGATCTATTTGAGAAAAGGGGGTATTAGCCACTGATTGGGATGGAGTTCAATCCTGGGTTAAAGTTCCTCTTTATCTTCTGTTTCACACACACGTGAATGCTAAATTAAAAAAATATATATATTTTTTTTGTGTTCGTAACTGTGAAAGAAAATGTGATCTTTACTGTGTTTTTCTGTACCAGTGTGTCATCAAAGCAGGTGGGCACATACATTGATTGAATCGGTAAACTTGGTAAATAGGCAATGTTGATATAAGCGAAGGGTGTTTTTGGTTTAGCGGTGAAATGTGTGTGTGTGGGGGGGGGGGGGGGAGGGGGGGTTGGCTCGGTTAGGGTTAGGCATCGATAGAGGCAGGGATCAAGTGAGAATAGGGTTAGGTTAACGATAGTAAACTTACCAATTTTCTACTATCGCATTGCCCAAAAGTAGGATATAGTTTATTTCACCTGTATTCTATTAGCTTCTTTTCCCGATGACATTTTTACATACCCTAAAACAGTTCTAAATCAGAAATATACTTTTATGTCTATGTGTAGACCACCTGCTCGTAAAATCATCTGCTATCTTTTCTCTTTACTAGCTATGATAGGAGATATGGTGTATTTTGCTTTGATTTACTTCTCTATTTTACTTGTTTGTTTTTTCCTACTGCATATACCCATGGGCATGTGCATGCATAGTGCATTATAGTACTAGGCAACTACAAAAGTGGCATTATAGTAGTAGGCAACCACATCTTGAAGATATGTCACACTTTTGCCTCTCTGCTGCCACTCACCTGTTGCTTAGGTAATCAAGGTATCACTTAGGAAAGGAATTGAAAGGTGCATTCCTCTGCCTTTGTTGATCAGGTTCAAGGGACTGATTTGCAAAATCTCTTAATTATCTTGTTACGATGTCTCACCTTGTCTATTAAACACCTTTCTCGCACTTCTCAAGCAAAAGGAAAGACTCATAAAATAAGTTGTCCCTGATTAATCTAATTTCAATATGAATTTTCTTTCTTTAGTTTTATAGCTTTTGAGCTTGCTGGGTGCCAGAGCTTCTGCAATAGCCAATGAGAGCAGCTCTGTGAATGGGAATATCTGATTGGTTGTCACATCATGAGACAAGGTAAGCATATGAGAAGTCTTTGTAAACCAGCATTGCCACAGTGCATCTATCCCATACTGCCTCCTTTTGCATTGATAGTATTAAAGTGAAATTCTACAGCTACACATTCAAACAAATCAAAAAAATAAGTACATAAAACATAAATATTTTAATAAAAGTGTTTGCCTTGACGAGCCATGTTTGGTGACAACTGTTAGTGACGGCAGATGGTTTATTCTCTGTAACTGTAACCAAGTATCCAAATACATTTATGAAAGACCCCTTGTCTTTGTTGGTATGGATTATTTTTGCAGTCATTAAATGTTGGTATGGATTTTAATAAAATAAAAATGATTCAAAAAGACAAACGTTTCCTTAAAAAGATTGGCACTGAAATCCATTCTTTTATAGAAACAGATGTGCAAAACACAATTTGTTCTTCTTCTCTTAGCAATGTTAGGTGCTGAGGTACAAGAGCCATGGACTCCAGGCCTGAGCAGTCTAACAGCCATTTTTCACCACCAATTACTTTATCTAAGGCTATATTCTTTATAGTAAAACGAAAAGGTGCAAAGCTGAAAATGTACACAAGCTGTACTCCTGGCACTGCTGTGGCCAAACTTCTGAGGAGTTTCTTTTTTAATGTTATCATTTAAAGCAAATGTAAAGCCCATTTAAAAAAAACTTAGATACCCTCTTATGGAGAGGGAAGGCTCTGGATCCCAAAGAGCCTTCCCAGTCTTTTCTTTATACCCTCAGTCCATCCTTGTCAAGCTTAAGAAGTATTTGCATCCCTAAGTACTTCTGAAGCCAAGTGGGTCCATACTGTGTGAGTGCAAACCTGGATGTGCCCTTCATCAGAAGCGCTTGGGATGCAAGTACTTCTGAAGCCTTCTAAAGACTGCCGAAAGTATGGAATTTCAACATGGGACAGCGGTGGACAGAGGGCATGGAGAGAGAGGTGAGTATCTAACTTTTTATTTTATTTTTTAGATGGATTTACATTTTCTTTAATGGGAACCCAAGGTGAGAGGGATATGGAGGTTGCCATATTTATTTCCTTTTAAACAATACCAGTTGCCTGTCGATCCTCCTGAACCTGTGTCTCTAATACATTTAGCCATAGACTCTGAACAAGCATGTAGCAGATCAGGTACTCTGACTTAGCTGACTCAGGTTTTAGTGTATTAGCCATATGTTTGTTCCAGGGTTTTGACTCAGACACTGCTTATGCCAGAAGATCAACAGGACAGCCAGGCAACTGACATTGTTTACAATGAAATAAATATGGCAGCTTCCATATCCCTCTCACCTTGGGTTCCCTTTAAATAACAATAATAAAAATGACACAGCCTCAGAAGAAGCATGTGTGATCACAGCAGTGTCGAGAATCCTGCTTGTCTGCTGCTTGAGCTTTGCACCTTATCATTGCATAGCCGAGAAAATGCTGAATGACGCATGTGTACCAGGATTATGCAAATTAACTTCAGAGATTTAGTTGCAGTGCCGATGCATTAACTTTCTACCATAGAAACAGATGTGTGCATGTTTCTCTGGGGACAGCATAACTAACCCACATTATTCTGAACATGTACATGATTGATATTCCAGAAATTGAGAGAAAAAGGAGAGTATATTTAAACTTTTATCTAGGCAGCATAATAATACTACTAACAATATGTTGTCAGAGGAATTGAATGAAAAAGCTTTTTTTTCACATTTTGCCAGATTTTAATTCCAAGAATATTTAAAGAGAACCTGAGGTGGGTTCTAAGAACGCTAATTGCTCACAGAGGCTGGGTCTGCATATACTGCCAAGCCTCTGTTGCTATACCGATCCTCCCACTGGCTCCCCTGCACTCTGTTTGACCCCTATAAATCATACGACGAGCTGTAGACACGCTGCGTGTCGCAGCCGGCTGTTTACCTCTGCATCTTTCACTCTTGGCACTCCCCGCCTCCTCCATAGTGCTGGTCCCCGCCCCCGTCCCTTCCCTCCCCGCTGATTGGAGGGAAGGGACGCGGGCGGGGAACGGAGCTATGGAGGAGGCAGGGGAGCGCTGAGAGTGACAGATCCAGAGGTAAATGTTATAATTTAAGTAGGCCTCAGTTACTTGGCCTGAGTTTTATGTAAAAGGCTTGTCCGCAGTGTATGCCTTTAAAATAGATAGAGGGTTGGTGATGCAGGCAGAGGCATCTCAGGGTCTGCGTGTAGCAGAAGATACACGCAGATACTGAGAACATGTTCCTAACAGAAGGCCATCGGCCACTCTGACCTCAACAGGAACAGAAAACATTGGCCATGTTTACTAAACATCCACGGTCCTGCATCTGGGTCAAGTGCCTCATTGATTATTAATCGAGTAGGCGGGTATGATGACACCACGAGTGGGTCCACCAATAGACTGATATAGGGGGTGGCGAAGATGATGTCATATTTAACTCTTTCCTAGTCGGTATTAAATCTGGAGCGAGCGATGGTGAACTCACTTCTGCTTCTTCCTTCTGCACTAGCTCGCAAGGCCGACTTGGACCTCTAAGCATGTTATTCCTTTATGTAAGCTGATATAATGTATGCTATGTACATAGGTAGTTTAGTGTAACGTAGGTAGGAAGAAGGTACCTGATAGACTTCGGTAGGGAGTCTAATCATGAGCTTATAATGCAACATGAAGATTTGCATAGCTAGGATATGATGACTGTATCTATCTGTCTTTCTGTGACTTGAATAAATAACGGAAACATTGGAGAAGCCTGAGAAAGTCTATATCCTGTTTGCGGTGTGGAGAGTCAAGTGATCTCACAGTCTGTGAGACGATGGTGTCGAAGCAAGGTGATAAGAACAGTTTATAACAGTGGTGCCTGAAATCCTTCCCTGCCTAGCAATACAGGCAGACGGGGCCGGGGGCCAAAAATGGTTTCAAGATATTCCACAGCAAAACAAGCGGAATAGACGGACGCAGACGGTAAAGCTTATCAAGCTGATACTGATAAGTGGGAGTGTGCGGGAGCCAAGCACACAGCTGCAATTCGAGAAAACCGGCGGCGACACTCGTGGATGTTAAACTTAGACTGAAAGTGCACATCAGTCCTAGCCTAAACCGGGTCGCAGGTGTCTGGAAGCTCCGAGGCCGGCTGGCAGCTGCCGCTGGAGATTGATCCGCTGAGCCAGTGTGGGTACACAGAGCTGACGCTCAGTAGTTCCAGAGATCCACTCAGTGTCGTGGAAAGTTGCCAAAAGCTGGTCGAATTCGCAGGCTTACAAAGTCTTCTGCTCAGGCAAGTATGTTTTTCGTTGTTGTGTTGCATTATCTTTATTGTATGAGAGGAGGTTAATGTGTTAATGTGTATATTCTGTGTTAATTGCGGTGAGGAGGCTGCGGGCTTCTCATCTCTCCTGTGTGTGGTGGGAGGGGTGAGGAGAGGTGCAGCTCCGATGTAAATACAGAAAGTGTTGTCAGAGTTTATGTGCTTTGTTTTTTTTTCTTCGGATTCAAGTTTTCTGTGTTGCATATTTATGTGGTGGTTATCTCTGCATTTGTCTCAGGCATGTGTTTGCTGGAAAGAAGTCGATTGGGTTTTTTTCTCTCTTCTCTCTTCTCTTCTCTCCCCGTCTCTACAGAGGCTGGGAAAAATGTCCAGATAGAGCAGGGGGGGGGGGGAGGGTCCCCTGCAGCAGGAGGGGATAGAGAGGAGCGTAGTGGAAAAGTGTAGTGAGAGGTAAAGCTTATCTAGTTCCAGTCAGGGCTGATAAATGTTCTAAAAGTTATATAGGTTTAATGTTGTAGTCATGTCAGACTGATAAATGTTGTTCGTCTCAGTAATAGTGCTGTAATAATTCTGAGTTATGGCTGAGATAAGCTGCAGATGAGTTGTGGAGAGAGGGGATAGAGGGAGAGAGGAGGAAAGCGAGTGTCTTTCTGTTTGTGAGATGTTCTGCACGTTTCTCGCATTTCCAGTCGGTGCTGCTGCTAACATGTTTTTTCAATGTCTGTATTGTGTTGAAGTTCTAGCTGGGATGTTAACAGTTAAAACAGTTACAGTGGTTTGGAGTCGTATAGCTCGCTCGGGCGGTTCTTAGTTATGTCTGTGATAGAGTGAGAAAGATTCCTACGTCTCTGGGGATCCGTATGTCTGATTGCAGTTCGGATTACAGCTGAGACGTGAAGGAATGCTGAGGCTGATTTTTGTGCACTGTGGATAGATGCTGTGTGTAACGATGCATAAAAAAATGTATGTTCTATTTGAGTTTTGTTCTCTCTCCTAGGTCTATAGGTACGAGAGGCTGCTATGGGAGCGGCCATCTTGGCTGGCAGTCCAGGACTCAAAATGGCGGCAGTGGAGAGAGCCCGCCCCCGTGAGTCATGGCCCCCACACGTCATGGCAGGGGGGAGGAGGGGCTGGGGGATCCACGTCACGTCAGGCTGTGCTCGCGGCTCCGGGCAGAGCAGCTGAAAGGAAGGGGGGTAGAAATACAGAGACATTCTCCTGTGTGTCTCGGTTCTCAAAGTATTTCCCCAGAGCTTTTCCCTGGGTCCATGGACAGGAATGCCAGAATAGGAAGTGTTTCCCAGCTCGGTGCAGGGACACACGGAGCAGTACAGATCGGAAATGGGTCTGTACTGTGTTGCTTATGGGATTATTCCTGTAAGTGAGGCACCTTAATGGGTGGTGCAGCATGAGTTCCCAATAGAAGGAAAGGGGGACAGCGCATCAAAGGGGGTGCCGGAGTTGGAAAAAAGGGAGTTGACCAATTCGGGTTTCCGTCGCCGCTTCTGCAGAGCGGTAACGTTTTTTCCGGTTTTGTCGTGAACAGGGCCAGAGCTGGACTGAGAGGTCTATGCTGGGCTGGAGCTGTTTTTGTGTGCGTTTTTTTTTTCCGTCCACTGATTGGTCAAATATGTTTTTTCCAGCTCCTATCAATTGTAGCACAAAGAACAAGGACTGACAGCAGTTCATGGGGCAATTATACAGATGATAGAATTGCCGTTTACAGAGTGACAGTGTATCAGTACGGTGTTTTCCATGTGGCTACCTACCAAGTGGGCATTCAGGGATCTGCATACAGGCATGTGACGCTGGTATGCTTAGCCCTGCACTCTGTGTAGTTTAAGTGCAAAGTGCTCCTTCCTACAGGGAGGCAGCCAGTTTTTTTGGTAGTTTAGGTGGTGGCACGGCAAACATTGATCAGAGGGTACAACACACAGAACTTCTAGCAGAGCTGGTATCGCGATGAAGTTCTAGACAAGTAAATGCGATAATGAGTAAGAGCATTGCAGGCTCACCTGCAAAGCAGCATCAGGTGTGGCATCCGTAGTCTGTGCATGCGACGGCCGCGCATGGACAGATAAGGGGGGATGTGGAGTGAGCTGCAATGGGGTGAGAGCTTCCAAAGGTGAAGCGAGCTTCCATAGGTGAAGTCCGCGGGAGCATATTTTAAACAGGTAAGTACTGAGGATAGTACTGAGGTAGGGGGGTGAAGTTTAACTCCAATCTACCAATAAGAGTAAACAGAGTTCATGAGAACCATAAAGCAACAAGATCAATTACGATATATATTGATCAATTTAAAGTGTAAAGAGTACAAGCCGCAGGGCGAATCCCAAATCATTAATAAGAATTGATGTGTTTGTATTTCGATTTCAGGTGTTTGGCAATATGGATTTGTGACAGATGCCGTGCTGGCAGCAAAGCTGGAGATGTCAGTCGGATACGCGAAAGGTTCCAGATGCCAATCTAAGCTTGGAGAACAGCGAGATTCCTGAGATTGGAAAGAGACTAAAACACGAGATTCCTGAGATTGGAAAGAGACTAAAACACGAGATTCCTGAAATTGGAAAGAGACTAAAACACGAGATTCCTGAAATGGGAAAGAGACTAAAACACGAGATTCCTGAGATCGGAAAACGTCTAAAAAAACTGTCTGAGCAAAGCATAGTGCAAATTGCTAATGTTTTTCTTTCCCAAGGTGGTGCTTTTATAATGAGGAGTACCGTGCTGATGGTGATCCTAGGTTGCCATTCCGTCCTAGGAGAACGAAGAGAGGACATTCTCATGTATAATAAGGGGTTAATGAGAATGCAAGGCCCAAGCATGTTAATGTTGGGTGACAAAGGTACTGATCCTTTCACACCTCCCTCCGCTTGGCACAGATGGACCATGCAGGGACGGGCTAAAAGAGCACTTGTGCCAGGAGAAAGCAAATTTCATGGCACAAGGCGGGTGAAAGGTCTGAAGGGTCAAGTGTGCGGGCAGTGGGAATTTAATGGCAGTGTAAATCTGCTATTGAATGCCACACTCCCAGAATCAATGCACCGATCCAAAGGTTTGTTAAAAGGTACATTGCAGTACAATGGGTACATGCAAAAGGTGGAGTGTGTGATTCAGGGGTACCTTGTCTTGGTTATGCAGAGTGAGATGGTTCCAGATTGGAGAGGAACGAGTAGGAGGCGTCAATTCTCCTGCCGGAGAGACGCGGGGGACAACATCACACTCTGGAGCTACCAACAGAGAGTGCCTCTGAAACAACTTTACACACGTAAAGGCTGGAAAGCCGAGGGTGGGTGGTTCTCGAAACAAGAAGTAAAAATCGAGATCAAGCCACATTTCCAGGTGACAAAGAGGGTGGGGAGAGCGGTCCCGGGGGAGGGAAAGCCCACACAGGGAACCCCATTCACACCACACGGGTCACAACCGGGGACGATATTACACAGTCCATATGCAGCAGCTTATCCTCATGATAGTTGGGTAAGTGAAGAGGTACTCTTAATCGAAAGATTGCAGAGAGTACAATCTTCCCGACCTCAGGTACATATTTTGCCTCAGGACATAAGGGGGGAAGAGGTCCAATCAGGACAGCTGGGGACATATTTTGTCAGCGAGAGATTGGACAAGGGGAGGTATATTAATTTTTCTGGAGAAGGATCTTTTGCATGGCAGCTTCGAGATGTTTGGGTGAACAAATGGAAACAGTGCAACATTCCTTTAGGCACCGCTACTTCCTTAGTTCCCACCTCAACCCGTGTCTTACACCAGGACCTGAGAGGTCAACCGTTTTTGGTGCTAGACAGGGAGGTGAAACAAGTAGAGTTGTCCTCATGCGGGCAATTCTTGCAGAAGTACCTGCGTTGGCCGGGGCAAGTCAAATTTAGGGAAGAAGCCTGCAGGCTCAATAACGCAGAATGCGAGGCTACCATTCAAAAGATCCACCCTGAAGCCCAACCGATAGTTCCGGTGGCTGAAGGAAAGGCTTGGTTTTTTAACATAAGGTCTAGTGATACATTCAAGGTATATTCTCATAATTGTTCCGATAAGGGGGAGTTTCCAAGGGGAACATATTGTGTGAGTGGAGATCCCATATGGATCCTGTCATCCAGGTTTGATGACGTTGTTTCTCAGATTGTTAAGAGAACTCTAAAGGTCAAAGTTTCACGGGTAGTTCCCGTCCTGAAAGAGAACCCGACATGGGACAAAGGGGAACAGGGTTTGATCCAAGACGACCACATTTTGTTACAAAGGTTAAACAAACAGTACACTAAGTTAGAGGTAAGATTTCACCATGATACAGGTGATCTTAACGAGGTAGAACACAAAAATGAGCAGGTGAGTTCCAGTCTGCCCTGGTGGACAAAGGTTCCGGTGATGTTCCAGGGACACTCGGACGGGGCATCTGCAGTTCCAAAGTTCTTTCTACACCCACTGGTCGTCTGGATGGGGATGACAACTTTAGGCATCATTGTCCAGGTGAGGTTGCGGGTTAAAATTACGTAAAATAAATTAACCTGGTCCAGAGATTGGTGCCTCATAAACAATCTACTGAACCAATAGTTTAAATTAAGGGATAAACAGGGTTATGGGTATAGGTTTAGTAGTACCTAGGAGCTGATTGTATAAAGGCGCTCTTTTAGAAGGCACCTGGCACTGCTCCGTTTTGTAACAACCAAACGAGTTTCACTTTTCTGTGGTCATGCAAGTTTGTGAGTGATACGCAAGTGACGCAAATGCTGAGCATGTGGTATTGAGGGACTTAGAAGTAGGGCCTCCCCAGAGAGCCTGGTTACAGGAAGACCAAGAGGTCTTGCTCTCTCTCTTCCAGGGGTAATCGCCTAGAGCAGAGAAGTTGTGTGAGCACGAACATCGAAAAGTGAAACATACAAGAAAGAAACCAGGTACTGGGAGGTTCAGACGCTGGGATCTGCGGGTCAAGCCGTTTTAGGGGGGATTGTTATAATTTAAGTAGGCCTCAGTTACTTGGCCTGAGTTTTATGTAAAAGGCTTGTCCGCAGTGTATGCCTTTAAAATAGATAGAGGGTTGGTGATGCAGGCAGAGGCATCTCAGGGTCTGCGTGTAGCAGACGATACACGCAGATACTGAGAACATGTTCCTAACAGAAGGCCATCGGCCACTCTGACCTCAACAGGAACAGAAAACATTGGCCATGTTTACTAAACATCCACGGTCCTGCATCTGGGTCAAGTGCCTCATTGATTATTAATCGAGTAGGCGGGTATGATGACACCATGAGTGGGTCCACCAATAGACTGATATAGGGGGTGGCGAAGATGATGTCATATTTAACTCTTTCCTAGTCGGTATTAAATCTGGAGCGAGCGATGGGGAACTCACTTCTGCTTCTTCCTTCTGCACTAGCTCGCAAGGCCGACTTGGACCTCTAAGCATGTTATTCCTTTATGTAAGCTGATATAATGTATGCTATGTACATAGGTAGTTTAGTGTAACGTAGGTAGGAAGAAGGTACCTGATAGACTTCGGTAGGGAGTCTAATCATGAGCTTATAATGCAACATGAAGATTTGCATAGCTAGGATATGATGACTGTATCTATCTGTCTTTCTGTGACTTGAATAAATAACGGAAACATTGGAGAAGCCTGAGAAAGTCTATATCCTGTTTGCGGTGTGGAGAGTCAAGTGATCTCACAGTCTGTGAGACGATGGTGTCGAAGCAAGGTGATAAGAACAGTTTATAACAGTAAACAGCCGGCTGCGACACGCTGCGTGTCGACAGCTTGGCGTATGATTTATGGGGGTCAAGCAGAGCACAGGGAAGCCAGTGGGGGGATCGGTATAGCAAAAGAGGATGGACAGTATATGCAGACCCGGCCTCTGTGTGCAATTAGCGTTCTTAGAACCCACCTCGGGTTCTCTTTAAGATAACTTAAAGGACACCTTAAAGGAATCGTCAGGAAAAAACCCTCCCCCCGCTCTACTTACCCAGGGCTTTTTTCAGCCCCTTGCAGCCGACATGTCCCACGCCGCTATCCCGCTCACAACCACTGGCCCAGGACCCCTGCCAGTGCAGAGGCTGAACCCCTCTAGTGTGCCTGTGCGAGAGCCGCTGTCAAACAAGCCCATGTTGTCCACTGTGACAACACAGGTGCACTAGTTCTGCGCCTGCGCAGTACACCGCTGACAACGTGGGCTTGATTGAAAGCGGCGCTCATGCAGGGGCAGTAAGGACAACCTCAAGGTTGGCCTCTGCATCGGCAGGGACCCCAGGCCGGCGGATGCGAGTGGGCATGCGGCGTGGATAATGTCAGCTGCAAGGTGCTGGAGGAAGCCCCTGGTAAGTAGAGCGGGGGGGGGGGGAGTCTTTTTTGCCTGATGATTCCTTTAAGTGAGAGGAATGCGGAAACTGCCATATTTATTTACTTTTAAGCAATACCAGTTGCCTGGCAGTCCTGCTGATCTGTTTGGCTGCAGTAGTGTCTAAATCACACACCTGAAGCTAGTGTGTGGCTAATCCAGTCAGATTTCAGTCAGAAACATCTGATCTGCATGTTTGCAAGGTCCGTGGCTAAATGTATAATGCTCAGTACAGTACACAATGCGATTTTCCATCTGATTGAGAGGAATCTAACGATTACTTTTAGCATGTCCAATCAGCTCACGATCGATAATGGGATTGATTTTTGAAAGTTCATTGATCCCGTTATCGATCGGGAGCAGTTTGGACACGTACACATGTTACAACTTCCCATTAGATTGCCATAGATCAGACGGGAAATTGAATCGGGTGTGCCGAGCATTACAGGCAAAGGGTCATCAGCACTTGCAGACAATTTGCACTGTTTAAAAGGAAATAAATGTCAAAAGTATAAAAAACACAGAAAGCGCATGTGTCCCACTAAGGCCCCGTTCACCCTTGCGTTTTGGCAAGTAAACGGACCGGATCCTGATCGGATCAGGACCTGATCCTGATCAGAACCGTACGGGTTCCGATCCGGATCCGATCCGAATCCGGTCCGTTTGTATCAGGCATGCATCATAGCAAGGAAATGAACAGCGCTACTTAAAAACAGGCAAGTGCCTACCTGCAAAAGAGTGCAAGCCCCACTTGTGGGATATAATACACACCGAGCATACACATGACCTGTCTACCACTAGAGGAGGATGTTGGTTTCCTGTAACAGCTTGCATGCAACCTATTAAGTACTCGTCCCTCCCACTGCGAAGAAGTCAGTCCTCCATGGGAGGGGCCTGACACTAACTAAATCCTAACCTATGTATATGCATAGCCTGGGTGCGGCTAATCAAATAAAATCAAAAATTGAAAATTGCGCAAAAGGTGGATCAGTGCAACACCAGGCCGCCTCTGAATGGTCTCCAATCAGAGGTGCGCTGAGCCCCCCCCAGAAACTACAAACGCACCTTGAACCCAAACAGAAGCTCTGCATATACACCAAAAGCATGGCTGTTAAGTGGGAGCAGCTGACCAAAAACGAAATAAATTAGTACATAGCAAAGAAATGAACAGCGTGGTTCAAGAAAGAAAAAATCATTATTGATATTAAGAAAGAAAAAAATCATTATTTTCAGCTTTTGGCCATTATAGTTTGAAATTAATACATGCCACCATAATTAAAACCTATGTACTTTATTTACTAATTTCTCAAGCTTATTACACCATTTAAATTATGTCCCTATCACAATGTATGGCGCCGATATTTAATTTTGAAATAAAGGTGCATTTTTTTAATTTGCATCCATCACTATTTAGAATCCCATAATTTAATAAATCATATTGATATACTCCTTTGACATGAATATTTAAAAAGTTCAGACCCTTAGGTAACTATTTATGTTTTGTTTTTGTTTTTATTATTGTAATTTTGTATTTTATTTTTTATTAAAACTTTTATGTTGGTATTTTTTGGTGTGGGAGGCAAACAGGGGATTTTAAATGTTTAAAGATGTATTTATTTAATAAAATGTGGTTAGGGGTGTAGTTTTACTATTTGGCCACAAGATGGCCACAGTCAAAAAGTCCTGGGAGCGATCAATCTTGCTCCCAGGAAGAAGAAAGAAGATCAGGAACTTTTTTAGCTCAGAAAATTTGCAGAAGAGACGCTGTCGGCTTTTCTCCGGGGGGGGGGGGGGGGGTCCGATCAATGAAAGGGATCTATAATCTCTTTCAATGATCGCTGGGCTAATGGCCGGCAGCAGGAGCGCGCAAGGGGGGCCGTGGGAGTGCACGCGACCCGCGGGAGTGCGCGCAGCCTAACTGGACCAACATTTTTGTCCAGTTAGGCTCAAGTGGTTAAAGTGGACCCAAATTAAAAATACAAGATTTCAGAAATAAAATCTATTTTCTAAATTATAATAATAAATAGCAGCCTTTTTTTCAGCTGCATGATGACAAATATAAAATATTTTACATTTATTGGAGGAACCCCTCCTTCCTTTCATATTGCCAGGACAGAATCCGGCAGACTGGTGGAGGAGATCAAAAACAAAACACAAGCTGCTACTGGTGATGTCACAGGGTAGGTGATCTCAGCTTGTGTGAGATTTCACATAGACAACGCCCCTGTGAGGGAGGGTAGCTGATGACAAACACACCCATGATCTAAAACCTCCTACTAAGCTCAGAAGTAATGGCTGCCACCTGTATAACCCTAGTCATGAAAAGAGAAGGGTGAAAAGCATGCACTGAAATGCTCATAGAGTTGAAGGAGTGTTTATTTATCTTTGTATGTGTCAGAGTGGTGCAACTAAATATTTTGAATTAAAAAAATGTTTGGTTTGGGTCCGTTTTAAATCTCCCTGTGGGTTATGATACTGTATGTATGTAGGACAGACAACACAGAGGATGAAAGATACCATATGTAATAACCTGGAAGACCTGGCAGTCCCTCATTACTTTTCACAAGCCATGCTGTTAGCCAGCTTAGGTATATAACATTTTGGAATAAGTACCCCCCACCCCCAAATAGGTGAGGTGGTGATAGGATCAAGAAGTTAGTTTACAGAGAAGCGGTATGGATCCGCAGGCTAGACAATCTGAGCCACAATGAATGAATAGGGAATACAACCTTGCCCTCTTTTTTTTGAGTTTGTGGATTTGATCGATTTTACTATTGGTCCTATAATAATAATAGCATTATGGGCACTCTGTAGCTTTGATCATTAGCATTATTAGTACTGTAATCTACAATCATGTCCCTTTCATCTTCAGGTTTGCCAGTGTTTTTACTTTTTATTTTTGTCTCTATTTTTACAGATATCATTGACCTCTATGAAATGGTCTTCACTTTGTTTGGCCTCTGGGTGAGTTTCTCCATGGGTGCTGTACCCATGGCTTTCAGCTAGCCTGTCATGGATGGGCGGTTTGATTACATCCTGCCAGTCAGTGATAGGTTGGCGAGTGTAGTGGGCGTGTTTTGAGCAGCTCGCATTGAGGCAGCTTGGTTCTCCATAAGGTCCACTGCTCAGTGGGTGGCGGCCTGGTGAGGTCACCAGCACCAAGCGGCCCACTCATCAACAGCAGTGGTGGGATGATATGCAGCTGTTCTCTCCTCCCACAAATTCAGCACACAGAGTGATGACGTCAGTGGGCGTGTGTCTCGGCACATGTAATTGCATAGTGTGATATAGTTCCACATCAGGTCCGCACAGCTTTCCTACTTTTTATTACCCACATAGTTATAGTCTGTTTACAAATTCCCAAAGTACAGTTATCTGCTCTGAAAGCTGCATTTTATTGCATAGCTGCTGTATTTATATATTAAAATCTATCTAGTGATCACTTCTCAGCTCTTTCTGAATGTAAACAAAAGTTAATGTTATCCCCTCTTCTGAAGCAGACAGAAGCTTTCCACTGCAGCAAGGAGCTTTTCACTATGTTTAACTGTTTGAATGCTGTTTTGCTTCATTTTTTGTGGTAGTAGATTTTATGCTGTAAATAATCTTTTAGAAGAAAGAGGAAAGAGTTTCATATCACTATAAAATGAAAGAGCATTAATACTTAACCTGATGGGGCCAGTCTCATTGTTTCTACTATTTTTTCTGGTTAGTGGTGCTGCCTAACCAACAGATCAGGCACATCACTTTGTCAGCGCGGGTGTGCTTTCTAACTCAAATTCATATGGTTTCAATTAGTGGCTATAAAGTTACCAACATTACCAAAAAAAAGTCTACTGCAGAAAATTACCGTACATTTTTCAGTTTAACCTGCTCTCTTTGTAATAGCTAGACATTACCAGATTCCTCTCCTTATATTAGGGATAGTATGCACAGTATTCTGCTTCCAACATGCATATAGATCTTATGGGAGGGTGTAAACTTGTAGTTATAGCTGCATTTGTCATGTGTTGAATAGCACGGTGTCTTTGTTCATAGTCATTCACTTTTCAACTGCTTTATTACTGTAAACAGATCATAAAAGCAATATTTTTTTTCTTAAATTTCATGTTTTCCTGGCTGCATTTATTTATCTGGATTCTAAGTTCGAGGCCTGCGTAATGTATTTATGCATTCAGCTTTATACCTGGGATGACACTGTCAATAAATTTCTATTGTTTTGAGACCAGGTCTTTTTGAGGCAATATTTCCGAAGGTAAAAGACTGAAAAGGTGAATGTGCAGTGTCTGCTGCCAGTGAAAGCAATCTAGCAGCATTCCAGAGGCAGATGTCTGTAACCGCCGTGCCACAGTGAATGTACGCCCTCCTCTGCTGATTACAATCATCCACTCCAAAGGGCACACATTTGGCCTGGACTGCTTCTGTGGCATCTATCTATCTGATGCCAATTCTAATCCAATTTCTCTTCTCCACTCCTGCTGAACAGAAAACAGAACTGAGAAGCAGAATAGAAGTCGATTATGAACAATATGATTGTAGAGATTTGCTTTTCACTATTGTATTAATACATTTACAAAGTATGCATTACTACTATTTGTTTGTGATGTTGACGCACTGGATCAACCAGTGTTATTTACAGCAGTGTCATTGGGAAACAGTAAATTCGGGCGCCTGAGGCTAGTGGACAAATCGGGCGCCGCCATTCACTTCTATAATAAATATCGTTTAATGGGCGCCCGGTAGGAAAAAAGGGCGCCGGAGAAAACTAACGTTTTAAAAGCGGCGCCCGGAGACTTAATGTTTTATTACTGTTTCTCATGATTACACATTATTTAATGATTTATACATGTTTAAATATTATTTTTAAACGAAAACCAGTACAATATTTTTCCCAAAAATTTTTTTTAAACGGAAAACATTACTTTTTTTTTTTTTTTTTTTACATTATTTTTAAACGAAAAAAATTACAGGGGGGTCTTAGGTTTAGGCACCAACAGGGGGGTCTTAGGTTTAGGCACCAACAGGGGGGTCTTAGGTTTAGGCACCAACAGGGGGGTCTTAGGTTTAGGCACCAACAGGGGGGTCTTAGGTTTAGGCACTAACAGGGGGGTCTTAGGTTTAGGCACCAACAGGGGGTCTTAGGTTTAGGCACCAACAGGGGGGTCTTAGGTTTAGGCACCAACAGGGGGGTCTTAGGTTTAGGCACTAACAGGGGGGTCTTAGGTTTAGGCACCAACAGGGGGGTCTTAGGTTTAGGCACTAACAGGGGGGTCTAGGGGTTAGGGGTAGGTACAGGGAGGGTTACTTAGGCACCAACAGGGGGGGTCTTAGGTTTAGGCATCAACAGGGGGGTCTAGGGGTTAGGGGTAGGTACAGGGAGGGTTACTTAGTAAAAAAAATTTTAAACGTTATTATGCGTTTCATTATTTAAACGAAAGATTAACGTTTTTACAATTTCCGATTTAATACACATTATTTAATGATTTATAACGTTTAAAAACATTACTTTTAAACGAAATACATTTTTAAACGTAATCCATGTTTATCGTTAAAAACCCAGCGCCCTTTTTTCCCATCGCCCCTTTTTAACGTACGCGTGTCATTGTGCTGTTTAACAAAGTAAGACAAGCCCCAGAACATTTATATTGCGCTTTTCTCCTGGCAGACTCAAAGCGGTATCGCTGCAGCCATTAGGGCGTGCTTTATAGGCAGTAGCAGTGTTACGGAGTCTTGCCCAAGGTCTCCTCACTGAATAGGTGCAGACTTACTGAACACGAAGAGCTGAGATCTGAGCCGATCTCCTGTGTAAGAGGCAGAGGGAAAATTGGTCCTGACTGAGGAAAATTGGTCCTGACAAAATAATGTCCAAATGTAGATTGATTACCACGCGATCACCAAGTGCCTGAGGGAATGGCAACAGCAATGGTTGGATAAACAGGAAGAAGGCTACACCTTAATATGATCATTACAATCTTTGTGATATTATTCCTGTCAAAAGTATTCTGAGTATTTTCTTGTTTGCTGGTGGCTTAAAAGGCATTTTATTTCTAATATGAAAATATCACCTAAGAAAAAACATGAATTGGATCGGGTCCATTGTCTGTCAAAAGGGGCGTAAGATACTTGATGCGGAGGTGGGGAAGGAGTTATTTTGGGATGAAGTTATCCTTTTATATATAGGGTAGTAGTAGTAATAACAAAAACCCAGGTTTGATTTTACTCAATATTGGAATCCCAGAAATGTTCCCCCAAGAGAAACGGTTGATCTACTTGTATCGGCAGCATGGTGGTGTAGTGGTTAGCGCTCTCGCCTTGCAACACTGAGTTTGGATCCCTGCAAGGAGTTTGTATGTTCTCCCCGTGTCTGCGCGGGTTTATTATTTATTATTTATTTATTTATTTATTGTATTTATAAAGCGCCAACATATTGCGCAGCTCTGCAACATATTAAGCAGAAAGCAATATGGGGAGCACCATCCCCTGCAATCAATACGCCACCCTATATGTATAAACGCGGGGTGGGTCTGTAATGTGCAGAACGGTCAAAAATACAGTAATTATACCAAAAGCGAAAAGCAATGACCTCAAAGAAACCGCACCAAAACAGCTATAACAGTAAGCAATATATCATTCTTTATTGAAAATACAAACATTAAAAACCATTAAAATATGGTGGGGGACAATGTATAAGCCCACAATGTCGGAGAACTGGAGGAATTACAAAGTGCTAGTGTTAATATTGAAGAGCCTCAAAATAGCATAAACGTGGCACTGACCGTGTATCAATATTGTGACACATACAAAACCAAACATGAATAACATACATGTGCAAATAGCATGAATAAATATAACAATTACATAATATGAAATAGGGGAGAAGAGTGTGATAACACCAGGAAGGGGGGACCCCCTGAAATAGTAGTGTAGAACCTGACAGAAACAGAAATCAATCACATAGTGATCACAGATTGTGAACAAGTAGTAAAGTCAGTAGAGTGAGATGCAGGCAGTATGGAATTAGTATAGGGATTAAGAGTGAGGTCAACAACAAGTGAATAGGATCCTACCAGTACAGTGTCTCCACGGGTACCCACCGCCGCTATCGCGATTCGCCACGTATAGCGTGGCTTTTTCAAAGCTAAACAAAGCTTTAGCTTTGAAAAAGCCACGGTATACGTGGCGAATCGCGATAGCGGCGGTGGGTACCCGTGGAGACACTGTACTGGTAGGATCCTATTCACTTGTTGTTGACCTCACTCTTAATCACTATACTAATTCCATACTGCCTGCATCTCACTCTACTGACTTTACTACTTGTTCACAATCTGTGATCACTATGTGATTGATTTCTGTTTCTGTCAGGTTCTACACTACTATTTCAGGGGGTCCCCCCTTCCTGGTGTTATCACACTCTTCTCCCCTATTTCATATTATGTAATTGTTATATTTATTCATGCTATTTGCACATGTATGTTATTCATGTTTGGTTTTGTATGTGTCACAATATTGATACACGATCAGTGCCACGTTTATGCTATTTTGAGGCTCTTCAATATTAACACTAGCACTTTGTAATTCCTCCAGTTCTCCGACATTGTGGGCTTATACATTGTCCCCCACCATATTTTAATGGTTTTTAATGTTTGTATTTTCAATAAAGGATGATATATTGCTTACTGTTATAGCTGTTTTGGTGCGGTTTCTTTGAGGTCATTGCTTTTCGCTTTTGGTATAGCTCTGCAACATATTACGGGTTTCCTCCAGACACTTGGGGTTCATCCCACATCCCAAAAACATACAGATAAATTTATTGGCTTCCCCCTAAATTGGCACTAGACTACGATACATACACTACACGATACATACATAAACATATGACTATGGTAGGGATTAGATTGCGAGCCCCTCTGAGGGACATTTATGTGACAAGACAATATACTCTGTACAGTGCTGTAAAGATGTCGGGGTTATTTTATTAATACTACTACTGGCTAGCAAAACAGCAATTGCTCGAATCTGCAAATCAGCTAGTATACCCACTTAAAGGGAACGTTTCACACAAAATAAACATATCAGTTGATAGCTTGTAAAGAATAAATGCTCTACCTGATAATTTCGCCACTCTGGTGGGCCTTTTTTAGTGTTTTTTATCCATTATTGCTCCAGGAAAAATCAAATATGGCCGCCGGCTCATATCCCTTCTCCTTCCGGGTTATAAGTTGTTCTGGATGTGCTGTCTAGGCTATATGAGACTATGCTGCTATCTAGGCTAAATGCAGCCTTTCGTCTATGTGCTTTCATTTTGGTATGATCTGCCTGTAGGAAGTGTCACTGATAATAACTGCAGTTTCATTCCTATGAGAATCTAGTGCACACAGAGCACACAGGGATCATATTACAGCCACAGAGCTTCTCTCTCAGGAGCAGCCCCTCCCATATCATCACAGCTCTCAGTATGCAAAGCAGAAGATCTAAGCCAGGAGGGGGAAGGCTTGGGCTTGAAAGGACTCCACAGAAGAGTGACTCAGCTATAATGATTCCAGGTCAAACCTCGACTGAATAGTCGGTGGATTCTTATCACAGTTGCTAATAGACTAATTAAGCAGATAACAATGAAACTAAAAGCAGGGTAGGTGTTTACTGTCATGTTCCCACTGATAAATGTAATAAAATACATGAGGGTGCTTCATCTCTGGTTCTCTTTAAGAACTAGTCATACAGAATGTCCAGACAAATTATATCTTTGAGAATATGTAAACCAACTCTCAAGGAACCAATCAGAAAACTAAAAATAAATGAAAACATGGTTTGGTGCATCAACTGGGGTTGTGCTGTGGTGCCTGTATGTGGGCATACTGAGTGCTGTGGTGCCATGCTGTGGTACCATGCTGGGCGCTGTGATGCTTTTATTTGAGCATGCAGGGAGCTGTGGTTCTGCTATGGGGGCATGCTGGGAGTTGTGGTGCCTCAATGGGAAGCCCATGAGAGAGGGTCAAGTTGAAGGTCAGGGAATGCTATGGGAGGACTGGCCTAGTTATGTTTAAGTTAAAGCGGACCCAAACCAAACATTTTTTTAATTCAAAATATGTAGTTGCACTATTCTGACACATACAACGATAAATAAACACTCATTCAAGCCTATGAGCATTTCAGTGCATGCTTTTCACCCTTCTCTTTTCATAACTAGAGTTATACAGGTGGCAGCCATTAGCAATTCCTCCTTTGCTGGACACCACCTACTCCAACAGTTTGCCGGATTCTGTCCCGGCAATATGAAAGGAAGGTAGGGGTTCTCCACTAAATGTAAAATATTTTATATTTGTCATCATGCAACAGAAAAAAGGCTGCTATTTATTATTATAAGTTAGAAAGCAGATTTTATTTCTGAAATCTTGTATTTTTAATGTGGGTTCACTTTAAGTGTTTTTTTTGTATTAATGGAGAGGGGGCTTTATTCAACATTTTGCTGGGTAGGCCTACTTAGACTGCTGTTAAGTTCATGTAAATTTGGCTCTACCCATGGTTACACCCACATCCTGGTATGTGGCCACACCCTTTTTTGGCTGCAGTGCCCAAAAGTGCCCTGGATCTCTTAGGATCCTAGCAACGCCCCTGTCTCTTGGCATGCATTGCAGCGGCCAGGGACCCATACTACCAACGAGTAGAAAGGGTTAAACTACTGCACTGGATCAAGAATATGGCGGAGCACCTACACATGGGGCTCAGGGGAGCAGTCGCCCATAGGTAAGTAATGCTTGCCACCCCGCCAGTGGTCCACACTATTTACGAACCCCTCTCAGGGAGAGGTTTGTTTTATATAGTTTATTGAAACAGTGCTCAGATCCTTTTAAGGAGGAATTCAGTTTAAAATACTAATTGTACTAATTGCTACAAATAACTCAGGAGGTGGAAAAAGGCCGATAAAGTTCAGCTATATTAATTTTTCTATCCACCCTGTTAAATAAATCATACAAGTATAACAAATGGACAGAGAGACAAAACATACATTTATATATGCAAAATGTACTATCTGCACGGAGCTTGTACAGTATATCCTTTCTGTGTCTGCGTGGGTTTCTTATCACATCCCAAACACATACAAATACGTTAATTGAGCTGCCACACAAAAAATGGCCCTAGACTATGATGGACATATTAGATTGTGAGCCCCTCTGAGGGACAGTATGTGACAAGACTATATATACATTCTGTAAAAGCACTGTTGAATGTTTCAGCACTATATGAATACTAAAAATAATAACAAAAATATAATTTTCTATAGCTCCAAGCTTAGTAAGTCAGACAGTATTAAAGATAACTTGTAACATAAAAAATTGCCCCTGGGGGTACTTACCTCAGGAAGGGGAAGCCTCTGGATCCTATTGAGGATTCCCCATCCTTCTCCGTCCCACCATGGTCTCGCTAGATGTCCCCGAATGGCGGGCATGTAAATATTTACCTTCCCGTCTCCACTGCAGGCGCAGTAGTGGCTCTCGGCTAGGCCTAAGGCCAATCCTAATTGGGTCCATTCTACTGCGCTGGCACAAGTCGCCTGTGCAGTAGAGCATACTCGATTGGGATTGGCTATTTCCACCTTAGCCCATCGGGGAACCGCTACTGCACCTGCGATGGAGCCAGGAAAGGTAAATACTGCAGGCGCGCTAGCGCCACAGCATGTGGTTTTTGAGGGGCCGAGCAAGACCACCGTGGGACAGAGGAGGATGAGGGAAGCCTCAATAGGATCCAGAAGCTTTCCCCTCCCAAGGTAAGTAACCCCCAGGGGCACTTTTTTTTATTACAGAGTCTCTTTAAATTTTCTGTATCCACACAGGGTTCTTGAAGAGGTCCTTACTGATTATATTCATGAGTCAGAATAATTTGCCAGACAATCCATCTTTCCATGATAATGAACATTCTTGTGCCTTCCCCCACATTAAGCACTATTTTACAGAGGCCAGGCAATAGCAACGCTGCTACTAGATGGCGTCGATGGCTATGCCAGCTAATGGTTAATTCCCTTTAAAGAAAATAATAATTTAAAAAAATTCTGAAAAGTAAAATCTAATCAGACCATTCAGTTGATTGTATTCATTGAGGCTAAATCCCATCTTGACTGAATTATGAGTATTCTCTTTATCTGAAGTGAAACAGAGAGGCTTTAAAATATTCTTTACTTTAAGAGCACTCAATTCATATTGTAATTAGTATAACATTTCTAGTCCATTGAATTTTCATAACGCACAAAAGCATAGCTTCACAAAGAACTCGGAGGTGCTTGAAGGTTAATAAATTGCCAAAACTGGCCCGTAATAATATTACTGTAGCAATTCATGAGCTGTATTTGCATATGGTCTTTGTGGAGTGGAAAACAATCACCTGAAAAAACAGATGAAAAGATTTAAATATGTAAAGCCTTCTTTATTTATATTTTAATTTGGATTCTTCCAGGTATTGTGTAAAATTACAAAATTATAGCTGCAAAGCACACCCAGTAATGATTCAGTTTAAAGAAGCAAAAAGGTAAAGCTTGCTTATAATCTTATAATGGGCATTAACATGACAGATATGACATTGACACACTCTCTCTCTCTTTCTCTCTCTCTATCTATCTATCTATCTATCTATCTATCTATCTATCTATCTATCTATCTATCTATCTATCTATCTATCTATCTATCTATCTATCTATCTATATATATATATATATACATACTGTGTATATATATATATATATATATATATATATATATATATATTTAAAAAATATATATATTTATAATAACTCGACAGAGCTTGAACAAATTAGGATCAGAAACATATTCAGCCAGTTGTGTGACCTGACATTTAGCTTAGGCTATGATGTTATGCAACCTTCTCCCTTAGAGCACTGCAGGGGTTCATGTGGTGTTCCTACTCACATGGGTAAACACATCCCACAGTGAATCACCTTGCCAGTAGTATATCAGTATCTCTGATAAATGCAAGGATGTAAATCAGTAAATTAGAGTGAGGTTGGAATTTACAATGGGAAAACAACGTATATACTCGTTTATAAGCTGAGGTCCCCACTTTTCCCTCAGAAACTAGGAAAATTGATTGACTTGTGTATAAGCCCCTTCCCCAGTATAGCCCCCTCCGCAGTAGCTATATGTGCCCCAAGTACAAGTCAGCCCCCATAGCCATATGTGCCCCAGGATCATACAGCAGTGTCTCAAGAAGCCACTAGATGGCATCATAGATATGAGACACAGCGATTGCCACACAGGAAGAATCCCCGATCATTGCACCGTTCACAAGTTGCTTGCACACTCCGCTCCACAATACAATACAATAATACAATACAATAACATTTGTAAAGCACTTTTCTCCCATAGGACTCAAAGCGCATAAGTGATCCATAATTTCTGATGAGCTGTAGTTGTTGCCAGAGAGGTGATGAATAGGATTCCTCTGTATTTTGGGTCCTGTCCATGCCCAAATGTATTTAAATAATCAAATTTCTGAGACAAGATGTGGAGCAGCTTGAGAGAGCTGCAGCCCAGCTTGGGCGCGCTCAGGATGCCACAAGCCAGGGGACAAAGGTAATCTAGAGCAGAACACTCTGCACACCATGTTGCAGGGAATGGAGGGCACAGACAAAGCAGGGCGCAGGCTGGTAAGAGCACGATCACTAGTGCACAATCCTTACTCTCCTCTGCTATTAACAAAACCTACTCCACCATCTGTTTTGCTCCACTGACTCGCATATAAGCCGAGGGGGTAACTTTTTAGCACATTTTTTAATGCTGAAAAATTAGGCTTGTATGGGAATATATACCGTAATTTATCATTAAATAATATAAAAATAATCAATTTTAGTTATTAAGCTATGTACAGTAAAGTTCCTCTTTTACTACTAAATTTTAGGTTTTGACCCAATTTTCTATATCTCTCTCTACGCTCTCTTCGTTGCTTTTTTTTTATCTTCCTTTTTTTCTTATTCATAGCTTCTTAATTTTACATGTTGACAGATCCACACTTTTTACCACCTCATGGATAGTTATATATGAAAATAACAGTAGTTCACAGAATAAAGTGCCAAACGCAGGGTCAGAGACACAATTCAGAGAAAACTAATCTCAAAAGAAGATATAAATACAAACATAAATAGTTCACAAGATCAAGATCCAAAAGCATACAATAATTATTGTCTAATTTGTTCTGGCTACAAATTACCCAGCAAGCTTTTGGTGAACCAGAACTCCTAGGCGTGTGTAAGGGGCAGAAAAGTACCAAAAAGACCTCTTACTAAAATACTAAGTAAAGCAGAAGGTATTTGTGATTATTCAGGTTGGAGTGAGCATATAGTGTCCCACAGTGCATCACTGCTGAATATGCAAATCATCCCTTTGCTGTCCCTGATACCTGAACACCTACAAACCTGCTGGAATGGAATGATGTGTCTGCTTGTTAATATTACAGAGCCAAACTAATCCAACGTACATATAGACTCTTTCCAACTGGTTAATCCTCATCAGTACATGGTACTGATTAATATGGCTCTATGGGGTAGGACTAGAAACACCCACAGTTATAGATTGCTCAGCAAGCATGAACCAGAAATCCTATGAATGTGTAAGGAGCTGAAAAGGACCAAAAAGCCTTCTTACTAAAATACTATGCAAAACTGAATTTTGCCTTCTTAAAACAGAAGCTATATGTGATTATTCAGGTTGGAGTGAGCCTATGGTGTCCAACAATGCATCACTGCTAAGTATGCAAATCATCCCTTTGTTGTTCGTGTAAGCCAAACACACCTCCATAACTGCTGGAATGCAATGATGTGTCAGCTTGTTAAATTTGAAGAGCCACACAAATTCAACATGCATACAGACCGTTTCAGACTGGTTGATCCTCATCAGTGCATGGCATGGATTAATGTGGCTCTATGGGGAAGAACTTGAAACACCCAGAGTTACAGATTACCCAGCAAGCTCATGGTAAACCAGAACTCCTAAGAGTGCATAAGGGGCTGAAAAGGAGGAAAACACAGTCTTACTAAAATGTTATGTAAAACTGAATTTTGCCTTCTGCTTACATCATTGTAGCCTCTGCAGGTGCTGTTTGGCTAATCCATCTTAAATAAAGAATCATTAAATGTAAATGAAAAGAGAATTAAAAATGTAATCCGTCAATATTCACATCAAAAGCATATATCTGTTAACAAAATGCATTGGGTGTGCAAAGCTCCACAGGGTTTGAATTAGATGAACGTGACCAAGCTCTCAAATCTGCCTGAAAATAGCATGTAATAAATCAACTATTATTTTCATTCAGTGCAAAATTATGGTTGTAAAGCTGAATGTTTATAAATTATGATTATGACTCTGTAGACTAAAGATAGCTCATCGATAAAGTTAATTTCAGTTGTTGATGGATTTACAGTGCAAGAGATCCCATGACATGTTAACAGCACACACATCAAAACACCTACATCTCCTGGGTATTGCACTGTAGAATTACTGTGAAACTTTGCTGTGTGCTTTTGATTAATGCAATACAATGAGCCCCTGCACATTGCAGGTCTGACACCTCTGTTACCATCTCATTGTTAAAAACAAAGATACTTCATGACCAGGGTAGGGCCCTATTTGAGCCGACCTTATTAAGTACCGTAACAGAAGCTATGACACCCAATTGGAGTTATAAGGCCACAGCTTTATTACAGTATTGACATTAAACATTAAATGAGCTGTGACAAGAAACACTGAAATAAAAAAGGGGGGGGGGGAACAAAAACATATTACAATCACAAACATATTTCTATTAACAGACGGCTTGAGCGCTCTGCAGGTCCCTTGACAATGCCCTCCCGTGCCGGCCACCAGCCTTCGGCTTACATTATCACATTATCCATTATTGCATTATCCATTATTGCCATTATCCATTATCATATATATTCCATTATGGGATCCTCATTCGGCGCATTAATTGGTTATGCCAGCTCGGTGGGAAATACTTTCTCGATGTCCAAAGATACGGCATTGTCAAGGACCCGCCACAGCATTCGTCCTTGCCCTCTCAAGGACGAATGCCCGCCCACACGCAGAGTGCTGCCTCGAGAGCCTCTCTCAGGCCACATAATAGGATGCTGTTGCCTAGGTCGTTTAAATGCACTCCACCACAAGCTGCCTTGAGACAGCGAGATATCCTCCCGCTGTACCCCCCCCCCCTCTCTACTTCTATTGGGGCCTACCAGCTCCCCCAACCTTAGAGCTCCATGGAAGGCTAATGCATAAGTCAGTTGAAACAGCCGAACTTCGTGCTCACTGCGGCAATATGCCTCCAGTGTGCCCCGTAGTTCACTCAGCAGTGCCAGCGTGATGCAGATTGGATATGGGTGGGTGCTGAAAGGGGGGGGGGCTTGCCATCCTTTCCATGGCTAGCTCCCACCCCTGGGAATTGGTGAGCGGATTTCAAATTCTTTGCATTTGCCATTTGAGTAGGCCGATTTGCATGGCATTATAAACCCCTCCCGAAAGCCATATGCTAGAAGGTCGGCCTGCTCCCTATTGGGGTACCTATCTAGCCATGAGGCCATCGCCCCGACGTTAACTGGCGTGACCCCCTTTCCCAGTTCCTTGCTCTGTCTTGGTATCCTGTGTGATTTTTTTTCTTTTGAAACAATTAGCCCCTGGATGTCCGCTGGCCCCGCAGCCCGCGCAATCGTGCTTATATCTGCATGTGGTTCCTCGCTTGCAGGTATCATTGTTGTAGTTCCAGCATAAACCTTTTATCTACTGGGCCAGCGAGGCATCCTCCCCGCCGTCCGCCGCTGGAAAGGGGGTGTTGTGGCCTCCCCTTGTACCCGCTACCGTACTCTGGCTTGGCTACTCAGCGACATCCATAGCATGATGTCCCTGTGTTCCCACGTCAAAGATGGCCTGACTGCCATTTTTTACCGGAACTGTTCATCATAGAGCAGCCAGGCCTTCCCTCCATATTTGTGATATGCTTCCCTAATGCCGTCTAAATATCAGAACATTGCTGCGCACTGTTCTGGGGTCTTCTCACCCACTATGCTGGCAAATATTTGAAAAGCTCTCGACCAATTGGGAAAGGTTCTAGGTATCAGTCTATACATCCGCCTTTGGTCATCCTCTTCTTTGCGGTGCTCCTTTTCCCACTTTTCAATGTTATAACTATCTAGCGGGAGCACTGTAAATATGTCGATGTACTGACCTTTCCAATTTTTTTTCTTTGTTTCCTCTGACACATGGAACCCCAATGGACCCGCGAAACAGACATAGGTGCTGCTCTTGGCCGAATCGGCCACTCGGGGGGTCTGTGCAGATTTCTCGGTCGTTCCCACCTCTGGGGTTGCTACGACTGGCGATTGACCATTCCCAACTTCTGGGACCAAGCAGCTCCCTTCCGTCTGTTTCGCGGGCCCCGCTTTCTCTCCCCCACCCCAGGCCCCCACCTGGTGCGTTGTCTTATTAGCCTTAATGGCATTTAAAATTTCCAGCAGCAAAGTCCGCTGGTCCACATCTTGGGAAACAATCTTAGCAGTTCTAGGCCCGGGCATTTCGTTAGCAATTAATCGATTAGTCTCACCTGTCCAGTTGTCCGTCTCTGGAGGCGCCGCTGGTCCTTCCTTTCCATGCGGCCCCTGAGCTATCTGCTCCCCGGAGCCGTGGTGGGTGACCTGTGGGGGTAATAACAAAGAAGAGACCCCCTCCGCCCAGTTATATTGTTGCCGGGCGACCTGTCGTTGCCATGCTGTCGCATCCCCTGTTGCCTCTTGGTGTCCCCAACCTTCATCCTGCTGGTCCCAGTATTGTTCCTGCTCTTCCTCTTGTTCTCCTTCCCCCTCACTCTCCCCCCCTTCCTCCGCCGGACTCACCTCCGTGGTACTCTCCGCCTGCTGCTGCCGCCTTCTCGCCCCTTCTGTCCCGCCGCGTCTCTTTTCTGTACCGTGGCCCCCACCCTGGCTTCTAGTGGCTCCCCTGCTTGCTGCTCCTGGCCCCTTCTGCTTCCCCCCGCCCCCGAGGCCCCTGCCCCGTGCTGTCCTGCATCTGTCTGCCCCCCTGTGCCCTCTGGTCAGTGGCCCATGTCTCCCCCTGGTGGCCCCCCATTCAGGGACCTGGCTGCGCAATGGCCCTTTTTCCTGGCCATCCTCTTGTGGACCCAGATACTCTGGGTCCTCCTCGGCAGCCCTGCTTGTGTGATCTGCGGGGGTGGGGGTTCGGGTTCCTGCTAGCTGGGGGTTGATTGGGCAAGAGGTGGACTGGGGGGGTTAAAGATGGGCCTTTCCTGGCCCCACCGCTGGCTGCATCTCCCTCCGGGCCGCACTGACCAGGGCTCAGTTGCTCCCTGACCTGGCGGCGGCCATTTTGTCGTGGGCTTGTGCAGCCTGGGCGGCGGCCATCTTGCCGGAGCTCCGTGCAGCGGCCATTTTGTTGGAGCTCCGGACAGCGGCCATCTTGGTGTGTACCAGGGAGAAGGAGGGGGCGTGGGCCTGCGGGCTGCTGCGAGCCAGACGCGCAGCTCTCCCCGGACGTGCTGGATGCTCCCCTTGGGCCGCTCCCCGCCTGCCTGCTGGAACCTCCCCGGTGACCAGATGCTGCTCTCCCCTGCCTGGCCGCCGTTTGGGACCCACCGCCAGCCGTGCCGATCACCGCCCCGATGGGACCCTCCTCCCCCCACCTCCTGCTCCTGGCTGGAGAGCCAGTGGGGCTGAAATGGACCGGTGGCCTCCTCCTCCTAGAGCTCTCCGGGAGCGGAGCCCCAGTCAGGTGAGTGAGCTGTGTCTGTAGCCACTGCATCCTCTCCTCACCTGGCATGGCCCGCACCCGGTCCCACAGCTGCTGCATGGAGGAATCCATGGCTGCCCTGTGCCCTATCTGCCCTGTCCACAGTGCCCTGTTCGGGATGGGGAGGGAGGTGGATTATGGTGGGATGCGGGGGAGATGGCTACTAATACTGCAGTGCAGGAGCCAAGGGGGGTGCTGTTCCCGGCCTGTGTGGGATGGGATGGACGGGATGGGAAGGATGGGATGGACGGGATGGGATGAATGGGGTGGGATGGATGGACGGGGCCCGAAAGATCTTTTTCTGGTACCTATCAGCGCAACCAGAAGCTTCACTGGGTGGGTGGGAGGCCTGGGAGCCCAGAAGCAGCTCTGGATGGGCCGGGTAATGAAAGGTAGGTCCGGGGCAAAAGGGGATGAGGGATCACCGGCTGTGTCCCTGCTGATAAAGCTGCTCGGGATGGATGGGCTGTTGGGAGAGGCGGAATCTGCAGCTTGGGGCAAATTAAAGGTAGCCCTGAGGGGAAGCTACAGTTTGTTCCTCCCGATGCTGGGTCAAGGGTGGGGAGGGATTCCTGGCTAAAGCCCAATAAAGAAAATGTTTGCACTTACCCCAGCCTTTGCTCCAGCGAGGAGAAGTTTGCTGTATCCACACGATCCCAAAAGAAAGGCTGCCTAGCCAGCCCCCTGGTCTTATAGTGTCCTGGCCCTGGCCAGGACACTCCACCTTTCCTTCACACCTGGCGACCCTATTGTTCTTGGACAGTCCAGCTCAGAGCCCACCCGGTCACGCCCCTTCTCACCCTAGCTTCGCCCAGCTCTCAGGTTACTTTACATGTGTTGAAACATATAAGTTGGTCAACTTCACTAGAGGGATCCCTTCCCATCTGCTGCCACTCCCTGTTGTAACATAAAACTATCATAAAAGGGTCATAGTGATGGCTATGGGAATCACAGTGTCAAAGGAGAGCACAAA
Organism: Hyperolius riggenbachi; assembly: GCF_040937935.1. Taxonomy (NCBI): domain Eukaryota; kingdom Metazoa; phylum Chordata; class Amphibia; order Anura; family Hyperoliidae; genus Hyperolius; species Hyperolius riggenbachi. The sequence continues at coordinate 218,023,612 of NC_090650.1, forward strand.
CTCAAGTCTGGTCTTGTAACATGTTAGCAATCAGTAGTGGTTTGCCAGATCTGACACTCACTCCAGACAAAGCAATACCTGGGCAGCTGGTGCACTTTCCTTCCCATGGCTCACCACTCTATCAAGCAGAACTCCAAGTAATTGTGAATAAAGGAGGCACTCCACTGGCTTATACGTTTGCGTTTATATAGACATTTAGCAAACACTCATGTCCCCCCCTCCTTAGGTGTACAACTATCAAAGGAACCACAGCACATATATGCAGTGTACCACACCCATCAGGCCAGCCCAGCAACTGGTAAATTGACTAATGACATCATAGTTCATCTTAACCCTTTAGGGTAAAAGTCCAATCTCCACTGGGCACTACACACTTCAGGTGTTTACCCACTAATCACCTGCAGTAACATAATGTACAGGCAAATGAACAAGGTATACTACCTATTAGTTATATCATTGCAACATTTACATATTTAATTATTTACATTGCATGTAAATTCCTGACATAATTCAAACCTTTATTTGATAGTGAAAATTAGCCTATAGCTAAACGTAACCTTTTTGGCTTCACTGTACGTAAGCTTCTCATCCTCTGGGCCTCCTTCTGAAACAGCATTCTATCTCTATCCCTGCCTCTCCTCATTGGTGGTATCATGTGGTGACACCCCATGTCCATACTTAAAGAAGTGCCTGATTATTGGTGTGTCAGTAGCAGGGACTGGTGGCTTGAACCCCTAATCAAGCCCTTATGCTTCGGGATCCTAGCCTTCACTTCCCTCGTGGTCTTACTCATGTAGAGAAGACCGCACATGCACTTTAATGAATATACCACATAGCAGCTGCTGCATACATAGTAATGCCTAAACTTGATCTTTTCTCTGGAACGTGGATGCAATATGCTCGCTTTTGATGATGGTGTTACAACAACCACATGACAAACATGAAAAAGTGCCCCGTCTCCTTATCCGCTCAATTGGTTCCACCAATTTCTTATCAGGCGCAAGAAGGGAATGTAATTTTTTCGCAACTGTAGCACAGTTGGCAGTTGTCGCAGTAACAACCTTCTTAATAGTGTGACAAAGGTTAAACTACTACAAAGGCCTAGAGTGGTGCAACCGTAGATGTAAAAAAATTAAGAATCCTCCAAATGGAATCTATAACTTTTTTTTCGGGAACATGAAAGTGTCTCTTCGGGAACATGAAAGTGATTCTGATACAAAGTCAACCATGTTCTCTTAGCGAGTACAAATGAAATTGCCGCCAGGAGACTTGGGTGCAGGATACAGCCGATATATGGCTTACCCTGCTGCTGCACAAATTCTGGCAGTGTTAATTACTATTCCCTCTTCAGGTCCACGTGGATGATGGGGAAAGATGTAATTCGGCTTCCAGCTATTTCTGACGGACAAATGACAGTGTTTTTAAAGTAACTTCAGCTCCGTCTTCTGACAGCGCTGAAGTTACTCACTGTGTTCCGCTATAGCCGTAATTCTTATTACGGTCTATGGTGGCACCAGCTGCGCCCAAATCTACTGCGCTTGATACAACGTGTTCACTCTTAGCTGCCTTAAAGAAGTGACATGAAATGTATTTGCATCATAGTCACTTCAAGCATATAAAAGACATTTACAGAGTTAGCAAGCAACTCACAAATCATTCTAAACGGTTCCCAAATAACACTGTTAGGACCTAGAAAGCAGGTAAATTGTAGCTAGATGATTAGTCTGGCATGCTAGACATACCATTAAAGATAGCCAATGATATGCTATTAATTTTAAGTTGATTTAAATGTTATGCTAATTTTATGCTTTATCTTCTCATCAAGCTATAACCATATTAGCACATAAGGCCTTGAATTCTCAATAGTCATATTAGGGACCCGGAGGTACCACAGATTAATAACAAGATGTCACAGATATCATAAACATAATTTTATGACTTTGTTTGCCACGCAAAATTGTAACTGCTTCCTTTCCCAAATACCATGAAATATGACTATGGAGAAAACCTGATCCTGCTCTGAATCCTCCTCAGCAGTTCCATCCGAATAGTCACCTTTTTTGCATCAGAAGGCCAGTTGGAGGGTCTATATGTGAACCACTATGGAGGACTCAGCACAGGTGGCATAAATAGCTCTGCACATACTGGTATATTTACAGGTACATAGTATAACAATAGTCACATTTTATTAATCATGTCACGTATACAAGACTTCTTTTGTGCCTCACCCCTCCTCTAAAATTCTCCTTCCAAAACACACCCGTCACTCTCCAACTATTGAAATCTTTAAGTGCTCCCTCAAACCTTACTTTTCCCAACAAGCATACACTCTAGCTTAGGCTGTTCCCCCTTCAACCTCTGGCCAAGCTGCACTCCTTACTAAATATAGCCAAAATCACACTGCCTCTAGCTATAAATATTGTATACTACCCCACCTCTTATTTCCTTCCTATTCCTTTAGATAGTAAGCTCACAAGGGCAGGGCTGTCTCATCCTTTTATGTCTTGGAATGCACTATATATTTAGTCCATCATGTTAGAATTGTAGTGTAACTATGTCTACCAATTTTTTTTATTATTTACCAATTTTGTGTATACCACTGTGTGTACTCCAGGTTCTGTTCTTACTCTGTACAGTGCCACATAATATGTTGGAACTTTATAAATCAGTAATAATAATAATTTAATAACTGCACAAGCAATGTGGGGCATGTATTATGGCTTGGTATGGTGTATTTCATGGGCATGTAAAGTTAGGGACCACATGATGGCTTTTTGTTATGCATACATTTGAAAAGGGCGACTGTAAAAAAGGACACCTGATATAGCCGACATTTCATCTATAAAAGGGCACTGGATATAGCCGAGATTTTTTTTCTGGCTATTAAAGGGTGTTGGATATAGCAGAGATTTTTTCCGGCTATAAAAGGGTGCCATAGATAGATGAGATTTTAATTGTTGGGTAATAAAGTGACGCCAGATACAGCCAAGAAAAGTGATACAGCCGAGAAAAGTGATATAGTCAAGAATAGTGATATAGCCAAAAAAAAGTTATATAGCCAAGAAAAGTGATTGCTATGACCTCACTTCTCCCTACTCTGACACAGAACCCTCCCCTGGTGGTGCCTACCCTAAGACCCCCCACGGTAGTGCCTAACCCTAAGACCCTCTAGTGGTGCCTAACCCTAAGATCCCCCAGATGGTGCCTAACCCTAAGACCCCACTGGTGGTGCCTAACCCTAAGACCCCGCTCCTTGTGATGCCTAATACAACCCCCTCATGGTGCCTAACCTTAATACACTATGGTGGCACCCAATCTTCGTCACATTTCATGTCAATTGTCAAACATAAATATTATTTTGAAATGATATAACCGCATTAACTGATATAACAAAATTAACTGTTATAACCAAATTTAGTCACCAGCTGATATAACCGATCTTGTAGCCACATTTATATAGCCGGAAAAAAACCTTGGCTATACCCAGCACTTTTTTATAGCCCAAAAAAATCTTGGCTATATACAGCACCCTTTTATAGCCTAAAAACAATCTTGGCTATATCCAGCACCCTTTTGTAGACCAAAAAAAAAATCTTGGCTATATCCAGCACCCTTTTATAGCAAAAAAAAATCTCAGCTATAAAAGCGTCAGTGGCGTACCTAGGGCATTTGGCACCCGGTGCTGGGTATTAAAAGACACCCCCCCCCCCCTGAAAAAAGTGGGCGTGGCCACAACCTGCGGCGTGGTTTGCGCGTCGCGGCAAAAATAGGCGTGGGCATGGCCAGATGAGGGTGGAGCTTACTGTAATTTAAAGTATTAGCTAGTAGAGTTGCCCCAGTATAGCTAGTATAGTTGCCCCAAGTATAGCTAGTACAGTTGCCCCCAGTATAGCTAGTACAGTTGCCCCCAGTGAAACTAGTTGCCCCAATGAAGTTAGTATAGTTGCCCCCAGTATAGCTAGCTAGTTTAGTTGCCCCCAGTATAGTTGCCCCCAGTATAGCTAGTATAGTTTCCCCCAGTATAGCTAGTATACTTGCCCCCAGTATAGCTAGTATAGTTGCCCCCAGTATAGCTAGTATAGTTGCCCCAGTAAAGCTAGTATAGTTGCCCCCAGTATAGCTAGTATAGTTGCCCCCACTCCCCAGGATAGTTGCCCCAGTAGTATAGTTACCCCCAGTATAGCTAGTATAGTTGCCCCCAGTATAGCTAGTATAGTTGACCCCAGTATAGCTAGTTTAGTTGTCCCCAGTATAGCTAGTATAGTTGCCCCAGTAAAGCTAGTATAGTTGCCTCTAGTATAGCTAGCATAGTTGCCCCCAGTATAGCTAGTATAGTTGCCCTCACTCCCCAGTATAGTTGCCCCAGTAGTATAGTTGCCCCCAGTATAGCTAGTTTAGTTGCCCCCAGTATAGCTAGTATAGTTGCCCAAGTATAGCTAGTATAGTTGCCCCCAGTATAGCTAGTCTAGTTGCCCCCAGTATAGCTAGTATAGTTGCCCCAGTAAAGCTAGTATAGTTGCCCCCAGTATAGCTAGTATAGTTGCCCCCAGAATAGCTAGTATAGTTGCCCCTATTAAAGCTAGTATAGTTGCCCCCAGTATAGCTAGTATAGTTGCCCCCAGAATAGCTAGTATAGTTGCCCCAGTATAGCTAGTATCGTTGCCCCCAGTATAGCTAGTATAGTTGCCCCCAGTATAGCTAGTATAGTTGCCCCCAGTATAGCTAGTATAATTGCCCCAGTAAAGCTAGTATAGTTGCCCCCAGTATAGCTAGTATAGTTGCCCCCACTCCCCAGTATAGTTGCCCCAGTAGTATAGGTGCCCCTGATATGGGGGAAGCTTGGAGGGAGGGGTGTCAGGGAGGGGGGCCAGACCCCCCACCTCCCTCACCTGGGTCCCCTCCTTCTGGCGCTTCCCCCCTCCTAATTAGCAGCAGCTTTAAATATGCGGGTGGAGAGGACTTACCTGTTTCCTGGCGATGGCGCACACATCATCCTCACGTGATGCTGGTCTCTGACTTCTCTGTCACTCACTGCGCTTCCGCTAATCAGGAAGCACAGTGGGCGGTGGAGAAGGCGGAAAGCAGCGTCACGCGACGATGACGCTGTGCACCATCGCCTGGAACGCAGGAAGCAGGTGAGTAAGTCCTCTCCGCCCGCTCCTGCCCGCATATCTAAAGCTGCTGCTAATTAGGAGGGGGGAAGCGCCAGAAGGAGGGGACCCAGGTGAGGGAGGTGGGGGTTCGACCCCCTCCCCACCGCTTTCCCCACCACCCCTCCATTCTGTGTTGCTTCCCCCTCTTGCACAGGCCTCTGTGGGAGGCCTTGATGACACCCCCTGGGGCACCCGACACCCGGAGCGGGGCGCCCCCTGCCGCCCATGGTAGGAACGCCACTGAAAAGCGTGCCCTTTTATAGCCAAAAAAATCTTGGATGTCCTTTTCACCACCTTATTGCCGAGATTTGCAGCGAATAACATTAAAGTTTATGGTGATGCTCTTTTTACACAGATGGCTCAGGTGCCCTTTTCAACTGATACCGTTTGTTATATGTGCATATGATTACTATTTTATTATTATTATTATTTAGTATTTATATAGCGCTGACATCTTACACAGCACTGTACAGAGTATATTGTCTTGTCACTTAACTGTCCCTCAGAGGGGCTCACAATTTAATCCCTACCATAGTCATAATTGGTCCAGGCCTTGTAAGGTTTTTCGCCTTCCCCTGGATCAACTGGGATATGTGCAGGTTCAGGATGGTGTTTTTAATTTTTTTTTTCTGGTTGGACTTGATGGACGAATGTCTTTTTTCAACCAAACTAACTATGTAACTATGTCTATGTATGTATTGTGTGTCGTGTGGTGTATGTATCATAGTTTAGGGCCAATTTAGGGGGAAGCCAATAACCTTATCTGTATGTTTTTGGGATGTTGAAGGAAACTGGAGTGTCTGGAGGAAACCTGCACAGATACAGGGAGAACAAACAAACTCTATGTAGATAGTGCCATGGCTGGGATTCAAACTGGGGACCCAGCACTGCACGGCGTGAGCACTGACCACTATGTCACTGTGCTGCCCATGACGACTTCACACGTATATAATAAACATGTAATCAGGGGCTCATGTAATGGCTGCACAAGTTGTATGAGGCACAAATAATATGGGTCACGTGAGTTATAGGGCATATCTTTTGGCTGCACATTAAGACTATGGCTGCACATACGATAGCAATTGTAGGGCAATGTTAACTTTGCTTCTGTACAGCCTATTTATTTCATAATAAGCTATTTTTTGTATTTGTCTGGATAAAAGGGCTGTGACTTCTGTGCCAATAGGCCCTGAGATACAAATCTCGCCCTGATGACTATTCATTTCAGATGAGAATAAGGGCATCAGGTTGCTGGACTGACAGTAAGTTAGTGCAAGGAAACTTAGCTCTGCTTCTTGAAGATAGTGTATACTCCACAGCATTATCCTTCATGCTAATACTCATCACTCATTTGCATTGCCATTTTGGCAGCATATTAGCTCCCTAGTTTACCAACATGTTTATTCTTTACACATTACTGAGATATACTGTAGCTTCCAAGTTCCATGAGCTCTATCGTCACTTTGTGCTTTGATCGAACTAAAAGAATAAATGTGCTTTTTATAGTGAGGACATCTGGGTGTGTTTTACACATATAAAATACAGAAATGATTAATATATATTGATTTCAAAGTTCTGAAGAAATGTCTAAAGAAATGCCTACTAGATACTGTATATGCAAGAAAAGAAAATGTTTCAACCTACTCAGGAAGGTTAATAATGGAAACTCTTCACTAATTAGATAATTAATTATTGAGAATGATTGAGAATAATATACTCTTTACAATCAAAGTCAGTGATCCAGAGCCAATTAATATGAATAATATCTTTGAGAAAAGAAATTCTACCGTCATCCAATCATTGCTACTTTCCTACTTTTCTAAATAGGAATGTTCATCTGAGAAGAATAGTTTTATTTTATTTTTATTATTAGTCTACGCTCTTCTTTTAATTTGATGAATAGCTATTATATATATATATTCAGGAAATAATTGTGTACAATAATTTGATTATGCTTTTCCTGTTTTTGAGAAGAAAATGGAAATGTATAATTATGTATTACTAATAACTTCAGAAAATCAAAGGGCAAGAGTTAAATGAATCATGTGAAGTGATTAGAGCACAGCTAAGCTACATGGTGTTAAGTTGTTAAAAGATTAGATGTCCAATTAACAAAAAGAGGAAAAAACATAAAAATGATTAAAAATCTACTACAATCTAGAACACTCATGATTAATTCTTGATCAATATATCACTGTAACTTTGGCAAAGCATTCAGAATGTCACCGATTGATACTGTTATTACAGGATCTTGGACTCCATGTGAGACAACAAGCTCTCAATGAGGCAGCAACAGTCAGACACCAATCTTTCCCATTCCACTGTGTCCAGTAATTAGACACCATAAGGTCAGGTCACTAGCCTGTGTGTGATAAGAATGTAGGAACCTCTTCTGAGGGAAGGTCTACAACTTTTTTTTCCCAACTGTGACTCCTTTGTTTGTAATGTTGTACATGAATTCTGTTTATTGATTGAACACAAACAGCAGTGGCAGAAGATGGTATCATTCAGTATACAGCTAGAGCTGATGCTACTTTAATTAGTTTTCAAACTGATTTCTTTTGAAATCTGTACAATTTCGAATGGAGCAGTAGGCATACAACCCTGTCTTCATAAGATGTGCTAAAAAAGGTTCCCCTGTTCTCCAGTAGGTTGCTATGTTGGATAAAATTCCAACATCTGCACTGCTGCAGTCCCCAATATATAATGTGGAAGTCTAAATGATTTGGAGGACTCAGGAGAGCCCCACTTGGAGGTGTGGCTTGTGCAAGCAATGTTTTAAGGTGGCTTAGAAATCGCCTGTTTCACTTGCTGCAGTCTAGTAGAGATATATTTTAAATAGAAACACCCACTTTGCTATCACATGCCCATCAGCTTACATCTCCCAAGAATTCCAGTGTTTTTTTGTCTGGATGAAGGCAACATAACAGCTTCCAAATGGCTATGAACAACTTTGGAAAAATATTCTTTCTTTTCCCACAGAGAAATGTCTTAAAATATTACTGTATTTTCCATTTTAATTATAAGTGCAGATATTAGTACTTGAAGTGTTATTTTAACTTCACTCATTGATTTTTGCTATTGCTTCATTCCATGAAAGATGCAGATTTGGTAAAAGCTAGAAAGTACTTGATATCATTGCATTTTTAAAAATCGTGACACACGCATTGAGGTTTAGCTACATAAGTGCTAGCCTTTTGAAATCAATGTATATTCTGTCATGGGTAGAGTGCTGGTAGAGTGCCAAGGGTGGAACAATTAACTATATACAAACATTCTACTGTTTTTTTTTAATGGTAGGACAAGAAATGCTCTTGGACACAACATGCAATGTTAAGCCCCTGAAAGCAGGAGATAGAACTTTCTTGGAACTAGTTGGTAGTTAGTGTAATGTACAGGACATCTAAGTCTTAATTACATCAGGAAGATAATCATCATGTTATGTACCAGTTGAAGCACCAGTGGTGGGATTGCACAAAACCTACTCTCAAAAGGGCACAATGTTAAGCCGGGAAGTGGTTTTGTAGACTCCTATGTGTTCACAATAAAGAGATGGAAGCATGATAAATATGAATTTTGAGACAGGAGGCAAAGTAATTATGGGAGTGAAGTAGATTGTGTGCTGTGGTGTGGAAGGAGAATACCAATTTTTGCTTAAGTAACACTGCATAACAATAGAATAAGCTACCAAAGCATGCAAAGAATCCTGTAACTACTTTACAAATTGTGAAATTCAATCTGCTGGTGAAGCGATCCCAATCAAAAAGTTCACTACATGTCCATCTCACTGAGTGAAAAGTCAGCATAATGAAAAGCATAGAATTCAATTCACTTTTTTTTCATGTTTACATTCTCAGAAGACCTTTGGGGATTTCATTTACTATGAACTAACTAACTTTGCAGACTTCCTTATAAATCAAGATTTTGAATGTTCTCATCATTCTTCAGAACTGTCTGTAGTTGTATACAGTACAGTATTTTTGTTAGAAGAATTCTAATTATATTCAGAAGCAGCTTCTGTGCTGTAGAGTAGACTGTACTATATAAAATTCCTTCCTCTATTAACCCTCCTGGCGGTCTAATTAATTTCACCAGGAGGGAGTGCAGCAGTTTTTTATTTTGTTTTTTTGTTTTTAAATCATGTAGCGAGCCCAGGGCTTGCTACATGATAGCCTTCGGCGATCTCCGATCAGGAAATCCCGTTCAAAGAACGGGATTTCCTGGAGGGTTTTCCCCGTCGCCATGGCGACGGGGCGGGATGACGTCACCGACGTCAGCGACGTCGTGACGTCATTGGGAGTCCCGATCCACCCCTCAGCGCTGCCTGGCACTGATTGGTCAGGCAGCGCATGGGGTCTGGGGATAGCGGCGATCGAGCGCGGGGTGGCGGCAATCGGTGTGCTGACGCAGCTAGCAAAGTGCTAGCTGCATGCAGCAAAAAAAAAAGTAAGCAAATCGGCCCAGCAGCGCCTGAGAAAACTTCCTGCGCGGCTTACCCCGAACTACGTTCGGGGTTACCGCCAGGGAGGTTAAAGTGAAACTCTACTCTTGATAACAAATTGCCATAAACATGTATGAGTGCTACACAATTTTTTTGCAAAATTATGTTAATAGTAATTATCTTTCCATTGTAAGATTCAGCCAGCTATCAATTCCCGAAACTGACTATAAGCGCAACCTGTATAACTTTTCTAGTTTAGTGTCTGTGCTGCACTACTTTTCAGTACACACAATCCACAATGATAAAAAGAGTGGCACTCGCTTCAAAGGGGTAGCGTGCCCAAGCCTCAATGGACCTCTGCACTGTTTGGTCCACGCAGTAGCTGCATACACGAAGGAGACTGGCACTGCAGTAATTATATGCTCTTTTATTGAGAAAAAGTTAAAAGCATAGGGCTATGCGGCGACAGCCCGCTGTTTCTGGTCTTCAGCCTTTTGTCAAGCCGAGATACCCATACAAATACATCACACAGCACATCCTTAAATAGTACCCATGTGACCAGTGCACCAATAAAATCAAATTTCCATCAGCCAATCAACTTACCAGGTTCACAGGCAGACTCAGAGGGAAACTGACAGCCGAACATGTAAATCACTAGACTAACGTTTGGGATTTGCAGCCAACAGAAGCATCCATCCCCGCATGGCTCTCCGCAAGGCTCACCCTTAACCTCATTCTCCATTGGCTAAGCCGCCGCTCATCCAATCTGAACCTCCAGCACAGCATCAAATGATGCTGGTGGGCGTGGCCAGCTGCAGTCACAATACCTACTACAATACCGCTGAGCCACACACAGGAGCTCAGTCATATAAGCGGCCAAAGAAACAACACCTCCGGCCCAACAGGAAGTGTAGCCATGGTGACAAACAACGCTAACTGGCGCCATACACAATTGATTAAATACACTAAGATAAATGAGTTTACCTCCACCGGACTCATGCATTTTTACCATATACTGCAGTCCCCTAAGAGTTCACCTCCTGGAAAGCTGAAAGATCTGAAATAAAGAGCAAAACATAAATATTACACATACAGAATATGCTAACAGCTACAAGTGGCTAAGTACAAAAACCAAGTTCATACTCACGATTAAGACCTCCCTCCCCAATACACCTAATCTTCTAATCCAACCAGCTTCCCTCCTCTGAAGTTCTTTACTCCTATTGAGTTTACCCCTGCAGTTAGGGGAAACCCCATCGATGATCTGTTCTTTCAACTTGGAAACAGTGTGACCACGTTCAGTAAAATGGGCAGAGACAGCTTGTTTCATATCCTTATTTCTAATTGCACTTTTTTGTGAACATATTCTATCCCTCACTTTTTGGGTAGTCATCCCAATATACCCAAGCCCACAAGGGCATTTTAGGTAATACACCACAAAACTGGACTCACATGTATAGATATCCCTAATCTGATATTTGGTACCCTTAGAAGGATGTCTGAACTCTGATACTTTAGTGACAAGGCCACACATGTGGCATCCCAAGCAGGGGAAGGTACCCACTCTCCCCTCCCCCCTTGGTTGTCCTATAGCATGATAAAAAACCTTATCCCTAACGGTAGGGGCTCTGTTAAAAGAGAGGAGCGGTGGGTATCTGAACTCTAGGATCCAGGGGAAGGCATCACTCAACAGATGCCAATGTCTCCTAAAAATATTGCCATTCTCATGGCTACTCATGCTATATGTGGACACAAAAGGGAGACGAAACTGCTTGGTATTCTTGCGGGATTTCGTTTTGGAACCTTCATGTTGGAATACCTGTCTAGGATACCCCCTTTGTCTAAATTTCTTCTCCATATCAGACTGGCGTTCCCTCAAAACATCCTCGTCTGATACAATCTTAGCTAATCTCAAAAACTGTCCCTTAGGGATGGCATTTTTCATATGGGGAGGATAAAAGCTGTCATAGTGCAAAAGAGAATTGTAATCAGTGTTTTTTATGTACAAATCAGAGGTAAGGCCATTTTCTCCTATTCTAATACAAATATCCAAAAAGGAAATCCACTCAGCACTAACATGACTTGTCAATTTTATTTCCACACAGCATTGAGACAAATTATCCTTGAAGGCCTCCAGGGTGAAGTTGGCCCCGCCCACACGCAGAAAATGTCATCTATTTATCTTAGTCAACATCTCGCATGTTGCTGAAATAGGCGACTATTATAGACAAACGCCTCCTCAAAAAGGCCCATATAAAGATTAGCGTACGACGGGGCCAAATTCAACCCCATCATCATGCCTTGTAGATGCTGGAAAAACTCACCTTGAAAGTAAAAATAATAACAGCGCAACAAAACATTCAACAGATCCAAGATGAACAAACGTTGGTCTATAGAGAGATCAATAGAGGTCAATAGCCTCTAGACCCCCATCATGTGGGATGGAGGTGTAGAGGCTCCACATCAAAAGTAACCAAATTAAGGTCCTCCCCTCCTACAACAACATCCTGGATTTTCTGAAAGAATATAGTGGTGTCCTTAAAGTAAGAGTTCAAAGCTGTTACCAAAGGCTGTAAAATCCTGTCAAGGAACTGAGTCAAAGGGACAAAGATCGAACCAGTGCCGGCCACAATGGGTCTCCCCGGTGGACAGCGAAGGTTCTTGTGTATCTTGGGCAAAGTATAAAATGTAGGAGTAAGTGGATTATCCTGAATCAGAAATCTAGCTAAGCCCTCATCAATAATGCCCTTCACTTTCGCTTTATCAACAACGCTTTTAATTCTCCTTTGTATACACATCACAGAATCATCCTGAATCTTAAGATAAACATCTGATGTAGCCTCATAATATGTACTGTCTAGCACTACCACTGCTCCCCCCTTGTCAGCTGGCCGTATGTTAAGTTCAGTTCTTTTTTTGAGATTCTCCAAAGCAAGACGTTCATCCCTTGTGAGATTATATTCCATCCTCTTATTTTTCTGTGAATCTTCCAACTTTTTGGTGAGGACCCCTGTCCCCCTCCTTGTGGGCGTGGCAATCTCCTCTTCGGCCTTAATGGTCTGTTGAACTTTTGTATAGTATTAGCTGGAACCATCTTTTACCAAGAGTATACATAGCCATCTGTATAATCCTGAGAGTCACGATTAAATTTTGATCGCTTGGTTTCCTCAATAGATTTAGTATGTGCAGTGATCTTAATAGACAGCTGATCAATAAAGGATTGCATTTCCTCAGCTGAAAGTATTGCAGTTAGCAGGGTGATGATTGACAATCTTTTCTTCTCCAGTATTGGAAGCTCATCATAAATCCTCTCAATCGTCAAAATCATGGTGTCAAATGCTGCTTTGTTCCAGATCCTCTCAAAGGTAGAACCAAAATTTTGATCACCCAAAAACATAAAGGGGGATACCTGTGAACACAAGGTACGTGGTATCCTCCTAGTATAACAGTACTCAGCTAAAGTCCTTGCATGCATGTCCAGTTCCACCAATTTTTTCTTAAGGAGCTCCAACTCACGTTTGAGAGGTTTAACATCTGGAGTCTGAAGGAACTGTGCATTCTCACCAGCTTTAGCCAATACTCGAGCTGCATGCTCATCTGTTAATGAAAAAGTATCTGGTATATGTCCAGAAGCAATATCCCCCGTGGTGCTCATCCTCTGTAGTGCGTCCACAGACTGTACAATCCACAACGATAAAAAGAGTGGCACTCGCTTCAAAGGGGTAGCATGCCCAAGCCTCAACGGACCTCCGCACTGTTTGGTCCACACAGTAGCTGCATTCACGAAGGAGGCTGTCGGTATGACAGCAGATCTCCGTGTGCCTTTCAGGAGCTGATTTTATTGGCTCCTAACTCTGTGTTCACTGTGAGCCAATCACATTGGATCACTGTGATCAACCAGCTCACGGAGCTCTGTTGTCATACTGACAGCAAAGGAAGAGGGTTTCAGCGACAGAAGAATGGTGCGAAAGGCGAGAGAGAAGGGTCCGAAGCAGTGAGCTCCGTTTTTTTAACCCAGAAGTCTCTGGTCCATAAGGGGCCAGAGACTTCTGGTACTGAAGTGGTCAAATTCTAATAATGTAAGCAACTTAAAACGGACCTGAACACAAAACTTCCTCTCTGCTCTAAAAGATAAGCAACACCATAATAACCTTTAAACAAAAAAAATGTATTTGTTACAGCTGATAGAAATCCTGCAATAAATCTGCAGTGTGTCTACTTCCTGATTTCATAGAAGCAGACATAGGGTTAACATTCTGTGTTTACAAATTAGCTGCTCTGCCAAGGCAGCCATCTGAAACAGCTGAGAGATCAAATTACAGTTGTGATTAGTCACAGATGAGGGACAATTAGACAGGCTAAACTCTAAATACATATAGGGTGCAGTTTTCTATGTTTTCCTTCTGCCCTGTGCAAGAGTTCAGGCCCACTTAAAAAAAAAAATGTGCGTGTCATTAATTATAATTAATGGTATTGCTTATTTCTCATCAAACGTGGAATTTCACTTAAACCCTATTAGCTACAGATGACTTATTACTGGTCCTTTGCTGGTTGCAGACTTCAGGCTCTACCTCACCTGCCTCTGTTCATCCTGCAGTGCCCATGTAGCCTTTCTCCGAACCTGGATACCAACATTGAATTAATATCAAAACTGGGTGACAATGTCTGCAGGTGCAGCCAAACCCTGTATGACTTTCTATCCCTAGCATTGCTTTAGGAACATAGACTTTGGTAATGTTAAGATGCGGTCTCCCACACTTGTGCTTTTTTCCCTCTGTTCCCCATAAGAACATGCATACTTGGCAAAGCTTGAATTGTAACACCATCTTTCATTGTTGTATGGAAATATGGTAGTCGGATCTGAAGCAAGTAATTTGGGCACCAGCAGCCAGGCGGTTAACTTGATGTCGCATAGACCCGCAATGTTAACTGCAACTAAAGCGGCATCCAAATAGTAATTTGGGCACCAGCAGCGCACGATACATACCGGCTATAGAAGGCATAGAAATCAGCAAAGGGAATGTTTAGTGGAAGAAGGTGGTGCTTATATTGGCAGGGAGATCATGGGGAGGGAAAGGGAGGTTAGGTTAGTGTAAGGCATTTGTAGAAAGGGTTAATGCGAAGCAGGTTATTTTGGCACACAGCGCTGAGCACCAAAGCTGGGCGGCGTCATAGCAGCAATAATGTGCTACGTGCCGCGCATAAAGCTAATCGGGGCTCTGGTGGATGTCAGACCCTGAATTACATCCCCCTCTGAGTTGCATCAACTTGGAGGGGGAATAGTAATTAACGCCACCGGGGAGTTTAGCAGCAGCAGGGAGAGCCGTCATTCAGTATGCCCTGCGCCAAGCTGCTCGGCGCCCAAATAAGGTGTGAGGTTAGGAGAAAGTAACATATTGGTAAAAATTACCAATATTCTACAATCAGAAGTAGCTGCTGCCCAAAAGTACAATATCTGTAATTTCACCAATATTCTATTACAGAGTTTTTCCGGTGCTCAAATTAAAGCAGCTCCCTTTTTACACATACACAGTTGGATCCTGCTTTACATACATTGTTTGTACCCACCATTGTTTGGGGAATGCAGGATTTTAAATGACATATGAGCCAGCTGTTTGATATAAAACAGAATCATATAATCTCCAGCTGCAGGGTCCACTAATATCATAATAGCTGTCACTTTTTAGGCCAACACATCAGAAGTTGATGCAAGCTTAAAGAGAATCTGTATTGTTAAAATCGCACAAAAGTAAACATACCAGTGCGTTAGGGGACATCTCCTATTACCCTCTGTCACAATTTCGCCGCTCCTCGCCGCATTAAAAGTGGTTAAAAACAGTTTTGAAAAGTTTGTTTATAAACAAACAAAATGGCCACCAAAACAGGAAGTAGGTTAATGTACAGTATGTCCACACATAGAAAATACATCCATACACAAGCAGGCTGTATACAGCCTTTCTTTTTAATCTCAAGAGATCATTTGTGTGTTTCTTTCCCCCTGCAGCTATCTTCCGCTGAAGTGTCAGGCTGTTTCTTCCTGCAGAGTGCAGACAGCTCTGCCTGTACGTAATTCCTCAGTATGTGAAAGCCCAGCCAGCTCAGAGGAGGATTTATCCAGCTTGTAAAAGATAAGAGAGAAGAGAGAAGCTGCTCTAATCTAAATAATACACAGGCAGTGTGCAGAGAGGGGCCTGGAGGGGGGAGATGCATCACAGAACCACAACACTGAAAAACTTGGCAGCCTTCCAGACACAGGCTGACAAGTCTGACAAGAGAGAGATAAGTTGATTTATTACAGAGATGGTGATAGTAGAACGTGCTGCAGTAAGCCAGAACACATTAGAATAGCTTTTGGAACTTGTAGGATGATAAAAAACAGGATGCAATTTTTGTTACGGAGTCTCTTTAACATGCAGAAATACCCACACCAAGACTTACATTTCAGGAACTGCCTACATTCCACATTGCTGCTCTTTTCTTTTTTTCACACAACCACTTTGTAATTCTTTTGTGAAAAATAATAAAGGATTAACTGGTTACGGATCCTTGCCATGCATACCTATGCCCCGGAAAAACTTAACTTGTGGATCAGGGCCGTAGATATGCATCTTTACTTGTCTAACTCGCCACTGCCAATTGTCCACGTATACACGCTCGCCTCCATCACCGCCCTGCTGGTCTGTGATCGGTGAATGTAACCATGTGTTCCCAAAGCCAATCAAATTGCCTGTAATGTATGAGCAACGGCTTTAGCAAGATGCCGATGGTCTTTTAGAAAATGAAAGTAAAAAACACATACACAACATGTCTGTGTTCTGTTCAGAGTACACAAGTATAACGTGGGGAAATATATTGGACAAATAGTAAAAATACACTTACATACACTAAAATACATAAAAAAAAAACACTAAACAATAGTGACAACATTTTAAAAAAAGTACATAAATAGTTACCTTAGGGACTTTTTTAATGTGTATGTCATGAGTGTATTTTTGCAACTAAGGGCTTGTAATTATTTATATAGTATACACAAACAGAAACCTCTATTTCCAAATAAAATTTTGTCACCATACATTGCACTAGGGACATAACTTAAATGTTATTATAACCAGGGCAAATGGGCAAATACAATGTGTGGGTTTTATATACAATAGCACTTTTCATTTTTAAACTATAATGGCTGAAAACTGAGAAATAAGGATTTTTTTCATGTTTTTCTTCTTATTCCCTTTAACCACTTCACCACTGAGGGGTTTTACCCCCTGAGCACCAGAGCAATTTTCACCTTTCAGCGCTCCTTCCATTCATTCGTCTATAACTTTATTATTACTTATCGCAATGAAATGAACTACATCTTGTTTTTTTCGCCACCAATTAGGCTTTCTTTAGGTGGGACATTATGCCGAGAATTATTTTTTTCTAAATGTGTTTTAATGGGAAAATAGGAAAAATGTGGGGAAAAAAATAATTATTTTTCAGTTTTCGGCCATTATAGTTTTTAAATAATGCATGCTACTGTAATTAAAACCCATGAAACGTATTTGCCCTTTTGTCCCGGTTATAAAACCATTTAAATTATGTCCCTATCACAATGTTTGGCGCCAATATTTTATTTGGAAATAAAGGTGCATTTTTTTCAGTTTTGCGTCCATCCCTAATTACAAGCCCATAGTTTATAAAGTAACAGTGTTATACCCTCTTGACATAAATATTTAAAAAGTTCAGTCCCTAAGGTAACTATTTATGTATTTTTTTTAATTGTAAATTTTTCAATTTTTTTTTAATTACAAAAAAAAAAAAAATGGGGAGTGTGGGAGGTAATGAGTTAATTTTATGTGTAAAAGTCATTTATTTGTATGTGAAAAATGTGTAGGGTGTAGTTTACTATTTGGCCACAAGATGGCCACAGTAACTTTTTGTTTTAATGCGACCTCCAAGCTTCCTTCCGGAAGCTTGGAGGAAGAATAAGGAGGCTGGACACGTGAGTTTTTTCTCACAATGATCGCGCTGCCCATAGGAGAGCAGCTGATCATTGCGGGGCTTAGATCAACGAACGGGAATGGATTTTCCCGTTCATTGATCTCTGGGCGAGCGGGCGGCGGCGTGTTTACTAGCGGCGGGCGGCGTGTTTACGAGCGGGAGCGCGGGCAGCGTCGGGAACGCGGAAAGTACGTGTTTCTCCATCCCTGGTTTTTAAAGGATGGAAAAAGGGGCGGAGAAATACGTACGCGCGGGGGTAAAGTGGTTAAAATGCATAAGAGATAAAATAACTCTTAGTAAAAAATACTAAAAGAAAGCCTTATTTGTAGCGAAAAATATATAGATCATTTCCATGTGATAAGCAGCAATAAAGCTATTGGAGAATGAATCATATGAGTGAAATGTGAAAAATGCTGTGGTTTTTATGGGGAAATAACCTATGGTAAGGAAATGGTTAAACTCCTGGAGGCCTTACCATTTTTTGTTACATATTTGTATTACTTAAAAACAACACTGGCAGACCAAAAGAAAGAGGAGGGGAAGTGGTGACAGATGTGGATTGGTAGGGAGAAGATATCTTCAGTACAAGCAAGCTGTAACAGGGCTTCACAGACTGCAAGAGGCCAGGCATGCCTGAAATTTCTTAAACATGGCAGGCATTTTTGATGCAGTACAAACTTATGCAACAGTTGACTGATTGCTGCTCCTGGCTATAATCCCATTCATGCAGAACGCTAATATTGTAACAAGAAGGAGGCGTTTCCTTGGCAAGTTTATTTATGGAGCTGCTGCAAGTGGTGAGAGTCATAGAACAGGACATAGCTAAGCAGCATTAATCCAGCTAACTAGTTTTCACTACAGGGTTTACTGGTGCTTTATTGAGCTTAGCGCAGCCTTAAAAGAAACCTGAAAGGGGCACTATGACGAAAAATTTTAAAATTTAAAATATGTGCAAACACCTACAAATAAGAAGTATGTTTTTTTCAAGAGCAAAATGAGCCATAAATTACTTTTCTCCTATGTTGCTGTCATTTACAGTAGGTAGTAGAAATCTGACAGAAGCAACAGGTTTTGGACTAGTCCATCTCTTCATAGGGGATTCTCAGGGATTTATTTATTTTCTAAAGCACTTAGTGAATGGCAGTTGCTCTGTCCAACTGTGTAGCTAGCAGGGAAGCTGGCCATCATCATTGTTTAAATCCTTTTTAGGGAATATCTTTATAAAGAATACAAGCCTTGCTAAGAATTGCCTTTGAAGAGATAGACTAGTCCAAAATCTGTCACTTCTGTCAGATTTCTACTACCTACTGTAAGTGATAGCAATATAGGAGAAAAGTAATTTATGGCTCATTTTACTCTGGAAAAAACTTACTTCTTATTTGTCTGTTTGCACATATTTTACATTTTACAGTGTTTCGTTATAGTGCCCCTTTAAGTGACATGTCACAGTTACTAACTGTCCCTCACAGCAGCTCACAATCTAATCCCTACCATAGTCATATTTCCAATGTATTCAAGGGCCATTTTTTAAGGGAAGCCAATAAATGTATATGTATATTTTTGGGATGTGGGAAAAAAACACATGCAGATTTAATACCCATTCTATCTCTGTGTTTTTAATGGTTTCCTTAAAAGTAAAGGTGCTGGCTGGATAGTGTAATGGTTAAGGGCTCTGTCTCTGACACAAGAGACCTGGGTTTGAATCTCAGCTCTGCCTGTTCAGTGTGCCAGCACCTATTCAGTAGGAGACCTTCGGCACGTCTCCCTAACACTGCTACTGCCTATAGAGCGTGTCCTAGTGGCTGCAGCTCTGGTGCTTTGAGTCCGCCAGGAGAAAAGCACAATATAAATGTTCTGTGTTTGTTTGTTTGTAAAATACCTCTTTGGCTTTGCTTGTGTATACAAATAAGTTTTATTTAGGCCAGTTTTACAATTGAAATGTGCATATGTGGTACGATGCCCTTTGTCCACTGCATCACAATGCAATGCACAAAACCACAAACATATGACCCTGCAGTAGAGAGCGCTGGCAGGGTTATATGCATTGCACCGCCCTCGCCCAGTGACACACTTCTGGCGCAACAAGACGCGTTAAGTGTGCTAGGCCCCATTGCCTCGCATTGCCATTGTGTTACTCTGCTGTAAAACAGGGTAACGCAACGCAGGTTTTTAATGCAAGTGTAAAAGTGGCCTTCATTTTCAGACTTCACATTGTTTTCCCTGTTTATTTTAGAAGAGAAAGGGAAAAAGAAGGGTTGTTTAACCACTTACCCTTCCCCGGGATGTGTATCTACGTCCCTGCAAAACAACACTACAGCTCGCAGGGACATAGATAATGGTCCCTTGCCATTGCACACTCCCACTCGCTCCAGCACTCGTTCTCGCCGACGATCCTTAGAGAGTAGATCAATATATGGGAATACATAAATTAGTTACCTTAGGTACTGAACTTTTTTAATATGTATGTCAAGAGTGAATATTACTGTTGTTTATTAAATTATGGTCTTGTAAATAAAGAGGGACGCAAAACTGAAAAGTTGCACCTTTATTTCCAAATAAAATATTGGCACCATACATTGTGGTATGGACATAATTTAAGCAGTGTAAAAACCGAGAAAAATGGGCAAATAAATATGTGGGTTTTAATTATGGTAGCATGTATTATTTTAAAGAGACACTGAAGCGAAATAAATTATGATATAATGAATTGGTTGTGTAGTACGGATAATTACTAGAACATTAGTAGCAAAGAAAATATTCTCATTTTTATTTTCAGTTACATGCGCACTGGCGGCAGCGGCAGAAAAAAGACCTAGAGCCCGTTTTTAAACGGGCTTGGGTCTACTAGTTCTCTTATATGTGCAGTTTACACACTACTCAGCATTCTAAATGATATTACAGAGCAGGCTAGTGAACAAACAGTAACAGTGCCAGACACTTGAGATGATAAGCTTCAGAAGACAGAGCTCTCTGCCACTCGTGGCAAGTCGTGGAGCTCAATGGTTCTTTTGCATAGCTAACAACTGGAGTTTCTTATCTCATCCTGTATTGGAAACAATATTAGACTCATATCTCTGCTGCTAATGTTTTATTTCTTAAAACTTTATTTGTTAAAACTATAATGGCCAAAAACTGATAAATATTTTTTTTATTTTTTCATATTATTCCCATTAAAGGGGCACTGTGGCGAAAAATTGTAAAATTTTAAATACCTATATGCAAACACATACAAATAAGAAGTATGTGTTTTTCCAGAGTAAAACGAGCCATAAATTACTTTTCTCCTATGTTGCTGTCACTTACAGTACAAAGTCCACAATCGTCACCGCACCGATGGATTGCAATAGATGTGCTGAAATCGTCTTTGGAGTCACAAGACAAGGCAATGTAGATTCTTCAGATTCGCACCATCTAAAGTTCTTTATTAAGTAATGCTCATTAAAATGTTACATCATAAAATATATGTGGGTATCTGTGCAGTAGATGACGCACAGGCGTTTCGGGCTGCCTCAGTCCTTTTTCAAATCATGACAGACCCACACCAAACGCCTGTGCGTCATCTACTGCACAGATACCCACATATATTTTATGATGTAACATTTTAATGAGCATTATTTAATAAAGAATTTTAGATGGTGCGAATCTGAAGAATCTACGCTGTCACTTACAGTAGGCAGTAGAAATCTGACAGAAGCGACAGGTTTTGGACTAGTCCATCTCTTCATAGGATATTCTCAGGGATTTATTTATTTTCAAAAGCACTTAGTGAATGGCAGTTGATCTGTCCAACTGCCAAAAAAATGTGTAGCGAGCAGGGAAGCTGGCCAGAATCATTGTTTAAATCCTTATTAGGAAATATTTTTTATAAAGTATAAAAGCCTTGCTGAGAATCCCTTATGAAGAGATGGACTAGTCCAAAACCTGTTTCTTCTGTCAGATTTCTACTACCTACTGTAAGTGACAGCAACATAGGAGAAAAGTAATGTATAGCTCATTGTACTCTGGAAAAACATACTTCTTATGTGTCTATGTTTGCACATATTTTAAATTTTACAATTCTTCGCCATAGTACCCCTTTAAAATGCAGTTATATTATAATTCTTACCAAAAAGTACCACCCAAAGAAAGCCTAATTGATGATGAAAAAACAATGTATAGATCATTTCAGTGTGATAAGTACTGATAAAGTTACTGGTGAATGAATGGGTGCAGTGCTAAAATGTAAAAATTGCTCTGGTGTTTAAGGGGAAAAACCCTTGGAGGTAAAGTGGTTAATGGGTCAGTTGCCTGCTGCAAACATTTGTGGGTTGGCTACAGGTATAGGAACTACAGTACTAGCAAAGCAGATAGCGGGTCTGTTGAAGTCTTCGGGTCTGAAAACACATCTCTATAATGTCCTCCCAAATTGTTCTGTGAGCAGAGAGCACACATTTTACTGAGCAATGTTCTTAGTTATAATTTGCCTTTGAAAAAAAAAGGATGTTTGTAGAAAATACTGCATGTCACGTATCAGCATGCATTATAGTTATAAAGCCATCAGGAAGCTAATTGTTCTGTGCAACCTGTTTTGTCTGATAATATATTCTTTACCTATTGCACAAAGTTCTAAATATGAAAATCCAGATGAAAGGAATATATTTCACGTCTGTATGATCCCTGTGGTAATAATAGTAGGTAACAGTGTTAATGTTTAGCTTTCTTCTGTATCCTGATGTACTTGATCTAAATACAAGAATATGCATTTTTAAAACTTATAAAATATGCATTTTTAAAACTTGAACTCATTTATATAACAAAAATAAATCCAAAAATTATAACAGGCAAATTTAGGTTTTCAAACTTTGTTTAATCTGAATCATAGTTTTTGTCAGCTCAAGAAAATTGTTCAGTTATGAGTGTAGAGATAATGTTTACATTAAAACTGTTATTTTACTCCTTGCATTATATGTATATTGGGGATTATGCATGATTTGCATCTGTATACATATCACAACACAGAACAAACCCAGAACATTTATATCACGCTTTTCTCCTCGCGGACTCAAAGCGCCAGAGCTGCAGCTACTAGGACGCACTCTATAGGCAGTTGCAGTGTTAGGGAGACTTGCCTAAGGTCTCCTACTGAATAGGTGCTGGCTGACTGACAGGCAGAGCCGATGATTTATGTTATATCAGCGTGGACATGATAGATTGTCTATTCAAAAATATATTCCCTGTAGTATGTATTATGAGGCAATAGTGTGACAACATAGTATTTAAAGAGTTCTAAATAGCTTGTACATCAACTGCAAAAAAGTTACTGTGTGGACCTGAAGCCACTAACACCACTAGTAATATGAGTCTCATGGTAGCAATCTGTAATAAGAAGTAATAAGAAGTGCTTTTCATTCCCATGTTATGCTATGTACACACATTACATTAAACTCAGTTTGGATAGCCAATAAATGCTGCCTTGGGCAAGAATCTAGCAAGTATCTAGCCCCCATTGTCACCCAAAGATCCAGCATGGCGACCTCCTAGTGCATTATTCAGCCCACTCACCCCGACTGCATGAGCCGTGCATTGTCCTTCCGCCTTCACCATAAATAGTAGCAGGTGCTTCGCTAGCCTGCAGGCTAGTGACACGTCTATACAGTGTTGGGCCCTAAACTGCTACCCAAGCGATCCTGATCTTTGCTGTTTTTGTACATGTGTATGAGGTTTTAGAATGCCTCTAACCAGACTAAAAGCCATGTTATTTACTTCACCCATTAGACAGATCATTTGGGTACACAGAGCATGCATCCATTTGAATGTGTCACCACTAACCTCTACCTCAAGGTCATAGGAAGTATGGGAAGGGGAAAGGTGTTTAAGAGAAATTTAAACCACAGTTGTCGAACTCCACTTCTCAAGGGCCAAGGCCCTCACACAGCTCAGATTAATTGATGGGACTTAATCAGGGAAGGTGTGGCTCATCTAGTAGAACACACTTCTACATTTCTCTGTCCATCCTAAACATTGGTATGGATATGGCCCTCAAGAAATGGAGTTTAACAAGTGTTATGTACACCCTTCTCACCAGACATATTTAGAGTGGCCTGAGGTTTGGCAGAGAGCACAATTTGGCAGAGGTTTGGCAGACAGCTTTAAGTATTTCAAGAATTTTAATTATACTAGTAATACAGTCTTAAAATTCATTGGCCTCAATTCTGGTGGCTATGTGAGGTAAATATTTTTTTGTAGGTAAAATACCTCATGCTGTAATTTCCTCTTTTTTTTTTAGCAATTCTGAAAGATTTTTTTCCATTTCCGAACATGAGGTAAAACATGAGGTAAATGCATAAAGTGAGGTAAATCATAAGGTATTTCAGCAGTAAGCATGCAGTAAATAAATAATAGTAGTCTTTAACCACCCTGGCGTTCTATTAAGATCGCCAGGGCGGCTGCGGGAGGGGTTTTTTTTTAATAAAAAAAACTGTTACATGCAGCCAACTGAACATTGGCTGCATGAAAGCCCACTAGAGGGCGCTCCGGATGCGTTCTTCTGATCGCCTCCGGCGATCAGAAGTAACAAGAAAGGCCGCAATGAGCAGCCTTCCTTGTTTTGCTTACCTCGTCGCCATGGCGACGAGCGGAGTGACGTCATGGACGTCAGCCGACGTCCTGAGGTCAGCCGCCTCCGAACCAGCCCTTAGCGCTGGCCGGAAATATTTGTTCCGGCTACGCTGGGCTCAGGCGGCTGGGGGGACCCTCTTTCGCCGCTGCACGTGGCGGATCGCCGTGGTGTGGCGGCGATCAGGTAGCACACGCGGCTGGCAAAGTGCCGGCTGCGTGTGCTGCTTTTTATTTGAACAAAATCGGCCCAGCAGGGCCTGAGCGGCAGCCTCCGGCGGTAATGGACGAGCTGAGCTCGTCCATACCGCCCAGCAGGTTAATTGTCTTCCATAAGTTAGGATAGTCTTTGGAAGAGGTTTTTTTTTTATTTTATTTTTTTCAGGGGGGAAGGTATATTTGATTATGTAGCAACCTATGAAAAGTATATTTATAGGCATCTCTTATCAAAAAAAAAAATCCAGTAAAAATTAGTAAAGTTTTATTTCTACTAGTCTTTTCTA
Organism: Hyperolius riggenbachi; assembly: GCF_040937935.1. Classification (NCBI taxonomy): domain Eukaryota; kingdom Metazoa; phylum Chordata; class Amphibia; order Anura; family Hyperoliidae; genus Hyperolius; species Hyperolius riggenbachi. The sequence goes on from NC_090650.1 coordinate 218,048,283, forward strand.
TTACACAGCCTGAATAGGAACGACAGTAAAACAGCAATAGTAACTCCACTAAAAACTGCAAAATGCATACAAATTGACTTTACCTACAGGTACAGGCAGGTCTTAAACTGATCAGTAAATTATGTGCTAACATTATTATTATTATTATTTAGTATTTATATAGCGCCGACATATTACTCAGCGCTGTACAGTGTATATATATATATCTTGTCACTAACTGTCCCTCAAAGGAGCTCACAATCTAATCCCTACCATGGCCATATGTCTATATTATGTAATGTAAGTACTGTTGTCTAGGGCCAATTTTTTTTTTTTTTTTTTTTAGGGGGAGCCAATTAACTTATCTGTATGTTTTTGGAGTGCCCAGAGGAAACCCCTGCAGACACGGAGAGAACATACAAACTCTTTGCAGATAGTGCCCTGGCTGGGATTCGAACCAGGGATTTCGAACCCTAATTTCCACGAAAGAAGCTATTTTTGGTAAAATTAATTCAAATTACCTCATAATTTACTTCATGAGGTAAAACATGACTAAAACCTACAAGAATTGTTACATGACATTACCCCATGAGGTAAATTACCTCACATGAGGTAATTTGTTTGATAACCCTACCAGAATTGAGGTATCTTTACAAAACACTTCTATGTGCCTGAAATCATCATTCGTGTTTATTACTTCCAGACTCCCTGCTGATGACCTGATGCAGGCTGTAGATTTTGTCTTGTTAGCAGGTTGCTGGATTCTCTGTAAGACTGGGACTCAGGAGGTATGTCTTTTACTCTTTTGCATACAGTTACATTGGAAACAGAATCCTGTTAATTGAAACCATTTCTAATGCTTTTCCAAACTTCCTATGACCAGAAGGTACAGGATACAGAAGATATTTTGCTTCTGCAGCGGGGATCCAGTTTGTAAAGAATAACTTAACTCAGTACTGAGACTATAAGGGATCAGGTATGTATACTGTATGTATGGATATGGTCTTTCCTTCATGGGAAGTTGGGAATAGTTTCTCTTATAGACTGAGTTGCACAGACTCATTTGAGGCTTACATAGTAGCTTGTCACTCAGTAGCCCTTTATCATATTGAAATATTACCTGATTAGTATGGAATCTTCATCTGTACAGAGAAGGTTGGGTCAGTAGGTGTGATCTCTCAGTGGTGATCACAGCCTTACTCTGTATCCAAAAAAGGACAGGCATGTAGGCATGGATAACACATACATTTTGTTTAATATCCATGCAAAGCCAGTGAAATTAACCACCACCACGCAAGAGACAGCAGAATCCATCTGCCTAGTGACACCTAAAACGCTTGTTCCCCATTTTGTAGTGAGTTCCTTACTTTTGCCAGTGCATTGCATCACTTGAAAAGGAGCCTAAAGGTGGCCACACACGATACAATAAAATGATCCGATTTTCAGCAATTCGATAAAAACGATCGGATCTCCCTTTTTCTTAGATTTTTATCGATCTGGAATGCCAGATATTTTTCTTCAATCTTTCTAAAGATTGCCAATTTATTAATATACACACCCTAGCAATTTTGTCAGAGTATCCAATCATTTTTATCATAATTGGGGAAAAATTTAACATACGTGTGTGGTACATTGGTCAGATTTTTGAAATGTTACAATCAGTCAGAAAAACTGATTGCAATTCTTAAATTGAACAGATATTTAAAAAATTGTATGGTGTGTGGCCACCGTAAAGAGAACCTGTACTGAGTAAAAATATTTAAAATAAACGCATGAGGTAACTTCAAATGAACATTGCATAGTTACCTTGCCATCAGTTCCTCTCAGAAGCTCACCATTTTCTTCTGACAATATTCCCTTCCAGTGCTGACAATACTTTGTCAGATCTGAAATATATCAGTTGCTGTCAGTAAAATATCAGTTGCTGTCAGTTATAGCTGAGAGGAAAACTGATGTACCAGGTAATGTCCATGTTTCCCTATGGCTCAAGTGGGCGATGTTACAATTTAACTGTGTGCTGACCAGAAAGCTGTTATGGGTAATAGCCATTTTCAAAATGGAGGACAGAAAATTCCCCTGATCACAGTGAACAAATAGGACGCGGGACAGGAGAAAGACACTGAGGAGTAGACTACACGGAAGGTAAGTATGACTTGTGTATATTTATTTTGAATTTTTATTTTCAGTTCAGGTTTTCTTTAAGAGAGACCAAAATGTACTGGTGCAGTCACAATATGCAATGTATCAAAGGTGGTGCACACAAACAGTAAATTATTACTATTATTGATTTATAAAGCGCCAAAATATTCAGTGGTGCTGTACAAAGTAAGAAACAAACATGGGGTACAAAATAATACAGACAATGGTGCACACCAATATACAAAATACAGAAATGGTACGAAATACAGAAACAGTGCAATATACAGAGTTAGTAGTACAGTGACAAAATTAATATGAATAAATGTGTAACAAATTCCAAAACACAAAAGGGAGCTAGTCTACTTTAGGGGACCCACCGCAAATCCCCATAGAGAATTTCACCTGGGCTGCAAAACGGAACAAATGTCTTCCGTTTGCTTGTTTAAACCTTCACAGGCCTTATATCCCTGGGTAGCTAAGCAGGTCCTCTAACGAATTTTGCGGTTTCGGTCAAAAAAAAGTTGGAACTGACTGTACAGGAGCCGCCGAACGGCCGCAATTTCGGGTCCGTCAGCCATCTTTGTTCTGCTCTGCAGGTCGTTTCTTCCTCCTCATTGGAGGGATTGTTAGGTGGGGGCGTGCCAGCTTCTGTCGGCAGCTAACGAACCCTCCAATGAGGAGAAAGAAAGGACCTGCACAGCAGAAGGAAGATGGCCGACGGAACCGAGATGAAGGCCGTTCGGCGGCTCCTACACAGCCCATTTCAACTTTTTTTGGACCGAAAACCTCACAGTTCGTTACAGGATATGCTTACCTATCCGTGGGTATAAGGCTTGTGGGGGTTTAAACAAGGTGAAAGCGGACATTTGTTCCGTTTCTGCAGACCAGCTGAAAGTGTCTATGGGGATTTGCGGTGGGTCCCCTAAAGTAGACTAGCTCCCACAAAAGGGTGAGAGAGCCGTGCCCTTGCCAGTTTACAATCTAAAAGAATGGGGGGGGGGGGAACAAGAGGTAGCGTAGTATACAATATTCCTACCTAGAGGCAGTGTGGTTTAGGTTATTTATTAGGAGAACAACTTGGCCAGAGGTGAAAAGGGGAACTGGCCTAGGTTTGGCAGTTAATAAACTGCCTAAACTTGCAGGTCTGACCAAATCTGGCATAAGCTGTACTTTGCACAATATGGTTGCAACATGAGCCTAAAGTAGCACCTAAAATTGCCCATAGAGTGGTTGCCACCCAACCATGCAGTTGTCTGAGGACTAACTTACTACGTGTTAGTCTATCCTTTAAACTTTGTGTTCATTGATACGAAACACAAGGGGGTAGATCACGCTTACCATCCATTAGCTTATCTTGTTTGATAATCTACCAATAATATTCTTAATCAAGGTTTTCATCTGATCATACATTGGAGAGTAGGTAAAATATATCTTGAGAGGTGCTTGTAGTGGTGGAAAGCAGATCTCCTCTATCCTGATCTGCCATTCTTTGAAAACCTCTCTGGATTACTTTTGTTTATAGACCCTCTTACTGACTGTAGGGGAGGCTATTAATGGTGGTGGGAAGCTGGAAGCATGGAGTAAAAAATTAACAGCTGTCTGCTTATTATTTGTATTGGTCAGTAACACACCACCTTGGATAAAAATGTTTAAACCAAAAAAAATCAAGTTGATACACTGCATAAACTCCTCAAATTCTTCAAATTCTTGCTTTTACCCCTCCAATACCATCAAGATGTCATCAGTGTAACAGGTCCTGAGTTTTATCCGGTCCAGGAACCGTTCCTAGATTCATAGATGTAAGAGGCCAGCAAAGCTAGGGGGCACATGGGGTCCCCATCGCTGTGGTACCACTGCTGGTCAAAAAGGAACAAGTTCCTAGTCAAGACAAACTCCAGACCCATCAAAACAAACCAGCGTAAAGCCTCATCTTCTATAAAAGAGGTAAAAAAAATGTCCAATCTCATTCAGACTATCTCCATGACAGATACAGCTATATAAGGAGACCACATCAATAGATACAAAATGGTAGAAAAGCTGCCATTCAAACTCACCCACTATTTTGAGTTCTTCCAAAGTGTCACTTACACGAGGGTATAGACCTGTGAGAAAACGTGGAAAAGCCGCCGCGTCTGCTGAAAGCAAGGCGGCTGATTCCGCGTCCAACGCGGCGGTTTGCACGCGTAGGCACGCGTCTGGTAGTGTGGCAGAACGCGGAAAAGCCGCCGCATGTTCTAATAGCAAAGCGTCTGTTTCCGCGTCCAAGGTGGCAGTTTGTACGCAGCAGCGTGCCTTTGGAGTGGCTGTGTCTGTTAGTCCACATAGATGGATGAAGAGCTATGCGCGCGCGGGCCAGAAGTCAGGACCTTTATACCAGCAGGGGAAGTGTCAGCTGATCAGGACGATTAGCTGATTCCTGCTGGACTCATGATTGGCTGAGTGGCTTGGGCGGGGCAGCAGTGTTCAGCTACTATATATTCTGCTTGCTTGTCAGTTGCTGGTTGTCTGCCATTGCAAACACTTTGTGGAAGCATTCAGACCATAGTCAGATCCTTACAGTGTGTTTGAACCAAGAGGACTTGGGAATTCACACTGAGCCAGATTACTTTGTACTGTTTATTTGTTAGACCAGTTCCAGGGTGTTGAGATCAAGGCCCTCACACCCAAGATTAGGAATCTGTGTTATCATTCTGTTATACCTCAGACTAGTTCCAGGGTGTTGATGATCAAGGACCTCACACCCAAGATTAGGGAACTGTATTGTCTTTGTGTTATATTCCAGACTAGTTCCAGGGTGTTGACGATCATGGACCTCACACCCAAGACTAGGGAATTGTATTATATTTTATGTTATGCTCCAGACTAGTTCCAGGGTGTTGTGACTATGGACCTCACACCCAGACTAGGATTGTGCTATTACTGTATTACATTAGCCCAGTCCAGGGCAATACCTTTCATATTAGCTGCAGGGCTTCCTGCAACCCAGCCTCGATCCCTCGCCCAGGGGTCCACAGGCTACAGGAATATCACCCACAGTCAGGGGTGAATTCCTCAGGAGTCTTGGGCCGCCAGCTCCTCTGGTGGTCTCCACTCAGAGTTGTTACTGTTGCACCAAACACTCTCACTATTCTGGTATCCAGAGGTTAGCAATACATCTGTATTATCGCTGATTCTGCAGATCATCGATAATCAGGCATATATCTGCGTTCTTGGTGGTGCTGCAGATCGCCAAGAATCAGATACTCTCTGCGTGCTGACACCAATCGTTACAAGACCTCAGCAATGGCCTGTTAGAGGTTCATTTAACCTCCTTGGCGGTATGAAAAATACCGCCAGGAGGGAGCGCAGCAGTTTTTTTTAAAAAAATTTTTTTTTTAATCATGTAGCGAGCCGAGGGCTCGCTACATGATAGCCGCTGCTGAGCGGCATCCCCCCGCCCGCTTCGATCGCCTTCGGCGATCTCCGATCAGGAAATCCCGTTCATAGAACGGGATTTCCTGGAGGGCTTCCCCCGTCGCCATGGCGACGGGGCGGGATGACGTCACCGACGTCACTGACGTCGGGACGTCATTGGGAGTCCCGGGCCACCCCTCGGCGCTGCCTGGCACTGATTGGCCAGGCAGCGCTGGGGTCTGGGGGGGGGGGGGGGGGGCGCGCGCCGCAGCAAATAGCGGCGATCGGGCGGGGGCCGGCGGCGATCAGAGTGCTGGCGCAGCTAGCAAAGTGCTAGCTGCGTCCAGCAAAAAAAAAATTATGAAAATCGGCCCAGCAGGGCCTGAGCGGCACCCTCCGGCGGCTTACCCCGTGTCACACACGGGGTTACCGCCAGGGAGGTTAATGAACCAATAGGACAGTGTGATGGGTTCTCCAAAGTTTTGTGTACCTTGGAATTACAATACCACACTGCCGTACTTTCCCAGGTTTGAAATTTTCCTTAGAATTTTCAGGTAATTTTCAGTTTAATTATGCTGTGTTATTAAAATGTAGGCCTATTGGGGTAACTTTCCTTTTGTTGGTTTGATGTCTGCATTTCCGCTACTCGACTAACACCGGACCATACTTCACTTGCATACAATACTATCTGAATAATCTAATCAAAAATATGGTAGTTCACTAAAAATTGTACTGTTAATGGCCACCTTTAGGGTTGCAAATGTTTGCCACCTAATACCACACTTTATTATACATATCTGTACTGGCCACATAGGTGGCTCACTTCAGTGTTCTTCAGTGTTGTCTAGCCTGGAGAATGTTAGTAGATCCAGACTCATATGTAATTCACTTTTTTTCCTGATTTATCTCCTAGGAGATACTTTTTAATCTTCTTTTTTAAAGGATAACGGAGGTGACATGATGAGATAGACATGGGTATGTACAGTGCCTAGCACACAAATAACTATGCTGTGTTCCTTTTTTCTTTCTCTGCCTGAAACAGTTAAACATCAGGTATGTAAGTGGCAGTTCCTGTCTGAGTCAGACTACAGTGTGACCCTCACTGATAAGAAATTACAACTATAAAACACTTTCTTAGCAGAACATGGCTTCTCAGAGCAGGAAAAATATAAAAACGATAAATAGTTCATCGATTTTAGCACTCTTCAATGAATGTGTCATTAAAGGATACCACGACTGACATGTGGCATAATGAGATAGACATGGGTATGTACAGTGCCTAGCACACAAATAACTATGCTGTGTTCCTTTTTTTCTTTCTCTGCCTGAAAGAGGTAAATATCAGGTATGTAAGTGGCTGACTCAGTCCTGACTCAGACAGGAAGTGACTACAGTGTGACCTTCACTGATAAGAAATTCCAACTATAAAACACTTTCCTAGAAGAAAATGGCTTCTGAGAGCAAGAAAGAGATACAAAAAGGGGGAAATTCTTATCAGTGAGGGTCACACTGTAGTCACTTCCTGTCTGAGTCAGGACTGAGTCAGCCACTTACATACCTGATATTTACCTCTTTCAGGCAGAGAAAGAAAAAAAGGAACACAGCATAGTTATTTGTGTGCTAGGCACTGTACATACCCATGTCTATCTCATTATGCCACATGTCAGTTGTGGTATGTATCCTTTAAGCAAAAACAATAAAACAGTAAAAACTTAAAAGCAGATAAAAATATAAATTAAACTGTGTAATATCTTAAAAAGTCATTTTAGGAGGAACAGGATAGAAACAATTGTTTATTTCATTTGTTTATTTTAACCTTGGTGTCCTTTAAAATGGCTTTTCAGCACTCTGCAATTGAAAAATTAGTAGGTGAAACAGTCTGTCAAAATTATTCTGAGTGTTTTCTTGCTTGCTTGTGGCTTGAAAGGAATTTTATCCTTAAGGCGTGAAAATATCACCTAGGAGAAAACTCAGGAAAAAAAGTGAATTACATATGGGCCCCAAGTGTTCTTCTAAATCCAAGTTCATATCCAACAATACTTAAGGGGCCCATACACTTAACGATTTTCCCGCCGATATACAGCAGATTCAATAACTGTGATCAGCAGGTTGGGAGTGCGTCGATAGCGGCGTTCGAATGTCCGATGACTGACGCTAGCGGCAATACATTACCTGATCCGGCCGGCGCGTATCCCCACTGTCACCGCTGCTCCTTCTCCACTTGGCTCCGGCAGGCTTCACTTCTTCCTGTCCCGATGGGAAGTTTAAATTAGAGGGTAAGCGCCCTCTACTGTTTTAACTTCCCGGACAGGAAGTACTGTGAAGCTGCAGGCCTGGAGCCCAGAGCGGAGAAGAAGACAGCGGAGACCGGCCAGATCAGGTAATGTATGCAGGGGGGACGGCGGCAGCTTCACAGATGGTGAACCGATTTCATGCTGAAATCGATTCACAATCTGTGTGCAGTAAAGGCAGCCATACGATCCCTCTCTGATCAGATTCGATCAGAGAGGGATCTATCTGTTGGTCGATCTGATGGCAAATCGACCAGTGTATGGCCACCTTTAGACCACATTGCTGAAACACCAACAATGCTCTACTTTTTTGATGGAAACTGATAATTCACCACAACACATTCCTTTGATATTTTACACTTTTCGTGGGACAAGGACACTCCTTGACACATTGGACATCGAAAAAATTTTATTTGCTTGCATGTTCCCAAACCCTTGGGTTATTTTTAACTTAGGTTAGGGAGGGGCCTGAGAGAAGTCAGCACGCTGTGTGGATGCCAATGTGTATTGCAATGAATGGAACTGATGTCTCTCTCTTAAAGGACCTCTTTCGTGAATAAGGAAAAAAATAAAAAGTGGTTTATGCCTAACTCCAATTGGAGTCAAGTCCTGGGGCTCTAATTTGCATGAGATCGCGTGCGCGCCCATCTCATGCTCGGAGGGTGGAGCTCCGCCCCCTCTTCAGTCTATTGCCGCTCGGGAGACTGTTAGACGGCGTGATCGCCGTCTATTTACTTGTACAGCGCTGTGATCGGCAGCAGCGCTGTACTGGGGACAGCTGTGTGACACAGCTGTCCCCTCCTGAGGCTGCACAGTGATCGGCTGTCATAGGCTGAAGACTATGACAGCTGATCATGCTGATTGGCTGGCGGGGGGAGGGAGGGAGCGGAGGACAGCACAAAAAAACAAGCATATTTTATTAAAAAACGAGCACCAATATTTATATTTTTAAAAAAAGTAAGACGGGGGGGGGGGGGTGATCAGACCCCACAAACAGAGAGCTCTGTTGGTGGGGAGAAAAGGGGGGGTGGAAATCACTTGTGTGCTGTGTTGTACGGGCCTGCAGCTATGCCTTAAAGCTGCAGTGGCCCATTTAGTTAAAATTGCCCTGGTCTTTAGGGGGGTTTACCACTGCAATCCTCAAGTGGTTAAACATCCTTCTAAAATGAATAATTTCATCAAAGCCACATGTAATTCTCAGTGTATGTAAACACTGACGGATGACGGCTGGGAGGTTAATCCATTTGTTTGGGGTGTTTTTTTTTACTTTCATTTCACAAACATAACTCCTGCCTACCTAGTTTTTAGGGGTGATTAGTTTTTAGCACCTGCTGCAGATGTAATGAGTACAGTGTGTGACTTTAAGAGGCTTAGCAGTCTTTTGTAGACAGTATGAGTCAGGACTAGCTTGGTTTAAGAGCACTGCCATTCTAATTTTCTCTTGTCTAATGACATTTTGCTGCGGACAGAGGTAGGTGACACAGGGGGAGAGAGTAGAGGGGGACACTGAAGGCACAGAGGAATAGAGGTTACACAGAGGGGGATACTGGAGGCATGGGGGCATAGAGGAGCTACAGTGGACAGAGATGGCACAGTGTTTTTTTGACTTATGGACAGATTCAGGTTAAGAACTACCCTAGAGTCCCTATCTTGTAAGGTAACTGGGGACTACCTGTCTAGTATCTCCTGTGAGAGAAGGAAGATTATTGTACAGTGTGATACTGTGTGGAGTGTGAGTCAGACTATCGAGGCTGGAGTGTTGTTACAATTGTGCTCATGTATTGTTAGTGAATAGTTTGAAAAATTCAATAAACATATTGTTAAAAATATATATATCTTATGTAGCATAGGCATACTTTAAGTCTTATTACGTTTTTTAACACTTGGCGTTGCCCTTTATGTTTTTACAACTGTAAATCGTTTGGTTTTATTTCTGAGTTTAGAAATGTTCCTCTTTCTAGGCAGAATGTAGGATGCCACACAAGTAGATACTTGTCAAAGTAGGTCAAAGTAGGTATGAATTATTTAAACACTGAGCACTTTTTAAAGTTAGTGGTTCATCTTCATCAGACAGTACAATCCATCACACAAATGGAATAAAGTATACATTTAAAAACAGCAGATTCAATCTCTGTTAGTTGTCAGGAATATGAATAGCAGCACCATATTGTTACAATGTCAGCCAGGGAACTATTCAGATATGCAAAGATACAGATGTACCCTGGACCATTATCACATCGTATATTTCATAAAATGGTATGCATAGAGGGCTAATGGTTAGGAATGCTAAACACAACATAAGCTGTGCAAGGCTTCACTATCACATATTAGATCATTTAAGTGGTAACATACTGGAATTTTGGAAAGTATACCTGATCCAGCTGGAATCAGCCAGATCACCTGACGATCATCTAATGTTTTGGCTGCCTTTTCCACCAGGCAATGTGAACATCTGTCGTTGACATTGTATGACTGTGTGCCCGCTTACTTCAAATCCAACTCCATAGGAAGCATTTTGCATCCTCTACTGTGAGAACCAATACATTTCAATGAGTTGTGCACAAAATACATATAAGACAGTAGGTTTTGGTTGTGTCTGAGCTGTAAACCAAGGTATGTACTTATAGAATTGGCCACTATTTTTTAAATGTACTAAAAAGGTACTGAATCTTAAATGTTACATTCCTGCTTTATAAAGTAGTGTTTTGTACCGAAGAGAGGTCTAAATCTAAATTTGACAATATGATTACTATCAAGAGATTACAAAAGGGGGTTTTCTAGTTTCTTTTAGCTCCCCTCATCATCAATTTAATGTTCAAGCTTTAACTGATTCTGGACCGGCAATAGTTAAAAACTGCGCCTCACTTGTGACTGCCTAAGCCTGATGCAGCTTAGTTTTAATGCTGGCAGCTCCCGAGCACAGGACACAATAGCGCACCCCTTCAGGCACAGATCTCCGCTGTCTAAAAACAACGGTGTTCCACCTATCAGTCAGGAGCTGTTTTCCTGCACTCTCAGAGGCTTTGGTCCAAAATGAGTTCAATGTCATTGCTAGTCAACCAGTTTCACACTCAGGACCATACGCAATTAACTTTTTCTCCTTAGTTATCTCCTAAGTGATAATTTTCAACTTTAAAATAACTTGTCAGCATTTTACAGTTGAAAAAGTACCTATAAATTGATGAAAAAATGTACTATTAAAATTATTTTGAGTATTTTCTTGCTTGCTGGTGGTTTACAAAGCATTTAATGAGAAGGTGTGAATATATCTCCTAGGATAAAACTCAGGAGAAAAAGTGAATTGCATATTGGCCCCAGTGTTTTAAGTTGAAAAATATTTGTTTTATGTGTGTGGAGATGAGCAGCTATTTTACAAACTAGGGATGAGTTTAGTGTTTTTAAAGTGGGATTATATTCAAAATACTTTTTTCCAGTTAAAACATTAAACACACTAAAAATAAATATGAAACACTATGAGACTGCTCTGATGTCTTCTGAATGCATATTTGCACCTCACTGAAGCTAACTGGTATCATTGCCAGTTACAGGACAAATTACCAGAAATACTCCTAGTGAAGTAATTAGTGAGCAAATAAAGGAGGAAACGTTTTCTGCTTCCCCTCTGGATATTGCAGAAACTTTTTTGATAATTCTGGCCAGCAAAGGCAGACTTATTAATTAGAGATGGCCCGAACAGTTTGCCCGGCAAAGTCACATTTTTTAAAAAGACCTTATAGTTTTTGAGAAAATCGTTTTAAAGTTCTCTTTCAGAGGGTGGCAAATGTTTCAGCGGCCGCCGACTAGTGGTCGTTATTAGCAAAGCCCCCCGTAATTGCTAGAAACACCAAATTTGCAAGGTAAGTTAAGAAGAACAGTGGGAACAAGAGGAAACACCACACAAGTAGATACTTGTCAAAGTAGAAATCCTCCTGATCCCCACTGGTCTGTTATTAGACCAGTGGGGTGCCTTGGAGCCAACAATTATAGATGCTTTGGCTGTAGCTATACTTAGTATAGCTAGAGATGTGTGGGGAGCGGCGATGTGTGGCCTCGGGTGGGCAGAGATTAGCAATCAACTTAATGAAGCTCTCACGATTAGAGGATATTGGCGTGGGACATTTCCGAGGATATTGGCGTGGTTACATTTTCTTAAAGGTACATGTAAGTATTTCTGGTTAATTAAGAAAAATAAAGGACTTTTCTGTTTTAGTGTTTTTATTTAATTTAACCATTTGTGGAAGTGGGTAAGACGTACTTTGTACCCCTATACTTATTTCTCCTGGGAGGGGGGTGGGCATCTGGGGGTCCCCTTCATGCCACCATGAACTTCCCCAGGGCATCATCATTGTCCATGGATTGGATAAAGGCTCTGGGGGAGAGAGGAAGGCTTGGCTACCCCTCTCCCCCGCAGCCCCCCATACTATGGACCATGCGGGCTGGTATAGCTCAAGGTGCGAAGCCCCATGCTTTCCCAGCCTGCATGGGGAACAGGGGGTTAAAGAGGCTTTAGAGTGGGGACCCACACTCTGAAAAAAAAAACATTTATATGCATGTTAATACATAATACAGTCGTTTTAGCGCACTGACTTTGCTATACTTTGCTATTTTTGTGCTTTAACTTTAAAATCGGTTTTCTCAAAAACTATAAGATATTTTAGATTTTGTTTCCTCTTGTTCTCACTGTTCTTCCTAACATACTCTGTAAATTTGGTGTCTCTAGCACTTACCGGGGCTTTGCTGTTAACTGTTAAAGTCGGCGGCAGCGGAATTATTTCCCACCCTCTGAAGGAGAACTTTAAAATCAATTTTCTCAAAAACTATAAGGTCTTTTCAAAAACCCGAATGGAGAACAGACCATGTTTGCCAAGAACTATTTTTTTCCTGTTGTACCCACTGTCCTCCTCCACATACCCTGCAAATTTGGTGTTCCCAGCACCTAGGGGGCTTTGCTTTTAACCGCTAAAGTTGACGGCCATTCGCCTGCCATTTAAGTCTATGAGCTCGCTGCGAACAGCCAGTTAGCGAACATTTGCAGTTTGCGTACCAAAATTTTTATGTTCGCTATATCAATATCAATTTGCAGCTAAATAAAGTGAAAATACAGAGTTTTAACCTTTGAAAACCAGTCAGGTGTTTTTAGCTGTTAATTTTATGCTGTGACTATAGATGAAATTTGAATATAATACCACTTGAGTTAATTGTTTCTGAAACTAAGTCTTAGGTTTGGGTCACAGCAGGGGCGTAGGAATAGACCCTGCAGCCCCTGCAGTTGCAGGGGGGCCCCTAGCAAGTCAGGGGCCCGGAGGAGGAAAGGCTGTCACCACCGGCGTACCTACCGGGGATGCGACTCTCTCAGCCGCAGGGGGGCCCGGCCGCCCGGGGCTGCTCTGGGGCCCGCTCACTGTCCGTGGGGGGAGCGCTGCTCTGGACCCCCCAGCAAGGTGCTCAACTGGCCGCAGCGTCTAATAGACGCTGCGCCAGTTCATTCCCCGCAGCCCCGCTTCAGCAGCCTGCATAGTCTCCGGCAGGCAGAGCAGGGCTACGGCAAGATGGCCGCCGAAGAAGCCCTACACTGGAGACTTTGTGTCTCTAGTACAGGGCTTCGGCAGCCATCTTGCCGTAGCCCTGCAATCTGCCTGTCAGCGCGGGAGATGTGCTGCAGGAGGACTCGGGGAGCTGCGAGCCAGAGATGCCGGAAGAGGAGAAGACTTCTGTCAGGTAAGTGAATTGTTTTTTTTTCACAGGTGCATTTTTTTTCTAGTGTCTGCTGCCTACATTGTGATTTTCAGGTGTCTGCTGCCTACATTGTGATTTTCAGGTGTCTGCTGCCCACATTGTGATTTTTAGGTGCCTGCTGCCCACATTACGATTTTCTGGTCACTGCTGCCCACATTGCGATTTTCTGGTCACTGCTGCCCACATTGCGATTTTCTGGTGTCTGCTGCCCACATTACGATTTTCTGGTGTCTGCTGCCCACATTACGATTTTCAGGTGTCTGCTGCCCACATTACGATTTTCAGGTGTCTGCTGCCCACATTATGATTTTCTGGTGTCTGCTGCCCACATTGCGATTTTCTGGTGTCTGCTGCCCACATTACGATTTTCAGGTGTCTGCTGCCCACATTGCGATTTTCAGGTGTCTGCTGCCCACATTGCGATTTTCAGGTGTCTGCTGCCCACATTGTGATTTTCAGGTGTCTGCTGCCTACATTGTGATTTTCAGGTGTCTGCTGCCCACATTGTGATTTTCAGGTGCCTGCTGCCCACATTATGATTTTCTGGTGTCTGCTGCCCACATTACGATTTTCTGGTCACTGCTGCCCACATTGCGATTTTCTGGTCACTGCTGCCCACATTGCGATTTTCTGGTCACTGCTGCCCACATTGCGATTTTCTGGTGTCTGCTGCCCACATTACGATTTTCTGGTGTCTGCTGCCCACATTACGATTTTCAGGTGTCTGCTGCCCACATTACGATTTTCAGGTGTCTGCTGCCCACATTATGATTTTCTGGTGTCTGCTACCCACATTGCGATTTTCTGGTGTCTGCTGCCCACATTACGATTTTCAGGTGTCTGCTGCCCACATTGCGATTTTCCGGTGTCTGCTGCCCACATTGCGATTTTCAGGTGTCTGCTGCCCATATTGCGATTTTCAGGTGTCTGCTGCCCACATTACGATTTTCTGGTCACTGCTGCCCACATTGCGATTTTCTGGTCACTGCTGCCCACATTGCGATTTTCAGGTGTCTGCTGCCCTCATTACGATTTTCAGGTGTCTGCTGCCCACATTACGATTTTCAGGTGTCTGCTGCCCACATTACGATTTTCTGGTGTCTGCTGCCCACATTACGATTTTCTGGTGTATGCTGCCCACATTAGGATTTTCTGGTGACTGCTGCCCACATTGCGATTTTCTGGTGACTGCTGCCCACATTGCGATTTTCTGGTGACTGCTGCCCACATTGCGATTTTCTGGTGACTGCTGCCCACATTAGGATTTTCTGGTGTCTGCTGCCCACATTACGACTTTCTGGTGTCTGCTGCCCACATTACGACATTCTGGTGACTGACTGCTGCCCACATTAGGATTTTCTGGTGACTGCTGCCCACATTAGGATTTTCTGGTGACTGCTGCCCACATTACGATATTCTGGTGACTGCTGCCCACATTAGGATTTTCTGGTGACTGATGCCCACATTGCAATTTTCTGGTGACTGCTGCCCACATGGCGATTTTCTGGTGACTGCTGCCCACATTGCGATTTTCTGGCCCACATTACGATTTTCTGGTGAACACTGCCCACGTTACGATTGTCTGGTGAATGCTGTCCACGTTACGATTTTCTGGTGAACGCTGCCCACATTACGATTTTCTGGCCCACATTATGATTTTCTGGTGAACACTGCCCAAGTTACGATTGTCTGGTGAATGCTGTCCATGTTACAATTTTCTGGTGAACTCTGCCCACATTACGATTTTCTGTCCCACATTACGATATTCTGGTGAACGCTGCCCACATTACGATTGTCTGGTGAATGCTGCCCACGTTACAATTTTCTGGTGACTGCTGCTCACGTTACTATTTTCTGGTGACTGGTGCCCACATTACGATTTTCTGGTGAACTCTGCCCACATTACGATTTTCTGGCCCACATTACGATTGTCTGGTAAAATGCTGCCCACTTTACAATTAATTTACAGTGAAACGCTGCCCCATTACGATTATTTGGCACCTATGGGGGGGCCCCATCCAAATATTCGCAGGGGGGCCCAGTGATTTCTAGTTACGCCCCTGGGTCACAGGTATGAGAAGCTGTTTTCATTCTACCAGCTCTCTATCTCTAAGAATAAAAAAAAATCTTTAGGCAGCAGTTCCATGTTAATGAATTAAAGTTGACACCCGTTACTTACTTTAATTGATCTACAGTATTGGACAGACAAAGAACTATGATTAGAGGATATTTTCAGCGATCATAGTGTTCTTATTTATGAAGAACTGCATTTGATAAATTACAGAGTAATTCTTGCTTTTACTTAAAGGGGAACTTCAGCCTAAACAAACATACTGTCATTAAGTTACATTAGTTATTTTAATTACAATAGATAGGTAATATAATTTTTTATCCACCTGGTTTTAAAAGAACAGGCAAATGTTTGTGATTCATGGGGGCTGCCATCTTTGTCATGGGGGCAGCCATCTTTTTGGTTGTAAGGAGGTGACAAGGAGCATAAGACACAGTTCCAACTGTCCTGTGTCCTGATTACCCCTCCCAGCTGCACATGCTAGGCTTCAAATGTCAAATTCAAAATGTAAAAAAAAAAAAAATTGCACCAAAACAGCAGAACGAGAACAACAACATCAGAAATCCCATCATGCTTTGCACAGCATCAGGGGAAAAAAGCCCGGGCAGTTTTCTTCTGTGCAGCTAAAAATTAGGCTTGTATAAAAGAAACAAAGTTCTGATGCTGTGAAACTGTTAAAGAAACACCAGGCCTTTGCAGTGCTGCTGAGTCGATTTTTAGTCTGGAGGTTCACTTTAATAGCTAACCACTGTGCTTCCAAAGGCCGCGATGAAAAGAAAGTTTAAACAGTCAAATAGTGAAATGTTTAGTCTGCCAAAAATCAAACTAAATCAGCATTTTCTTTCGTTCTGCACATTTTAACTATGATTTATTCTTTACATGCTTGAGGGATTTTTGTATTTACTTTTAAGTGCCAATGTTTCTGATGACATTTGGTAAATTACAATGGACTATTTCCAAGTCAGGTTGTACATGGTCTAATAAATAGGACCTTTTTCTTTGCAGAATTATTAAAGCAAGAGCACTATATTTATTTATTTATTTGTTGTATTTATAAAGCGCCAACATATTACGCAGCGCTGGACAATAAATAGGGATACATACAATATTTAGGGATGACATACAGCAAAATGACAATACCTGAATACAAGAAAGATCAGATCATGCAGCACAGTATGAGTACAAGGTAATGCTTAGTCAGTCACTGGATGGAGCATGGAGATTAGGCAAGTTAGGTTCACTCAGATGCCTAGCATGGGTTCACAGTAATGGAGGTGCATGATCAGGTTGGACACAAAAGGAGGAGGACCCTGCCCAAAGGCTTACAATCTAAAGGGAGAGGTAGGGACACGAGAGGTAGGAGACCAGAGTTCAGCTGTGGGTTTAGAGCACTTGTGAGGGGTAATAAGCCACAGTGAAAAGGTGAGTTTTGAGGGCTTTCTTGAAGATGTTGAAGGAGGGGGCTGCCCTAATGGGTGGAGGTAGGGAGTTCCATAGTGTTGGAGCAGCTCTTGAGAAGTCCTGGAGGCGTGCATGGGACTGGGTGATGCGGGGGGCGGTTAGGCGAAGTTCATTGGAAGAGCGGAGTGAGCGGCTAGGTGTGTACCTCTGAGTAAGATCGGAAATGTAGGTTGGACAGGTTTTGTGGGCAGATTTGTAGGTCAGACACAGTATCTTGAATCTGATTCTGGACTGGATAGGAAGCCAGTGGAGGGATTCAAGGAGGGGATCCGCTATGGTGGAGCGATGGGAGCAGTGGATAATTCTGGCTGCTGCATTCATGATAGACTGCAGTGGGGCTGTTCGGGTCATAGGGAGACCAGACAGCAGGGCATTGCAGTAGTCAAGGCGGGAAATTATGAGGGCATGGATGAGGAGTTTGGTGGTGGCAGAGGTCAGGAAAGGGTGAATTTTACAGATGTTACGAAGGTGGAAGTTGCAGGACTTTGTGAGGTTTTGGATGTGGGGAGTGAAGGAGAGTGCGGAGTCCAGGGTGACACCCAGACAGCGGGCTTGAGAGGTAGGGTGAATGGTAGTGTGGTTAACAGTGACATGCACATCTGGGAGGTTTATGGATGTCCGGGGTGGGAAGATCATAAATTCCGTTTTGTCTAGGTTTAGTTTCAGGAACCTAGCGGACATCCAGGAGGAGATGGCTGATAGACAGGAGGAGACCTTGTCCATGGTAGTGGTGGATATGTCAGGGGTGTGGAGGTAGATCTGGGTGTCATCTGCATACAGATGATAGTTAAAACCCATGGAGGAGATAACCTTGCCAATGGACGATGTGTATAGGGTGAACAGTAGGGGGCCAAGGACCGAACCTTTAGGGACTCCCACCGAGAGGTGGTTGGGGGTGGATGAGGACTCATTGAAGGTGGTCGTGAAGGAGCGGTTGGAGAGGTAGGATGAAAGCCAGGACAGGGCAAGATCATGAATGCCCATGGACTGGAGGGACTGGAGGAGTAGGGGATGATCTACTGTGTCAAAAGCTGCTGAAAGGTCAAGAAGGAGGAGAATGGAGTATTTACCTTCAGCTTTAGCTAAGGCAAGGTCATTGACCACTTTGGTGAGAGCAGTTTCGGTTGAGTGGGCAGGCCGAAATCCAGATTGCAGTGGGTCTAGCAGTGAGTTAGCATTGAGGAACTGGGTCAGGCGTTTGTGAACCAGACGCTCAAGGAGTTTTGGGGCAAAGGAGAGGAGGGAGATAGGACGGTAGTTGGAGGGTAGCGAGGGGTCGAGGGAGGGTTTCTTGAGCAGGGGTAGTACAGTGGCCTGCTT
Organism: Hyperolius riggenbachi; assembly: GCF_040937935.1. Taxonomy (NCBI): domain Eukaryota; kingdom Metazoa; phylum Chordata; class Amphibia; order Anura; family Hyperoliidae; genus Hyperolius; species Hyperolius riggenbachi. The sequence goes on from NC_090650.1 coordinate 218,066,673, forward strand.
GAAGTCTGAGGGGAAGGTGCCTGTGGATAGGGAGAGGTTGAACAGGGTAGTGAGGACTGGGGCCAATTCCGTGAAGTGAGGCTGGAGTAAATCAGAAGGGATGGGGTCAAGTGGGGAAGTAGTGGTATGGGAAGTCTGCAGTAGGTGGATGACTTCCTCGGTGGTAGTAGGAGTGAAGGATGTGAGGGGAGGATAGGGTGGAGGAGGAGCTGGTTGGGAGGGGGTGGGAGGTGAAGATTTGAGATTGGATATTTCCTGGCGGATAGAGACAATTTTGTTGGTGAAGTGGGTGGCTAAATCTGTGGCAGAGAGGGAGGAAACGGAGGGTGGGGGGGGGGGGTTTAAGCAGGGAGTTGAAAGTGGCAAAGAGACGCCGGGGGTTGGAAGCTTGTGCTCCAATGAGCTTGGTAAAGTATTCCTGCTTGGCATGAGCAAGGGCAGTGTGGAACTGCAGCAGGTTGGTCTAACTGCAGCAGGTTGGTCTACACTACACTATACACTATATTGTATTCATAAGTGTTTTATGTTCATGTATTTAGTTTTATGTTCATGTATTTATATGGTGCTGATAAGTGTTTTACATTTTAGTACATGGTACAACACTTTACTACATTTTAGTGGGTATAGCCTTAGAGAGTCTCACAATTCAAGGTCCCTACCACATTTCCAGTTTGGTCAGATGCTAAGTGTTGTACCCATATTTTTTCAGTAGTAGGGATGATTCATGAAATGCAAATAATTTTTAGTTGATGCAGAATTATACACATTTTTTATGGAAATGTATGCAGCAATAAAATGGTTCAACTGAATGAAGCTGAGGTGGAATTTAATTAAGACCATTTTGAAGCTGAATACATTTGCGTTAAACATTTGCATAATCAGAATCATTTACATTTTTTTTGACCATTCCTATCCTCACAGGAAATGCATGACAATTTTATAGGTACTTACACTAGTGGGTCACACCAAATCGCACCACTCTACTGGCTTAAAGGACTTCCGAGGCCAAATGTTCCCACAAAAAATAAAAAAGTTAGATACCTGTATAACTTTGGTGGACACGGAGGACGCCTCCGTGCCGTTCCGCCGGGTGCCCGCCTCTCAATATCCCCCCGAATGGCTCACGACCCCACGGCCAGGGTCAGGCTCTGCTGCCTGTATAAAGATGGCCGCCGACGCTGGCTGCGGCTGCGCACTTAGCATGGCTGCTACTGCGGCTGCGCAGCTCTAGGGCCAACCCCCGATCCACGCAACAGGCTGTTTCCCGTAGCGTGGATCGGGGGGTTGGCCCAAGAGCTGCGCAGCCGCAGTAGTGGCCATGCAGAGTGCGCAGCCGCGGCCAGCGTCGGCGGCCATCTTTATACAGGCAGCAGAGCCCGACCCTGGCCGTGGGGTCGTGAGACATTCGGGGGGATATTGAGAGGCGGGCACCGGGCGGAACGGCACAGAGGGCGCGGACGGTGTCCTCCGTGTCCACCAAAGTTATACAGGTATCTAACTTTTTTTTATTTTTTGGGGGAACATTTGGCCTCGGAAGTCCTTTAAGTACTGCTAAAATTTCCATGTGCTGTTTGCACATGGCAATTTTACCAACTTTGTATGAGCCAACCCGTTATTTCAAACTTGTTTCTTAAAAACATCCAAACATACATTATTGTATAGCATGGCCCTTTAACAAATATATACTGTATATTGTGTATTATCACCCACAAATAATAAATTATATGCAGTCCAAAAGAATAAAAATAGACGTCAAGTCAGGCAGAAGTTACATATCTCTCTGGGCTGCACTGATGATCTTCTTCCTAACATCAGAGTCTCTATGGCCACTGTGTCCTCTCTTGTTACATGACAAAAAAGGGTTCTGTAATCATAGATACTTTGCTGCTAGGAGGAAGGAAAATCATTGGTTGAGCCCAGAGAGGTTTGTAACTTCAGTCCAGCATGCCTCCCTTACTCTGAATATAGGGGTGCTACCTATACTTCAGAGAGGGGGCTACTCTGGCTACATATACTTGGAGTAATTTGGCTACCTATATTGGGGGTACCTCTAGCTGCATATACTGTGCCAATCTATACTGAGGCAACCTAATATTGGGGGTATCTCTAGCTCTCTATAGTGGAAGGCTACCTAGGGCACAGAGGTACTTTATAATCTTTGGGGGTGGAGGCAATCAAACTTTTGCTATGTACCCCCATGGTTTCTAGATACACTACTGTGCCCACTAATACTTTCAATATTGTACTCTATAATCTGTGGTGTTCTATAAAAATAATAAAAATTGCTATAGCTGCAATGTCTATGTTTAGAAAAACATAGCCATTAGCTTATGCATTCAGCAGTCTAAAAGCAGAATAGATTATTGTGCCTAATATGTAACTGTTAAAAGTGTATTTAAAGGATATAAAGTAAGTAGACATTTGGAAAATAAAATAAATAGAGCGGGAATCAATATTAATGATCATTTAACAGGCCATTAAGATGTGCACTGTTCATTACTTCTACACCATTTATATAGAACATGCAAAGAACATTATTTTCTCTCTGCGTCTCTTGTGAGCAGGTGAAATAGAACAGGATTAGCATGAAGTCTCTGGAGTCATTGTAAAATCTGGCATCACAACAGCCTAAAATGCTGATGCAATAATATGCACTAATACACTGACAATAATGCAGGCTGTAAAAGTAGGCTTCTAGTCAAGCTGTGAATTATGCATATGTACATGCAAATAGATTGAATGAAGGTACATTGCATAGGGAATATAAAGTAAACAACAGCACAAATAATCAAGTTCACATAAAAAAAAAAACCTGTATGCGATACTGTGTTACTGTTTCTATTAGCTATAAAATTATTAAAATGTGATGAGCATTAAAGAATACATAAGGCTAAGAAATTACTACAGATTTACTTTACTGGGGCTTCCTCCAGCCCCTAGAATTATCTGTATCCCTTGCCGCAGTTCCGCTGTCAAACACTCTTCTGGGGTCCCCTCTGTATCGACTGTTGACCTGACTGGGTCAGCAGCTTCTGCACATGTGCGAGTGTGCACATGCACCACTCATGGTTGCGCTCTCATAGCTGGGAAGTAGTGTTACTGATAGTGGCCGACAGCAGAACTGCATTGAGGGACACAGAGACTTCTAGGGACTGGAGGGAGCCCCAGGTAAGTAAATCTGCAGTAATTCATTTATCCCCATGTACCCTTTAAAGTAAACCCAAGCCGAAGCTCGGGTTCAAAATCTAATACTTACCGTGAAGAGAGGGAAGCCTCGGGAACCTATTGAGGCTTCCCTTAGTTGGCAGAAGCCCTATGTTGCTGAGCGCGGTCCCCCTCTACAGCTCCTCTTCCTCTATCATGGCTGCGCAATAGCCGTGCAAGTCCGATTGTGCATGTGCAGAAGCACGGAGCCCGGGCTCCAGCTTACTGCCTATGCACCGTCGGGCTCAGCTGCAATTTGTTTAACTGATACATAAGAGCCTCCAGTTCTTTTAGCCAACATCTCCTGATGAAGAGGGTAATTTAACCATGCCTCATGTGGGGCCTCTCTCTCCCATCCTGATTCCTGGTCAATGCTGCCTTCTTGGGACACTGGTGTGGTAACTATACCTGTGTAGTGTATCTTCTCCATTGTGCCTCCATGCACATCTCACCATTCAGTACTTAATTTATTTATAATGCTATTGATGTTCAATATTCTGTCTTTAGACATGGGTGTTATTAGGTGATGCGTCACTAAGGTCTTGTTCACACCACTAGAGCTTTTCTGAACGTTTTGTGATTTTAAAAGCTCTTGCTTATGTAATCTTATGTGAGTGTTCACACTGGAACAATGTGATTTTGTAAAAATCCCCCATAACAGTGCATTGCATTCGAGCTTTTCAAAATCACTAGCGCTTAGGGCTCTTTCGCATCACAGAACGCATGCACAAACCAATTCCGTGCACATGTTATGACCTGCGGCGTGAACGGTGCAACGCTGATTAGCGGCGGTAGTTCTACTTCACCCACGGGAAAACCCCACAACTGGACGTTACGAAGCTCCCAGGTGTGTTACAATGTAACGCTTTGGAACGCTTTCATCTAATGGGAAAGTTAACATGAACGTCAAATAGACTTTTATGTTACCTTTCTAAACGCAATCTAGAAGCGATCCGTGAAAACGCATGGATCAGCTCCTAGTGTGAAAGACCCCTAAAAAGCTCTTGTAGAGTGAACCAGCCCTTACTGTCAGCACAGTTCATTAACTTTCTTTGAGTCTTTACACCGCTGGTACAGTGTTACAACCTAACACAGTGCAGGACCCAGGTCCATGCAACATAGGTGAAATGTTTCACCTTTGTTTGTGGACAGCAGATCAGGGGGATTCATTAGTGTTACAACAGGGAGTTATTTTTTTGGCTACCTCCACTTTGTGTAGTAGGTTATTATTTGTTTTTCTTATGTATTTTTTTTTTTTTTAATTTTGTACCAATTGTGAAAATAAAATATAGAATTTTTGAAAATTATTAGATATGTGAAGCCACCTGATTCAGGGTCTCTTTTCTGTTTGGTTGGTGGTACTGGCCCAGGGGGATCACCCCCCATGACATGCTGCGGATAGAAACTCATTGTGTAAAAAACTACATTAGGTTGCTGTAGATTTTCAATAAACTGATGTGCGCACATACTCTTGTTCATCAATAGAAATTAAAGAAGTTAAATCCAAAAAACAGGTTAGCAGCAGGATTGTGAGAGAATTAGACCATAGACCAACAGCAAACTGCAGAGAGACAGTGAATAACATTCTAAGTGGAATTGGTAGTGAGCATAAACTTTTTTAGGTCCACTTCACCACAAAAGTTGTGATCTTGCAGAATTTCATGTCTGTAGAAAGGCTGTTGAAGACCAATGCCTGATGGATTTACAGTTATGTAGCAGCTAGCCTATTTTAAAGAGAACCCGAGGTGTGTTTAAAGAATGTTATCTGCATACAGAGGCTGGATCTGCCTATACAGCCCAGCCTCTGTTGCTATCCCAAACCCCACTAAGGTCCCCCTGCACTCTGCAATCCCTCATAAATCACAGCCGTGCTCTGAGGCTGTATTTACATCTGTAGTGTCAGTCTCAGCTGCTCCCCCGCCTCCTGCATAGCTCCGGTCCCTGCCCCCGTCCCTTCCCTCCAATCAGCAGGGAGGGAAGGAATGCAGGCGGGGACTGGAGTTCTGCAGGAGGCGGGGAGAGCAGCAGACTGACACTATAGAGATAAACACAGCCAGCTCTGACAAGCTGTTTGTCAGCAGCACGACTGTGATTTATGAGGGATTGCAGAGTGCAGGGGGACCTTAGGGGGGTTTGGGATAGCAACAGAGGCTGGGCTGTATAGGCAGATCCAGCCTCTGTATGCAGATAATATTCTTCAAACCCACCTCGGGTTCTCTTTAAGGGAAAAATCAAATCCCCATAGACCAATTAACATCACTGTAAACCGCAACGATTTACCGCCTTCCCGCCGCCACAACCACATGTTATATATCATTAGAAAGCGCACAATCTCCTCTAACAAAATATGTAAACCTTTTCATGCTGCGATACATACTTACAGAATAAATGGCCCCAAAACGCCACACTCGCGTTTGTGGCAGCCATTTTCTTTCATCTGTGCTCTGCAACTTCTTCCTACTGATTGGAGGAATGCTGTGCTTGGGGCGTGACGCAGGGTTTGTGAAGAGGGGGAAAAAAAAAAGATTGTCTACCCACGCCACCTGGTGGCAGACAGTACAATTATAGCCAATAAAAAAAAAATCATGAATGAAAGTACATGACAATGTCAATTATTTTAAATGAATATACATGTTTGAATTACTAGCAGGGAAGGTGCATACTTACAGACTCAAATGTCCATTTTTTTCCCTGTTGAAATGTATAATAAATGTAAATGAATGAAGGGGGAGGGGTCAAAGAGGCGGAACTATACAGGTGTGAGGTAAAATCATTTCACTTCACCTCAGGAATTTTCACCTCAGGATTTTCTACAAGAGCAGCAGGAGTCTGTAGAATTTGTGGTCTGTAAAGCCTCTTTTTTGTAATCAATTTTTTGGGGGGTGGTTTATAAAGGCAGTTGATTGATTTTCTGTAATCTTTTTTGTTTGTTTTGTTTTCTTGCAGAACTGCCCATTATCGAGCAGTAAAGCTAACCAATTACAGTTAGTGAGGTAAGTATTATGGTAGAGAACAGAGGCGCCAAAAGGATAAAAACAATATTTAAAAGTTTTAAAATTATTGCTTAGGAGGCAGTGGTGGACTCACCTCCCACAAGCAGACACAACAACTGTGTATTCACAAAAGGGACATTTATTGGTATACTCCAAATAAGGTTGCAACGCGTTTCGCAGGTCAAACCCGCTTCATCAGGCAATTAAAAAAACTGGGTTTTTAGCTCATTTTTATAATTGTTTTTGAGCGTATTTATGTTAAGAACGTTATGCTTAGTATTCCAACGTGATCATGTTTTTATCCATACTCTATGTCTTAGTTGGCTAGTCGGAACCTTTTATATTTTTTTATTTGTATTATCAATTTTACTCATTTTTACATGTATATGCGTTTACATAGATAGAGAGTACTGTTGCAATGCAGAGCCAATCGTATGACAATAATTGCATATAATTGTACAGCCACAATGGTATATTCTGTCAGATCAAGTAACCTGAAATGTATTCATATTAAATAGTGGTTCTCTTATCTTGAGCAATGGTTCCGCATTCCAACACGTTCAAATATACGCCACATTCCCATTCCATGCCACCGTACGCATGGCATCATGCTAGTACGCATGCGCCCCTTTTTCATCGCGCATTGACAATATGCAATCCATATACGCCATTACGCGTCAAAATACGCATGTACGCATACGAAATCCTTGACCGCCATTAATAATAATCCATAATCCAAACATTTGCATAGCGCTTTTTTCCCGTCAGACTCAAAGCACTCAAGAGCTGCAGCCACAGGGACGCGCTCGGGAGGCCACCCTGCATTGTTGGGGAGTCTTGCCTTGAATTCCTTATTGGATGGGTACTTGACTTGGCCGGGATTTGAACCCTGGTCTCCCATGTCAAAGGCAGCACCCTTAGCCAGTACACTATCCAGCCACTGCCATTACGCATCAAAATACGCATGTACACATGCGTAATGACGTAACTAAGTGCCCGCCCCACATTCCAATTAGCTAAGGGGAGGAGTTCAACACTATATAAACAGCAGTTCAGTACTACTCGGCCACTGAGGCGCCAGGTGCTATCTGGGCATACTGCTGGTAAGTGAATCTTGTTTGATGCTTGTTCATTATGTGTCTTCTATAAATTACTCTGCATGTCTTTCTTAAATACCCAATGTACTATTGCCAGCCCTGAACTCCTTTGCACTATTTCATATAGGCTAACCGCTCCCAATACACATATGTATGGGTAAAAAATATATATATATATGAATTATGATACTGTGTACTGTATGTTATGAAAGTATCTCGCCACATGCTTGAGATTAACGTTTGACTATGTTTATGATTATGTTTATGAATATTAATGCTATGATGTAATACTTAAAATTACCACTATCTTTCTTCCCCCTAAAACAAACCCCCCCACCCTTCTTCCCCTTCCCCCTTCCCCCCCTCTTCCCCCCCCCCCCCCCGCCCATTTCCGATCTCCAATTCTTTCCCCATTTCCCCCCCCCCCCCCGGCCCTCCGTCCTCTTTCCCCCCCCCCTCTCCCCACCCCCCCTCCACCCCCAAAATACAATAATTAGCCACCTCTTCCCGTTAATTTAAATCACACCAGTGAATTCCATCATACAAATATTTATGTTTATTGATATGCAGTCTGTTCAGGATTTGTACAAATGTGTTGCCTCTTACCCCCAGTTGTGTGCTCCTTCCTGTAATTGCCTGATGAAGCGGGTTTGACCTGCGAAACGCGTTGCAACCTTATTTGGAGTATACCAATAAATGTCCCTTTTGTGAATACACAGTTGTTGTGTCTGCTTGTGGGAGGTGAGTCCACCACTGCCTCCTAAGCAATAATTTTAAAACTTTTAAATATTGTTTTTATCCTTTTGGCGCCTCTGTTCTCTACCATAATACTGATTGTATCCACCTTTGGTGGAGGGGGATACCCCTTCTTGTTTTTCAAGCCTACAGAGAGCGACTTCTTATTCCTGAGTGAGGACAGGCTAATCTCCTCACCTGCCTACACAGTGGTTGCCTGGAGGTAACCCTGGTTTGTGAGTATACAATTTATACTCTTTCTAATTATCCAATTACCTTGACATACTACACCATATCGGGCTCTCGGTTCTCTCTTCTTCAGTTAGTGAGGTAAATTTAAGAGTAGCCAATACAATTTACTGTGTGTCAATTTTTATTCAGACCCCAAATTTTCATTATTTTTTTTTTGGGCTGTATCTTTTTTTATTCATTAATGGACAGTTTAACCTCTTGCCAACTGCGTCACGCCAATGGGCGTGACCGCGGCGGCAGCCCCAGGACCACCTAACGCCGATTGGCGTAAAGTCCTGGGGCTCTGTGTTGCAGGAGATCGAGCGCACGCTGCACGCGCATCTCTTGCTTGGGGGGCGGAGCTCCGCCCCGCCTTCAGTCTCCGAGCAGCTATTGCCGCTTGGGAGACTGTTAGACGGCGTGATCGCCATCTATTTACATGGTGCAGCGCTGCGATCAGCAGCAGCGCTGCACTGGGGACAGCCGTGTGACACGGCTGTCCCCCTGGGGGACAAGAGAGCGATGGGCTCTCATAGGGTGAAGCCTATGAGAGCTGATCGCTATGATTGGCTGGCTGGGGGGAAGGAGGGAAGGGAATTCACAACACAGGCTTTTTTTTTTTTTTTTTTAAACAACAAACAAAAATATTTGTTAAAAAAAATAAACATGGGGGGAGCGATCAGACCCCACCAACAGAGAGCTCTGTTGTTGGGAAGAAAGGGGGGGGGGTGGAATCACTTGTGTGCTATGTGTGCGGCCCTGCAGCTTGGCCTTAAAGCTGCAGTGGCCAATTTGACTAAAAATGGCCTGGTCACTAGGGGGGGTTTAGCCCTGCAGTCCTCAAGAGGTTAAGAAACATGACTTTGTTTCAGCTGTGTGATCAGCTAAAACAAAGTGACGTTGCTTTTGAAGAATGGCTAAAAGACCTAGGCCTTCTTTAGAAGCGCCGAAGCTGCCCCAGGTGCGGCAGCAATAGCATGCGGGCATACGGGGATGGTGGCGCTGGTAGCGGATGAAGGTGGACCTGCAATCATCGTCCCTGCCACGAGAGCGGCAGTGGAAAAATGCGAATCCGATATTTTTCAGGCACCTTCTTTGAGGAAACTCATTTAGTCCCGTTCCCCCCAAATTTTTTACTTGTCCTACTTGTACCTTCATCAAATGGGTACCTTGGCAGTTGGCACAGATGGAGTACGAAGTAGGCGTAGCTCATCAGTCATCTGTGCAGTGGACACAATGGTTTAGGGACAATTTTTTTTAAAACCCTAGGCAGATTGGCGGTCCTGGTATCGTTGTGGAAATCGATGAAACCAGCATCTCCCACCGGAAGTAAAACGTTGGGAGATTGCCAGGCCACCAACGCAAAAGGATGTTTGGTGGGATTGAAAGTAGAACCAATCTTGGCTTTTAAAAATTGATGGATTCCTGCGATGCTGGTACTCTAATGCCCATTCTTCAGCAGTATGTCTGACCTGGCTCTATTATTTCGGACCTCTGGGCGGCGTATGAAGGGGTTTCGGCGTTACCTGCTGAGTATTGCCACTATACTGTCAACCACTCCATAAACTTTGTCGACTCGCAAACAGGTGCCCACACTCAAGGGATTGAGAGTCATTGGTGCCGATTCAAACATCGCCTAAAGAGAGCACACAGTCTGAATACTGCTCATAATGACCGGTATGACGACTACCTCCAAGAATTCATGTGACGGCAGCAGTTCAGCGAACGGTCTCAAATTTTTCAACAATTCTGGTCTCGGGTTGCTGCACTCTAACCGTGTGAACAGTGATGACGATATCCCATTGTTCTTTTTGTCTCCCCCCTCAAAAAATGAAAACTGAAGTAGTACATGTTCAATGCCTACATGTGTCCATTAGCGGTGATGTACTGGGACATCAAATTGGGTTTTTTTTTTTGGGGTGGGGTTTTTTTTTTTTTTTTTTTTTTGTACTGCCCATGTATTGGAATTTCTAAAAAAAAAATTGACTAAATTCTATTTTTCCTACTTGAAGGTGTACCAAGTTTACATGAATTGTATTTTGTAATGGAAAATTTACTTCACTACCTTTACTGCTCGATAATGGGGTAAAAAAATATTTTTTTATTATTATTATCTCGTTCTGTGCTAATTTATTATACTTAAACTGCCAGCAGACAAGGGTTTTTTTTTTCCCCTGGGCCACAAACCCTCTTACACCCCCAGCTGCAGAAGAACAAAGTAAATGTGCAATTCACACAGTACTGTTGCCACTCGGGACATTTGACTCTGTAAGTATGCACCTTCCCTTCAAACTTGTATATTTATTTAATATAATTATTATTATATTGTCATTTACTTTCATTCATGATTTTTCTTTATTGGCTATTATTGTACTGTCTGCCACTAGGCGGCGTGGGCAGACAATCTTTTTTTTTTTGGTCTTTCCTCTTCACAAACCCTGCGTCACACCCCCAGCACAGCATTCCTGCTGCTGATATCTCTTTTTTCTCCAATCAGGAGGAAGAAGTTGCAGAGCACAGATGAAAGAAATTGGCGGCGTTAAGGAGGTAATCGTTGCGGTTTACAGTGATGTCAACTTGTCTCTGGGGATTTGCAGTGGGTCCCCTAAAGTAGACTAGCTCCATTATGTCTGCATTTCCAACTGTATTTTATGGCCACCATTAGTTAAAACAGTAAGGGTCCTCTGCCTGATAATATTACGGAAATATTTATGAAAATATTAAATGGAATAGTGATTTATTTAAGATTGTAAGTTCACCATTGGCTAGAAGCAGTGAGGCTCACAGTTCTTCGCCATCTTTTATGGCAATTATAACATTTCATGAGAATCTGAAGATAAAGAAGGATGCCTTTGCTAAGTAGGGTCATTACTGCCAACCAGCGGCGTAGCAATAGGGGTTGCAGAGGTTGCGACTGCATCGGGGCCCTTGGGCCAGAGGGGCCCCGAAGGGCCCTTTCTCAACTACAGTATTAGCTCTCTATTGGTTCTGTGCTCATTATAATCACTTCTATAGATACTTTAAATAGTAGTAATCATTAACAAACTGTTCCCCATCCCCTTCTTGCACCTCTGACACTGTAGTTGTCATTGGCAGGTTTTGGTGTGCTGTATCAATTGTTATTTATAGAGTGCTTGGGGGGCCCCATTGTAAAACTTACATCGGGGCCCACAGCTTCTTAGCTACGCCACTGCTGCCAACCTCCCAAATCTCTTTGTGAAGTAGACAATGTACCGCAGAAAAGCATACTAGAATATGTAAGTCACTTGTCATGTGTTGTAGATAAATTAAAACACAAGCAACATAAATGTCTGGATGAAAACCAAACTCCAATAAAATAATGTATTTTTGTTTTGGATAGCGTGGAACTGGATTATTGCTGTCTTTGTTTCAACTAGAGATATTTGCCTTCTCAATATTTTTTGTCCCTGAAAACTCCTTGGAGCTTCAGGCTTTCATATGAAATCCAGTAACCCCAGGGTCCCCGGAACTAACTCATTACAATTCTCCAGGGGCGTCGCTAGCCCTATTTTGGGGGGGCACGTGCCCCCAATCTATCCTGGGGTGCCACGGATCTCCGCCCGGCCCCCTCTGGCAGCGGCTCCCTCCAGCCGCCACCGCCGCGTCACTCAGACCTCAGGATCAGGCGGCGAGCCGGCGACCAATCATGCGGGCGCTAGGACCCAGCGCCCGCACTGATATGCGGAAGTGACATCACTTCCGCATATCGAGCGGGTGCGTCCAGCGCCCGCTCTTACTGGTGGGGTCGCCGCTGATCCTAAGGTCTGCTACAAGGTAAGGGAGGTGGGGGGAGCGGCGGCGGTGGCGGGGGGCCTCCCTGGCACTCACTCACTCCCTAAAGGGGCTCCCTGGCACTCACTCACTCCCTAAAGCGGCTCCCCCTGGCACTCACTCCCTAAAGGGGCTCCCTGGCACTCACTCACTCCCTAAAGGGGCTCCCCCTGGCACTCACTCACTCCCTAAAGGGGCTCCCTGGCACTCACTCCCTAAAGGGGCTCCCCCTGGCACTCACTCACTCCCTAAAGGGGCTCCCTGGCACTCACTCACTCCCTAAAGGGGCTCCCCCTGGCACTCACTCACTCCCTAAAGGGGCTCCCTGGCACTCACTCACTCCCTAAAGGGGCTCCCCCTGGCACTCACTCACTCCCTAAAGGGGCTCCCCCTGGCACTCACTCACTCCCTAAAGGGGCTCCCCCTGGCACTCACTCCCTAAAGGGGCTCCCTGGCACTCACTCCCTAAAGGGGCTCCCTGGCACTCACTCCCTAAAGGGGCTCCCTGGCACTCACTCACTCCCTAAAGGGGCTCCCCCTGGCACTCACTCACTCCCTAAAGGGGCTCCCCCTGGCACTCACTCACTCCCTAAAGGGGCTCCCTGGCACTCACTCACTCCCTAAAGGGGCTCCCCCTGGCACTCACTCACTCCCTAAAGGGGCTCCCCCTGGCACTCACTCACTCCCTAAAGGGGCTCCCCCTGGCACTCACTCACTCCCTAAAGGGGCTCCCTGGCACTCACTCACTCCCTAAAGGGGCTCCCCCTGGCACTCACTCCCTAAAGGGGCTCCCTGGCACTCACTCACTCCCTAAAGGGGCTCCCTGGCACTCACTCACTCCCTAAAGGGGCTCCCCCTGGCACTCACTCACTCCCTAAAGGGGCTCCCTGGCACTCACTCACTCCCTAAAGGGGCTCCCCCTGGCACTCACTCACTCCCTAAAGGGGCTCCCTGGCACTCACTCACTCCTTAAAGGGGCTCCCTGGCACTCACTCACTCCCTAAAGGGGCTCCCTGGCACTCACTCACTCCCTAAAGGGGCTCCCTGGCACTCACTCACTCCCTAAAGGGGCTCCCCCTGGCACTCACTCACTCCCTAAAGGGGCTCACCGGCACTCACTCACTCCCTAAAGGGGCTCCCCCTGGCACTCACTCACTCCCTAAAGGGGCTCCCTGGCACTCACTCCCTAAAGGGGCTCCCTGGCACTCACTCCCTAAAGGGGCTCCCTGGCACTCACTCCCTAAAGGGGCTCCCTGGCACTCGCTCACTCCCTAAAGGGGCTTCCCCTGGCACTCACTCACTTACTCCCTAAAGGGGCTCCCCCTGGCACTCACTCACTACCTAAAGGGCCTCCCTGGCACTCACTCACTTCCTAAAGGGGCTCCCCCTGGCACTCACTCACTACCTAAAGGGCCTCCCTGGCACTCACTCACTCCCTAAAGGGGCTCCCCCTGGCACTCACTCACTCCCTAAAGGGGCTCCCTGGCACTCACTCCCTAAAGGGGCTCCCCCTGGCACTCACTCACTCCCTAAAGGGGCTCCCTGGCACTCACTCACTCCCTAAAGGGGCTCCCTGGCACTCACTCACTCCCTAAAGGGGCTCCCCCTGGCACTCACTCACTCCCTAAAGGGGCTCCCTGGCACTCACTCACTCCCTAAAGGGGCTCCCTGGCACTCACTCACTCCCTAAAGGGGCTCCCCCTGGCACTCACTCACTCCCTAAAGGGGCTCCCCCTGGCACTCACTCACTCCCTAAAAGGGCTCCCTGGCACTCACTCACTCCCTAAAGGGGCTCCCTGTCACTCACTCCCTAAAGGGGCTCCCTGTTACTCACTCCCTAAAGGGGCTCCCTGGCACTCACTCACTCCCTAAAGGGGCTCCCTGGCACTCACTGACTCCCTAAAGGGCCTCCCTGTCACTCACTCACTCACTCACTCACTCACTCCCTAAAGGCCCTTCCTGTCACTCACTCACTCACTCCCTAAAGGGCCTCCCTGTCACTCACTCATTCACTCCCTAAAGGGCCTTCCTGTCACTCACTCACTCCCTAAAGGTCCTCCCTGTCACTCACTCACTACCTAAATGGCCTCCCTGTCACTCACTCACTTCCTAAAGGGGCTCCCTGGCACTCACTCACTGCCTGAAGGGGCTCCTTGGCACTCACTCACTGCCTGAAGGGGCTCCCTGGCACTCACTCACTGCCTGAAGGGGCTCCCTGGCACTCACTCACTGCCTGAGGGGGCTCCCTGGCACTCACTCACTGCCTGAAGGGGCTCCCTGGCACTCACTCACTGCCTGAAGGGGCTCCCTGGCACTCACTCACTGCCTGAAGGGGCTCCCTGGCACTCACTCACTGCCTGAAGGGGCTCCCTGGCACTCACTCACTGCCTAAAGGGGCTCCCTGGCACTCACTCACTGCCTAAAGGGGCTCCCTGGCACTCACTCACTGCCTAAAGGGGCTCCCTGGCACTCACTCACTGCCTAAAGGGGCTCCCTGGCACTCACTCACTGCCTAAAGGGGCTCCCTGGCACTCACTCACTGCCTGAAGGGGCTCCCTGGCACTCACTCACTGCCTGAAGGGGCTCCCTGGCACTCACTCACTGCCTGAAGGGGCTCCCTGGCACTCACTCACTGCCTGAAGGGGCTCCCTGGCACTCACTCACTGCCTGAATGGGCTCCCTGGCACTCACTCACTGCCTGAAGGGGCTCCCTGGCACTCACTCACTGCCTGAAGGGGCTCCCTGGCACTCACTCGCTGCCTGAAGGGGCTCCCTGGCACTCACTCGCTGCCTGAAGGGGCTCCCTGGCACTCACTCACTGCCTGAAGGGGCTCCCTGGCACTCACTCACTGCCTAAAGGGGCTCCCTGGCACTCACTCACTGCCTAAAGGGGCTCCCTGGCACTCACTCACTGCCTAAAGGGGCTCCCTGGCACTTACTCACTGCCTAAAGGGGCTCCCTGGCACTTACTCACTGCCTGAAGGGGCTCCCTGGCACTCACTCACTGCCTGAAGGGGCTCCCTGGCACTCACTCACTACCTGAAGGGGCTCCCTGGCACTCACTCACTACCTAAAGGGGCTCCCTGTCACTCACTATCGGGGTCCCTGTCACTCACTACCTAACTGGAGGCGCCTGTCACTCACTAGCTAACCTGGGGGTCCCTGTCACTCACTACCTAACGTGGGGGCTACCATATTAAGGGGGGATTCTGCGTATTTATGTGAAATGCTGTATATTTATGTGCCTCATGACTGCTGAATTTGTCTTGTTGGGAGCCTTATGATTTGTTGGGGGCCTCAAGATTGCTGAATTTGTCTTGTTGGGGGTCTCATGATTTGTTGGGGGCCTCATGATTGCTGAATTTGTCTTGTTGGGGGCCTCATGATTTGTTGGAGGCCTCATGATTGCTGAATTTGTCTTGTTGGGGGCCTCATGATTTGTTGTGGGCCTCATGATTGCTGAATTTGTCTTGCTGGAGGTCACATGATTGCTAACTGCGAGACTTTGGGAAAAGCTGAATCCTTATCATATGAGACAATAGCATTAAACCTACTTTTTTAGCTTTTTAAAACAGAAAATAAAACTGGGAGGTTCTAAAAAATTGAATACATTTTTCAGGAGTAGGATGGATGAAATTGTTTATCTTCACAGTTTATTTTCAACTTGGATTTTCCATAATGTTCATGTATGAGTTAAAACGTTTGTACAGTATCTAGTTTAAATTGCGGTTGCCACTTTGCGATAGATAAGTGACTTTTAGGTTGCAGTTTGGGCACTCGGCCTCCAAAAGGTTCGCCACCACTGTCATAATCTAATGTCCCACCATTGCTAGGTTCATGTAAATTTGTTTCCACCCGTTACCACACCTATATTCTGGTCCATGGCCCACCTATTTTTCGGTGCGGCACGATAAGCACGCCGCACAACGTGATCCTCATATTTTTGGCACGCTAGCTGCAGTGTGCTGAATTCTGCTGCCTACTGTATGTACAGTATACACTGTTCTCTAGTTGCTGCACTGTGCTGATTTACTTCCAGTGTGTACAGTGTAAGGTGTTACTCTGTGCCTTTACTGATTGTAAACCAGCTATATTGTATGCTGATCCCTGCTGCTATTAGTATGTACAGTATTAGCTGTAATATTTCGATGGGCAGGCCCGTTATCTGTAGCTTACACCGCTGCTAAGTTCATGTACATTTGGCCCCACCCATGGCCACGCCCACTCACCGCATGGTCACACCCATTTTCCCCGCCTGGTGCCCACAGGTGCCCCCGATCTCCAAGGACCCTAGAAACGCCCCTGCTATTCTCAAAAAATATCTCTGAAAGCAGTGCAAAATGGTGCATACTGCTCTTCACTGTTGGGCTTTCTATTCACTTACATGGTGCCATAAGGAAAATGTGTTCACATCTTGAGGTGGTAGAGGTGGTTCTAAGTTGGGATGGCAGGCGTTCACCACTCGGCTCCCGATTATATGTGAACAGGCCCTTATTTGTTTTGTACAACAGGAGACATTGGCAGCGCTTCTAGAGGCTGCACCTGAATTAACTACCTGCATTAATGTGTAAAGCTCGAAAAACGGGCAAATTACACAACTTGCATTAACAACAGGTACAGCAAAGGATGGTGTTAGCTTCAGCATAAAATAATACGTACACAAATTATTCCCTACTAAACTCTTCCACGGCGATGGCATGCCCTCACGGAAGAGGCCTAACCACTAGCCTAACCATGAAAACATAATTCTTACCTGATGATGCTAGTCATAAATGGTATACATATTTTTTCTTTTCAAAAGGACAGCAAACAATTGACAGCGCTCCTAGGCTGCAAATTAAATGAAACCAACAGAAGTGTGCTGATCCCCCCCAGGGGCAAAAATACACACCTTAAATACAAATCATATGCAAATTATGCACTAATGCCTAATCTAAGAATTTGAATGCAAACTGAAGCACATGTATGCAGCTAGCCAAAAATATACTTACATTTGTTTTGTACAGCAGGAGACATTGGCAGCACTTCCAGACAGAGGCTGCACCTGAATTAACTACCTACATAAATGTGCAAAGCTCGAAAAACGGGCAAATTACACAACTTGCATTCAAAACAGGTACAGCAAAGAAGGGTGTTAGCTTCAGAATAAAGTAATTAGTGCACAAATTATTCCCTACTAGACTCTTCCACAGCAATGACGTACCCTCACGGAAGAGGCCTAACTACTAGCCTAACCGTGAAAGTATAATTCTTACCTGGTGCTGCTAGTCATAAATGGTATACAATTTTTTTCTTTTCCAAAGGACAGAAAACCAATGACAGCATTCCTAGGCTGCAAATGAAATAAAACCCACAGAGCTGTGCTGATCCCCCCAGGGGCTAAAATATGCACCTTGAATATAAATCATATGCAGATTATACACTAATCCCTAATCTAAGAATTTGAATGCAAACTGAAGCACATCTGTGCAGCTAGTCTGTCTGCAAAGGAAGTGATAGAAAGTCTCATAGATGGGATATAGGTTGTTATTAAAAAAAAATGTTTGTCTCCCACATACAGGTGGCCCCCTACTTACAAACAAGTTACTTTCCGAGAATCTGTAAATTGAATTTGTTCATAAGTTGAGTCATGTGTTTTACATAGGGAAATGTGGATAAATGTTTTACTTTCTGACAACTTTTGACTTGAACAAATAGTTTAAACTTTGCTTTATGGTTGTTTTCAACATGCTTTTCATTTGCTTTAAACTACTAACAGTTTATACAAACATGTAACCAGGGCCGGGCCGAGGCATAGGCTGGAGAGGCTCCAGCCTCAGGGCGCAGTGTAGGAGGGGGTGCAGAATTCATTCAGCTGTCATTCATTATTGTGTTTGAAGCAGAAAGAAATAAGAAAAGGAGATACATGGAAGTGACTACAAGCCAGATAACTAGAGATTAAGGTGTTGGGGGCCCTGGGGTGCCTCTTAGTCTAATAGCAATCAGTGTGTGACGGCTGGGGGGGAGGGATGGAGGGGCGCACTTTGGCTTCTCAGCCTTGGGTGCTGGAGGACCTTGCCCCGGCTCTGCATGTAACCACAAAAATATGTAATTAACCACTTCAGTACCAGCACCCTCTGTCCCCTTAAGGACCAGAGGGTGCTGGTACAGTAAACCGCCGCTTACTGACGATTCGCCGCTAAAATCCGCCACTCCCGACGGTCACGCCGCTCTGTCCCCGCCACAGGCTGCTCTCTCTGCCGTCGCTACGACGGCAGAGCGCTGTGCGCCAGTCAGGAGCCGCTTTCATTGGCTCCTGACCCTGTCACTCAATTTAAGCCAATGGGAACGGCTTACAGGAATGACAGGGCCAGAAGCCAATGAAAACGGCTCCTGCCCGGCTCACAGTGCTCTGCTGTCATAGAGGCGGCAGGGCAGCACATTGTGGTGGGGACAGAGCGTCGAGAGCGGCGGGGACGGGTGGGGGCACGCGGCGAATGGGACGTAGAGTTTACGTCCGGTCAGAACCGCAGCACCCCCTGCCCGCCGTAGATTTAAACTGCGTCGGTCCGCAGGTAGTTAAAAAAACAGTAATGTTTATTTTGTACGTGGAGACAACTTTGTATCTATGTATGAAAAATTGTAACTCGAATCATTAGCAAGTTAGTTGGGGACTGTGTGTATATATCTATCTCTATATATACATATATCTATCTATCTATATATATATATATATATATATATATATATATATATATATATATATATATATATATATATATATACATACATACCGTATATACTTGAGTATAAACCGAGTTTTTGGGTCCAAAAGTGGGGGTCTCGGTTTATACTCGAGTCTCACACTGAAGTAATCCCCACTGTGCGGTAACTGCTGTTTTGTCACCCCGTCGTGTGAATCATGTGGGCTGTGTGGGTCCCGCCGCCCGCCTGCTCACCAGCCAGCCAGTGTGGAGCTTTAGCAGAGGTGATGCCTGTGTCTCCCCACCCGCCCGCATGTCTGCACATGCCCGCATATCCGTCCGCCCACCTGCATGTCCGCACATGTCCACCCGGCCGCTCGCATGTCCGCACATGTCCACCCGCCCGCTTGCATGTCCGCACATCTCCACCAGCCCGGATGTGGAGATCGGTGCAAGATTAAGCTCACCGATTTTTGCTTTGCCGGGAATCCATCTGACATCTAAAGTCTGGCTCACTGTAGCAACGTGGTCGGGGGGCAGGCCTTGGCAAATACACAGCTGTGAGTGTTTCTTGCTTGCCGTTGCTTTGGGACCCGTCTCCACTCAGCCCAGTCTCATTGCAATGCCGCCCTCTAGTGGTGCCTGTCATCATGTGTGCCACTGCAGACGTCATTGCAATGAGACTGGGCTGGAGTAGAGACGGGTCCCAAAGCAACAGCAAAGAAGAAACACTCACCGTTGTGTATTTACCAAGGCCCGCCCCCCGACCACATTGCTACAGTGACCCGGACCTCAGGTTGATTACCGGCAGCAAAGATCGGTGAGCTTAATCACATCAGCCAGAGCCCACACACAAATTACCTTCTATCACAAGCAAACAATCAGGGCTAGTCAGTCCATTATATAAATGCATGCACATGGCCAGTTAGGGAGCAGGAGGTGAATCGGGCACAAACTGAACTGTTCTTCTACATGTAATCAGCACATTGCTCAACTTTGGAACCAGTGTATAATCAGAATCCGCATATAGATCTCAGTGACAGGTTGTCTTATTCTGTATCAGCAAAAGTACTGCAATACCAGCAACCCCAGCGTGTCTGTTTTCATTCTGTCCCATGCAAGAGTTAAGGTCCACTTTAAGGAAACAAAATACAGCCATCACTTAAATTCCACCAGCACCACGCCATTTCCTACCCTCGGCTTATACTTGAGTCAACAACTTTCCCCTGGTTTTTTTAGGTAAACGTTGGGGGGGGGGTCGGCTTATACTCGGGTCGGCTTATACTCGAGAATATACGGTGCATACATTTGCAAGTAAATATGTTTATTTAGAACATCAACCTAAAGTGTACTTGGACTCTGGCTGTCCAAAAATGTAAAAGATCATTTTTATGTTCTCCTCTGAAGAATGATTAGATATAAATGTTTTATTTGTTCCCCAAGTCATGACTCCAACTTTTCAATTATTCCCTCTTCCTGTCTGTACACGTGTTGCTAGTCTACAGGCAGGAAGTTAAAATATATGAGAAAATGGGACAAAGTAAAGGTACATATCTAATCATGTTTCAGAAGACAACATACAAATATATGACCAAAATAGTTCTGTTTTAACTTTCTATTGCAGTCTAATTGCAGTCTAATAATCCAAAAGATTTGAGCAACTGGCACCTGCATGGTTAAATGCAAGCTAAATTAAATAACTTTACCACATCTTATCCTTGTAAGATGTTAGGTGTAAATTGAATAGCGTAGTGCTCAACTGTGTTGATTAACAATAAAACTAGGCATTTAAAAGGTAGGTCATATCTTTAATTAGCTCCCTGAGTTTATTTTCCTTGGCAAGATTCCTGAAGACTTGTCTTCCAGATCTGCACAGGGAAGCATTCACATTATTGTGCATATTAATACTTTACAAAAGTATACTGAAATATAATTTGTATTGTAATTTAACTGTGTATCTGATTTCTCAATTGGGAAATAAAAACAAAAAGAAAGAAATGTGCATGTATTTTTTTTTTACTTCAGCTAATTTGATAAGCAATAATGCAGTAATTTTTACACAGTTTCTGAGTTTTGTTATCTGTTATGAGGCCTCAGCTGCGTCCATATGTCTAATTCATCTTGCTGAGAATAGGAAATAGAGCAGCTAAGGTGGGGAAGGAACTGAAGTGCAGCAGATGACAAAATACAAAGCAGATGTTACATTTTCACATTTATTTGCATTTAACTATACTACTCAGATTCAAACAGAAGAAATAATTGCTTAATAAAATAGACTGCTCTTTTGAACATCAAACATTTCATTAATGAATATTCCCTAGGCAGCATTATGACGGGCATCGAAAACACCTTCTAAGGCTAAAATGTGTGTGTTTTTTTAATCTGTTGGGGAAAATATCTGGAAAAAAGAAAACACATTCTACTATGATGTTCCGTGTTTATTAAACTCTGCAACTGAGATGAAAAGGAGTATTTTAATAATGTGCTTGTTTACACAAAATAACTTTAAGAAAATAAACCTGAGTGGAGACAAAACAAATTAAATTTTAATTGTATTCATTCCAGTTCATTTCTTTGCACATCACAGAGGCAGCATTACAGGTTATGGTACATTAGAGATTTGATAGTTTTATTGTGTTGTGTTTATTTTTATTTTATTTTTTATTTTTTTAGAGATAATCTGAATTCAAACTTAACCTTAACTTAAACCCCATTCATAACTTCATTTTAAAGTAAACCTACCAATTGTTCCTACAAAAATAAGCAAAGACCGACACTACACAAGGCCTGATTAACAAAGATTCTTCAAGACAGGAACAGTGGAAAACAATGAAGAACTTAAGTTATTAGAACCCATGGCCAGGATTAGAAAAACAATTGTCTGAAATTAGGTAGCATCATTTTGTAATATCAGAAGAGCTCTTCTCTGGGAGCGCACACTTCAGATGCAAGGGCCCTCATTCAATTCACTTTTTCTCCTAGGAGATAATTTTTCATTTTCTCTTTAAAATACCCTTTAAGCATGCTGAAGTGAAAAGGTATCAAAAAGTAGGTGAAAAGTAGTGTCAAAATTATTCAGTATTTTCATGCTTGCTGATAAGGCACGTTAACTCTGATAAGGCACTCTAACTCTGATGAGGCACATGAACTCTGATAAGGCACGCTAAGCATGCCGTAATGGGAGCTATAGTGATAGTGAATCAACCCCTATATGTATATAGTGTACTGTACATACACATGTCTAGCTTATCATGACACATGTCACTTAAGGTTTCCTTTAAGGCCACTTCATGGTATCATGCGTCCTTCACTCTCATTTTCTTTTCCTTCTCTGTTTGGGCGAGCACTTATTTCATTCTGACTTCTGGGATGCTTTCATATGATGCTGCGTGCTGGTGACCACCGCAGCTGTCAGATAGTTCTAGACAGAGGCATCCTTGCAGTCACAAACTGAGCCTCCATGGAAATACTGCTTTGACACAAAACAGACGTAAAGCACATCAGTCCTCCGCATCCACCGCTGTACTGCTGCTTCATTTGGCGTCATCACATTTTTAATTCCAGAATGAATCATCTACAACCCAAGCGTTATTGTGCTAGAGATCTTTATATAATTCTATAATCCCTACCCAAGTCATAGCAGACCAAATCAGGGTCTATTAAAAAGTTAGTTTGTTATGCTGGGAATACACGTTACGTTTTCCGCATTCGATTCTCCGCGCGATCTATCAGCCATTCGATTCCCCACTCAATTCTCTTATCTTCCACTCATCTTTCTTATCTTTTTTCCATTTATTTCAATGAGAAATCGAGCGGAATAGAATGGAGCGGAAAATCGGACATGTTAGAATTTATAGATCGCGCAGAGAATCGAACACGGAAAACGTAACGTGTATTCCCAGCATTCGAGATTGTGTTTGCACAGGAATTATGAGTTTACTCACAAAGGTTGGGACCAGCACCATGCACATATTATATATAAGAAACAATAATATAAAGATTAGAATGTGCTATAAGGGGGACAAAACACTTGCATAATAAACAAAAGAAAAGAACAGGGAGTCCCCCCATATGTAATCAGCACCAGACTAATAATAAGGGTATAAATCTTTATTATTTTTCCAAAAAAACATCCAAAAAATTCATAAAAACAATTTAAAAGAATCACCATAGTCTCTCAACAAGAATATATTGTAATATATATCAATGTGTATAAATAAAACACCAACTGGCTGCTGGAAAATGATATAAATGTATGGATAGCGAGGATTATGGCAACCACCTGAAGGTAATTAATACTAATAGACTAAGAAGTGGACACCCATGATCCAAAGAGTATAATCCACACTAATATTGATAATGCATGAATATAATAAAAGTGTATATCAAAGATTACAAAAGGTGAACTGATAAAGGCTAATGACCTATAAGAAATAATTAAAGTGCTGAGTGCAAGGCAGTGCAAGAGATAAAGATAGAGTAGGTGAAACTCACAAAGTGACAGAAATAATCCAAGGATCCAGGCAGCCAGAGGGAGGAAGAGAGACGCCGGAGGACCAGCCTTAGTGCACCAAGCGGGCACAACACGCTTCAGAGAGGCTGAGGTAAAAAGAAAGTGAGCCACGCTAAATACCCGAAAAGACGCCGGAGAAGCCGGAAGTGATGCGCCGCAGGAGGCGGAAGAGACGCGGCCGCGTCATCAGTCAAGCAGCGTCAGGTAACCATAGGAACCCGTCGTTGTTGACAGTCCGCAATGCTAGGAGCCTGAGTACAAAAAGGCTGCGGGCTAGGGGGCGGGCAAACATGAATGGAAATTTAGAAAAATAGTTACTAATCAAAAAAGGAATAATAATATACATAGATAAGTTAAGGGAAGCAAAAGAGTAAAAGAATTGGAGGTATTTAGCCATTGTCAGATGCATTATATTACATAAATATATACACTCGCTACCTAGGTTCCTAACACTACTGCCATCTAGAGGCAAGAATAAATACATATAACCACAATTCATAGACTGTATGGATTAGGACCAATGAGGCGAAGATGGGGTAACAGGACATATGATAACAATAAATAATATGTATATCCCACAGAAAATACAGGCGATAATTATATACATATAGAAATACTACATATTTTAAATATTAGTAGACATGACGGGTCAGGAGCAATGTTCTCTCTACAGGAATGTTCATCTCTCCTCCAGAGACACACGCATTGGGTGGAGCCTGGTCCCTACAAAAATATATATATATAAAAAAAAATTCATTAGTTCTAATTCATATAGAAGAAAAGAAGGGAGAAGGACAAAACTCCCTCATGCAGTACCAATTGTGTATTGTTCAACACCCAAAAACAACAATATATACTAAGGAGATACTTTGTGTATTATTTTTTAACACATATATCCGAAGGAGATAATTATATAGAGCATAGTGAAGTAAAAAGACTGCCCAAAGAAGTGTTGTGCCACAAGTAAAATTAGAAAAACCACGTGTGGAGCAGAAATACTCACATATCTCCTCCAAAAAGAAGTCAGTTACCAGTAAGAAACCCAAAGTTGTACCTATTCTGTACATGCAAAGAGTGAGCAGAAAATGATAATAATAATGAATGATAATAAATCATTCTATATATATGTATGTATGTATACCCACACACATACATAGGTATGCCACAAACCTCTTCTATATAACCATTCACCCAAGGTACTGTTAAGATCCTTCTGTGAAAGAAGACGGAAAACTCTTTAACACTGGAAAGAAAAAAATTAAATGAACAAGGATTAATAATTAATCATTTGTATACAATATAACCTCTCCACCATTCATTAGGTCTCTGTAACGATCGGTGTAACACAGAGAGGATCTGATTACTGGTGATCTGCAGTATCACCGAGAATGCAGATATATACCCGATTATGGATGATCTGCAGTATCACCGATAATCAGATATATCTCTAACCTCTGGACACCTGAGTAATATGAGTGTTTGGTGCAACCGTATACTTTGAGGAGAGCACCCGCGTAGAGGGTGCTAAGCAGCACGAGATACTGCTTAGAGAACAGGTTCCTTCCACTGGTCTGATGCTCCCCAAGGGGCGGAGCCAGGCTGAGAGTGGGAAGGATCAGAGAGTGAGTAACACCAAGGGTGCAGTGTCACTGACAGGTCTGGGAACTATCTCCCAACAGGGAAGATAGTTCTCGAGGTCGGACAGGCCAGGTCGTTAACACACAGACAGATAAAGTACAGAGACAGGAGACAGATGCGAAATCCTAAGACTAGCAGAGTTTGGCAACAGAGTATCAGATATAGTGAAGTACCTAATCAGAGATCAGAAGAGTGGTCAGGAGAGCAGAAGGTCATAACAAATAATCAACAATGCCTAGACTTGGGTGTGAACTCCTAGATTATCATCACCCCGGACCTGGTCTAGATAATAATACAGATGGTAACAGGATTCCTAGACTAAGGTGTGAGCTCCTTGGTCATCAACACCTTGGAAACTGATCTAGATAATAACACAGATAATAACACAGATAATAACAGGATTCCTAGACTAAGGTGTGAGCGCCTTGGTCATCAACACCTTGGAAACTGATCTAGATAATAACACAGATAATAACACAGATACTGACAGAAGATCTGAGTGCTACCACGTAGTGATCGCAACGCCAGACACCAGAGAAATGACCAGCACCCAGTATATATACCCCAGCGCTCTCCGGCGCCACCCCTAAGTGCTGGACCAATGAAAACTGCTGGAATTGTCAGCTGACCGGCTTGGTCAGCTGACGCCCTTCTGACTGACATAAAGGTTCTGCCTCTCCGCGGGCGCGCGTGTCCTCCTGAACCTGTGTGGACTATCAGTCCCAGCCACACCAGACATGTGTTGTAATGTTTCTGCTGTGTTGGATGCGGAACCAGCCGCACCGCTGTCCAAGCATGTGGCGGTTCCTCCACGTTCAGCAGTACTGTCAGAATTATGCCTATGCGTGCCAGCATCCGCGTCTGACGCGGAATCGGCCGCCTTCTTCATAAGGCATGCGGCGGTTTCATCGCGTTCCGTCATGCCAGTGGGTGCAGACCCACGCGCACAACCTGCCGCGTTGGACGCGGAATCAGCCGCCTTGCTCTGAGTACTCGCGGCGGCTTTTCCGCGTTTTCTCACAGTCTCTGAAAGAGAGAAGGAAAAGAGGGAGAAAACCACAGAATCCCGTGGGACAGGGGGAAGAGGAGCAACAATCAAATATGAGGCATGAAGCAGCCTAAAAAGGAACGCAGAATACAAATAGCTGATGGAAACATACCCAAGAGGGAGAAAGATAGGACAACCAAGAATAGGGTAGGAGATGGAAAATACCCATAATAATAGGACAATTAAGTCCACCATTTCAGTGCAAAAAACTGATAAAAGAGAAATCCTCGTTAAGGCCTATGGGTACCTGTGTATCCATCTGGAAAATCCATCTGGCCTCTGCTCTTAGAAGCGGTTGAGTAATATCACCCCCTCGGGCTGGGGGGGAAATCCTTTGTAAGCCTGTAATCCTCCAACCAGAGGTACTGCTATTATGATGCAGTAAAGCATGCTTTGCTACTGGTGTAAGTGTCTTTCCTTCATCAAAATCCTTTGCAGATAGGCGAATAGTAGAAAAGTGCTTCTGCATCCGTTGTTTAAACACATTTTTGGTTTGTCCAACATATTTTAAGCCACATGGGCACTCCAAGAGGTACACCACTCCCACAGACTGACAGTTAATATATTGATGTATTTTAACCACTTGAGGACTGCAGGGCTAAAAGCCCCTAGTGACCAGGCCATTTTTAGCTAAATTGGCCACTGCAGCTTTAAGGCCAAGCTGCAGGGCCGCACAACTCAGCACACAAGTGATCCCCCCCCCCCTTTTCTCCCCACCAACAGAGCTCTCTGTTGGTGGGGTCTGATCGCTCCCCCCATGTTTATTTTTTTTTAAATAAATATTTGTGTTCGGTTTTTTTTTTAAAAAAGCACTTCTTCTTTAAATCCCCTACCTCCCTCCGTCCCTCCCTCCCCCCAGCCGGCCAATCACGCAGTCGGCTCTCATAGGCTTCTGCCTATGAGAGCCGATCGCTCTCTTGTCCCCCATGGGGACAGCCGTGTCACACGGCTGTCCCCAGTGCAGCGCTGCTGCTCATCGCAGCGCTGCAGCTAGGAAATAATGGCGTGATCGCCGTCTAACAGTCTCCCGAGCGGCAATAGCCGCTCGGAGACTGAAGGCAGGGCGGAGCTCCGCCCTCCGAGCATGAGATGCGCGCGCAGCATGCGCGCGATCTCATGCTAAACAGAGCCCCAGGACTTTACGCCAATTGGCGTTAGGCGGTCCTGGGGCTGCCGCCGCGGCCACGCCTACTGGCGTGACGCAGGCGGCAGGAGGTTAAAGAATCTTGTATGTGAGGAATTCCAAACTTGTTTGGTTGGTTGTACATGTTTACAAATGTTGCATTTGCCACAGGGGAAACTTTCTTTCACTTTTGGTTGTGACTTTGGTTTGTTATCATAATGACTTCTACATATAAGGTCTCGCAAGGTCAGAGCTCTTTTTGCTGTAATAGATGCTCTATTAGTTGTATACTGTTGTATTATCTGATCATTTCTTATAATTGGCCAATGTTTGGACATTATCCTTTTGATGTTTTGCCATTGGTTGTTGTATGGGGTGCAAAATCTTACCAACTCTTTTTTTCTTTTTTGGGCATAGGAGGTCCTCCCGTCTTGCACAGTTGGCTCTGTGCTTTGCCCTTTTTAATACTTTTTTGGGGTATCCTCTGGTTTTGAAACGATGGGCAAGGAATTTGCACTCCCTCTCATAATCCTCCTGATTTGTACAGATTCTTTTAAGCCTCAAGAATTGTCCTGTTGGTATGTTGTCTTTTAAGGTACCTGTGTGAAAAGAGTCATAATGCAGGAAGTTATTTACTGCCGTCTCCTTCCTATATAGAGTAGTTTGAATTTCCCCATCATTGGTCAATGAAATTTTTAGATCCAAAAAGTTTACTTCTTTTTCAGAGAAGGTGGCTGTCAAGAAGATATTATGCTGGTTGTTATTAAGGATTTCAATAAATTCTTTTGAGCTGCCTGGCGGCCCATTCCACAAAATTAGGATATAATCCATGTACCTATAATAACCCAACATGTGTTGGTTATACTTCTTTAAGGTTGATGACCAAACTATCTCCCATTCCCACCATCCCAAAAATAAATTTTGCAATTGAAGGTGCGCATTTTGCGCCCATGGAAACTCTGTGTGTTTGCAGGTAATATTTACCATTAAAAAGGAAGAAGTTGTGTTTCAAGATGAAATCAAGGAGCTGGCATAGAAAGTTGTTCAAAGGAATTCTTGCTGTTGGAGCCGACCTTAAAAAGTATTTTACTGTTGCAATTGCGTCACCATGATCAATATTTGTATATAGCGACTCAACGTCGCATGTTATCAGGGATGAACCTGGAGGAAGAGAAATATTACTGAGTTTTAAAATGAGATCAGAAGAGTCACGAACATAAGAATCAAGAATAACAACATGTTCCTGTAAAAAGAAATCAACAAAGGAACAACAGCGTTCTATTAGGCTGCCAATACCGGCTACAATTGGTCGTCCCGGTGGGGTTTTCTTATTTTTATGTATTTTGGGAAGGAGATATAGTGTTGGAGTAACGGCATTTTTTACACTAAGGTATTGCCATTCCCGAAGGGAGATTAGATCTTCCATTTTGGCCTGATTTAATAACATGTCCAAATCTTTTTTGAAGGGGATAGTCGGATTAGAAGGCAATCTTCGATAAAAATTTTTATTATTCAGTTGTTTCAAAGCTTCTTGTTCATACATTTCCTTAGGCCAGACCACCACATTTCCCCCCTTATCAGCTTCTTTTATGACCACATCCTTCCTGTTATGCTCTATATAATTATCTCCTTCGGATATATGTGTTAAAAAATAATACACAAAGTATCTCTTTAGTATATATTGTTGGTTTTGGGTGCTGAACAATACACAATTGGTACTGCATGAGGGAGTTTTGTCCTTCTCCCTTCTTTTATTCTATATGAATTAGAACTAATGAATCATTTATTTATATATATATATATATATATATATATTTATTTATTTTTGTAGGGACCAGGCTCCACCCAATGCGTGTGTCTCTGGAGGAGAGATGAACATTCCTGTAGAGAGAACATTGCTCCTGAACCGTCATGTCTACTAATATTTAAAATATGTAGTATTTCTATATGTACATAATTATCGCCTGTATTTTCTGTGGGATATACATATTATTTATTGTTATCATATGTCCTGTTACCCCATCTTCGCCTCATTGGTCCTAATCCATACAGTCTATGAATTGTGGTTATATGTATTTATTCTTGCCTCTAGATGGCAGCAGTGTTAGGAACCTAGGTAGCGAGTGTATATATTTATGTAATATAATGCATCTGACAATGGCTAATTACCTCCAATTCTATTACTCTTTTGCTTCCCTTAACTTATCTATGTATATTATTATTCCTTTTTTGATTAGTAACTATTTTTCTAAATTTCCATTCATGTTTGCCCGCCCCCTAGCCCGCAGCCTTTTTGTACTCAGGCTCCTAGCATTGCGGACTGTCAACAACGACGGGTTCCTATGGTTACCTGACGCTGCTTGACTGATGACGCGGCCGCGTCTCTTCCGCCTCCTGCGGCGCATCACTTCCGGCTTCTCCGGCGTCTTCGGGTATTTAGCGTGGCTCACTTTCTTTTTACCTCAGCCTCTCTGAAGCGGGTTGTGCCCGCATGGTGCACTAAGGCTGGTCCTCCGGCGTCTCTCTTCCTCCCTCTGGCTGCCTGGATCCTTGGATTTTTTCCGTCACTTTGTGAGTTTCACCTACTCTATCTTTATCTCTTGCACTGCCTTGCACTCAACACTTTATTTATTTCTTATAGGTCATTAGCCTTTATCAGTTCACCTTTTGTAATCTTTGATATACACTTTTATTATATTCATGCCTTATCAATATTAGTGTGGATTTTATTTATAAAATGGTGTTTTATTTATAAACATTGATATATATTACAATATATTCTTGTTGAGAGACCCTGGTGATTCTTTTAAATTGTTTTTATGATTTTTTTTGGATTTTTTTTGGAAAAATAATAAAGATTTATACCCTTATTATTAGTCTGGTACTGATTACATATGGGGGGACTTCCTGTTCTTTTCTTTTGTTTATTATGCACAGGAATTATGTACCATTACATTTATAAATATAATTGTTTATCTAATCAGTTTATTCTCACTTCAAGTTAACTTTAAGCTAGGTATTGTTAAAGCTGGTCATACATAAGACCATGCCTTTCACAAATTCAATCACTTTGATCAAAGTGACCAAATGACCATACTGTAAGCCCGACTGATTCACTTCAGATTAATTTCAGACAATTTATCAATTTAAAGCAGGATGAGGCACAGTGGTAGATCTTTTCCTGTCTGGCAGGGGGAGGAGTGGTGGGGGAAAGCTTGCCACATAGTTTTGTACTGTACCTAACTGGAAAACATCTAGCAAGGACAACAGTTCAATTGTTCCTCAACCAGATTTCTGCTGAAATGCAATTAAGTGCTGGAGGTTTTTAAATCAATTGCTACTCCTTGATCAATTGCCAAACGTGGAGCAATTGTACCCTTCCTGGATTGGGTCTCCATATATTACTAAAGATGGCAAAGTTGTAGTAACTCTCATAACGATCAGAACATTGAGAATGTGTTATCTATTACTACAACACTTTTTGAACGAGGGTGAGGGCAGGTCTCCAGGTCACCTGTGCTTACAAGAGTGCTGCAAAATGTAAAAGTTATTAACAATATATTATTATATAGATATATCAACTAGACATTTGGTTTGGAGACATGACCCTTCTACCTAATACATTTTTGTGTACTTTATTATAAATTAACCCTTTTCGTGCATAGGGCTTGATTCACAAAGCCATGCTACCCGTGCTAAACAGTTAGCACGTGAAGTGCCGTTCGTGGACTTTTGTGCGTGCGGTGCAAAAGTCCGCTCTCGCATGAATCGCGACACTTTGCGCGCGCAAAAGTCCGCGAATGGCACTTCATGTGCTAACTGTTTAGCACACCCGTGCTAAACAGTTAGCACGGCTTTATTAATCAAGCCCATTGTGTCTTACTGCGCCAAGTCCCCTGCATTGCATGAGCAGGCGGGAAAATCTAGAAGGATGGATCAGGAGAAGAACATTATGATGACAAATAAATAGACCTTTAAAGGAAACCAGAGATGAACGCTTTGGCACAAAATAAACATACCGTATCCTCCGATAGATTTTACAAAATAATTTTCGCTGCCCTGGTGTGACATTTTTTTTTGTGTTATTTTACTAAAACTCCATGCGAAACACAGTTCATCAGAAAAGCATATTGTTTAGTGGACTGTGTGCAAAATAAAATCTCCATTTCTAAAAACCTCTTATGACTAACAAATATAGATTTAAATTTTTTTTTCAATATAACCTTATATTAGCAGACACTTCCATGGCACCAGCAGCTCCTCCCATCTCAACACAGCTCTCTGTAATGCTGCAAGTATACAGAACAGGAAAGCAGAGCCAGGGGGCAGGCTTGGGCTTGAAAAGACATCAGAAAAGACAGGTTCAGCTATAATGATTCCTGAGCAAAGCCAGACTGACTGCTCAGTCAAAGATTTTATCAGGGCTGATAACAAGCAGGCTGAGCAGTGAAGGATGAAACAGAGAGCAGGGTAGGTGTTTTTGCTAATGTTCCCGCTGATATATATGTTAAAATACATGAGGGTGCTTTGTCTCTGGCACACTTTAAGTGAGGGAAGAAAAGGGAAAGATGTGATGGAGGAAGAAGGGACACAGAGACCTCTACAAGGAAGTTGTAATGGAAAATCAGCTGCCCATTACTTTACTGGGTAAGAGGAGACTTTCATTTCTTGATAGAGCAGTACTTTGGTCCATTGATTGAACCAGTCAGAGGATTCCAACTAATCAAAGCAAAGGTGCATTGGAAGCCATGGCTGAAAGTTTAAAGCTTTTTGCTGAAGCTCCCTATACTTTGCTGTTGCAGCTGTAACAGGAACCCTGGCAAAAGGGTGAATTTTCTCCTGGGATTTTTTCTTGGTCTATACATTGACCAATGGTATTGCTCAGCAGAAAGAAATCTCATTGCTCAGTGCACTGACCAATTATTATTTCTTATTTTAGAGCTTTTAACTGGTGCGGTTTTGTAAGTGTAGCAGGCAATGGATCGATTCTCCTAAGCTGGAGAAAAATTCTCAGCAGGTTTGAAATCAACTAATGATGCATATTAAGACCCTAGTTCAGCTCATGTTTGATGGATCACTTATGACTCAGGAGAACCTGAGTGAATTCAACTCGTTTATTTTTTTTCTAGCAGCAACACAGAACTAAGAACATATTTTATGGCCTTAGCAGCTTTAGTGAGTGTCATTGCTGTCTGTCTCACAGTTAAAATGCTTTTCTGAGTCAGTGCCATGGTCAGGAGAGCAGGAGGTGAGGCTCAATATGAATATTGTGATGCATAGGTGTAGATGGTTTATTGAACAGAAAGTGCTATTGAACAATTGCAATATAAGTGTGAGGTGCCAGCCTAATAGATAATCTACTCTTATCATCTTTATATTTTTGGCTTCAGCCCCATAGCTTAATTAACTGCTGCTTCGCCATAATTTTCAAATCACAAACACTGGTTCGCACAACAGCCCCGGGCTCTCTAACTGGCCGGGGTCCCCAAACCACCATGCGATACCTATAGGGAAGTGCGGGTGGGCCTTGAACCTCTCACCACCAGAGAATTCACCCCCACAGCCTCTGAACTGAATTCTAACTGCAATACACACAATTTCTCACTCCCAGCTAAAGCAATTTCCTACCTTTATTTGGTCAGCAGGCGCCAGTCAGCCAATCAGGTGTACCGTTATATACTGTTTGCCTGCCATACCAAATCTAGAAGGAATTGCATAAATTAGATAGCATTTAGGTGGGAGGCTTCAGTTGGACGTAATCGTAGATTACATTGTTTGCAGGGACACCCCGTGCAGGCAGATCCCCCACACGGTCCCCTTCCTAACCACTCACCTGTCAACCGCATCCTAGAAGCTGCAAAAAAAGAAATTTTACATCACAAACACTGGTTCGCACGACAGCCGGGGGGCCCCAAGCTCTCTCACTGGCTGGGGCCCCCAAACCACCATGCAATTCCTAGAGAGAAGTGCGGGTGGGCCCTGGACCTCTCGCCACCAGGGAATTCACCCCCACTGCCTCTGAACTGAATGCAACACACACAATTGCTCACTCCCAGCTAAAGCAATTTCCTACCTTTATTTGGTCAGCAGACACCAGTCAGCCAAGCAGGTGTACTGTTATACACCCTTTGCCTGCCGTACCAAATCTAGCAGGAATTGCATAAATTAGGTAGCATTCAGGTGGGAGGCTTCGGTTGGACGAAATCGTAGATTACATTGTTTGCACGGACGCCCTGTGCAGGCTGATCTCCCACACGGTCCCCTTCCTAACCACTCACCTGTCAACAGCATCCTGAAAGCTGCAAAAAAAGAAATTTAAAATCACAAACACTGGTTCGCACGACAGCCAGGGGCCCCGGGCTCTCACACTCTTGCCATAATTTTTTCAGACACACATAAGAAAATTTTAGCATTTGCTCCCAAACTATAAGTGCTTGCTACTTCCACCAATCTGGCCCTAGATTGTGGTTGTGAAATTAGAAGCCCTATAAGGAATAGTGTAAATGATGTGAATTGTTCAGCGTACTCTTATCATACCAATACACATGTTATCAGTGCGTCAGCAAACGAGTAGAGTAGTCTAGTGATGATGCATTTCTTTAATGTAAACAACAGGAGTGATAATGTTCTAGTTTGAAACTGAGATAAAATCAGAAAATCCCTTCTGCAGTTTACTAAAAGAGAACCTAAAGTGAAAGTAAGGTCCCAGTTTAACTTAATTTTGGCTTCTTCCAGCCCCCTGTAGCTGTCCTTGTCCCTCACTGTCTTTCGGCTCTTCTCTTTCAGCCCCTGTACCCCTCTGAAATCTAGCCATTTGTGGGCTACTGCGCATGGGTGGATCCAGGCCGCATGCACCTTGATTGTGCTTCTATACCCAGGAGCATTTGGCACATGCGCAGTTGCAATTGAAATTCCCAGAAACAGGAGTGTGATCAAGACATGCAGCCTTCGGAGGGGACAGTGGCTAAAGGAAGAAGAGTGGAAAGACACCATAGGACTATGGTGACTACAAGGGGGCTGGAAGAAGCCTCAGGTAAGTTGAACTGGGGAGCTTACTGTCACTTTAGGTTTTCTTCTAAAAATGTTTATTTTTAATCCATTTAACAACACTTTTTGAAGCCATCAATTAAAAATACAATAACTTCTCAAGGGTAGTGCAAGTACACAAGAATCGCAAAAAAAGTGAAAAGATCTATGCAAATGAGAGAGCCAATATATTAGTATTTACATTTTACTAAAGGGGCATAGCCCACTCTGATAAAATCAAAACAATAAAAACAGGACAATAGATGAGAGCTATGCAATAACTGTAACAGTGACTTATAGATTACAGTTATTACACGTCTCCCATCTATTGCCTTGTTTTTATTGTTTTTTATCAAAGTGGTGTACGCCCATTTCATTAAACTTACCGTATTTTTTGGACTATAAGACGCACTTTTTCTCCCCCAAAAGTGGGGAGAAAAAGTACCTGCATCTTATAGTCCAAATGCAGGGAATCCCTGACTTAAAATCGCAGATGAACAGCTGACCCGTCGCATGTCGGGGATTCCCTGCACTCCTGTGTGTCTTGGATCCTCCTCCACGTCATCCTCAATGTATGCCTTCATGTCCTCCTTTGTATCCGCCTCCTTGCCCGCGCTGGTGTGTCATGTACCATAATTAGCGGCAAAAGCCGCTCGTATAAAACAGGGGACTGTCCCAGATGTATACATTGTGTCTGTTTGTTTGTCCCCCTTGCTGCACATCATGTAATTAGTGGCAAAAGCCGCTCGTATCAAACAGGGGACTGTCCCTGATGTATACATTGTGTCCGTTTGTTTGTCCCCCTCGCTGCGCTGTGTGTCATGCATGTAATCAGTGGAAGAAGCTGCTCGTGTCACTCACCAGCCAGAGCGTGCCTGCGGCGAACAGGGACTCCTCTCTCGCCCACTCCTTCCGCCTACTGCCGGTCACGTGTGTAATGACGCAACCATGAAGTACCGGCAGTAGGCGGAAGGAGTGAGCGAGAGAGAAGTCCCTGTTCGCCGCAGGCACGCTCTGGCTGGTGAGTGACACGAGCAGCTTCTGCCACTGATTACATGCATGACACACAGTGCAGCGAGGGGGACAAACAAACGGACACAATGTATACATCGGGGACAGTCCCCTGTTTGATACAAGTGGCTTTTGCCGCTAATTACATGACGCGCAGCGAGGGGGCAAAGAGGCAAACACAATGGTAACACTGGGAACAGTCTGCTGTTTGATACAAGTGGCTTCTGCCGCTAATTACATGACAAACTGCACATCGAGGGGGCAAAGAAGCAGACACAATGGATACACTGGGGACAGGAAGAGGATCTTAGGCCTGCTGTTTGATATAAGCTGCTACTGGGGAGCAGGTTAAGGACACTACGGGAGAAGAGAACACTGAGGGACAGCATGAGAATACTGGAGGACAGGAGGAAGAAACTGGGGGCAGCTTGAGGACACTGGGGGAGAGGAGGGGTAAACTAGGGGGCAGCATGAGGACACTGGGGGGCAGGAGAAGGAAAGTGGGGGGCAGCATGAGGACACTGGAGTAACAGGAGGAGGACACTGGGGGACAGGAGGAGGACGTTGGGGGCCAAGAAGAAAACACAAGGGTGACAGGAACAGGACAGTAATTGGGAGAACATCTACAAGATGCTCCTGGACCATGGACGTACCAGGTTTAGTATATACAGGGAGTGCAGAATTATTAGGCAAATGAGTATTTTGACCACATCATCCTCTTTATGCATGTTGTCTTACTCCAAGCTGTATAGGCTCGAAAGCCTACTACCAATTAGGCATATTAGGTGATGTGCATCTCTGTAATGAGAAGGGGTGTGGTCTAATGACATCAACACCCTATATCAGGTGTGCATAATTATTAGGCAACTTCCTTTCCTTTGGCAAAATGGGTCAAAAGAAGGACTTGACAGGCTCAGAAAAGTCAAAAATAGTGAGATATCTTGCAGAGGGATGCAGCACTCTTAATTGCAAAGCTTCTGAAACATGAAGCAATCAAGCGTTTCATTCAAAATAGTCAACAGGGTCGCAAGAAGCGTGTGGAAAAAAAGGCGCAAAATAACTGCCCATGAACTGAGAAAAGTCAAGTGTGCAGCTGCCAAGATGCCACTTGCCACCAGTTTGGGCATATTTCAGAGCTGCAACATCACTGGAGTGCCCAAAAGCACAAGGTGTGCAATACTCAGAGACATGGCCAAGGTAAGAAAGGCTGAAAGACGACCACCACTGAACAAGACACACAAGCTGAAACGTCAAGACTGGGCCAAGTAATATCTCAAGACTGATTTTTCTAAGGTTTTATGGACTGATGAAATGAGAGTGAGTCTTGATGGGCCAGGTGGATGGGCCCGTGGCTGGATTGGTAAAGGGCAAAGAGCTCCAGTCCGACTCAGACGCCAGCAAGGTGGAGGTGGAGTACTGGTTTGGGCTGGCATCATCAAAGATGAGCTTGTGGGGCCTTTTCGGGTTGGGGATGGAGTCAAGCTCAACTCCCAGTCCTACTGCCAGTTTCTCTAAGACACCTTCTTCAAGCAGTGGTACAGGATTTTCATGCAGGACAATGCTCCATCACACGCGTCCAAGTACTCCACAGCGTAGCTGGCAAGAAAGGGAATAAAAGAAGAAAAACTAATGACATGGCCTCCTTGTTCGCCTGATCTGAACCCCATTGAGAACCTGAAACCTGTACACCTCTCTGAACAGTGTCAGGGAGGCTGTGGTTGCTGCTGCACACAATGTTGATGGTGAACAGATCAAAACACTGACAGAATCCATGGATGGCAGGCTTTTGAGTGTCCTTGCAAAGAAAGGTGGCTATATTGGTCACTGATTTGTTTTTGTTTTGTTTTTGAATGTCAGAAATGTATATTTGTGAATGTTGAGATGTTCTATTGGTTTCACTGGTAAAAATAAATAATTAAAATGGGTGTATATTTGTTTTTTGTTAAGTTGCCTAATAATTATGCACAGTAATAGTCACCAATAGTCACACACAGATATCCCCCTAAAATAGCTAAAACTAAAAACAAACTAAAAACTACTTTCAAAAATATTCAGCTTTGATATTAATGCGTTTTTTGGGTTCATTGAGAACATGGTTGTTGTTCAATAATAAAATTATTCCTCAAAAATACAACTTGCCTAATAATTCTACACTCCCTGTATATTTTTTTTCCTGGTTTTTACCCTCTAAATCTAAGTGCGTCTTATAGTCCGGAGCGTCCGCAAAAATACGGTAAATACTTTGAATAGTTTGCCTCTTTTGTTTGGCTTGATCTTCTCTTTTTGTTATTAGTATCCTTCTTTTTGTTATTAGTATCCTTCTTTTTGTTATTAGTATTTTAATCCTTGTTTGGGTCACAGCTGGTAAAATGGCTATTCACTTCCTGTGTGGCCTCTGTCCCTGTGATGGCTAACCCTATGTATTGTACAACAATAAAGTATCATTTTAGGAACAGGAAGGGTCTCTACAACTACCATCTTGCTCCATGTCTAAAATTAATGTTTTTTATATCATTAGGCAAGCAGAACTTGCAAAGCAACAAGACAGTTGATAATTTGGGCATAAAGGGAGTTGATAAGGCTTTCATGGAATGCAGATGTAAACAATTGTCATTTAGGATTCTAGTAAATCAATATTAATTTCCTAAGGAATTGCTAAACATTTACATTTAAATAAGTGAAAACGACCTGCATGAATTTATGCAAAGTACATTGAATTAGTACTTGTGGACAAAATGGAAAATTTTCAGATTGTTATGGGAAGGTAAAAATGGATAGAAATCAAGCAATTGAGGCTGCATATTTGACAGCACACATTTTATTGTTAATGCTTGAAAACTTTATCTATATTTCTATAGCATTAGAGATAAAACTGAAATAGCTAACAATGTTTTACATATCAATATTGTAGATTTATTTTCCTAGAGATATTATTAAAGTGCACAATTTTATCTACCTCCATATGGCACATGGAACATATTTTATTTTTAGTTTCTTTTTTTCCCCCTGAGTCAGGTGCAAATAATAGCACGGTACTGTTATTATAAATGAAAAACAGCAATTCATTCCTTGAATGGAACATCAATCAAATGAACTACTTTCTGAAAATCTAATCTTGAAAATGCACATTTGTATATTAGACACTGCCAAAACTGCTCGAATTGGTGATGAACATGGCAATGAATTTAATTTAGTTTGTAAAAATCCGGTAAATCAAAACAGACTTGCCTACCCTGGACTAGCCAAATCAATGCCACTCCTCTGCAGCATTCAACTGCATTTTCAAAGTGAATATCGACAGACTGGGTGAAACATACATTTCTGAGCAAATATCAGACATCCCTACCTCCTTCTGGGGATTGGTGCTTCAAAATTCAGCAAAATTTGACTTTGCTGAACACAACACCCGCACACGTAGCCTCAGGAAAGGAACTTGAGCAGCTGAACAGAAATGGAGGAAATCACGTCTCAATTCTGACTTCCTAGATTACAAGGCCAAACTGCTACTCTTTCACACTGCCCTCTCTGAGGCTAAACAAAGGTACTTTGCAGCACTGATGGGAACCCAAGCTTCCAACCCTCTACGGCTTTTTGTTACCTTTAATACCCTTCTCCACCCCACTCCTCCCCCTCCCAGTTTCTCCCTCTCAGCCAACGACTTTGCCAACCACTTCGC
This sequence comes from Hyperolius riggenbachi, assembly GCF_040937935.1. Taxonomy (NCBI): domain Eukaryota; kingdom Metazoa; phylum Chordata; class Amphibia; order Anura; family Hyperoliidae; genus Hyperolius; species Hyperolius riggenbachi. The sequence goes on from NC_090650.1 coordinate 218,105,443, forward strand.
CACTAAAATTGCAAAAATACGCAATGAAATTTCCCTTCTCCACCCCTCCCTTCCCAACGCCTCTCAGGTTGTCCCCTTGCCTTCCATCCCAGCTACTCCCCTGTCTCATCCACCCCTCACCTCTTTTGCTCTTGCCATCATTGATGAAGTCAGCCTGCTGCTAGCAGCTTCCCCCCACCTCCTCCCCTTGCGATCCTATACCCGCAAAAACCCCTCGCCCCCACTTCCCTGACCTGGCCCCAGTCCTCACCTCCTTGTTCAATCTCTCCCTTTCCACGGGCACCTTCCCCAAAGCCTTCAAACAGGCCACTGTACTTCCCCTGCTAAAAAAACCCTCACTCGACCCATCCCTACCCTCAAACTACCACCCAATCTCCCTCCTTCCCTATGCCTCTAAACTCCTCAAACGCCTAGTCCACCAACGCATTACCCAATACATCAACACCAATACCCTACTTGACCCCCTACAGTCTGGATTCTGACCTGCACACTCAACTGAAACAGCCGTCACCAAGGTGGTCAACCACCTTACCCTTTTTCAGGGCCAAAGGCAGTTATTCCATCCTGCTCCTCCTCGACCTTTCTGCAGCATTTGATACTGTTGACCTCCCCCTCCTCCTCCAATCACTACAGTCCATGGGCATCCATGGTCTTGCCTTGGCCTAAATCTCCTCCTACATATCTAATCGCTCCTTCACAACTTCCTTCAATGGCTCCTCCTCAACTCTGCCCCCCTCTCAGCCAGGGTCCCCCAGGGCTATGTTCTGGGCCCCCTTCTGTTCTCCATATACACTTCCTCAATTGGCAAGCTTATCTCCTCCCTGGGCTTAAAATACCACCTTTATGCCGATGACACTCAGATTTACCTCCATACCCCTGACCTCTCAGCCACCACCATAAACAAAGTCTCCTCATGTCACTCAACAATTTCCTCCTGGTTGTCAGCTAGGTTCCTGAAGCTTAACCTAGACAAAACTGAGCTCCTGATCTTTCCACCCCATGCTGCTGCACCCCTCCCAGATTTCCACCTCACAATCGACAACACAACCATTCGCCCTACCTCCCAGGCCCGCTGTGTGGGTGTCACCTTGGACTCTGACCTCTCCTTCATCCCCCACATCCAAAACCTCACCAGAGCCTGCAATTTTCACCTCCGTAATATTTCCAAGATTTGCCCCTTCTTAACCCCGGATGCGACCAAACTGCTCATCCATGCCCTCATCATCTCCCGCCTTGATTACTGTAACCCCCTCCTTTCTGGCCTTCCCTTGAAATGCACTGCCCCCCTTCAATCAGTGATGAACATGGCTGCAAGACTCATCCATTCTTCGAACCACTCTGCATCCACATCTTCCCTCTGTAAATCCCTGCACTCGCTCCCTATCCCTTTCAGGATAAGTTTCAAGATTCTATGCCTGGTGTATAAATCTGTGCACAAAACCTGCCCTACCTACATCTCAGAGCTTGTTCACAGATATACACCAGGTCGCCCCCTCCAATCCTCCAATGACCTTCGCCTCACCTCCCCACACATTTCCCACTCCCATGCCCGCCAACAGGATTTATCAAGAGCTGCCCCACCCTCTGGAACACCCTTCCTCTGCCCGTCAGACTTGCTCTGTCCTTCTACACATTCAAGCAAGCACTCAAAACCCACCTCTTCAAGATGGCCTACCCACCCCCTACCACACAGTAACTCTCTACTGAATATTTATTTCAAAGCCCCACCTAGTGTTTCCACCCCACCCCTTTAAATTGTAAGCCTCTGGCAGGGTCCTCCCTTCCCTAGTGTAATCTACAGGATCGGGTGCTCCTGTCCTATGACAGCCTTGTACTTGTATTACTGGGCCTACCTAACCAGCCCATATCGCATGATCATGTATTTTGTACAATATGCCTTATATAACTTTGTTCTATGTTGTATAACCTTGCTATGTCTGTCATCCTTGTATCATTGTATACATTTATTGTCCAGCACTGCGTAATATGTTTGTGCTTTATAAATTCGATAAATAATAATAATAATAATAATAATAATACTCATTTGTTAGTATATTACATTTTTGTTACAAAAATTAGAATTTCTCAGAAATCTGACTTTTCCATGAAAGTTAACAGGTTAATTGAAAATTCCTTGAAAGTATAGTTGTCATCAAATTGTCTGTGAATGTTATGGCCATAGGAATAAATGGAAAAATGTCCGGGGAAAAAAAGGTATTGTTTATAAAAACTGAAGTTAAAAAGAGGTTGACATGTGTGCAGGTTAGCTCCCTGGCACCATCATGCTTTGATTTACCCCCCCCCCCCCCAAAAAAAAAAATAAAATAAAATAAAAATAAAAATTCCAAAACAATTTGGTGGAAGTGCATATTTAAAAGAAATGGCATGGACCCCTCCTCCCAAGCATTTGAAACAAATGACTATGGGGCATGTCCTCCTACTCTGTACAAACTCAGATGGGGATACTTTGCAAAACAGGGAAAGAAAATCGTCCCTCGCTTTGCAAAACACCTTTGTCTTTATTCTGAGGACAGGGGGCCAAGAAAAGGACTGGATTATATGGCTTATTGTGGAAGCTGCCTGCCAGGGAAGCCTCCACCCTACCGGGTAACCATTTACACTGAACCTCTCATCCCTCCATTTAGCTTAGCTATACCAATCCCCAGTTCATACTGCAAAATCCAGTGAATATGTAATGGAATTAATTAAATTGTTATGTTTACATTATTTTTCAAGGTACTTGTGTTTTTGTGACCACTTTAAACCTATGTCGGAATGGGTAAGGGGTCTCTATACTAACTCCCCCGGGAGGGTGAAAGGAGTGGTTGGTATTTAAGTTCATGTCACGGCCTTGTCAGATATCAGATGGTTTAGACTACTTAATTTCCTGGCGCCAGGACATAAAATGGTTAACAGAACACACACAGACACAGAAGATGTGAGCACACAATGTACTAGTACTTTACTTCAATTGCTTTCCTTATATCCTACTCAATACAGGATTTGCTCATGTGCAGTATATCATCATATGTCACCATAATTACAGAAAGTCATGTGATTTACAAGAAATAGCACAGTTCAATGATCACGGGGAAATATGTTATTTATGACCTTCCAGGTGTCCCCATTTGGGGCACTTAGGGGTTTTTGCCCAGCAAGAAGAATTTGACTATTCTCTTTCATGCAGCCAGCTCTTCCTGCACAGATGTGTGTGGGTGGCTGATTGTTCTATAGACATTTTAATATCACTCTAATATCACATTGATCAGATACATGTATACTTGTATATGAAATTGATCTATATACTAATATATATATATACATATATATACACATACAGTATATACCTACATATCCTTTCAGTCCCCCTTTGGTCATTTCTTCCAAAGGAAGAAGATGACCATACTAAAGCCAATACCTAAAACAGGCAGAGCTAGCATCACAGTAGGCAAAATTTTGGTCGAAGTCTCCTAATGGTCAAATCACGACTAACTATTAGGTAAAGTACTCATAACAAAGAAAATGATTAACTAACCTGCAACCTTAACCACTTGCCGACCGCACGCTTATACCGTGCGTCGGCAAAGTGGCAGCTGCAGGACCAGCGACGCAGTATTGCGTCGCCAGCTGCAGGCTGATTAATCAGGAAGCAGCCGCTTGTGCGAGCGGCTGCTTCCTGTCAATTCACGGCGGGGGGCTCCGTGAATAGCCTGCGGGCCGCCGATGGCGGCTCGCAGGCTAAATGTAAACACAAGCGGAAATAATCCGCTTTGTTTACATTGTACGGCGCTGCTGCGCAGCAGCGCCGTAAGGCAGATCGGCGATCCCCGGCCAATCAGCCGCCGGGGATCGCCGCCATGTGACAGGAGACAGCCTGTCACTGGCTGCACAGGACGGATAGCGTCCTGTGCAGCCCGGCTTACCAGGGGGGGCCAGGTAGGAGAGGGAGAGGGAGGATTTCGCCGCGGAGGGGGGCTTTGAGGTGCCCCCCCCCCCGCAACACCCGGCAGGCAGGAGCGATCAGACCCCCCCAGCACATCATCCCCCTAGTGGGGAAAAAAGGGGGGCGATCTGGTCGCTCTGCCTGCACGCTGATCTGTGCTGGGGGCTGCAGAGCCCACCCAGCACAGATCAGCTAAAGCAGCGCTGGTCCTTAAGGGGGGGTAAAGGGTGGGTCCTCAAGTGGTTAAACAACCAATTACACAATGTTGGCCAATCTAATGGTCAAACAAATCAGAAAAGAACCCAATCAGAAATTACTCAGGAAAAAACCCAATAATTAGGGATGGGACGACAAATCCGGCGAATCCACGAATCCCTCGAATATTGGGAAATATTCGAGATTCGTGGATTCGAATCCCGACACCATTTTCCACTTTGCGAATCCGCCGAATCCCGCCGCTGCATCGCCGTGCATCCGCCGCTCGCACTCGTCCTCCTCCGACCCCCCCCGCGTCTCCTACGCCCGCCCCGCGCCTCCTCCGCCCGCCCGCATACATTGTATCAACTCACCTGTCCAGTGGAGCGCAGAGCGGCAGACCTCTCGCTCACTTCCTGGTTCCCTCTAGTGACGGCTTTTACAATGACGTCATCAGTAAAAGCCGGTCCGGCCACTAGAGGGAACCGAGAAGTAATGACGAGGTCTGCCGCTCTGCGCTCCACTGGACAGGTGAGTTGATACTTAAGCAGGGGTGAGCGAGGAGGCACGGGGGACGGAGGAGGCCGTGGGGGTGAGCGGAGGAGGCACGGGGGGGGAGCGACACCTACCTACCTACCTACCTAAAGGTCCCCTATACGTACCTACCGGCCACTATACCTACCTACCTACAGGCCCCTATACCTACCTAAAGGATACGTACCTACCTACCTACCTACCACTATACCTACCTACCTACAGGCCCCTATACCTACCTAAAGGCCCCCTATATGTACCTACCTACCTACCTAAAGGCCCCTATACCTACCTAAAGGCCCCTATACGTGCCTACCTACCTAAAGGCCCCTATATCTACCTACCTACCTACCTACCTAAAGGCCCCTATACCTACCTACCTACCTAAAGGCCCCTATACCTACCTACCTACATACCTACCTATACTTAAGGCCCTATACCCTGCTACCTATACTGAAGGTCCCTTTAACTACCTACCTACCTACAGGACACTATACCTACCTACCTACTGGCCATTATACCTACCTACCTACAGGCCACTATACCTACCTAAAGGCCCCCTATACGTACCTACCTACCTACCTACCTAAAGGCCCCTATACCTACCTACCTAAAGGCCCCTATACCTACCTACATACCTACCTATACTTAAGGCCCTATACCCTGCTACCTATACTGAAGGTCCCTTTACCTACCTACCTAAAGGCCCCTATACCTACCTACATACCTACCTATAATTAAGGCCTCTATATACCCTGTTACCTATACTGAAGGCCCATATACCCTGCTACCTATACTGAAGGCCTATATACCCTGCTACCTATACTGAAGGCCCATATACCCTGCTACCTATACTGAAGGCCCATATACCTTTCTACCTATACTGCAGGCCCCTATACCTTGCTACCTATACTGAAAGCTACCAATATTGAAGGCACCCATACCTAGCTAGCTATACTGAAGGCACCTTTACCTCGCTACCTATACTGCGGGCAACTATACCACGGATCGCACAATTCTTATGTGCAGGATTCGTTAGATTCGGGATTCGAAAGGTTCGAGATATTCGAGAACCTTTTCAGATTCGGATTCGGATTCGGATTCGAAAAAATTGTGGATTCGTCCCATCCCTACCAATAATTATTTTTCCTGATGCAGATCAGAACTAAGAACAATTCTCTTTCCTGATGTAATTTAGTAAAAACCTTATGCGGACTGCATGCATGGAGCACGCTCATGTGTTTAACTTAGCCCGTGGCAGGAATATTTCTCTTAGATCAATATAAGGAGCTTTCTCATCTCAGCACTTACTCCAAGAGAAACTTCCATCTGCTCTATTTTTGAAAAGGGCTTGTCTAAATACTAGGCCTCAGGTAGGCCAAGGTCAAAACCCTTATGATGGCAACTAACTTCTGCGTAAGGTGGCCATGCAACAAGATATGAGATTTGGGCATGTGAGGGTAGTCTTGACTCTACAATTTAGTTCACAAACCGTTTGTGAGGCATGGCAGACTTCTCACCTTCCATTAGCCATTGTACTCCAAGCTATCCCTGTATCCTTTACTCTAAGACACACACTGCTGTTAAAACAGGGGGTGGAAAGATAACACCAACCCAACTACAATCATACTCAGGCCTTAATGCCCAGAGTACAGAGGCTGAGATCAGAAATACAGGAGTACTGCCAGAACTCACCAAACAAGTCAAAAGTAGCTACAGGCCTCAGTACAGGACATATTTGTGAAAGGGAATACACAGATCACAGCAGGAGACTACGGAACAAGGCTACATGAGACCCTCAACATCTCTGGCCTTCCAATTATCCCATATTAAATATACCAATCGGGTTGCTCTAGGCAATTGTGGTGCTGTGAAATTGTAGTCCATCACACCAATCATACTGACCAAAGTCTGTTATGCTTGCTCAGACAAACAGATACAACTCTGATTTAGTAGGGGAAGGGAATATTAGCTAATTGACTTTTTACCACAGTAATGGTAAATATCTATACAGACACACTACAAATCAAAGCAGAAAAAGATGTAACTAATAGCAACCGCTGCCAAAGATACTCTTTCAAGGTCAGGATTAGCAGGACAACTGTAATGATGGCTACCTTCAGATTTAACCATACTAGAAGGACTCTGCTAATCACACATATGGACACTCACCAACTATATTCACAATCAGGATAGGACAAAATATAATACTCTAGCAAAACTTAGCAAGACAATCATGGCCAACTTGAATCTACTAAAGACCAAGGTATCAAATAGTAGGAGACTTGTTCCCTGAAAATCGCCCACTCAGATCAGGCCTGCTGACTTATATGTGTAGTAACACATATGCGTATGTATATATATATATATATATATATATATATATATATATATATATATATTACCGTCTGATAAATATACAATTTTATAGTTATCTGGGTTGAAGAAAGATGTGTGTACATAAAGTTTAACCAAAAACAAAGCACCACACCGGCCCATTTCACTGCTGGTCCAGAGGAAGGCAAAAACCCTTATAAGACATAGTGTAATTAGCCCCAGAAAGGGAAAAATTCCTTCCTTCCCTGGATCATCAGCACTTGGCCTTATTTAGTAATTGAGATAAAAAAATATCAGCTCATTACATATCAACCCATTACAAAACTTACAAAAACGCTAATCCTAATCTTTACTTAAAGGGTGATATAGCAGAAATAAAGGCTTTTACTATTCAGAAAGCATTAGCCCATAATGTGACTTACAACTAACTCTCCATCTAGAATATCCTTAATATCGTAGCCCACCCCAATAGGTCATAAAGTTATTTTTAGATAAACCAAGGTTTTCCCCATAGCTACTATTAATAGCTTTCCTACGGGCCCAATACACATAAGAATGTCCCACAATCCATACAATCTTCCTGGGTCTAAGATCCAGATCTTGTTCCATTCTTCAACAGACGACACAAGCAACTTTGAAAATGATGAAAAGTCTCTTTTCACTTGGAATTCAGGACTTAGTTGAACTATTTCACCCAATACAGCGGATCCAGTAGGAAATCCTTCTGTAAAGATAGCCTCAGGATAGCCTCTGGTCAGACTCCCTCTGGATCGTTCTCTCTAGACAGGCTCCCTCTGGATGGATTACCTCCGGATGGATTCTGGTCAGGTAGTCAGCTCTTATCCTCCTCAGGATAGATGTCTGGCAAGTTGTTTCTGAAAGAAAAAGAAAAATGTGCGAGCATCATGTTTTCCCAAAAATCCAATAAATTATTTATTTTTCCTAGTACTTGTAATACTAATGTGATTCATACTCTCCACCATGAACTTCAAAACATACTTAGCGGATCTTTCTATGATCCCAACGGATCTCTCGCAATACCCCGTACGTATGACGTCGCTGTACCCGTGCGAGTATGTGACTCCATACATGGCAGAGAGGATAAATTCCCAATGAATTTTTACACCATAATGTATTCCCATTTTTCATTCTTCCATTACAAGTCACATATCCATTTTCATTCCATCATACCTGCCACAATCATACCACAAACCCTAAATAGTGATGTATTTAAAGAATTTAGGTGGCCCTAATGCAATGCAAGGGGGCAATATCTACCCCCTTCTTACTATACCACTACATGGAGTGACATGACACAGATCACTAGGCCTGGGCAGGGCTGGACATGTGTATAGACAACAAACTAACATGACCGTTCCCATATCCCTCCTTTCCCCCATTTGACCATACATTAAAGTTATTTTAATGTCTGGTCAGAGTTAGCAAAAGGCTATAAGGCAAAATATGAGCAGGGTCCCATTACAGGGTTGTATCCCCTTCCAGATTTAAGGTCACAGACATACAAAGAACATCTATAGTGTCCTTATCCCTATAGTGCGCTTAAGGTACTACAACTATGGTTGTCCCCGAGACACACAGAAACAGCACTAGAGAGACTAGGCTAAGGTCTCCTTACTAAACAAAATAGGCCCTAAACTATAGCAACCAGCAGAGGTGAAATTAAAATCCTGTCAGAGATAACATTTCTAATCAGTACACTATAAAATTAAACAGTGTTTTTTTTTCTCTGGAGTCTTCAGAACAGTGAAAAATCCATAATATAATTGTCATAACAACATCAAATGATTCTGCATTTTGTCAAAAGAAGTTTAAGCAAACTAAAAAAAACTATTTTTCTAAAGATGAAAAAATGTTCCTATTTTCCTAGGCTGAGTGTAAATGTATTCTCACTAAAAACGAGAGTGACATAAGAGTCCGAGCCTTAAACAACTATCTGCTAGTATATGTCATTAATGACATACACACACAGATGTTGTGGCAACCGGAGAGGAGATATTAATTTAAAGGAGATGAATTTATTAACAGAAAAAGGGGTTATTAAGGTCAAAAACCCCACTACTGGGAAAGAATTCCTATAATACAAAGGATGATATGAAATAAACAGCAAGTGTGACCCAGAACTACACATGCGATCTTAATTGACCTAAAACTGTATATCTGTCCTGACTATTTTATTTAGTATGTCCTCAATGTTTCTCCATAAATTTTCCCAGATAAATATGGCTTTCATAGTTTCACAATATCTTCTAAAGTATAAGTACAAACAGTATACAATGTATTATTTTTTTTTTTCCAACAGTTACATGGCATTCAGAAATATTGAAGTTACAATAACTGTGCTTTAACAGTGTGGCTTGGAGGAGGAGCAGTTCTCTTATTAACCTCTAGGTTAAGACTTTCTTGCACTGGGTGACCAGGCCAGTGAAGAATTAAATCAGACACAGCTTAGTTACAACAGCAAGTAACACTTCAACAATGAGTTGCAAACAACATTAAATGCCTTTTCTGCTGCGATTTATAAAAAAATACAGCCTAACAACTATGATACAATATTCAAGAAGGAACTTATCCATGGAGAACTATTGAGTAAATCATTCAAATCTATATGCTTCAAAGTTACAAGCTATATAAATTCTGTCCAAATATGAACATTATTATATCAAACTTATGGCAAACTAACATTACATGGGGAAATGATTTAACTCTACTCACTTGTATAAGTCTGGGTGACAAATGCCATTACTTAATTAATCCACTTAATCCCTCCTCGGTGGAGGGAGGCCCGGCCGGGGCCGAGTGCCCGGGCGCCTGGCTCGCGCAGACCCGAAAAAGGAGGGAATTAGGTTGTACTAAAGACTCAATTCACTTTACACTATGAAACTAAGGTAACACGGTGACGTAGCAGCCAGTGCTCTCGCCTTACAATGTTATTCAAATCCCTGCCTGGTCAACATCCGCACGGAGTCCACATGTCCTCCTCGTGTCTGCATGGGTTTCCCCCAGGCACTCCAGTTTCCTCACCCAAAAAAAACCCACAGACAACTGTGCAGAAACACCATCAACCCCCCCCCCCCCCCCCCCCCAAATTGGCCCCAAATTATGATATATCATTTCACTATGCTTCCTATGGAAAAAAATCTGAACCTATTTTGGTCATAATATAAAAATTCCAAAAATCTATTCTGCAATATGGGAAACTTCATTCACATACATATAGACCTGGGTGAAAGTTGATATCAATGAATTAATCTAATTTAATTTAAGGATACTACGTTTCAGGAGAAAATAATGACTGCTATGTCATTATTTACTAACCTCTAACATCTAACTAAGAAACAACCTAAGATGTTGTGTAGATAAATATGACAAATAACTTAAAACATTTCCCAAAAAGAACATATAAATTATCCACTGTTCCGAACTATCCAATAATATAACTCATAAAATTCCTTTCTACTTCTATACACGTACATACATATATACATATGTATGTATACATGTATACAGATATATTCTATGCTCATAAAGGCTTTTAAATGCATTTTTTTTTCTTCAGCAGGAAAAAAAATGACAAACTAGTATGTTTAAGTTACTTCCTCTTTTTTCTTTCCTGTCACTGACTACTTCAGAAGAGAAACCCACACAGATGTTGGCGGACATGTCCTAATGCATTTTTAATCCTTTCAAGACTAAAAGGGGAACTCTAACACTATTTATTAAAGTTACTTAAGTATTTCTGACTATTTCAAAATCATTATTCAAAGGAACACATAGTTTCTTTAGGGGGACACATGCCTGTCTAATTACTTGAGACTAAATGATTTAAAGAAGTAATCTCCTAATAAGAAAGAAGAAAACCTATTTTATGAGGCTGATATATCCATAGTTTCAACATATACTTTCACGGGTGCCCAGTGACGTAACTAAGGAGCTGTGGGCCCTAGTGCAGGTTTTACATGCCCCCCCCCCCCCCAAGAACTTTATACATAGCAATTGATACAGCGCACCAAAACTTGCCAAGGACAAGCACAGTGTCAGAGGTGCAAGAAGGGGATTGGGAACAGGATGTTAAGGATTATTACTATTTAAAGCATCTATAGAAGTGATTATTACCCCCTATTGTTACACCCCTGCGGGTACCACCTCTCTACCATACATATCACAAGCATGTACTCAATACAACTCTCAATTTACACACATATGTGTCAGTGTACACACAATACATATGAATACATTATGATACAAGTTATTCTATATCCTTATGAACTTTACCTAAGTTTGCAATAATTAATTACATTACTCTATTTCTGAGTTTTCCTCTTACAGACAATTCTATACAAAATGACACAGACATATTTTTATTCAGATAATTTTTGACGATCCATCTGCACAAAATTCCAGTAAAATCAGATATTTCAAAGTGGCATCTGAAAACCCAGTTTTGTACGTACATAGAATTTCTACTGCCGATTTTGGCAAGTGATCGTTCTTATCTGACTTATATGAGTGTCTTTAATATTAATTTTACTAATCATTTCTCAGAAATACAGTAAGGATCTATAACAACCTATATAATAATTTATCATCGCTTGCGCAACCTATACACGGAGAACATACATAAAAACACACTGGTAGTCAAGATTAACACACAAACAAGACAGACTTGGACATATATAATTCTAATCACCATTAGACATAATTCTTTAACCAATTGTATATGGATTGAACTATTACTCTTCTCTCCCCCCAAGGGAATGACAGCCCAAGACTAATATACTATATTATATTCTAACCAAGGATGAACAAAATATTTTTCTTCCAGATATTCTGGCAACACAAAGGTACATAAATTTCATCTATTTTAGGTATTGGGATAGGAAACATTTTGACAGTATTTTGACCCATTGATCTAATTTCAGTTTTATACTTTAATTTATTGGCCCTCTATTAAATCTATGTGTCAAATACAAATATAAGATATTGCTGTACCAATAGACAATTCTTATCTAGATAAATTGTAATTTATATATTTTTCAAATTTATCAATACTATTTTTATCAATAACTAATATTTATCAATAATTCTATAATTCTCATCTCATGAGAACAAAACACACTTTGTCTAGGGATTTTTCCTTTCTACAACCTACCTAAACCCAAACTGTTTCTTAGAATTTAATAACTTTTTTTTTTAACCTTACTAATAAAACAGATTATTATTTACAAAACAAACACAGACAAATAATCCAAAACATCTGACATTTATCTGACATTATAAAAACCTTACAAAAATAAACTATAATAAACCCATTCAAAACCTAAGAAGAACTACAAGTACCCAAAAATCCATACCATATGGTGCCCTGTTCATTTCCCAAATGAACACTATTTTCTTACCAAAAGAAAATATTTATTGAAGTTGATCAGACTTCAAATTTGTTAGATTTTTTCCCAAAAAATCTATATTTCCCTTAGACCTACTAAGAGAAGCACAATAGACTTACCAAAAGTCCCTTCTCCCTAATATTTTTTTTTTAAACTAATGCCTTCTTAAAACTTTATAATCTATATAATTAAAATTATACTATCAAAAAACACAAACTCCAAAACCAGATTCGTTTTGGTATCAACAGAAATTTCACATAAATAATATAGACACCTCTCTCTTTAAAAAACAAAAAGAGAAATATAGTCATATTACTTACGTGAATTCTGAAGAAGACCATCCGCGGCGAGCCCCCAGCTGAAGGGAGTGGTTGGTATTTAAGTTCATGTCACGGCCTTGTCAGATATCAGATGGTTTAGACTACTTAATTTCCTGGCGCCAGGACATAAAATGGTTAACAGAACACACACAGACACAGAAGATGTGAGCACACAATGTACTAGTTCTTTACTTCAATTGCTTTCCTTATATCCTACTCAATACAGGATTTGCTCATGCGCAGTATATCATCATATGTCACCATAATTGCAGAAAGTCATGTGATTTACAAGAAATAGCACAGTTCAATGATCACGGGGAAATATGTTATTTATGACCTTCCAGGTGTCCCCATTTGGGGCACTTAGGGTTTTTTGCCCAGCAAGAAGAATTTGACTATTCTCTTTCATGCAGCCAGCTCTTCCTGCACAGATGTGTGTGGGTGGCTGATTGTTCTATAGACATTTTAATATCACTCTAATATCACATTGATCAGATACATGTATACTTGTATATGAAATTGATCTATATACTAATATATATAATACATATATATACATATATACCTACATATCCTTTCAGAGGGGAAGCACATTAAAATAGGGAGCTTATGTATTCCACCATAAAATACCTCCATATGCATGGGGATAATTACACTCACATTCTGTTGGGCACCAGAGGTGGATATGAATCCCTTATCCATAATATTGAAATAGAGTTCTTGACAAGGTACCCCATTTGCAGAGTATTCTCAGATGTTGCACACTACTGGGGTCCCTCCTTACTTATAGTGTAAGGGTAATCCTATGGGGATTTATGATGGTATTTAGGAGCCCTAATTGCAATGAAAGAAGTAGTGCAGTGTGGCACTCTCGCTATTCCATAGGAATATACATGTGGGTAGATACTACTTATGGGTCAATGTACACTCACCGCTGCCAAAGCCTTGCTGAAGAGGTGTAAACGAATCCCCGGACATGTGCTCCACTTAAAGATTTATGAAGGAAGCAGAAAATGACAAGTATAAGGATAAGAAGCAGCAGCGTGCACCATCTGTCCTTTTTCGTGCTTTTATTCCTTCTAATACAGCTCCATATGACATGTTGGATGCCATGTTACACCATAATTGGTATTGTATGATGCCATTCAACCGTTTCCTGCTCAGTCGCCCTAGCTATTTGTTTTTAATGTAGATTGTTTAACTGTCACAATATACACTAGGCACTTTTGGATGGAGGGGGAAGTCAGGTCTCGTGCACGACAATAGGACGGGTATGATTGATTTATGCATGCCCGTTACGTCTTAATAGACGTACGAGCGTATAGGAGATGGTGACCATTACGTAGGCTCCATCTAGTGGATGTTATTATAACACCCCCATGCGACTAATGTTCCGCATGTATGTACGCATGAGCGCCAGTTGCCAGTGCCCGACACCGGAAGCATTTCCCCGCTAATCCGATGAACTCTTCACTGACCCCGTAATAGCCGGGTGGATCACAGGGCGCTCAGCTTGTGGAACGCAGCGTGATCAAGCGTCCTGTTGGACGTGAAACGGCCGTCGCCAACCCTTTCACACTCATGGCACCCACCTAACCACTGCTGTCATCTAAACTGTATGTATGGATATACTGTAATCAAGTTTGCATACTGAGTTTTCCTTGTTGTCATATGGAGCTGTATTAGAAGGAATAAAAGCACGAAAAAGGACAGATGGTGCACGCTGCTGCTTCTTATCCTTATACTTGGTATTTAGGAGCCCCCAAACTGTAACCCTATCATTTGAATGTCGCAACTTAAATTGAAACTCATCAGACCAGGAAACATTTTTCCAACCTTGTACTGGCCAATTTTGATAAGCCTGTGCACAGTGTAGCCTCTGTTTCCTGCTTTTAGCTAATGGGAGTGGTGCCAGTTGAGGTCTTCTGCTGCTGTAGTCCACCTGCTTCAAGGTTCAACATGGTGTGTGTTCAGATGTGTACTGCATGAGCATGATGGATGGCTAGTCATCTCTAGCCTGCATGGAGGAGAGTCCTTTAGATGAATATTCAGTTTAAAACAGCTCCCAGGGGACCACAATGTAATGTGTAAGGCCCACTTTAAAGGAAACCTCAGGTAAAAGTAAATAAATATGGCAGCCTCCACATGCCTATAATTTTAGGTTTCTTTTAAGAAGATCTTGGCTTTTGCCAATTCACCACTCTCACACTTTGTTTTCTGTTGGATAAACTCCATCCTGTGTGGACTCAATCTGGGTTTTGTTATCTTGAAAGCAAAGATAAAAGAAAACACTCAGTTATATTCAGTAATAATGTAGTAGTAAGATGTCTTAAAATACAACACAATTGACATATTTTACATTTCTTAAAATTAACCCGAGGTGAAAACTAACTGATGAGATAAACAGTTGTATTTATCTCCCTACTCCATAAAATGACTTTTTTTTAGATATCTCATGGTTTTATTTTATATTTAAACATTTAAAAAGTACATTGAAAGTTTGGTTGTCTCTGCTCAGTGGCAGCCTATTAAGTATCCATGAATGAAAATACATAAACTTTTGACCTTTTTTTTTTATCTCTCCGTGCACTCAGAAGTTGAATTCTGCCAGGAAAACTTTTATGGCTATAATTCACTTATCAGTGATGTTAACTATATTCCCAACAAGGTACCAACAAGACAGAAGCTGTCACTTCCATGCCTGAAAATTAACTCTTTCAGGCAGCAAAATAAAACAAGGAAAACAAACCAGTTATTATTATGTTTTACCCTGTACATACACTTGTTTTTTTTTTCTCATCATGTCACATGTCACCTCGGGTACTCTTTAAGGCTAGCATATGTGAGATCCCTGACCAACCTTTCAGGCAATCTGCAGGGGCAGGGCCAACTGATTTCTCAATCAGCAATCATTGGAATGGAGTGCCAAATCCAGATACTGACATGTACAATGGCTCTTCCATATTTCATCTTGTTTCCAGCAAGCTTACTGCTCCAGTGACAATATTATCAAGTGGCTGTTTGCATGTTCACACTATCTAACATGCGCAAGGCCTCTTTACCAGCATGTCCAATTGCTTCATGAATGATAAAACAATCATGTATTGGTCATTTCCATTCTGTTAGCAGAAGAATTTACATGCAAACCAGGCAGATGTTTTTCACTCCGTGCATAACCAGCACCGTGCCACTGTGCAGGCGTGAGCCCACTAGCGCCTACGCAATATGGCTTCACACATACAAGAAGGGGAGTGTGGCCACAGAGGTGAAGACAGTCCCAACCGGCAGTAGAGAGGGAGATGCGGAAAAACCTCTGGAGCATCTAGATACTTCCCCTTACTGACATAAGTATGTAACTAATTGTTTTTAAAAGATTACAGGTATACTTTAATACATGTCTCTTTTGTATCTGTATATAACACACTTACCAGTTACTGTATATCTGTGATTGGCAGCACATGACATATGGCTCAGTTGCCTTCACTAGATTCATTTTACTGTAAGCATACAGTTTTATATATTTTAGTAAATAAAAATCACAGTCTTTTAATTTTCTTCTTAGCAATTTTATTTTTAAAAACAATGATTCAGATTTACATGAAATATTAACGGAATAAATCTCTGGTCTGCTCTAATACGCTACTCATGTAACCACAATTATTCCTTAAATAATTTTCCGTAGAAATGTTAATAGGATCACACTCTCCACTACCTTTTTTATCTTTACAATGAGTCTAAGACTGCAATTTACATTTATGTTTGGCAGAAAAAGAGATACTGCACTCATAGCATTTGCCTCATACTGTAACTAACAGTATGTGCAACATACTTTCTGCAATACAACTATAAGAATTTGGTATTATAAAAGCAGAAATGCAATGACATTACCAGCAACAGCATTCATCAGATATAAGGACTGGAAGGTGACATGTCTGCACAGACCATTAGAAATAAGATATCAGTCCCTCATCCTAAACACCATGCTCTTTAGATTTTGTTGTGAACTGGTATATTTTTAAAATGCAAACAAATAATTATCTTCTGGTATGTTGAGATACAGCCAGTACTGCAGATATCTAATACCGTATCATTGGTTATTTTTCCCTTCTTACATAGATGTAGGAAAAGCAAACATAGGGCACAAATATCGGAGCAGTTCTTTTCAGCGCAGGAAGATTTGAGCGCAGCCGGCGCCACCATTGGCCGTAATAGGAATTACGACTATAGCAGCGCATACTGAGTAATTTTGGCGCCGTCAGAAGATGGAGCTGAAGTTACTTTTAAAACACTATAATTCGGCCTCCAGCTACAGCTGGAAGCCAAATTACATCATTCCCCACTATCCACGTGGACCTAGAGGGGGAATAGTAATTAACGCCACTGGGAACTTGTGCAGCAGCAGGATAAGCCATACCAGCTGTATCCTGTGCCCAAGACTCCCGGCGCCGATTTCATATGTATGCCACAAATACATTCTTTAACCGGTTCAGCGCTGCAGTGCCGAAAATCTCATGCATCCGAGCAACGTTCACCTCCCACTCATTCGCCTATAACTTTATTGCTACTTATCACAATGAATTGATCTATATCTTGTTTTTTCCGCCATTAATTAGGCTTTCTTTGGGTACTACATTTTGCTAAGAATTATTTTTTCCTAAATCCATTTTAACAGGAAGATTAAGAAAGAAATGAAAAAAATTCATTATTTCTCAGTTTTTGGCCATTATAGTTTGAAATTAATATACGCTACCGTAATTAAAACTCATGTATTTTATTTGCCCATCTGTCCTGTTAATTACACCATTTAAACGATGTCCCTATCACAATTTTTGGTGCCTATATTTCATTTAGAAATAAAGGTGCATTTTTTCAATTTGCGTCCATCACTATTTATAAGCTTATAATTTTAAATAATATAATAACATACTCTCTTGACATGTATATTTAAAAAGTTTAGACCCTTGGGTAACTATTTATGTTTTTTTTTTTTTTTTAATTGTATTTTTGTAATTTTTTTTTCAATAAAAAATGTATGTGGGTAATTTTTGGTGTGGGAGGGAAACTGCTTATTTTACATGTAAAATAAGCAAATTCTTTAATTAAAAATGTATGTGGGTGCAGTTTACTATTTGGCCACAAGATGGCCACAGTGAGAAAAGTCCTGGATGCGAACGATCTCGCATCCAGGAACCAAAATTCAGAGGAGTTGTTTCCTGGGGGCAGAAATACCACGCTCTCTGGAGAGAAAGCGTCTGTATTTCTGCGGGGAAGTTAGATCGGTGAATGGGAATTATATTCCCATTCACTGATCGGGGGGCTAGCGGCGGGCGGCGGGTGTGCGCGCACCACGCATTGAAAGCAGCAGTGCCTTTCTGGACGAGAAAGCTCGTCCAGAAAGGCCGAACTGGTTAATTTCATACCTATGTTATTAGCTGTAAAATTACATACTGTGGTTTCCTTTCTAATGTAACCTTGTAAAACCTTGTAAAAAGTAAATTGAAATAAATAGCTTCCTGTTGCTGCTACTGAGATATTGCTGCTGCTCTGTTAAAAAAAAAAAAAACAAGAAAATACATTTTTTATTGTCTTTGTACATTCCTCACCTAAAAGAATAAATTGATGAAAATGTCAACAATTTCTATACTGAGGATTACAGGGGTCTGAATAACAGCTAAAGAATATACACCAAGCGCTTAAAAATGTAAAAAGTAATTTAGGAAAAAATATGGTATTTTATATAAAATTACACATTTTTATTAACTACTTTAGGACCACGGTGATTGAAATCTACACCCTGTTTTGGTGGGCTCCTGGCAGGCAGGGCATAGATTTCAATCACCACCCGCAGCGCGCATCCGCCGATTCCGTCGCTCCCCGCCAATCGCACCACTCAAACCCGATGTGTCTCGCCACAGCTCACTGGCTCTGCCTGTCTCTATGACGGCAGAGCCATGTGAGCCGGTCAGGAGGCGATTTCACTCCTGGCCGTGTCTATCAATGTACAGTCCTGGCCAAAAGTTTTGAGACTGTCAAAAATATTGGAAAATCGAAAAGTTGGTGCTTAAGTTTTTATAATAGCAATTTGCATATACTCCAGAATGTTATGAAGAGTGTACAGATGAATTGCATAGTCCTTCTTTGCCATGAAAATTAACTGAATCCCAAAAAAACCTTTCCACTGCATTTCATTGCTGTCATTAAAGGACCTGCTGAAATCATTTCAGTAATCATCTTGTTAACTCAGGTGACGATGTTGACGAGCACAAGGCTGGAGATCAATATGTCAGGCTAATTGGGTTAGAATGGCAGACTTGACATGTTAAAAGGAGGGTGATGCTTGTAATCATTGATCTTCTATTGTTAACCATGGTAACCAGCAAAGAAACGCATGCAGCCATCATTGTGTTGCATAAAAATGGCTTCACAGGCAAGGATATTGTGGCTTCTAAGATTGCACCTAAATCAACAATTTATAGGACCATCAAGAACTTCAAGGAAAGAGGTTCAATTCTTGTTAAGAAGGCTTCAGGGCATCCAAGAAAGTCCAGCAAGAGCTAGGATCATCTCCTAAAGAGGATTCAGCTGCGGGATCGGAGTGCAACCAGTGCAGGGGTTGCTCAGGAATGGTAGCAGGCAGGTGTGAGCGCATCTACACTTGTGCAGCAGCAGGATAAGCCATACCGGCTGTATCCTGCGCCCAAGACTCCCGGCGTAGTGAGGCGAAGACTTTTGGAAGATGGCCTGGTGTCAAGAAGGGCAGCAAAGAAGCCACTTCTCTCCCAAAAAACATCAGGGACAGATTGATCTTCTGCAGAAA
This sequence comes from Hyperolius riggenbachi, assembly GCF_040937935.1. Classification (NCBI taxonomy): domain Eukaryota; kingdom Metazoa; phylum Chordata; class Amphibia; order Anura; family Hyperoliidae; genus Hyperolius; species Hyperolius riggenbachi. The sequence goes on from NC_090650.1 coordinate 218,124,994, forward strand.
GTATGCTAAATGGACTGTTGAGGACTGGGGAAAAGTCATATTCTTCGATGAAGCCCCTTTCCGATTGTTTGCGGCATCTGGAAAAAGGCTTGTCAGGAGAAGAAAAGGTGAGCGCTACCATCAGTCCTGTGTCATGCCAACAGTAAAGCATCCTGAGACTATTCATGTGTGGGGTTGCTTCTCATCCAAGGGAGTGGGCTTACTCACAATTTTGCCAAAAAACACAGCCATGAATAAAGAATGGTACCAAAACACCCTCCAACAGCAACTTCTTCCAACAACCCAACAACAGTTGGGTGAAGTACAATGCATCATCCAGCAGGATGGAGCACCGTGTCATAAGGCAAAAGTGATACCTAAGTGGCTCGGGGACCAAAACGTTGAAATTTTGGGTCCATGGCCTGGAAACTCCCCAGATCTTTATCCCATTGAGAATTTGTGGTCATTCCTCAAGAGGCGGTGGACAAACAAAAACCAACTAATTCTGAGAAACTCAAATAAATGATTATGAAAGAATGGGTTGCTATCAGTCAATATTTGGCCCAGAAGTTGATTAAGAGCATGCCCAGTCGATTTGCAGAGGTCCTGCAAAAGAAAGGCCAACACTGCAAATACGACTCTTTGCATAAATCTCATGTAATTGTCAATAAAAGCCTTCAAAACGTAAGAAGTGCTTATAATTATAGTTTAGTGGATCACATAAACAACTGAAACAAATATCTAAAAGAAGTTTAGCAACAAACTTTGTAAAAACTAATATTTTTGACAGTCTCAAAACTTTTGGCCAGGACTGTAAGCCGCTCGCATTGGCTTACATTGATAGACGCGGTCAGGAGCCAATGAAAGCGGCTCCTGACCGGCTCACATGATTCTGCATCATAGAGACAGCAGAGTCTATGTCAGGAGGATCCCGGCGTTTGGCAGTGACAGTGGTTGCGGTGAGTATGCGCAGCAATTCATCTGGATTCCGTCGGTATTGTACCAGCAGTCTCTGGTCCTTAAGGGGGCAGGGACCACTGGTACTTAAGTGGTTAAACTATGCTCAAACAGTAAAAACTCTCAGGATGGTAATATCTCTGAAACATACATATATTGTGTAGATGGTGTAAAGCAGAGATGAGGTGCACCAGTACAGTAAGATGAAAGAAGTGTGTCCAGAATCAGTCCTTGTATCCAAAAGGATCTGTGAAGTATTGCAAGCTGGAATGCACCATAGAGGGCAGCACATGGAGGGGGCATCAAGGTTGCATTAAACCCCCCAGCTGCGGACCGATATGCTTGAAATTCGTGTTCTGTTCTAAATCATTCGGGAACAGTATTCGGAACCAGAGCCGGATTAAGACCAAATGGGGCCCTAAGCAAAGTAGCTGATTTGGGCCCCCTCCCTCCAACACCCTTTAAATTTTTTACTAAAAATGTATTTTATTTAAAAAAGAGCAAGATGAATTGGAGAAGAACGAAGGGTGATGCTGGAGCACGGGAGGTGTGGTAAGACTTCCAATACTCACATACAGCATCCAAGGGGAACCCGAGGCTGGATTACTGTGCCGACGGGGCTGTGGCGTATCTCGGGATAAGGGCGCCTATGGCAAGCACTAAAGTTGTGCCCCTTTTGGGAATTGAGGGTGAGGTGGTGCGTGCCTACCTAATTTCACATTTCTGCTGAACACAAATTTTTTATAGACAGACACACCACACACACAGCGCTACAAGTGACAGACTCCCCCACACACCCCAGAACTACAAGAGACAGACACACCACACACACAGCACTACAAGTCACAGACTCCCCCACACTCCACAGCAATAGAAGTGACAGACACACACACACACACACACACACACACACACACCACTACAAGTCACAGACACACACAGCACTACAAGTCACAGACACACACCACACACATCCCTACAAGTCACAGACACACACCATACACAGCAGTACAAGTCACAGACACACACCACACACAGCACTACATGTCACAAACATACACCACACACAACACTACAAGTCACAGACCCCCCCCACACACCACAGAACTACAAGAGACAGACACACACACACACACACACACACAGCACTACAAGTCACAGACTCCCCCACACAAGCTAAACCTAAGCTTGTGTGGAGGAGTCTGTGAAAAGTAATGCTATGTGCCTACACTCTATCTGCCTTTACACTGCTCCATTGTCATACACAATCTTGCAATCTCACCTAGTCCAGCATCTGTGTCCTCGTGTGGTGTGTAGTGGGCGGGCACAAGGAGGTGGCTGCAGCTGTAGGCAGAGACAGAGACACAGACTTCTCACAGCTCACTGGGGAAGAGAAGGAGGATTCTGGGTGGGGCTGCTGCAGGAGACAGACAAGTAGGCTGACTCTACTTGTCTGTGTTTGTCTGTGTTGTACTTCTTGGTGCAGATGGAGACAGAGAAGGGGCGGGAACTCGAGTGCCGATCACTTGCTAGTGACAGGCTCCTGTGATAGCAGACTGAAAGTATGAACAGTCTGCACCCAAATACCAGTGTGGAGAGCGAGGTGCCCGGGACCCTTTAGACTGTGACTTGGGCCCCAAGCAAGTGCTTGCAGTGCCTCATTGAAAATCCGGCCTTGTTCGGAACACAAATCCTTAAAGGGAACCTAAACGGAGAAGTATATGGATTTTTCCTTTTAAAATAATACCAGTTGCCTGAATCGCCTGCTGATCCTGTGTCTCTAATACTTTTAGCCACAGCCCCTGAACAAGCATGCAGATCAGGTGCTCTGACTGAAGTCAGACTGGATTAGCTGCATGCTTGTTTCAGGGTGTGATTCAGCCACTATTGCAGTCACAAAGATCAGCTGGACTGCCAGGCAACTGGTATTGTTTACAGGAAACATCCATATCACTCTCAGTTAAGGTTCCCTTTAAGCAACCTAATGTTTCTATTGCATTGAGCATAAATGGTAAATTTTAGGCCAGCTTCAGTTACTACTGTAGTGGTACCGTGGTTAGTGTGCTTACCCACCACACAGTGAGATCTGGGTTCGATTCCCAGCCATGGTATGATGCATACTGGTTTTTGAAATAGGATAATTCCCTGGCAGATGAGACCCTCCTCCCTTCGGTAGGAGGGAGGAGGGAATAGGTAGCAGGGAGGAGACCCACAAGAGGCTAATTAAAATCTCCCTAGCAGAGTGTGTAGCAGCTGTCCCATAACTAATTAGTGTAGGCAGACAACTGAGTCAAATGGTATAAGGACCTTGCTTGGAGGAGGGTGGGTCCTCCAGCAGTAATGTGTATTTCACTTAATCAGGTGTGCCTCCAGGTATTAGAGCTCTTGAAACATGTTTTCTATCATTTTTCCAGCCAGTAGAATTTTTTAAAATTTTCAAAGTTCGCCTCCCCATTGAAGTCTATTGCGGTTCGCGAACTTTTTCGCGAACCGAACCTTTTGCGGAGGTTCGCGAACAGGGTTCGCGAACCTAAAATCGGAGGTTCGCGACATCTCTAATCATTTGTCCCTGTGTCTGTGTGAAAACTGAGATGAGCATGTGTGCGCAGTTCAGCCAGTCCCTGTGGTTGCTAGGGCAACAGGGACACACAGCACAGAGCTTGGAGGATGAAGCAGGGAAGGAGGAGGAGGACAACGGGCCCAGGGGGGCGAGCGTGTGTGCGTGTGCGGCGGGGCTGGTGTGCACACGGTGACAGACCTAGAGGTCACTAGTATATGTATAATGTAATAAAACGGCTACTTACCAATGGAGCAGCATATACCGGTGAACAAAGACACATCAAAGTCAGAAGCCAGCCCTTTTACAAAAGTGGAAATCACAAATGCATTCCAGTCATTGTAAATCTGCCCATTGGTCTGCCCAATCCATGTGTATACATCCCATGAACGCAAGCAGCCAAATTACAGGATTGACTGACAGAACTTTCGTGATAGGACTGATGTGACAGGACTGGCGTGACAGGACTGAAATAACAGGATAGGCATGACAAGACTGAATGACAGGACTGACTGACGGGACTTATGTGATAGGACTGATGTGACAGGACTGGCGTGACAGGACTGACATAACAAGATAGACATGACAATACTGAATGACAGCACTGACTGACAGGACTAAATGACATGACTGAATGATAGGACTGACGTGACAGGATTGATGTGACAGGACTGACGTGACAGGACTGGCATGACAAGACTGAATGATAGGACTGACGTGACAGGACTGTCATGACAGGAATTAATGACAGGACTGAATGACAAGACGGGCTGACAGGACTGACGTGACAGGACTGAACGACATAACTGACTAACAGGACTGGCTTGACAGGACTGAATGATAGGACTGAATGATAGGACTGACTGGTGAGCCAAAACTAAGACAGCATGGCAACATGCCGTGGCTGCATAAAGATGTAACAGCACTCAGTGCTGTTTGGCCAGGGTTTAAATACCCTGGCCTTTGTGCCAGTTTCAAAGCCCATTTGCTGACAGGTGCCTGTTGTCCAGATTCAGACAGCGCTCGTCCCAGCTGGCAGGGATAGGCTATAGTGCTGCATGTCTTTCCATAGATCACCACAATTGCTGCATCTGAACACCAATCTATTCATGCCAATGTAGAGTGGATGGAGGCGGAGCAGTACAGTCTGTTCTTGGAGCTGAATGCTAGGGGGAGCACACGCCAGGCAACCTTGGGAGAGCCACAAAGTGGGAGACAATATCTTCCTCTTCCCGCAACCTTTTTTTTTTAATTGCATGTGCTTATATTTTAAATGTACCTTTTTTATAACTCTACTACAAGGTCCTTCTTTCTCAATAAGGATCTCCAAGTAGGTGCTGCTTTGTTACAAATTTGCATTGGGTTACCCTCCGTAGTTTTTCTTTAGTACTTTTTTTATTATAAGGGAGTAAAGAAGCCAAGATTTCAATATACAAATTGTAATTTGTTCCATGTCAACAGCTGAGGTTGGTAAATGATCTTTTAAATGAACATAAACACTGAGAAGCCAGCACACATAAAACAGAGCCAACCATCTGCTGCTAATGCTGATAGTGATTATTAGGGATGCTAGATTGTCTCTTGTCACCAGCCCAATGCAAAAGCCAAAAGAAGGAAAAAGAAAAGTGCAGCTATAAAATACAATCTCAATGCTTTCATATTTCTCTCTTATAGTGCATTTGTTTTCTGAGGAAATGATGTTCATTAATGAAGTAGAAAAGACTTTTTGGCAAAACATTGTTTTATAATCTACTTTTGTTTCCAGTTTCCATGTATAATTGATGTTCTGCTTGATAGATTTTGTCAATTTAAAATATGTCAGAGACAAGAATAATTTAAGAAAAAAAGTCGAAAAGTGTGTGTGTGTGTGTGTGTGTGTGTGTGCGTGCGTGCGTGCGTGCGTGCGTGTGTGTGTGTGTGTTTATTCATTGTTGGTGCCAGCTTGTGGTTTGAGTATATCTGGAACTGCTGATCTCCCTGGATTCCCTCAGTTGCTAGAGTTTTCCTGCAACAATGTGATACACAAAAAACCTCCAGTGACTAAAGCTGCATACCCACATTCAATTATTGTTGCCCGTTGAAGATTGGGAAAAGATCCCTCGGGCGACAATTTGGGGCCCAATGTTGTGCAAATGCAGGCTAGTAAGGGGTTTTGTTGTTATTGAGGATTGAGGAGGAGGCATGACAAGCGGCGCACTATAGAATGGCTTCCCACACCTGGAGGGATCAGGAAAAACAATGTTATTGGGGTTGCTTGGGCATCGGGGGGCATTAAGGATCTGACATGTTAATGAGAGAGGGAAGAGGGTAATGGCCAGACTCATGTGTGCTAATGGAAAGGGTACAGTTACTCAGGTAACCACTCTTTTCAACTGCTTAAAGGGAAGGTTCAGGGAGGGGATTCAAAAAATAAAAATACATTTCCACTTACCTGGGGCTTCCTCCAGCCCGTGGCAGTACAGCCCGGCGGACGTCCGATGACGTCAGCGCGCCGGCGTGGGACGCAGAAGTCCCAGGAAATGGAGCGCAGAAGAGCCCGACCTGGCAGCCGGCCTGGCCAGGTTGGGTCGGGCACCGGAGACCACCGGGAGCCTGCGGAGTGGCGGCGAGGGCACCTCCTGCCTGCCACGGGCTGGAGGAAGCCCCAGGTAAGTGGAAATTTATTTTTATTTTTTGAATCCCCTCCCCGAACCTTCCCTTTAAGCATGAATGTACAGGTGTAACAAACTTATCTGGTGTTGTCTCTGGAGGCTGCTCTGATAGTGTGGAGCAGCTGGAGGAAGCTTCCTCTTCCTCTTTGGTCAGTCACATCCCCGGCTCCCCTGTAGACGTGAATCAGCATGTTCGCATCCCCGACTCCCCTGTACATGTGGGTCAGCGTGTTGTTTTTGGCAGTCTCCCTAGGAGGACACGTGCAGCTCAGAACTGTCTTTATAGGTTAAGGAGGCGTGTCTGAGGTGTGTCAGATGATTCCTGCGGTCAGCTGACACTTGCTGCTGGGATGTTGCTGATTGGTCTAATTTTCCTGGGGGCTTGCTCTGTGCTCTATTCCTGCTATATAAGCACTGGGCATTCAGTTACTCGCTGTCCATTATAGCTATCAGTTCGCTGAACGCTGGACCTTGTCTTGCTACTGTGCTTAGTCAGCTAGTTTTTAGAGCTATATATATATATATATATATATATATATATATATATATATATATATATATATATGCAGACACTGCCGATATATATGTACTCTAGTTAGACCAGTTATATATATATATTGTAATTGTATATTATTCTGATTGTTATTCTGTGTATGACCCGGCTAAACCCTCACTCTGATTCTGTCTCCTCATTGTCTGTACCTCAGCCATCTGATCTAAGTGTATGACCTCAGCCTGTTTAACGTTTTTGTCTATGTCTCAGCCTTCTGTACTATAGCCATCTGACCACCTGTGTATGATATCAGCCTGTTATTGACCTAGCCTTGCCTCAGTCCTATTGTACCGCAGTATTTCTGACTACACGTGTATGATTTTAGTTGACGATCTGACCACGATTTAACTATTCAGTGATTACGTCTAATACCCAGCATCACAACAGGTAGACAAAACTACCAAAATTGTTTGATGCTATCATGTCACCACAGTTCAAAAAAATAACTGAAGCTTTTTTAGAGGGCACTCCATTTCTAGGATTGGCCACAAAGGGTAACTCCTTTGGGTGCCAGGTCCATTAAATGACTGGGTCTTCCAAAGACCCTCCAATCCCCTGCATAGATGACACTGGGGCAGATTTACCTCCATCCCTTGCCTGCTGGCAGCCTTCCCAAACCCTCCATACATGTTTCTTTTTTTTTTTTCTACGTCCCGTTGTCATGGTCATGTGCGAAGAACTGGAGAGGGAGTAGATGAGGTGTTGAAACTTGTGATTGTTGGCTTGCATGAAGGTATGGTGGACCAAAATATTATTATAATTTAGTATTTATATAGTTCTGACCTCTTCCACAGCACTTTTACAGAGTATGTAGTCTTGTCACTAACTGTCCCTCAGAAGGCCTCACAATCTAATCATTGCCATAGTAATATGTCCTTCGTAGTCTAGGGCCAATTTAGGGGGAAGCCAATTAACTTATCTATATGTTTTAGTGCCCAGAAGAAACCCACGCAGACACAGAGAAATATATATATAATACATGTTCTTTCTCCAGCTCTATGGGGAGAGTAAAACACTACTAGGGGCACTAAAAACAGGAAAATAGGAGCATTATGTCATTGGGCATTATAAGGGATGGACACAGGCCCGGCCCTAGACTTTTTGCCGCCTGAGGCAAAATTCAAAAAAATCGCCGCCCCTCCCCCCCCCCAAGCCATGTGTGTGTGGGGGGCCGCCCGAGCTGGAGGGGATAGCGGGCAGGAAGGGGGTACTGGGCCAAGCGGCGGGGAGGGGGGTCGGACCCCCCCCTCCCTCGCCTGGGTCCCCCGTCCTCCGCTCCCCTCCAGCTTTAAAAGTGAGGTCGCTGGCTGCAGCTATATCGTAAGAGGCAACGGGCGGGGATCACTCACCTCTTCCTCGTTCCAGCCCGAGCCTGCGCTCCACTGACGTCACTTCCTGCGGCGTAGCAGGAAGTGACGTCAGTGGAGCGCAGGCTCGGGCTGGAACGAGGAAGAGGTGAGTGATCCCCGCCCGTTGCCTCTTACAATATAGCTGCAGCCAGCGACCTCACTTTTAAAGCTGGAGGGGAGCGGAGGACGGGGGACCCAGGCGAGGGAGGGGGGGGGGACCGACCCCCCTCCCCGTCGCTAGGCCCAATACCCCCTTCCTGCCCGCTATCCCCTCCAGCTCGGGCGGCCCCCCACACACACAGACGGGCGGGTGCCGCCCCTCCAGAAGTGCCGCCTGAGGCAAAAGTTTCACCCCGCCTCATGGGCGGGCCGGCCCTGGATGGACAGTACAAGAAATAGCAGAATGAGCCATATTAGCAAAGCAAAGCCCAGCTAGATGTTTTATCCTAAGACAATGAACTAGCGAGGGCCAAGTACAAACTATACAAAAAAGGGTAAAAAATAAGCACACAATCAAATAGAGACCGATGGTTAAAACTGAACAACCTATTGAACGGCATAACACATACAAGAACCATTTTAAAAAATGTAAGAGATCATGATTTCATTTCAGTCCCTGTGTATACAATGACTCAAAACCTTTAATCAGTTGTGCTAGGGAGCTCTATAAAATGTATCCCATATTAAGTTGATGAAATATGTGGTGATCGATAAGCTTATATATTATATTGTGTAACAAGCCATACTTGTCAACACTTTCAACATTTATACCATACAGACTAAAGTCTGAGAATTAGGTCTTAGATTTTTTTTTTTCTGTGCTACGCACAGTGTGACCTTGATTGTGAATTTGCTGGAATTTTCACTCCTGGGAAGATTGGTAACCTTCTTGAATGTTTACCACTAGTGAATAATCTTTCTCACTGTAGGATGTAGCTAGAATGTTTGAAAATTGCCTTAGAACGTAATTACATGATTGGAAGCAACAATTGCTAAAGTCTTTCATCCTTAGAATCAACTTTATTCGCCAAGTATAACAGGGAATGTACCTATAGTTGCTTTTTTTACACACAGGTGTTGGCATTAGCGCAGTTAATAGAGATAGGGCCTGTACACACTGCTGCACTGGCGCTGCACTTTTAAAATCGCATGTGTTATTTAATCGCAAAAGTCTTTTGAAAAATCATGAAAATCGTGAAGACCTGTACACCTCACCTATGAGATGCATTTACTTCTATATTCATGAAGGCTTTGCGATTTTAAAAACACAGCGCAAGCGCAGCAGTGTGTACAGGCACATAATAAACGTAGTGCAGTGCAAAAGATATTCAGTCACATATTTACAGGCAGAGATAGTTTCAAGGGGAGTGGAGATACAGAGATCCAGCAGTTGAGGGGGGGGGGGGGGGGGGTCTAAAGTCCATTGTTAGTTCTACAGTTTTCCCTGCGTTAAAGAGGAGCTGTCAGCCATACTATCTCAGAAAAAAAAACCCACATATATAAGTAGATAAATACTTGCTCTACTTACATAACATGTGTATTAAACTATCTTCATTTTGATTTTAGTGACTTTTCCATAATAAAAATGAGAAAATCCTTCTTAGGTTTCTTCATTTTAACTGTGTCTATCCTGATATCATTTCCTCCCTCCTCTGCCTGATTGTGTATGCATAGCCCGCCCTCCTCCCAGTCTTCAGGCACTCCCACCCAGCTCTGCAATAGAAAGTGCATTGTCTCAGCATGGGAAATATTAGCCAATCAGAGAAGAGTAGAGGTGTGGCAGGGGAAAACAGGGGAGGAAAGAGGCTTCAGCCAATCAGGCTGCATTTAGTTAAGTTTGAGAGGAAAGTAAAGGAACAAAAAAAGACAACCTAGCATGCCCTGCAACTTCCTTTGTTTGGCAACGTAGCAAATAAGAGTCAGGTAAACTCGGCAATGATCATTTATCAACAAAAAAAGTAATAGTGATTTTTAACTTTTTGATTGCCTGGTAAGCATCCTTATTACTTGTTACCAGACAAAAATAAAGAATTGATTTTTTATTTCATGCCCGGCAGTTACACTTTAAGGACAAGATTGTTGTCTTTGCACCGTTGGCAGATTCACTCAAACTCGTTTTGGTACACATGCTCTCCCTTGTCATCAATGAGGCCAAAGCTGGTGTTGTCATCCTCAAATATGATGACCTTGACAGAGTCATCTGATGAGGGATAGTCATTTGTATACAGGGAGAACAGGGTTGGAGATAGTACACACCCTTGCGGTGCTGCCGGAGAGATATGTAGAGGGGGCGCACTTCTCTTGCGCAGACTGGCCGCGACTGGAGGAAGTTATGGGACCCGGTATCGGCAAGAGAGAAGGCTGAGGACGGCGGCGTGGGAGCGATCTGTGCGCAATCTGTGCGCTTGGGGCTGGAGGAAGCCTCAGGTATGTATAAAATTTTTATTTTAAAACATCTCTGGTTTCCTTTAATCTCTCCCTGTGACACATGACTGCCAATGGCAGAGATGGCAGATAAGCTAATTTGAAAGTACAGGCTGTTAACAATATATCTGCTTCCATGAATCATGAAGTAGAAACAGTGCAGATTTATCTTAGGATTTGTATTATCTGTAACAAAGAAATGTTTTTTTTTGTTTTTATGCTGTTGTGTATCTTTTATAGCAATAAGGATGTTCTGAGTTCTGGTCCACTTTAAAGAGAATCTGTACTCTAATATTCTTACAATAAAAAGCATACCATTCTATTCCTTATTTTCTCCCGTGCCCCTCTGTGCTGTTTCTGCCACTCCCTGCTGCAATCCTGGCTTGTAATGAACAGTTTTAGGCAGTGTTTACAAACAAAAGACTGGCTTCTAACCAGAGTATCATAGGCTGAGAACTAGCTTACTGTGTGGCTCATGCAGAGCTTGGAGGGTGTGTGTAAAGCTTCTGCCAATGACAAGCAGTGCTGCACATTCCACACTTTCCAGCCTCAGCCCGACAGACACGACAGAGGAAAGGAGATGAGATGTATTGCAGAGACAGTGCAAGTAGGAAAGGCTGTAGTAAGACAGGCCACATTAGAACAGGTATAGGAACTTATACCATAGAAGAAATAAGGCTTAAAATTTTGTTACAGAGTATCTTTAATGTGTAGAAAGGGTGTACTTAAAGGGGACAAAGTAATAAGAGAAATATGGAGGCATGCATATTTATTTGCTTTTACTGAATGTTAATTGCATAGCAGTTTTGCTGATCCTTTTGGCTCTCAGGACAGTACTATGTCATCAGCCTTTTTGGGGAGGTTCAGATTGGGACAGAAAGTCAGCATAATGTTTCAGCTTAAATACGTGAAAAAATCCAGGAAGCTCCATGACCCGATCAAAGAAATGATGGCAAAATACTGGCCAAAAAGGTATGTCCCTATTGAGTAGGTTCATCTGTTGCTCCATCAAAATGTAGGAAGTTTCTCTTGTGGTTTGTTCTTGCTATATGTGTAATTGGCTGTTTTCTCTTTTTATTCCTTTTATCCATTTGTTGAGCCCCTCTATTTTCCGATTTTATTTTTCACCTTGTAGTTCTCTAGTGCTGTTGCTTTAGGAGGAGTACGCTAAGGTGGTATGTTGTAAGTATAAGCGGTGGGATTATCTGCATTTTATAACATTTTGAAAGGGGGTTTCTCATGAAGGTCTAAAGCAATTTTATTTTAGTACAATTTTCTTACTGATCTCTCTATTAATCTGATATGACAGGAACTCTACTTTTGTCATTAGCGTTCAGCCATTGCTGCAGTAGCTTCCCCTGAATTGTGAATTGCAGATGAGTGTGCTTTTGTTGTTGTAAAGCAAATATGCAGATGCAAACCACCTTCCAAAAACATTGTGCTAAGGTACAGTTAACCTAAACAATAGACTGGAAAACTTTTTGAATCAGTCAACAATTGCAACTAGACAAAAAGCTACAAGTTACAAAAGCAAGTATGCTAAATTAAATTTCAATGTCCTAAAAAAAACTGAAAAGGGATGTAATAGCAACATTAAGCTGCTGTTGGTATCACAGTTCTCTTTATTAAACAATGACGTGCACATAATGACAAACAGCACTGATCACAGAAAACTGCAGTTTAGCATTTAACTGATGAAACTGAACAGACTGAGACCCATATGCAATTTTTTTTTTTTCTCCGAGTTCTCTCCTAGGAGATTTTTTTTCATCTTCTTTTTAAAATAACTTTGCACACTTTGCAACTGAAAAAGTACCAAAAAATAGGCGACAAAGTACTACCAAAATTATTTTGAGCATTTTCTTGCTTGCTGGTGGCTTAACCACTTGCCGACCGCGCACTCATACCGCGCGTCGGCAAAGTGGCAGCTGCAGGACCAGCGACGCAGTTCTGTGTCGCCGGCTGCAGGCTTATTAATCAGCGCGAGCGGCTGCTTCCTGTCAATTCATGGCGGGGGGCTCCGTGAATAGCCTGCGGGCCGCCGATCGCGGCTCGCAGGCTAAATGTAAACACAAGCGGAAATAATCCGCTTTGTTTACATTGTACGGCGCTGCTGCGCAGCAGCGCTGTAAGGCAGATCGGCGATCCCCGGCCAATCAGCGGCCGGGGATCGCCGCCATGTGACAGGGGACAGCCTGTCACTGGCTGCACAAGACGGATAGCGTCCTGTGCAGCCCAGATTGCCAGGGGGGACAGGGATGAGAGGGAGGGGGGGAATTTTGCCGCGGAGGGGGGCTTTGAGGTGCCCCCCCACAACACCCAGGCAAGGCAGGAGCGATCAGACCCCCCCAGCACATCATCCCCCTAGTGGGGAAAAAAGGGGGGCGATCTGGTCGCTCTGCCTGCACCCTGATCTGTGCTGGGGGCTGCACAGCACACCCAGCACAGATCAGCTAAAACAGCGCTGGTCCTTAAGGGGGGGTAAAGGGTGGGTCCTCAAGTGGTTAAATAGCATTTTATTGACAATTTTGAAAATATCACCTAGGAGAAAACTAAGCAAAAAAAAGTAAATTGCATATGGGCCTGAAAGTCCAAAGTCCACATCAGTAACTACTTCCAAGGTATGAAACAGCAGCCATAAATAACTGATTGGTATAATCTGAGAGCCTGTAGGAGAACCACATTTCAAAATGAAGGCCACACACACTAGTGTTACCAGCTCATCAGACCTTCATTTGCCATCAGGAGTGGGCCTGAAAAGAAAGTATGCAGTGACTCTATCCATTAACTGGTAAAACAATTAATCTATATGACATCGTTTGTTGGATGAGAAGACAGGAGAAAGGGGGCAGGCACTGGTTTGTAGTACAAAGTAATGGACATAAATTATATCCTTTACTTTGATATCTTTCATCCCAACTGTTGACAGAAATCATTTTTCTAATCCTAGTTCATAAAGGTTGACAGGGATGTCTCTAAACTTAGACCAATAGACAATACAGTTTGGACAGAAGAATTACAAATTTGGAAAAGACAGGAGTGTCCTCAAAAAATTCTTAATGTCTCTCCGGAGTGAATGAAAATGGTGTAAGAAGAAAACATGGATACCATTTAATTTATCCCAAGATAAAACAACTTTCTAGTGGAATTAAAAACATTATTTAAAAAAACATAATTTTTTGTAGATGGCCAATACTTAAAGAATTATGAAATTTGATCTCTGAGATCTTCCCATATTCTCAAATGAAAGAGCCCTGACAAATAGGGACACTTAGGCCCAGTCAGCTATAGCAAGTAGAATGCAACAGCATTAACAACATTACAAAAAAAACCACTAAAAGGGACACCTTGATCTGTATAGGTTATACACATATAAAAATAACAAGATTTTCACCCAGTTCATGACAGATTATATGCCATCTATGGATGCTTTGATTGCAGTGCCTATTGCATAAGGGGCCCCTGTAGTTTGCTATGCATAAGTAAAACCATACAACACATAAATGATAAGCTCTTAGCACACAAATCACCTTTACAGAATAAAGTTTAGAGCAAGTTTTTAATTCCATGGGGAAAAAGTAAACTCAGTGTCACAGCTTCTATCTCCGATCTAACCGACTGTACCTAATCTTAGAGGTTGAGGAGATAGGAAGAAACATTTGCTAAAATTAGAAGCATTATGGACAAAAAGACTTCATACACTGTATCCAAGGAGATTGAACTGAGAATTTGATCTCTTACACGTTTTATAACTTTTCTTGTACATCAATAATGGGATTTTCCACTTCTGAGTTGTATTTTAAGAGTTTCATGTAATATATTACTTTATCCATTTCTGCAGTCTCTGCATATTGTCTGTTTATTTTTACTTCTTTCTTGTATAACTTGTACTAGGTGAGCCATGGCAGCTCATTATCTCATGATGGAAGTTCTAGCCATGCTTTGATTTGCTTATTTTAATTGGTTGTACTTTTAGCACAGCCATCAGTTTTTGGTTCTGGTCTGCCCACTTTGCTTTTTGTGATGTGTTTCCTTTTAAGTCCATGTTGTACATTAATCATAAGGCTTGTTCCTGTGATGTCAGAAAACTTCTCTTTTTACTGGCTGCTCTGTAAGTTTCATATTATATTCATGTGAAAGCTTGTTTTAATTGTATCTACCCCATTTGTCCCAGCTTTACATCTTGCCAGTCACAATACATAGATTCTTTTTTTCCCAATGGTGGACAGTGCAAATGGGTATTTTATTTCCAGTCTGTAGGGAAATGTTAGTCCACTCAATCAAAACTAACATGTGAAAAGCTCAAGGAAGTGGGCAGAAACATACATAGAAAAAATTAAAGGGACTTTGAGTCAAACACACATGGAGCCAATGGATTCATACAGCACCCAAATAACAGTGTTGGTTCCATGTATCTACCAAGCCGGTATGCCCCTGATTGGCACTAAGGTCACTTTTATTCAGGGGTCTAGCGGTGGATGCAATTGCATCCTACACATACAATATATGTCTATACAATGTTTAGTCTATGATTGGACACATATCTAATTGGACAAAATGGGTCTGATCCAATTCGCTTTTTTCCTAAGTTTTCTCCAATGTGATATTTTCACATTTTATATATAAAATGCCTTTTAGCAACCAGCAAACAAGAAAATACTCAGAATAATTTTGGCAGTACTTTTTCACCTACTTGTTGGTATTTTTTAATTCCAGATTTCCAGGGGCGCCGCGAGGCATAAAGCAGACCACCCGCTTGGGGCCTCAAGATCTTAGGGGCCTCGGCGGCTCCGTGACGTCGGCGTGACGTCACTGTTTTCCCGCAGCCCCGCCGGGCTGGCAGAGCAGAGCAGGGCTACGGGAAGATGACCGCCGCCGAAGCCCTGCTCTGGAGACTATTTATGTCTCCAGTACAGGGCTTCAGGTGGCCATCTTCCCGTAGCCCTGCATTCAATCAGCGCGGGATATTGGAGGAGGGAGGGAGCTCTGTGGGAACTGCGCGCCTGAGGAGCCGGCCGGGAGACTCGGAGAGAAGACTTCTGCCAGTGCCAGGTGAGTAAATTCTTTTCTTTTTGCAGCCCTAATTGCGTTTATCTGCTGAAAATGTGCCCTAATTGCGTTTATCTGCTAAAAATGTGCCCTAATTGCATTTCATATCTGCTGTAAATTTGCCCTAATTGCGTTTGATTTCTGCTGAAAATGTGGCCCTAATTGCATTTGATTTCTGCTGAAAATGTGGCCCTAATTGCGTTTGATTTCTGCTGAAAATGTGCTATCATTGCGTTTGATTTCTGCTGAACTGTGCCCTAATTGCGTTTGATTTCTGCTGAAAATGTGGCCCTAATTGTGTTTGATTTGTGCTGAACTGTGCCCTAATTGCGTTTGATTTCTGCTGAAAATGTGCCTTAATTGCGTTTGATTTCTGCTGAAAATGTGCCCTAAATGCATTTGATTTCTGCTGAAAATGTGCCCTAATTGCGTTTGATTTCTGCTGAAAATGTGCCCTAATTGCATTTGATTTCTGCTGAAAATGTGCCCTAATTGCGTTTGATTTCTGCTGAAAATGTGCCCTAATTGCGTTTGATTTCTGCTGAAAATGTGCCCTAATTGCGTTTGATTTCTGCTGAAAATGTGCCCTGATTGCGTTTGATTTCTGCTGAAAATGTGCCCAAATTGCGTTTGATTTCTGCTGAAATGTGCCCAAATTGCGTTTGATTTCTGCTGAAAATGTGCCCAAATTGCGTTTGATTTCTGCTGAAAATGTGCCCGATTTGCGTTTGATTTCTGCTGAAATGTGGCCCAAATTGCGTTTGATTTCTGCTGAAATGTGGCCCAAATTGCATTTGATTTCTGCTGAAATGTGGCCCAAATTGCGTTTGATTTCTGCTGAAATGTGGCCCAAATTGCGTTTGATTTCTGCTGAAATGTGGCCCAAATTCTGTTTGTTTTCTGTTGAAATGTTGCACAAATTGCGTTTGTTTTCTGTTGAAATGTTGCACAAATTGCGTTTGTTTTCTGCTGAAATGTTGCACAAATTGCATTTTTATTTTCTGGTGTCTGGGGTAACTGTTGCTGCATTTATTATTTAATGGTCATAGTTGGCTATATTTGCTGTGCTACGGTTAAGCTCCGCCCATACAATGTCATGGCCACACCTCAATCACCCCCACATCCATTTTTCCCCGCAAACAGCCCCGCCCCAATCCGCCCTCCCGCTCCACCCACATGTCATGGCCACGCCCACTTATGCGGGATAGCCACACCTATTTTTCGCCACAGCGCGCAGGATAGGGCCACTTACTACAGTCCGCTTGGGGCCACAAAAACCTTAGCTGCACCCCTGCAGATTTCTGAAAAGTTACTTCTAGCAGAAGATAAAAAAAATATATCTTTGGAGAAAACTTAAGAGAAAAAATGAATTGGATCAGCCAATAGTCTGATAATGGTTAGCGGATCTACCTGAGGTTGCTCCATGGGCCATGGGCTCCAAACCTCATGGGACACAGTTAAACATTAGGGGGGGCCATCAGCAGAAGCTCCATGTTACTAAACGCACTGTGTAAAATATTGCTTTGAAATAGCAGTCAGCTCAATCAAGCCAATAGTTAACCATCTGAAGGTGCTATGTGTGTCCTCTGCCTTTATGTGAGCTTGAGCTGAAGTCCCTTTATATTTTGCTGCGTATATGTCTGCCGAGCCTCTTGACCTCCTCACGTTAGCTATCGGATTGATTGATTGAGTGGACTACCATTTTTCTGCAATATTTGAAACGGTGAGTGGAGTAATAAAGGAATTTTGCTGGTGAGCTCTACCCCCACTGTTTTACTGCACCCCACAAGTTGGCATAGGGACCTCTGAATGAGATTAGCCCTGTTGTGGCTTAGATGCATGCCCACATATCTGTGGATATGTGTAACCAATAATGTCTGTTATTTGGAGGCTCTGTGTGCATTTGCTGGCTTCGTGTGAGTTTGAGCTGGGGTCCCTATATAATTAGTTCTAATTTTGGACACAGGGTTTACCTTCAGGTCTGCTGCTTTTAGTGTATATTATCTATGAATGAGAAAAAAACGTGTAGGAGGCGTTCAGGATATAACTTGAACTTTAAATCATAGAGTACAGAAGTAAATCGGTCTTACCTCCATTAATGAACAAACCATATGGGTTGAAAGAAATTTAATGATGCACAAAAAATAAGACGGGTACTAGCCCGCTTCCTCAGGTCAATAACAAAGTGTCTAAATCTGCAGCAGCAGTAGGTGTGGGTGCTTTTAATGAAAGAGGTGCCCACACCCGTTACTGCTGCAGACTTAGGCACTTTGTTATTGACCTGAGGAAGTGGGCTAGTAACCGTAAAACGCGTTGTCTTATTTTTTTGTGCATCATTAAATTTATTTCAACCCATATGGTTTGTTCATTGATGGAGGTAAGATCGATTTACTTCTATACTGTATGATTTAAAGTTAAAGTTATATCCTGAACGCCTCCTACACGTTTTTTTCTCATTCATAGATAATATACACTAAAAGCAAAGTTATATCCTAAATGCATCCTACAAGTTTTTTCCTCAGCTATAGTCCAACCCTGGGGAAGTATATGGTACACCACGTGTCCAAATACCTAAGGAGAGAGACCGGCCAGCACCTGCCGAGCTGATCTGGGTTACCAAACGGGAAGGGTTATTTTCCCGTAGCCTCTGTTGGTGGTTGCAGGAGTGCAACCTACCCTTGGGAGTATAATCTATTACTCTATCTTACTCTATCTTAACCTCCTGTTACCTAACGTTACTGCACCATTGGAATCCTGGTCCCTCTCATTACAGAACCTTGGCGGTTGGAAGTATAACCACCAGGAATCATCCCACAATCACCTATTACTGATTGACTGCAATGACTTGCCATTACTATGGATGTGGTTCCTGTCTTTAGATGTTGCTGATGTTGGCAAACATCAGTTTTCATTCAGTTCCACTATTTATTTTGATTGATTAATTTGAAACTGGGGCTTCCTCTGATTTTTTTTATAAGTGGATAATATTCAAAGCCATGTACAACACATCAATACTTGATAAAGGGCACTGCAACCCCTATTACGGGTTGCTGTGATCATTTTTAAGTAGTTGTGATGAGCTAAAGATCTAAAGCCCCATCTACACGATACGATTCTTTATACGATTCTATTACGATTCTATTTACGATCCGATTAAATCCAACATGTCTGATCTGGATTCGATTCGATTCAATTCGATTTGCCATTGCAAAAAATGGCAAATCGAATTGAATTGAATCGAATTCCAATCGGACATGTTGGATTTAATCGAATCGTAAATAGAATCGTAATAGAATCGTATAAAGAATCGTATCGTGTAGATGGGGCTTAAAAAAGATATATTTATGTTTACACTTACCCAATATGAGCTGCAGCTATATTGCTATATATTAATTAATCTTTTCCATTTTAAAACATTTGAACCTTTTTTAAGTACATAAACACTTAAAATTGTGGTAGTAATCTTCCACAGAAGCTCACTGAAGAGTTGCAGACAAATCTTAACTGAGATAAATTGATATAATCTCTTGTATACTTAAAATAAACTAGGCGATAGACCAGGAGGTTGGACTACATCAGACTTTGGCTGTGTTGTTAGCAACCCCTTCATCACCAACAAAAGCCCCACCCTACCTCCAGGTTTCTTTGGGTAGACAGGCGATATCATCATTGAATACAGCTGCTAGCATGGAGTAGGGTCTCACTAGGCTGCAGTGATCAGATGCCACTCTGGATGGTATGCAGGCAATTGTAGTTATGTGTACACATACAGTTATCCTTTACAGTAGACCTGTCTTCACCTTTCTTTTAGAATTTTAACTAACAGCTGCACTGAATTGCCCACAAGTATGATTTTATGCACTGCATAGTGCCGCAGAGGCCCCACTAAACTACTGCACTTTAATTGATAAAACGAGACATTCTATTCTATTCTTTTCAGCACCACATGTTCATTAATCTACCTCTTCCCACTTCCCTATTGTTGTTAAGGTCTATCACAGTGATGTGCAGCCTTACTAACTAAGCACAAGACTTATTAGGCAGGAAGGAGGTGGACTAAAGGTGGCCATTCACTACTCAACTTGGCAGCTGACTGACATTATCGAATCGGATGAAAAATAGTGCCACCAACAGCATGCTTTATCGATGATGCAACCGATTTTGGGCCGAACATGCTGCAAGATGTTAGGCAGCCGTGGTCGATCGGGTGCACAGTGATGATGGCAAGTGATATTGGGATGAGCGATGGACGCAACATAACTCCCGGCAATGTTCCCGCTAGTGAATAAATGTGCCCCCATGCGCATTTATACTTTACCTGTCCTATGTCACCCACCACGTGGTGCCCATCCGTCCTCTGCTTCCTGCTTCTCTGTTGGTGCTAACATATTGCTGACGTATAGCATGTAGCGTGTGTGAAGGGTTAAAATCTCCCTGCAAATGGAGGAGCGGAAGACCCGATGGGCACCACATGGTGGGTGTCATAGGACAGGTAATGTATAAATGCACACACAGGAAACACATTTATTCACTGGGGGGCAGAGGTGGATGCAGAGGATTCAGATGATTCACGAGAGATTTCATTCTGGGATGGATCGGGAATCTGCCTGCATTGTATGAGCAGCCAATACATTTCTCTCTATTTACATTCAATCAGAAAGAAATCCGTCTCTTGGTCAAAACTGCCCATCATCGCTAGATGTATGGGTACCTTGTGACTGAACATTACTGGCATGTTTTAGTTCACTGTGTGATGTGATTGCTGAGATGTGTATTCTTAGAAACCATCAGGCTTATAAAGTAATTTACAATACTCTCATCTTTTATGTTAACTGATTTGAATAATTTTCTGTTTAACAACTTGCTAAGGCCTTATAAACTTTTTACATTTGATTAGATCGATTAACCACTTGAGGACCACAGTGGTAAACCCTTCTAAAGCCCAGGCTATTTTTATCAAAATTGGCCACTGCAGCTTTAAGGCCAAGCTGCAGGGCCGCAGAACACAGCACACAAGTGATCCTCCCCCCCCCCCCCCCCCCCCCTCCACCAACAGAGCTCTCTAGCTCTCTGTTGATGGGGTCTGATCGCCCCCGTGTTTATTTTTTTTAAAGAAATATTTATATTAATGTTTATTTTTATCTTTTATTTTTTACTATTTTATTATTATTATTTTTAATCCCTCCCTCCCCCCAGCCAGCCAATAATGGCGATTGGCTGTCATAGGCTTCTGCCTATGAGAGCCGATCACTCTCATGTGCCCCAGGGGGACAGCTGAGTCACACAGCTGTCCCCAGTACAGCGCTGCTGCTGATCGCAGCTCTGTACATGTAAATAGACATCGCCGCTCGTAGACTGAAGGTGGGGCGGAGCTCCGCCCCCCATGCAGGAGATGCGCGCAATTATTATTCTTCTAATTATTAGCTTCAATTTGTTTGTTCGGTGGTAGATATCTGAAATATGAAAGCATCAGCTGTTGTTTTTTCATGAATATGTTCACTGTTATATGAATTATGTAGTGTGCAGTTTAGGGTCCCAAAGAATTACACTTTTTAGATGGTATGTTTAACCCTTATCCTGGCAGCTTTTTTTTTTTTTTTTAATCTACAGGCTTGTGACAGCTATGTTTAAAATGTAATCAAAACAAATTTTTGGTAAAGATTGAACTATATTAAAGAGAGACATAACCACAATTTTTAAAAAATGCTAAATTTAGTTTTATTGAGGACACACAAAGGCACAAGCACACAGTGCTAAAAAAAAGACAAACAAATAACTCTATGGCTGACTCCATATAGCTCAGTAGGGCAGAATACACATAGGGGCCCCACCATAACCAGGCAAGTCCATCATTGAAGAGCACTGTTATCTAAAGTAGCCTTAACCAAGCTGCCATAGTAAATGAATAACGTGGGGAGGGTTAATCCAGTAGTAAGTTCAGATATTGCCGGAATGTATATCCATAAGCTTGATTATTTCCATAAGAGGTATCACATACAGTCCAGGCTGGACACCCGATCGCAGTGAAAAGTAAGGCTCAAACAAAATAACAAAGACACCCAGTCACAGCGTCTAAGCTCAATATGAATAGTAAACAGTCCAATATGGATATCCATTTTAGATAATTGAGCGTTATGCTAATTAGTCTGATACAGAATTACACCAATTATTTTAAAAATCTATTGTAAATGGACTTATCAAATCTTGCAGTGGGAGCATTTGATTGGTCTATTTCAAGCTGCATAGATTTGCAGTAACATTTGCACAATCCTTCATTTTACCATGCAAACCTCAAGCCAAGTAGAAAGTTGGCATTGATCCAAAACATCTATAGCCATCTGTGGCGTATGGATGCAGAAACACAGAAATGCTTATAGACGTTGGCGGCAGTCTCAGGGTTAACATCTCCCCGTGTTTATGCTATTTAATGAAATTTAAATGCATTTTGCTTTTCTTTTTTTTTTTTCCACAGAAGGCTTGTTCCTTGAGAATGTTTTAGAAGTGTCAATCTGGGCTGTGATCAGCTTTCCATAAAATAGGTTTTGTAGTGGACCTTTTCACCAGCTTTGTTTTGCTTAAGATCATAAGATGATCATTTTTGCCAGCTATGGAGCCCGCTCAGAGGTAAAAATGTCAGCGTGTTACCTGATGAGTCAATGAATGTAAATGTAATTACCAACCTGCATACATTTTTCAGCTGTTACAAGCAAAAATGAATTAATTGCAATAATTAAAGTTGCATTTCTACAGAATGCAATTAAATATTTAAGCACCTTATCTCCTTGCTTTATCTGGCACAAGCTTTCATAAAATAAATAATAAATAGGATAATTTCAGCAAGCAAATGAGCTTATGCTTGACATTCAGTACATCTTTGTTCATAAATATCATTTAGGGAAAAAATGTTCCTAATGAACCGTAAAAAGAAATCCTTTCTTAAAGGAACCATAGACTTAGAAATCTGAAAGCTAACATAAGGCTATATATATATATATATATATATATATATATATATATATATATATATATATATATATATATATATATAGGGTTTTTTTTCACTGTACACATAACATAAAAACAATATCCACATAACTAGTAGTTACATTTTTTTCAGTAAGAGTGAGCACTTATGAGAATACAATAAAGGCATTTAGTTCACTATAGGTTATTAGATACTAAAAATATAGGACCTTTCATGTGTAGGAAGTAGATTAGTAATGATCTGGTTATGAATCAAAGCCTTTCCGAGCTTGAAAGTGTGTTAGCTATAATGTTCATCCTCACTCTGATGCTACGTGTAATGATAAGATAATATCCCAGTTGATGTATGGCCTCCTGTTGGCATTTACATTGTGCTGCTGCCTGGGAGTTGCTTGCTGCCATACATGAGTTCCTTGAGTGTCACTGAGTATAGTGGGTTGTTTTTATTGTCTCTGCTGTTCAGTGGTGAGACAGTATACTGAATGGAGGCGGAGCAGAAAAAATGTGTGAAGCTAGAAAACAGGTATAGAGTTTAATGCAGTTTTCTCAGTGTTGATTTTAAAATTATGTAAATTATGATATATTTAAATGTTTTAAAATGATCAATTCAATGTAATCAAAATTTTTCATTTGTCCCATTTGATAAACTAATCACAATTATTTGTTACAACTACTGTGTGCAAGTGCGGCTGGACAACGTCAGCGTGAGCACGGCCGTGTCTGTACATAAAGTTTCGGTGCGCGGCAAAGTCACACTGATGCAGGCACAGTACGGCCGCGCTTATGCATAAAGAGGTGCGCAGGCCTGAACTTCAAGAGGGTCCTGGGCAGTGGTGGTGGTCTAGAGGAGGATCCAGAGATTTCCCTCTTCATAGGCGAGTATCTTTTGTTATTATTATTTTATACTGCCTTTACTTTAGAGCATACATGTCAAACTCCAGTCCATTAAATTTGGCCCTCAAGTGGTTTCCCCACTTCGCATTATATTTGGCCCACTCTACACCACCAGGGAACCTATACTGGAGGTGAAGCCCTAGATCACCAGGGAAGCCATATGGGGAGGGAGGGGGAAAGCACTAGGGAACTGTATAGGGGAGGTAGGGGGGAGGGGTCACTAGACCCCATGGAACTGTATAGGGAAGGATGAGGACCTCTAGGCATCAGGAAACTGTATAGGGAAGCATTGGGGGCCTCTAGACACCAAGGAACTGTATAGGGGAGGAAGGACACCAGGGAACTAAATAGGGGTTGGAGGGGGCCCATTAGACACCTGGAAACTTAATAGGGAAGGAAGATGGCCAGTATTTAGGTTGGCCCGCGACTAGGTCCCAGTGTACAATTTTGGCCCACTATGTGTTTCAGTTTGACACCCCTGCTTTAGAGTGTATATGAAGTGACAAGTGACATGCACAAAGATTACAGAGGACACAGAGGTTTGTAAATACACAAAAGTGAGTTTGATTTGACAGGTATCTCATTCGCACCATTCTATGTAGCAGTTTAATCTTTTTATTTAAGCATTGTGAGCATTTGTAAAATGGCCCCTCAGAACAGTACTTAAAGTGAACTTTCGGCCCAAAAAATATTTTAGTTGTTACTAGTGCACTGTAGAGAGTTGTTTTAAATTCTCTCAGAGAATTTTACTGCTCTTTGGCTTTTATATGGGGAGAATTGTCTTCACTTCCAGTTTTATTTAGAGAGTCTTTGAGAGTAAAATATCTTCCCCGGGAACCTAGGCAGCAATAAATACACTTTAAATAATTTGTGTAAAAGAATTTGAGCATGAATAAGACTTTAATTGCCATTCATACCGAAGAATAATGTCACATCCCATCCTGGTGACAGAGATAGAAAAAAAAAAAAGTGGATTGCCCAATAGGGACATAAACCGCATAAAAAAAAATTAGTACTAGTACTAACTCTTCTGCATTATACCTCAAGCTGAAAATATAGTTTCGACTGGAGTGACATAGAGATACTAATGGGTTTGATTCACTAAACTGTGGTAAGCGGAATAAGAATAATGTGCGTAAAGTCTTACCGCATGATGAGCACAATTGTGTTCCCTGCCTTACCACGATTAAAAGAGACTTACTGTTATGATCACTTCTGCAGCATGTACTGCTGGCTGCAGTTTTACTGTAGACAAGCAGTTTTTGATTTCTATGCGTGCATTTGCTCGCATAGTTTTGCTTGCGCTCACACTGAGTGTTGATTCCATCTGCAGTCGCTCTGAAGTTAATGACAGTTTAACCACCCTGGCGTTCTATTAAGATCGCCAGGGTGGCTGCGGGAGGGTTTTTTTTAAATAAAAAAAAACTATTTCATGCAGCCAACTGAAAGTTGGCTGCATGAAAGCCCACTAGAGGGCGCTCCGGAGGCGTTCTTCTGATCGCCTCCGGCGGCCAAAAGTGACACGGAAGGCCGCAATGAGCGGCCTTCCGTGTTTTGTTTACTTCGTCGCCATGGCGACGAGCGGAGTGACGTCATGGACGTCAGCCGACGTCCTGACGTCAGCCGCCTCCGATCCAGCCCTTAGCGCTGGCCGGAACTATTTGTTCCGGCTGCACAGGGCTCAGGCGGCTGGGGGGACCCTCTTTCGCCACTGCTCGCGGCGGCGATCAGGCAGCACACGCGGCTGGCAAAGTGCCAGCTGCGTGTGCTGCACTTTATTTCATTAAAATCGGCCCAGCAGGGCCTGAGCGGCACCCTCTGGCGGTAATGGACGAGCTGAGTTCGTCCATACCGCTAAGGTGGTTAAGATGCGCTTCTGAAAGCAAACATTGTCTGTTGCAGTGGGGCTACAATTCCTTTCTTGCAGGCTGCATAGCTTTGTCTGCCCTTTCCTGCTGTCAGCCTGTGATTGATTATCATTCACCTGTGTGGGAATCTGCATGTCTGCTCCCATTGGATGACCTCAGTATAAAGGACTGCTTCCTGCAGTGCTCCATGAGCTATCATAGTTCCAGGATAAGCCTGTCTTGCTGGTACTCTGGCCCCAGACAGTGTTCCTAGTTCTAATGTTAATTCATGTGGACTGCACTGATCTCCTGTGTAGGAGTCAGTGAGTCCTTCTAGTCCTGTTCCTGTTTATCAGTATTTGTTACTTTGCTAGTCTTGCATCATATATTAGTTCATCACTTTTTTTTCAGGCTCCGACTCCTATATATATTGGTTCATCGCCGATATATACGCATACTAGTGTGTTTGTTATTTTCCTTGTATTTGTGTTACGTTAATATATCAGTGCTGCTGATATTTACGTACTCAAACTGTTTATATCCTGTGTTCAGTCAGTCAGCTTTGGCACGTTTTGGTAGGTTACGCTTATCGTGATCACCCGTGCTTAGTTAGCTTAGTCCTGTTCCTGTACCTTGCGTGGATTGCGCTCACTTCTGCGTAGAAGTAGCAAATCCTTCCTAGTCCTGTTCCTTGTATTGCTCCAATTCCTAGCTAGTGTTCCTTGCTTATGTTACATATTGGTTCATTGCCAATATATACATATGTTAGTCAGTCGTTTATCGAATCCTTCCTAGTCCTGTTCCTTGTATTGCTACAGTTCCTAGCTAGTGTTCCTTGCTTATGTTATATATCGGTCCACTGCCGATATATACATATGTTAGTCAGTCGTTTCTAGTTTCATTGATATGCTCAGCGCTACTTTTGCGCTGAGCGATTACTGTTAAGTATTGTTTGTGGTTGCTCAGATCTACGCCTGCTCTGTGCGCCACATCTCCTACGGGAGTCAGTCCTCTCCTCCACTACACTGGAGATATCCTGGTTCCTTGTGCTTGCATGTGTGTGTCCTTCACGTCATGATCTGCATTATGTGCTGACTGTGGAGAATATACCACAGAGCGTAACACTTACATCCTCTTTTCCTACTTCTACCCGCACATGGGCGTAAGTCTCACATCCTTGTTGTTTTGTTGTCAATGTGCGTGGGAGTATGTACAATCCTGGACCCATATGTGTGATCCTGGCAAGGCAGCAATGATTGGTGCAAGGGAACATGTGTTTCCTGAGCCAATCTGTGCCTATTTTTTGTGAATTTTCACTGTTTCAGCCTCTAACAGTAATCCTTCTTAGGCTGGGAACACACTTGCATCATGGAAAATGGCCGTGATGCTCTGTGGGTGATTTTGTGCATGTAGTGTACATCACCTACCATAGACCTCTGGCTTCATTATTTCATGCAGTGGGTACTAAGTGAAAATTGCAGTGGAAATTGCGGCATTCAAAATGAATTCCACATTCATATGGTCCCAGCCATAAATCAAACCTGGGGGGGCGGGGGTGATAAAAGTTAGATACTTGCCTGTAGGGGGAAGTCTTTAAATGATCCAGAAGCTTCTCAAACACGCCTCCACCCTCTGCTTGCCAGGGCACTCTTTGCAGCCATGCTCCCATCTGTAAACAAGTGTGGTTGTATTGCGCCTGCGCAGTACGACTGCAATTACACATGAACATGAGCGTGGCCACAAGAAAATATTCAACAAGCTCTTGTTGCCTATGTCCAAGAGGTGGAATAGCTATGTAAACAAAGAATTGCACTGTAACTTAATGCAAAAAAAAGGCCATAGGCACACCATGAGAATAATGGATTTTTGTGCATCTAGTTTGCAATCAAATGAGGTATATATGACCTAATTTTAATCAAAAATTGTAGAATACATTTTAATGAGTATTACAGCTTGGACCTATGTCACGCAAAAAACAGGAGGAGACAAACTCAAAAATGTCATTTTCAAAATTATGATCAAACTTGGAAAAACTTCAGGAAAACTACACGAGTCAGAACATTAAAAACGGCCCATATTTGATTAGCCCTGGATGTTCTCTTTTCATAATGGTAACATTTGTGGCCCTTTTCTGATGTCCAGTCTGTTCTGGGTCCATGAAAACAAAGAAGGGCGCTGTAACAATTGGTGCTCTGCATCCAGGTTATTTTTAAATACGTTATATGTGGCCTCTTTTTAATTAAATGGAGTTGTAGAATATATTTTGATGTGTGTTTAAGGTTAGACTCATGTCACATAAAAAATAGGTAGGGACAAATGCAACCCAGCATTCAAAAAATGTAATTTTCAAGATTATGATCAAACTTGGGAAGATTTCAGGAAAACTACACAAGCCGAAATCTTACAAACTACCCATACAGTATTTGACTAGCCCTGGTGGTTTCCTTTTCATGATGATGACATTTGTGGCCTTTTTCTGATCTTTGGACTTTTCTGGGGCTCTTCAAAGAAAGAATGGCAAATTAAATAAAAATATGTGTGACATAATTTTAATTGTCAGAAGTAGTAGAATAGATTTTAGGGTGGAGGCCTCTGTCATGTGATTTTTTTTCGTTATTTTAATATGATCTGTACCAAAATAAAACACTTGTAAAAAACAAACACACAATTAAGTGACACCATTTAAAAGATAAAGCATTAATTATGACTTACTTTTTTAACCACTTCCCGACCGCCCACTACACAGGGGCGGCGGGGAAGTGGAGCCCTTCAGGACGGCCTCACCCACAGAGGCGGCGGTCCATTTAAGGGCATGGGCGGAGCGATCGCGTCATCCGTGACGCGATCCTCCGCCGGCGCCTGTCACCGCTCGCTCGCCGCAACATCCCGCCGGCTATACAGAAGCGCCGGCGGGATGTTAACCCCGCGATCGCCGCATACAAAGTGTATAATACACTTTGTAATGTTTACAAAGTGTATTATACAGGCTGCCTCCTGCCCTGGTGGTCCCAGTGTCCGAGGGACCACCAGGGCAGGCTGCAGCCACCCTAGTCTGCACCCAAGCACACTGATTTCTCCCCCCCCCTGCCCCAGATCGCCCACAGCACCCATCAGACCCCCCCCCTGCCCACCCCCCAGACCCCTGTTTGCACCCAATCACCCCCCTAATCACCCATCAATCACTCCCTGTCACTATCTGTCAACGCTATTTTTTTTTTATCCCCCCCCCTGCTCCCTGCCCCCTCCTGATCACCCCCCACCCCTCAGATTCTCCCCAGACCCCCCCCCCCAGACCACCCCCCCCTGTTTACTGTATGCATCTATCCCCCTGATCACCTGTCAATCACCTGTCAATCACCTGTCAATCACCCGTCAATCACCCATCAATCACCCGTCAATCACCCCCTGTCACTGCCACCCATCAATCAGCCCCTAACCTGCCCCTTGCGGGCAATCTGATCACCCCCCCACACCAATAGATCGCCCACAGATCCGACATCAGATCACCTCCCAAATCCATTGTTTACATCTATTCTCTCCTCTAAACACCCACTAATTACCCATCAATCACCCCCTATCACCACCTGTCACTTTTACCTATCAGATCAGACCCTAATCTGCCCCTTGCGGGCACCCAATCACCCGCCCACACGCTCAGATTGCCCTCTGACCCCCCCTTATCAATTCACCAGTGCATTAATTACATCTGTTCTTCCCTGTAATAACCCACTGATCACCTGTCAATCACCTGCCAATCACCTATCACCCATCAATCACCCCCTGTCACCCCCTGTCACTGCCACCCATCAATCAGCCCCTAACCTGCCCCTTGCGGGCAATCTGATCACCCACCCACACCATTAGATCGCCCGCAAACCCGCCGTCAGATTACCTCCCAAATGTATCGTTTACATCTGTTATCTTCTCTAAACACCCACTAATTACCCATCAATCACCCATCAATCACCCCCTATCACCACCTGTCACTGTTACCTATCAGATCAGACCCTAATCTGCCCCTTGCGGGCACCCAATCACCCGCCCACACGCTCAGATTGCCCTCAGACCCCCCCCCCCTTATCAATTCGCCAGTGCATTAATTACATCTGTCCTTCCCTGTAATAACCCACTGATCACCTGTCAATCACCTGCCAATCACCTATCACCCATCAATCACCCCCTGTCACCCCCTGTCACTGCCACCCATCAATCAGCCCCTAACCTGCCCCTTGCGGGCAATCTGATCACCCACCCACACCAATAGATCGCCCGCAGATCCGACATCAGATCACCACCCAAGCGCAGTGTTTCCATCTATTCTCTCCTCTAAACACCCACTAATTACCCATCAATCACCCATCAATCACTCCCTATCACCACCTGTCACTGTTACCTATCAGATCAGACCCTAATCTGCCCCTTGCGGGCACCCAATCGCCCGCCTACACGCT
The DNA here is from genome assembly GCF_040937935.1 of Hyperolius riggenbachi. Lineage (NCBI taxonomy): Eukaryota > Metazoa > Chordata > Amphibia > Anura > Hyperoliidae > Hyperolius > Hyperolius riggenbachi. The sequence continues at coordinate 218,154,689 of NC_090650.1, forward strand.
CAGATTGCCCTCAGACCCCCCCTTATCAATTCGCCAGTGCAATATTTACATCTGTTCTCCCCTGTAATAACCCACTGATTACCTGTCAATCACCTATCAATCACCCATCAATCACCCCCTGTCACTGCCACCCATCAATCACCCCCTGTCACTGCCACCCATCAATCACCCGCTGTCACTGCCACCCATCAATCAGCCCCTAACCTGCCCCTTGCGGGCAAACTGATCACCCACCCACACCAATAGATCGCCCGCAGATCCGACATCAGATCACCACCCAAGCGCAGTGTTTCCATCTATTCTCTACCCTAAACACCCACTAATTACCCATCAATCACCCCCTGTCACTGCTACCTATCAGATTAGACCCCTATCTGCCCCTAGGGCACTCAATCACCCGCCCACACCCTCAGAATGCCCTCAGACCCCAGCCCTGATCACCTCGCCAGTGCATTGCTTGCATCTATTCCCCCCTCTAATCACACCTTGAGACACCCATCAATCACCTCCTGTCACCCCCTAGCACACCTACCCATCAGATCAGGCCCCAATTTGCCCCGTGTGGGCTCCTGATCACTCGGCCAAACCCTCAGACCCCCTTCCGATCACCTCCCCAGTGCATGGATTGCATCTATTTTCCCCTCTAACCACCCCCTGAGACACCCATCAATCACCTCCTGTCACCCCCCTAGCACTCCTATCCATCAGATCAGGCCCAATACAACCTGTCATCTAAAAGGCCACCCTGCTTATGACCGGTTCCACAAAATTCGCCCCCTCATAGACCACCTGTCATCAAAATTTGCAGATGCTTATACCCTTGAACAGTCATTTTGAGACATTTGGTTTCCAGACTACTCACGGTTTTGGGCCTGTAAAATGCCAGGGCGGTATAGGAACCCCACAAGTGACCCCATTTTAGAAAAAAAAGACACCCCATGGTATTATGTTAGGTGTATGACGAGTTCATAGAAGATTTTATTTTTTGTCAAAAGTTAGCGGAAATTAATTTTTATTGTTTTTTTTTCACAAAGTGTCATTTTTCACTAACTTGTGACAAAAAATAAAATCTTCTATGAACTCGCCATACACCTAACGGAATACCTTGGGGTGCCTTCTTTCTAAAATGGGGTCACTTGTGGGGTTCCTATACTGCCCTGGCATTTTAGGGGCCCTAAACCGCGAGGAGTAGTCTAGAAAACAAATGCTTCAAAATGACCTGTGAATAGGACGTTGGGCCCCTTAGCGCACCTAGGCTGCAAAAAAGTGTCACACATGTGGTACCGCCGTACTCAGGAAAAGTAGTATAATGTGTTTTGGGGTGTATTTTTACACATACCCATGCTGGGTGGGAGAAATTTCTATGTAAATGGACAATTGTGTGTAAAAAAATCAAACAATTGTCCATTTACAGAGATATTTCTCCCACTTAGCATGGGTATGTGTAAAAATACACCCCAAAACGCATTATACTACTTCTCCTGAGTACAGCGGTACCACATGTGTGGCACTTTTTTACACCCTAAGTACGCTAAGGGGCCCAAAGTCCAATGAGTACCTTTAGGATTTCACAGGTCATTTTGCGACATTTGGTTTCAAGACTACTCCTCACGGTTTAGGGCCCCTAAAATGCCAGGGCAGTATAGGAACCCCACAAATGACCCCATTCTAGAAAGAAGACACCCAAAGGTATTCCGTACGGAGTATGGTGAGTTTATAGAAGATTTTATTTTTTGTCACAAGTTAGCGGAAAATGACACTTTGTGAAAAAAAACAATTAAAATCAATTTCCGCTAACTTGTGACAAAAAAATAAAAACTTCTATGAACTCACCATACTCCTAACGGAATACCTTGGGGTGTCTTCTTTCTAAAATGGGGTCATTAGTGGGGTTCCTATACTGCCCTGGCATTTTAGGGGCCCTAAACCGTGAGGAGTAGTCTTGAAACAAAAATGACCTGTGAAATCCTAAAGGTACTCATTGGACTTTGGGCCCCTTAGTGCAGTTAGGGTGCAAAAAAGTGCCACACATGTGGTATCGCCGTACTCGGGAGAAGTAGTACAATGTGTTTTGGGGTGTATTTTTACACATACCCATGCTGGGTGGGAGAAATACCTCTGTAAATGACAATCTTTTGATTTTTTTACACACAATTGTCCATTTACAGAGGTATTTCTCCCACCCAGCATGGGTATGTGTAAAAATACACCCCAAAACACATTGTACTACTTCTCCCGAGTATGGCGATACCACATGTGTGGCACTTTTTTGCACCCTAACTGCGCTAAAGGGCCCAAAGTCCAATGAGTACCTTTAGGATTTCACAGGTCATTTTGAGAAATTTCGTTTCAAGACTACTCCTCACGGTTTAGGGCCCCTAAAATGCCAGGGCAGTATAGGAACCCCACAAATGACCCCATTTTAGAAAGAAGACACCCCAAGGTATTCCGTTAGGAGTATGGTGAGTTCATAGAAGATTTTATTTTTTGTCAAAAGTTAGCGGAAATTGATTTTAATTGTGTTTTTTCACAAAGTGTCATTTTCCGCTAACTTGTGACAAAAAATAAAATCTTCTATGAACTCGCCATACTCCTAACGGAATACCTTGGGGTGTCTTCTTTCTAAAATGGGGTCATTTGTGGGGTTCCTATACTGCCCTGGCATTTTAGGGGCCCTAAACCGTGAGGAGTAGTCTTGAAACGAAATTTCTCAAAATGACCTGTGAAATCCTAAAGGTACTCATTGGACTTTGGGCCCTTTAGCGCAGTTAGGGTGCAAAAAAGTGCCACACATGTGGTATCGCCGTACTCAGGAGAAGTAGTATAATGTGTTTTGTGGTGTATTTTTACACATACCCATGCTGAGTGGGAGAAGTATCTCTGTAAATGGACAATTGTGTGTAAAAAAAAATTAACAAATTGTCATTTACAGAGATATTTCTCCCACCCAGCATGGGTATGTGTAAAAATACACCCCAAAACACATTATACTACTTCTCCTGAGTACGGCAATACCACATGTGTGGTACTTTTTTGCAGCCTAACTGCGCTAAGGGGTCCAAAGTCCAATGAGCACCTTTAGGCTTTACAGGGGTGCTTACAATTTAGCACCCCCCAAAATGTCAGGACAGTAAACACACCCCACAAATGATCCCATTTTGGAAAGTAGACCCTTCAAGGTATTCAGAGAGGGGCATGGTGAGTCCGTGGCAGATTTCATTTTTTTTTGTCGCAAGTTAGAAGAAATGGAAACTTTTTTTTTTTTTTTTTTTTCTCACAAAGTGTCATTTTCCGCTTACTTGTGACAAAAAATAATATCTTCTATGAACTCACTATGCCTCTCAGTGAATACTTTGGGATGTCTTCTTTCCAAAATGGGGTCATTTGGGGGGTATTTATACTATCCTGGAATTCTAGCCCCTCATGAAACATGACAGGGGGTCAGAAAAGTCATAGATGCTTGAAAATGGGAAAATTCACTTTTTGCACCATAGTTTGTAAACGCTATAACTTTTACCCAAACCAATAAATATACACTGAATGGGTTTTTTTTAAATAAAAAACATGTTTGTCCACATTTTTCGCGCTGCATGTATACAGAAATTTTACTTTATTTGAAAACTGTCAGCACAGAAAGTTAAAAAAATCATTTTTTTGCCAAAATTCATGTCTTTTTTGCTGAATATAATAAAAAGTAAAAATCGCAGGAGCAATCAAATAGCACCAAAAGAAAGCTTTATTAGTGACAAGAAAAGGAGCCAAAATTCATTTAGGTGGTAGGTTGTATGAGCGAGCAATAAACCGTGAAAGCTGCAGTGGTCTGAATGGAAAAAAAGTGGCCGGTCCTTAAGGGGTAGAAAGCCCTAGGTCCTCAAGTGGTTAAAAATGTATGTTATGAGGGTATATTACTGTTGCTTTTGCAAATAAGGTATTTTAATCATTGATGGAATACAATAAGAAAATAAAAATATTGTCACCACACATTGTACTAGGAACATAATTTAAATGTTGTGATAACCAGGATAAATATAGAAATAAATTGTGTGGGTTAACTTTTTATAGTGTATTTTTTTCCTTTAAAATGCATAGAAAATTAACTCACCTTGTGTCTCCTTCTGCCCCCCTTTGAGCCTCCATCAGTCCCCCTGTGCCTCCTTCTGTCAGCCTTTGTGACTCCTTTTGACCCTTATGCCTCCTTATGCCCCCCTGTACATCCCTCTGTCCCACTGTGCCAAGTCTCCCCTTGTCCCCCTGTGCCTTCTTATGCCCCCTTGTGCCATTATCTGTCCTCAACCCACTCCTGCACTCAGTATGTAAATGTAGAGTATAGCACATCCAAAGCTGTGCTCTTACCTCCCCACCGGAGTCCAGTGCTGTGCCTGCGCAACCATCCTGTCTGTCTCTTGCTCCCTCTAGTGCTGGCACCTCACCTCATGTTGCATGTAATCATGCTATATGCGTTAGGAGATGCTGGGCACTAGGACGAGTAATTAATGGACAGGCAGAAGCACTGGACTCCAGCGGAGAGGTGAGAGCACAGCTTCTATTGCACTATATTCTGCATTTACATGCTGGGCTGTGGAAATGCAGGAAGGGGTGTGCAATGAAATGCGACCAGATCAGTGGGTTGTTTGTATCTCAGGGACTCCCTGTATTAAGCATCCACCTTATACACTACATGATTCAAATTCTCTAGTGTGTTCGTGTGTGTTTTTTTTTTGGGGGGGGGGGGGGGGGTTAAGGGTGACACAAAGGCTACAAACGGCCCTGGTAACTTGTATGAAAATACACAAAGATTGCACCACATTTTAGGTGCCATCCATGTAGAAATCTTGGCTTTCAATAATTTGCAAATAGACAAAGTTATCAACTACAGCTGAGAGAATAATTTTCACGATTTGTTTATAACCAGCTGTGAAACCTATCAGCAATATGTATTTTTCTTTCAGGACCAATTTAAATGGAATACATTTGCATATTAAATGTTAAACACAGTTAAATACAAAATTCAATAGCATTGTGAATTTTTATCCTTCCTTCTTTTGTCATAAAATTAATTCATCATAAACTTTGAAAAGAAAAAAACATTCTAAAAGTAGTTATTTTTCCCCGAAGGTTCAAATCCAATTATATAAAGATTACATAGCTGAGTCAATCCAAAACGATACTTTTGTGACTACTATGAAGTATGAACAGATATGAAATGGAATTTATGTGATTGATATTTCTGCTTCAAAGCAAAGGTCATGGTTTAAAATTCCTTGATGGTTTGCACCATTTAGAATAAAGAAAGGAGAAAGAAATATCTCTAACGTTTTAGTACAGGGATCCTGTGAAAAACGTTAAGATGTCTTCAATGTGAAAAGGTTACCTTACACTCCTAAAGACATTCTAAAGGGCAATGTGTATATAATTGTCTTTTGAAGGAACATTTAAGTGTAACGACAGTCAGACAAGAGACTAGTAAAACTGTTTATACTAGACTTTGCATATATGGGAAAGCCTGTCTTACCTTTATACCTTTACAATTGTATTCCTCAGTTTAAATGAACCCCTCAAAGCAGCATAACAGTCCTCAAATCTGTATAGGAAGAGAATAGGATCCCTCTGTGGAGATAAGCAGATCATCTGATTTTGCTTGCAAAGCAGCTGGAATGCCTTCTGAAACAAGGCTGTAAAGTCTAGCTTCTCATCACGTCATGTCTACCCCATGGAGTACTTCTGGTGAGTCCTATACTCAGGTTCTGTCACCCCGATGTTTGTTAGTCAAGTATTAGGGTGGCAGTGTTGGGAATGAGTGCTGCACAGACGTAATGTTCAGTTACAGCTTAGGAACACATGCTGTTCTATAGAGAGGGGAGGAGGGACAACAGATGAAAGAAAATACAGAATCAGGTGGTTTTAGCATTCAGCATTAATGCTATAGTGCGCATCCTCTGAGATGCTATTACTTGGAGGGGGGATAATATTTTACACTGCTGGGGATTTGAGCAGCAGCATGGTGAGCCATCATTTGGCTCACTCACCCTGCACCCGACTCATTGGCGGCGTACTAATACGTACATAAAAATACAAGTTACTTAGTACTCTATAATGCAATAAAAGAGTGTTGCTCTCACGAACCATACATCATTTATATAAATAAGCTTATATACACCACCACAAATCCCAAGACACCCCCTTAAAACAACCCACATCTCACAAAACCACCATACACAAACAATCCACCATCTAATACACACTGCACAATCTAACAAGACTTATCTTGCTCTATGAATGAGTCTAATGTTCAAAGCTAGCAAATTGCTAATGCTAGGGTGAACTTTGCTAGAGAAAATATAGCCGATATACTTTCTAGTAGTGTCTATCCAAGGCACAACACCTCTATGACAATCATAACAAGCACCGGATTTCCGACCAGGCAACAGAGGCACTTGCTTGAGGACCCAGTCACAGTCTAAGGGGCCCCACCATAGGGCCGGATGGCAAGGTAGCCACGTGCCTACAGATGGCCTTGGAGTGAGAGGCGGGCGGCTCACTGGCCACCCAAAGTGCTTCCCTTCTCTCCATCTCTGTGCGGGACTGCGGATACAGGAAGAGACTCACCGGCTTCCGACATGCCTGCGCTGACAGCTCTCTTCCACATCGCCACTGCCCCCGGTGTCCTCTCCATGGTTACAGCCACAGCATGCGACAGTATGTACCCGACGCATCACATGACTAGAGACACGCCTTACGTGCTTTCACATAGTGTAACCCTGAGAAGGACGCCAGGGTGCTGAGGAAGAGATCTGCTAGCACAGGAATGTTGGAAACCGATGAGTCAGTTCTTAAACGCTCCGCTCACACTCTACAGGGGGGGGGGGGGGTACTCTAGGCTGATTGTACTGGGTGAAAGGGGGGCACATCTGACTACGGGGGAAGGGGACACATCTGACTATAGGGGAAGGGGGTGGGCACAACTGACTATAGGGGGAAAGGAGGGCACATCTGACTATAGGAGGCGGGGGGAAGCGGGGCACATCTGGTTATCTATGGGGGGGGGGCACATCTGGTTATCTATGGGTGGGAAAGGGGGCACAGATGGTTATCTATGAGTGGAGAGGAGGAAATGGGGATACTGTATATACCTGGGGGGCACTGCTTAATGGGGCACATCAGGCTAACTGTGCTGGTCTCTTTGTCCTGCTACCTATACCTAAAGTGAGAGGGAAATAGAGGTTGCCATATTAATTTCCTTTTAAACAATGCATATTGCTGGGCTGGCCTGCTGATCCTCTGCCTTTAATACTTTTAATCATAGTCCCTGAACAAGCATACAGATCAGGTGCACTGACTGAAGTCTGACTGGATTAGCTGCATACCTGTTTCTGATGTGTGATTCAGACACTATTGCTGCCAAAGAGATCAGCAGGCTAGCCAGGTAACTGGCATTGCTTAAAAGGAAGTGAATATGGAAGCCTCGCTTTAGGTTCCCCTTTATAATAGGGGAACAACAGGGTACCTATGCTGGGGTAAAGGCACATCTGATACCCATGCTGGGGGCCTACCTAATATTGGGGCACTTCTGGGTATCTTATACAGAGGGCACACCTTGCTTTCAATTCTATCCTAAGGGGCTTGGTGTAAGGATCCCTCCTGCTGGTTGCAGAAGAGCTGCAGCCCAGCAGTTTTGATGTTTCTGCCTGCATTTGGTTGCTTGGATTTGTTCGCATTTGACGTGAGAGTCTTGGCTGTTTGCAAGCACACTGCAGTTCAGAGTAGCCCAGGATGTTGTCATGAATCCACCTATGGTTGGATGCAGTTGAACTGGAGTCAGACAGTCGTGGATTTCTTATATGCATGTGGTTGCATAATCTGGCATGCATTTGTAATGAGAGTTCCGTCAATTTCCAGACAGCTTGCAGCTTTCAATCAGTGTAGCACAGGATTGCATGATTACCATTCAACTGTATGGGAATTTGCATGTCAGTTTTCATTGGCTGATGTCTACATAAAAGCCTGCCTCTCATTACAGACCTCGCCCGACATAGCGTTCAACTTACCTGAGTTGTCGCTGGGTCCATGCTGTAAAGTTGTATTTGTATTGCCTTGCTTTGTATTACCTTGCCTGCTAGCTGGTGACTGCCTTCACCACGTTGGTGACTAGTAGTTATCCTGCTTGCTCTGTTCCTGAGGACGTAACTAAAGGCTGCGGTTGTTATTAGTTACGCTCCAAACTGTTTGTCTTGTTTTGTATCAGTGTGGATGTTTGCTACTGCTAGGCAAACATTTTTTCTGTCTGTCTGTTCCTGCTAGACCTATTCCCTGTGTACATAACTATAGGCTGCGGTTGCTATTAGTTACGCTCCTACCTGTTTGTCTTGTCTAGGTCAGTGTGGATGTTTGCCGTCGCTGGGGCAGCGACTAGATTGGCAAACATTCCATCTGTCTTTCTGTCTGTTGTCTGTCTTGTTACTCAGCCAGGGGCTGTTGCCTGAGCAACCATTGTATCCTGTTTGCTAACAGTCAGTCTGTCTGTCTGTCTGCTGTCTGTCTGTCTTGTTACGCAGATCAAAGGCTCAGTGCAGCATCGCACTAAGCAACAATTGTGTCTTGTTTATTTGTGGCGGTACCGGAAGCCAAGAGCTGCGGTTGCTCTGAGCAATCTTGCTCCCTTGTGTTCATTACTCCTGTGACAACCTGTGTAGCCTCTTCCATCACCCAGCTGCATTGTCTTGTTGTCTGGTGGTACTCTGGCTTTCTTGCCCTCAGCTGCTATACCTTGCACCTCCAAGGCCTGGGTGTAACCAAAGTCGGGCAGGTGTTGCTTTTCACCTCCCGTTCAAACGGGGACACGCCACATAGGGTGAAGAAGGTGGTGGTAGATTGGGGCATAGCGGCTGAAAAGATAGCAGGAGATCTGCCAGGCATTACACTTGGCTACCTATACTATAGTTTGGTTGAGGGAGGGGGGCCCAAATAGGCTACTTTGCTTAGGGCCCCATTTGGCCTTAATCCAGCTTTGATCATAACGCAGTTATAGCTGTAGCACTGTTCCAATAGTCCATACAGCTTCTGCAAAGATGTACAACCACACCAGTTCATCAATAATGGTTCTTTGCTGCAGCCCCAGCACTCACCACCCTTGGACTGCATGTTTGCCCTTCGGTATTGGCCTTCCTGAACCATAGTGCCCCATGGAAGGACAGGTACCTTCCATATGTGCCAGGCCGTTCTCGAGACTGGGGACCAAAGGTCAGTGATGCCGGGACGGCAGCTCATAAGCGTGGCTACTCCTTTGGTGCACCCAACACATGTCTGGAAGTTTAGGCCATACTCCCATGTGCATTACGCCCACTCCCACGTGGGCTTCCTCAGTGTGTATTGCTGTGATGAGCTACCACAGCAACACACAGCAATACACTTACTTGTTTGCTCTCTATAATTGCATTATTTTGCCTCAGTTTTACTTGCCCCTGTATTGGTAAATCAGCCCCAAATCTCCTGTGATCTCGCTTTTATGACCCTTTACTGGATTCCACTCTACGCTTTGCACCATGCTGTGCTAAATACCCATCGCTAAACTGGATTTCCTGATGACCCTTCTGCCTATACCTGTATTGCAGGGTTCTAGCAGTATTTCTGCCTTCCCGGCCTCAGTCTCAATACCTTGCGCACACAAGGCCTAGGTGTAACTGAGTGCTGGGACAATGCATACAGTTATCCTTTAGATGAGCAGATACACACCACATAAGGTGAAGACTGCGAAGGGGATTGGGGTGTTGAGACTGAAGGAAGGTGGGAGATCTGCCAAACCTCATATTATCATTGGAAGGGATAAACTGGATAGGACAGACCCTTATAAGCAAGGACAAGCAGGAGGGGCCACAAGTCCCAGCAGCCATTGACCACTTTAGTAAAAGAGTGGTAAACTGGCCACTCACAGCACCTAGCTGCAATGCCCTTCTCTGGCCACTTATAGCATTGTCGAGGGGTATATGAGTGACAAGCAGCTGCACACTTGTGTACACATCGCATGCAGTGTCTCTGGGGATGATGTGCTGGCCAGTAGTGAAAGCTGGCTGTACAAGCCAGCTCTCAGAGAGACAGGCCTATTGAGTTAATTATGTATTCCCTGTTGTAAAGTCCCTTAGAGCTTGGTAACATGGCATTTGCCTGATGTTTGAAGCCAAACTTGAGTGTGATTTTGGTGTTTGCTAAGTAATGTTTTGGAATTATTTGGCTAATTTATGGGCCTATCTTCCTGATTGTCAGATATATGCTAGCAAAATACAACTTATCCAATATTTTCTAAGAATTAGCTGCCCATGAAATGCTGCACCAATGTGTAAATGAGAAAAACACCATATGCTGCTAAAACCAAACCATATGTATTGACTGCAATATTAAGATACATTTCTATTTTGAAAGGGTTTTGCTGGATGTTTAACCATTTATGCCACACAGACATGAGCCTCACGTCCGCAGCGGTAGCTGCTACAGCTGCAGTGACGAGCTAGTCACGTCCCTGCAGTTTGGGGGGGGGGGGGGTTTGCACGAGATCGCGCAGTATCGCAATGTTGCTGGTAGCAGGGGGGATTGGCTGCAGGGGACAAAAGTCCCCTGTGCCAATCCGTACATCTCTGCCGAGAATAAACACTGTTTTTGTTAAAAAACAGTGCTTATTCTTAAATAGAGCCGCCACGCTTCCTTCCGCCGCTGATTTACACCACCGATCGTTAAATTTATGAATGGGAACAAAGTGATGCAGGCTTCCATTGAAGCCTGCATCACTTCCCTAGTTACAATGTAGCAACACATTGTTTCCTATGTAGTGTACTTGTACATAGGACCTGCTCAGCGGGGACATCTTGTGGCCAAATAGTAAAATTACACTTACTGACTTTGAGGATTAAACAGGTCTGAAAGTCAGCATTTCTACTTAGGCACTGGCGAGTGTAGTCTTTTCAGCTGACATTCAGAAATGGAGACTGATGTCTGATTGGATGATTGTGCGCATGTGTGGCCACTGGTTAGTTAAAGGCCTGGATGTGAGCGAATGCTGGGATGACCCACGGCTGGGGGACGCGCCGCACAAGGTGAAGATAGTGGAGGAGATTGGGGCATAAGGACTGATATGATTGCTGGGAATCAGTCAGGCCTCACACATATGTAGTATAGAAGCAATGAGCAAGAAGGGATACTTACTTGTAAAGGCCTTTTTCCAGGAAACAGCATCCTGCAGAAAGCAAATTGTTTGTAATACATATCTATTATGCAACCACCATGCCAAATAACCTAGACTGTTTCTCGGGCAATGCCTAGGATTTCAAGTGAAGCCTCCCCGGGTTCGTGGGACAAGACTCCGGAGGTAAATATAACTTTTCATTACAGCAACGCTGACGAATTTTGTATTTTAGGATGGAGATTGACTTTAAAGAAGTTATTTTTCCAATAAGTCAAAGTTTTAACTCTCACCAATGTCATTAATAACGTTGCATCTAATAATAACGCCACAGCCCTAGAGGGCTGATATGATGATTACATTTAATATTAAATATTTAGTTCTGCAATCAGGGGCAAATGCAGGATTTTTAAGGGGGGGATTCCTGAAAGGTCCAGAAGCACTTATGTCCCCGAGTGCTTCCGAATACAGGTGGCTCCATACTGCCCATGCACAAAAGTGCGCTGGCGTATTACGGGGCTGCCTGTCTTTGGAAGTACTCAAGGACACGAGTGTTTCTGAGGGCTTCTGGTAGCAGCAAATTTGAACGGGGGACAGCGCTGGCACAACTCCCCGAGAGAGGAACGGGAGATAGATTTAGTTTGGACAATTCAGTGGAATATGCCACAGTGTCACATAGCGCAAGCGATAGCCATATGATGCAGGGATATATGCATCTGCGGAAGATGGCGGCGCTATATAAATACTAAATAATAATAATTTGCCTCACCAGGATTGCACTTTTATTTAGCTTTCCTGTATGACAAGAAGACACAGCTAGCCAGCACTAGGGGAAGAAGGAAACAAAGGTGAATGAGGGAGGGCTGGTGCACACCAAGAGGGCTTCTGAGCGTTTTTCAAATCGGCAGTGATTTGAAAAGCGCTTGGCTAATGTTACCCTATGACGGTGTTCTCACAGCAGCGTTGTGATTTTTTCAAAATCGCAGGTATATTGCATGTAGCATTTTTTTGAGTGATTCATTCTGCAATCGCTCTGAAAATCACTTCACAAAATCACACTCACAAATTGCTAGCAATTGCTATTGTGATTTTGGCGTGCATTAGCCCAGTAAGAGGAGGAGTGGAGAGAGACTGAGAATAGCCTGAGATGGAGCAGAGAGCTTATCTGTTTTGCAGAAAGCAGCCCTCCTGGAGTCTCGGGCCTGTCAAAAACTGTTCACCTTGTTTAACACCTTATCCACACATGCAGTCATTATAACAATGAGGAGAGACTAGACAGATATTTGCCCAAGGACCCTCCAGGCAAGCTCTGCATCATGCTGTGTATATTTACCAGCTTGCCTGCCCTCTAATTGCACTTTTATCAGCTAGCCTAGTGTTTCACCTGAATACACCAGACACAAATCTCTGAATGAAAGGCTGCCTGGGGGGAGATTGCCCCCCTTCCAGCCAGCACTAGGGGAAGGAGGAAAACAATAGTGAATGCAGAGAGAAACTCTATATCCTACTGGGGGAAGAGGAAAAAACTGTGCAAATAGCAGCCCGATATGTCACAGCTTGCCACCAACTGAGAGGAACATGATACCACATGGACTGTATAACCCCATACTCCCCTCCCCTATGGACTGTATGCCTATACCCCCCTCCCCTATGGACTATATATCCCATCCCCCCCCATACCATCCATTATATCCTCCACACTCCTATGGACTGTATACCTATATCCTCCCCTTATTCCCACAATACCCCCCCCCCCCATGTTAATGTTTTGTTTTGTTTTGCTTTGGCAATGCTAAATGTATTTGGTCCTGCCAATAAAGCTTTTTGGATTTGGATTTGGAATGCAGAGAGAGTGTCTGTATTGCAGTCCCCCATCACACAGGCTACTTGCATGTGTCTCCTGTCCCTGCCAGCCAAATCCAAAAAAGCCTCTCACACAAGCTGCAGGCAGCCCTCCTGGAGTTTAGGGACTGTCAAAACTTTTCAACCTGTGAAATACCTTTTGTAGCTGTCTACATGCAGTCTTTACAATAGTGAAAGAGCTGAGTTTTTCCCACAATCCCTGCAGGAGGCAAGCCTTTACCAGCTCGCCCGCTTCAGCGATTTCAGGGAATTTTTTTTAAAGGGACAGGAGTCTCAGGGGGGTGTTCCATACACCCAGAACCCCGGTCTGGATACGCCAGTGGCAATGATGTTCTGAATGGCATCTGTGTAGCATTGTCATCAAGAATAAATTACGATCAGAGAAAAAGAAAGAATATATACTTTGGAATTCATGGGACTGTAAAGCTAAGATAGTTAGTCAACGGAGCTATAATTAAAAATTGCCTAGTGGGTCTAAGCTCTAAGGAAGACTAGCTTGAGTGATCACAAGATGAAACTGTTGTATCTGCAGCAATATCTTCCTTGCAGAAACCATAATTAAAATAATATTTTCAGACTTAATGATCAATCCTGAGAACAAACTCATACACGGTATCTAAAATCAAGGCTTTTATTGTGTGTAAAAAAAAAATCAAGGCTGGTGTAAATGACTTGTGAGGCCACATCTGGCGTATGGGGTGCAGTTTTACACTCAATACTACAAGGAGGACATGTAAGAACAGGTACAAAAAGAGGCAACTAAATCTGAGGTACAGAAGGTCTCACTAAACCAAGAAAGATTAGACAAAAAGCTTATTTAGCTTGGAAAAGAGACAAATTAGAGGTGACCTGATTACTACTTCTAAATACCTTTAAAGGATATTCAAAGCGAGTTGTAAAATCTATCTTTACTTGCCTGGCGCTTCTACCATTTCCTAGAAGTAATTTGGGCCTCTCACCGCCAAAGTCTTCTCCCCAGCCCGCACATGTGTAGAAGACGCCATCCCAGAGGCAGCCAGCAGGACCTGGGGAAAACTGGTGCTGCAGCGAGGGACCCAAATTACTTCTAGGGGCTGGAAAAAGCCCCAGGTAAGTAAAAACAGATTTTACAACTTGCCTCAGGTATCCTTTAAAGGGAAGGTCCAAGCAAAATAAAAAAATGAGTTTCACTTACCTGGGGCTACTACCCGCCCCATGCAGCCATCCTGTGCCCTTGTAGTCACTCACTGCTGCTCCAGTCCCCCGCTGGCAGCTTGCCGACCTCGGAGGTCGGCGGGCCGCATTGTGTACATTTTTACGCATTCCCGCTAGTGCAGGAATATTAACAAATACATTTTTACGCGTTAGTGGTTAAATGCGTAAATGTTTACGTATTTTACCACTAACGCGTAAAAATGTATGCGATAATGTTCCTGCATTAGCGGGAATGCGTAAAAATGTACGCAGTGCGGCCCGCTGACCTCCGAGGTCGGCATGCTGCCAGCGGGGGACTGGAGCAGCAGTGAGTGACTACAGGGGCACAGGATGGCTGCATGGGGCTTGTAGCCCCAGGTAAGTGAAACTCATTTTTTAATTTGCTTTGACCTTCCTTATAAAGGCAACATAAAAGCTTGCAAATCAGCTTTTTATCCTTAAATCTGTACGACGGTCAAAAGAACAATAACTACGCATAGAGGAAAGTTGATTTTAACACCTGTGTAGAGAGATAAAGATGTAGCGCTCAAACACCAGCCAGATGTAGATCAATAGTACAGTGTAAGTCCTCCTAATACATCAAACAAGTCCACTTTGTAAACATAGATCAAAGTTCCACCACAAGTCCTCTTAGCACACCAACAACTCCATTTTACACTTCGTGATCACAGGCCTCCATATCACTAATAGGTATAGCGCTCACCAGATGGGATGGCTGATTAGTTATGATCAGCATATAAGCATATAGTAGATGTCCTCTGGCGCTCCCTTTAGGCTTCCTCCTGTATGTACCTCAGAGTAAAAAACATTGCATAGCGTAATACAGTTTAAAACATGCACATGTGCCTTCACCCATGCAGTCTAGTCACCCGTGCAAAAATTACTGTTCACCACACACCCAGTGTGTGCAGCTAGTATAGATGCGGGCTCACCAGATAGAGTTGCTGACCATATGACAGACCAGCTAACATCGCTTTGATAGATAACCTCCTCTTAATCCAAATGAAGTCTTCTTCCTTCAAAGACTCAGAACGGAATCGACATAGTATAATACCATTTATTAAAAGTTTTAAAAGATGAGTAGTGCACTCACATTTCACAATAAGTATATGCGCATGTAGTATAAAATCTCATATGGACGTCCTCTCTTGCTGCCAACTCGCGTCTCCACACCACGCTGCGAGGCTACGTGGTGTGGAAAACTTTTAATAAATGGAATTATACTATGCGCTATACCTATTAGTGATATGGAGGCCTGTGATCACGAAGTGTAAAATGGAGTTGTTGGTGTGCTAAGAGGACTTGTGGTGGAACTTTGATCTATGTTTACAAAGTGGACTTGTTTGATGTATTAGGAGGACTTACACTGTACTATTGATCTACATCTGGCTGGTGTTTGAGCGCTATATTTACGAATTACTGTATGATAGGGTGTCAATACTCACCCAATTATATAGCGATCCACTAAGCTAGATCTAACTGTTCCATTGAGCATTGTTAGCTGTGTTTCCCAGAGAGGGGCTAGTGATAGAGGAGCGCATATACCATTTTTTCATTCAGAGAGATAAAGATGCCCAATACATCACTCGATTTTCCATTCGATTCGATAATTTTATCAGATCGAGGGAGGATCAATTATGTTCCGTTCTGCTCGATCAATGGAAATCAAACAATTGACTCCATTAAACAGGATAGAAAATATCAGTCATTCGTAAATAAATTGGCTAATGTTAACATGATTTCAATCAACACAGAATTGATTTTTGGTTTCAGAACATGAACATCGTTCAGATCGATTAGTTAAGGAGAATCGCATACGATCTTGCTTGTAGTGTGTGAGCCATTAGTCAATCGAATTTTGATAAACCACATTGTAGTTGATCACACAATAAATATCCTAATTACACTTATTGGACATTGTTTTTAAAGTGCATTTGTTTTCAAAATTAAAAATACTTGTTGTTAATACTCATTGTCATGGAGAAATCAAGAGTGTTGTCAAATTTCAGGGGCTAATAATTTTGGCCACAACTGTATTTTTAACAACTAGCCTCATGGCCCATACTCACGGGCTACAGTTGTCGCCGCAACACGCGGCGCGCGCGTGTTGCGGCGACAGGTCGCCCGTGAGTATGCGGTGTTGCACGGGTGCGCACCCCGAACTGTCGCTCGTCGCTGATGTCGCCAGGCAATTGAACCGCTCAATCGCCTGCCGCCGCAACTCCGCCGCAACTATCGCTAGTCCGCGTGAGTACGCGGGCTAGCGACAGCAACAAGATAGGAACACATTGGGCTTCCAGCGGGGGGAGGAGCAACAGCGACAGCATCCGCCGCATCAGTTGCCAGGTCCCTCCGCCGTGTGTATGCGGAGGGACCTGGCGACGAGCTGTCGCCGGCCTGTCGCGCACACGCTCACGTGTGCTGGCGACAGGCCGAAAAAGTTGCCCGTGAGTATGGGCCATTACACACACTCTTCATACTCCAACCTAGTTAACAGTGATAAGCAGTTTAGATCCAATAACTCATAGCTGCATGGTCCCAATGCTCTCGTCGCTCATATTGCTCTGTCACCACTGCACTCGCTCACAGCAAAAATTCTTTAAAAAAGGCTCTGATCCTTAAGTGGTCAGAGCCTTCTGGTACTTAAAGGGTTAATGTGTTAAGGTAAAAATAATAATATTAATAATGGTCTCTGTGTTTATCTTCAGGCACGTGGGAGATGAAAGAAAAGGCCCTAGAATATGTAAAAGTCCACATGGAGGAGGTATCATTGGCCAATAAATATTGAAGGTGTGTATCAGGCTGTAAGTATAAACAGCAGCAGGGTGACGAAGGGCCTATTTCATTCAACTCCCAGGGAAGAGATTTAATTACAATTCAAAGTTTTCAGCACCATTTCCTTATCAGGAGTCTTCGTGCTGACGGATTTAAGTGCTTTTCCTTCTATTAAATTCATAGGAGAGAAGCAGGTACATTCGGCTGTCTCATTTGCATAGATAAGACCACTGTTTTTAACTATTGCAATGCAAAAAAAAAATCTAGAAAGTGAACACAGGCACGAAGGCTTGGTAGTACATGAACCCATTTTTTTTTCTGAATTTTCTCCAAGGAGTTACTTTTTCATCTGCTACTTAAAATAACTTTTAATTACTTTTGAATTGAAAACGAACAAAAAAGTAGGAAAAAAGTTCTATCAAAATTATTTTGAGTATTTTCATCCTTGCTGGGGACTTATAAGGCATTTTATGGACAATGGGTGAAAAATATTGCCTAGGAGAAAACTCAGGAGAAAAAGTTAATTGCATATGTGGCCTCATGTCAAACATCAGATCGGGTGCTCTTTAAATGTTCCAGACATGTATACAACAGTGTACTATATATACTGCATGTATAACATACTGTATTGTTGACTTGAGTAGGCCTCTATTGCCAAACATTACAGTAATCACATAACACAGCGTGCAAATGAAATGTAATTATTTCCAATCATGTCAAAAATACAAGCATACATAAGAAGTACAGGAATATAAGATACAGGTTGTCAGGAAACCTAATTGCTTCTCAACTGTAAGGAAAATGTCATTTTTCTTTCTGGATTTAGCATATACTGTACATGATGCCACGGGTTAGGTTAGATATGCAATTACTTCTACACAGCATATTCTTTGACATCTTGTAAGTTTTTTCTCTGTAAAACAGATGACAGTAAATCATTTATAGTTCTGTTTTTTTTCTTTCCCTCACCCAGTTGTAGGAGTTGATTCAATAGTATTTCAGTGAGCTACAGTAATACTGGCCGATACTGCAGCAAAGTGTATGTCAGATTAAATAAACTGCGTGATGTTTACCTTACTTTTGAGCGTGTTTGTTATGTCTGAGCACTGATCACTCTGATACAGCTGGCTCTGCAGATTACCTCAGTCAGTGCAGCTTAAGATACTTCCCATACAGCGACACAAGCACAAATCATGGGACCCCTCCAATGTAAATACCACTTTCCCTTATAGTTAGCCCCATTACCAGAGGGCCCATGTGCCAGGAAACCACTATGAATCCTCAACCCGTAGCAAAACCTGCTTTGAAGTATCAGCCCCTGTTTCAGAAGGAGGGAGGCTTAGAGGTTGGGAACCCGAAAGGCCCTGTTGCAACTGCACGGACTGTTTTCCCTATTGTTATGCCGCTGTTACCAATACCATATCAGCCCCATTTAAAAGCTATAGGAGATAATAATAAGTAGAGAGAAACCCTATAATAGTGCCATCCTTTTCTCTCAGAACACTGCACCAGCTGCTGGTGGGCACAGGTGTGCTCTGGACAAAGCTCCCTGGTCCAGTAGGGTGCATGGTAGGAGGATCTAGGGTTTACTATGATACCTGATCATTTCAAAATCAAAGCTATCAGATACGCAGAATTCCCCCCCATGTGTACAGGGTTTTGCACATTGAGCCAAAGTGTGAAAAATTGGTGGGCTGGACGGGACTGCCTATCCAGCTCTCTATAGTCCTAGATTGGTAACTGCAGCATTAACAGTATCCATAAAAGCACATAGGGACCATACAAACTACTGAGTACAATCGTGATTTGCGGCAATTTAATTTTAGCAAAATGAAATAGCTTGAATGTTTAATTCGGCCCTCTGTAGCTTGATAATTTTAATTTCCATTGACCCATGTGGAACCCTTCAGTTCTTTATTCATTACTGCTAGTATTATAGATATCTAATATGTGTTCAAGGTTTTGTACTATTTCAGTCACATGCAAGCATCCAGAGCAATATTATTATATAATAAATAAGACTGCTTAGCATTATTTCAACAACAAAAATAAGAAAAAAGTTCTTCTTTTGGTTGCGTGCACAGGATTGCAGTCCCACCACTAATTCAGTAGTCTTTTAGAATCCCTTGTTATGGACTAACATCACCTAGGTGACGGATGCAAACGTTTGTCCCCTAATAGCAGACAATGTTGAATAAATGCAGGGCAGGCAAACAGGGTTACTTTTGTTGTTCAATGTCACATTCTACAGCTTTGGGAGCAACTGAATAAATCTAAGCCTACTTATCCAAGTATTCAACTTTCACATTTTCCAAGGAAACAGAAATACAGTGTTTCCCTGAAAATAGGACATCCCCTGCGAATAAAACCTAGCAGGAATTTCAAGAATGCTTGAAATGTAAGGCATCCCCCGAATGTAAGCCCTAGTTAGCAGCAGCCCACATGACACCAGCAAGTCACGCTCAATACAAAGCCTGGATACAAGAGAGCAGCAGTATAACGTGAGTTCTACAGTCCTGTATATGTGTGTCAGGCAATTTGTGTTTTTGTTGGAGCCATCCCTCCTGATCTGTCGTGATAAGCATCAGCAGCACTTCACCTCTTCACCTTTTCCCAGGACACACATCTTATCCTATCATAGCTCTGGGGAGCCTGACAGAGTTATTTTTCGGCAAGAAAAAGACTCTTATCCACATGATCTGCAGAATCAGTTTCTTGTAAGTATGAGCCAATATCTGCAAACCACAAGCTCTGTGTATGTTGCATGTGGTTCACCATGGCATGCAGTATGTACATTGTGTATAGGAAAACTACCAGTGTTTGCCCAAAAATAAGACATCCTCTGAAAATAAGCCCTAGCACCTCTTTTGGAGCAAAAATGAATATAAGACAGTGTCTTATTTTCGGGGAAACACAGTAGTTGAGCTGGCATCACCCATTACAAATTAACTTGTATGACCACTTCTTAAATATAACTTTAAAAGTTATGTGCAGAGAACAGTGCCCATAGTGACCCCTACCCCTCCCCCCACTGGGTCACTATGGGCAGCGGGAGATGATGGCAGCGCGGAGGAAGGAGTGTGTCAGCTGGAGAGGTGAATGTGAATGCTTCACTGCGCTAATACTTGCATGAGGCCCCTGGGAGCAGCATTAGCAGGGAGGACACCTGGGGGAATCAAACAGCAGCGATAGTGGCGGTTTTATTGATTTTTACTACATCTTTGTTAAAATCTATAGAATATCGAGGTGCAGTGTGTGGCAATGATAGAGCCCTCTCAGATCAGATGTCGATCAGCGAGGGATCTATCTTTTGGGCAAGTCGAGAGAAAGTCGGACAGTGTTTGGCAGGCTTTACTCAGATTGAAAGCTAAAGAAAAGGTTATTTATCAGGGCAGGCCATTTTCATCCATTGCTCCATGCTCCATTTGACACTTACATGTCCATGGTAGGCAATGGTGAACAATGGTTAGGCATGGACATCCTGCCTGGTCTGTGACTACTCTGCTCCAAACCTGGTAAATTGTGATGCACGGTGTGTTCTGACGCCTCATTCTCATGGCCAGCATCAAAGAGGAACTGTAGTGGAAATAACATAATAAATATATATATATATATATTTTTTTACAATATTTATTTATAAATTATTTAGTGTTTGCCCATTGTAAAAGCTTTCCTCAACCCGATTTACATTCTGAAATTTATTCCAGGTGGCGACTAGTCCTGTCAGGTGATCTCTGCAGAATGTTTGTTTATTGACAGTTCTTTGCACAGAGGGAGATACTGCTTGCTTGGCATTTGGAAACAGCCATTATTTCCCACAATGCTATGAGGTTCAGAGACAAAAAGGCCCGATTCACATTAGCGTTTTTTTGCGGATCGGAACCGGAACGTATACTGTACAAACGGAACGGATGTGAATGGATCCAATGTTAACCTATGGATCCATTCACATGCGTCCGTTGGCACGGATACGTTCCGTACGTTCCGGTCCACGGATCTAAAAAATGCTGCAGGCCATAATTTTCCGGACCGTTCTGCCCAATGGAACGGATCCGGACAAAAATACTGCAGCATTGGGGCAATGGGAAACGGACCGTTTCTTCACACTAGTGAAGAAACGGACCGTTCCACGAGGGATGGGGGAATGTGCCGAAGCGAATCTAGCGACGGGAGGGTGAGGGGAGGGTGCAGCAGCCGGGTGGGTGGGTGAGGGAGGGTTTATACATACCTAATTTTCAGAAGTAGCCAGCGGTAGAGGCTTCCGTCTTCTTCCATGTCATGTGACTACATGACGCGCTGTATAGTCACAGCGGAAGAAGAGGAAGCCTCTACCGCTGGCTACTACTGAATTTTGTTTTTTGTATATGCTGAGTGAAAACGGATCAATCATTGATGAGATCCGTTTTCACTAAGTGAACCAGGCCTCGGGCTGAGCCATCACTCACCTGATCCTTTTGGCTCAGAACGCTAATGTGAATCGGGCTAAACTGTCAGGGCCATGGCTCTGATATCACATTGTAGGCGGGGTTTCACCACAACTTCAGCGATACAGATATCCAGTGGCGTAACTAAGGAGCTTGGGGCCCCGGTGCAAGTTTTTCATGGGGCCCCAAGCACTCTATTAATATGGAGCACAAAAACCTATCAAGGACAGCTGCTGTGTCAGAGAGATGTAATCAAGAGTAAGAAAACAGCTTGTTAAGGATTACCACTATTCAAAGCACATATAGAGATGTTCATAATCAGCATACCACCAATAAAAAGCTAATAAGATGGATGAAGGAGAGGCCGTAGAGGGCCCCTCTGGCCCAAGGGCCCCGGTGCGGTCACAACCCCTGCATCCCTTATTGCTACGCCACAGCAGATATCTTTGATGATCTATTTGAGAAAAAGGAATAGATTTCTCGTGGGAAAGGGGGTATCGGCTACTGATTGGGGTGAAGTTCAATCCTGGGTTAACGTTCCTCTTTATATTTCTCAGCAATGTATTTGTACAGTGGCTCTTCCGAGGATTTGGACTAGATGGGCCAGCTTTTTCCTGGTCCTTGTAATCTGCTTCAAACACCCCAACTGAATGTTGACAGGAGAAATTGTAGTGAGATGACCAATGTTATTAACCTCACTCGTCAGTGTTTTTTTATGTTTTTGCTATTTGGTGCTCATGTCATGCTTGAGACCTGAGCTCAGTGCTCTGAAATGTTGCACTGTTGTCTGCACATATCTTTTCATGTTTTATTGAAGGAATTATAATAAAAGTTCACTTTTAATGGACATTGCTGGCTCAACTGACTCCCTTTCCATGAAGATACTCCCATATTACTGAATGGTTGGAGCTATTAGCACATCACCTAAGTTTCAGTGCGTTCCTACAAATCTTGCACTTTTTTAAGGTTCAGGTTAAGTTCTTCTTCAAATCTTAAAGTAGATTGGCCTTATTGTAGTATTAAATGTATAATCATCAATGTAGAAACTAACTGGAAATTGCTCTTAATGTAGTTTTCTGTAGAAGATGAATCAATTACAACCTTTTTTTGCCATCTAGTGGACATTTTTATGTATAGCAAGAAGATCAAAGTGACAATGTGAATGTGAACTATGTCCAAAATGCATAAATCAAATGTTAGTTTTGGAGAGTAAAACATCTGTCTAGAGCTAAGATGTGCAGTTACTTCAGCCAAATGCATTTTAAATCAGCTTGTTTTTTTAAAACTTTTCATTGCATTTTTAAAGAATTTAAAATATGAGGTTCTTGACAGCAAACCTTAAAGGGAATACACAATTAAAGCCTGGATATTTTTGCTATTTTAGAAGCTGATATGGGCCTGGACTTTAATGCTCATCTTGTGACTTCAGGACTAAAGCACAAGGGGGGGGGGGGGCTTACTTTTCCCCCAGACTGCCTTCTCCTAAAACAATCATGGACTGCTAGGCCAGGCCGGTGCGGTTGGCGAATACAATGCAAACTTTCAATTTATAGGCCATACTTGCTCGGTCCATAGGCCCCACACCTCAGCTCATGCTTGTCTTTGGACACCTACCGGCAACTGTCACTTGCTGTTGTTGTGTCAGGTGCAAGGGTGCAGGCTGCAGGGCATTGGCTGAGTGCTCCTGCTCCTCACGTCATGCACCCTCCAATGGGCAGTCTCAGCCTGAAGATATGTCTTCACTACTGGTTGTTGTGGTGAACTATTTTAGTTTTGCCCCCAACCCGGAGAACGGTGCAGCAACTGAGTTACAGCCTACTACGCCCTACTTTGGGCCAGGAAAACAAGCTAACACAGAGCAGAGCACAGAAACCATGAATCACCTCAGGTGTGTTTTTGTGTTACTGCCAGAAGTCTGGCCATTTTGGAATCTGGGCCGCCAATACGCAAAGAGGCAGACTAATGTGGCTCTTATGTGGTAACAACTTGTGCTTCAAGAGGCTCAGAGACAAGTTAAAGTATAGCACTGAGACTTACCCGGGGCTTCCTCCTGCCCCATAAGCACGTCTAAGTCCCATGCCGTCCTCCCACGGTCAGCCGCGGTGAGCTCCGTTATCAGCCTCAGTGACGTCAGTACGGGTCTACTGCACATGCACGGGAGGTCTGTGCATGTGCAGTAGACCCTGACTGGCATCGACTGAAGCTAGTAACGGAGATCACTGCAGCTGAACGGCAGACCGCAGGAGGACAGCGTGGGACTTAGACGTGTTTATGGGGCGGGAGGACACCCTGGGTAAGTATCAGAGCTATACTTTAACATGTCTCTGAGTCTCTTTAACTGGGTAACAGTAAATTCGGGCGCCTGAGGCTAGTGGACAAATCGGGCGCCGCCATTCACTCCTATAATAAATATCGTTTAATGGGCACCCGATAGGAAAAAAGGGCGCCGGAGAAAACTAACGTTTTAAAAGCGGCGCCCGGAGACTTAATGTTTTATTACTGTTTCTCATGATTACACATTATTTAATGATTTATACATTTTTAAATATTATTTTTAAACGAAAAACAGTACAATATTTTTTCCAAACTTTTTTTTTTAAACGAAAAACAGTACTTTTTTTTTTTTTTTTTTACATTATTTTTAAACGAAAAAACCAACAGGGGGGTCTTAGGTTTAGGCACCAACAGGGGGGTCTTAGGTTTAGGCACCAACAGGGGGGTCTTAGGTTTAGGCACCAACAGGGGGGTCTTAGGTTTAGGCACCAACAGGGGGGGTCTTAGGTTTAGGCACTAACAGGGGGGTCTTAGGTTTAGGCACCAACAGGGGGGTCTTAGGTTTAGGCACTAACAGGGGGGTCTAGGGGTTAGGGGTAGGTACAGGGAGGGTTACTTAGGCACCAACAGGGGGGGTCTTAGGTTTAGGCATCAACAGGGGGGTCTAGGGGTTAGGAGTAGGTACAGGGAGGGTTACTTAGTAATTTTTTTTAAAACGTTATTATACGTTTCACTATTTAAACGAAAGATTAACGTTTTTACAATTGCCGATTTAATGCACATTATTTAATGATTTATAACTTTAAAAAACATTAATTTTAAACGAAATACAGTACAATACAATTTTAAACGTTATCCATGCTTATCGTTAAAAACCCGGCGCCCTTTTTTCCCAGCGCCCCTTTTTAACGTACGCCTTTAACTGACCTTTTTGGACTTTGGCTGGCCAGAGCACAAAATAACAGGGCCCGGCTGGGCCAAGTTCCAAAGAAATACAAACAGCAAAGTTCAGCCGTGGTATCTGCTTTTCCCAGCTTCACCCCCTGCCTCTTGTCTGTATCCTCTCCTCTCTGTAGCAGGGCACACTCTCCCTCCCTGCTGTGTGC
Source organism: Hyperolius riggenbachi (assembly GCF_040937935.1). Taxonomy (NCBI): domain Eukaryota; kingdom Metazoa; phylum Chordata; class Amphibia; order Anura; family Hyperoliidae; genus Hyperolius; species Hyperolius riggenbachi. The sequence continues at coordinate 218,179,492 of NC_090650.1, forward strand.
GTGATCTCTGGCTATTGAAGCCTATGTTGCCAGTATTCGCTGCAGGTCTGGAGAACGGGCAGGTCAGTCCATAGCATCAGTGCCTTCATCTTGCAGGAACTGCTGACACACTCCAGTCACATGAGGTCTAGCATTAGGAGGAACCCAGGGCCAACCGCACCACCATATGGTCTCACAAAGGGTTTGAGGATCTCATCTCGATACCTAATGGCAGTCAGGCTACCTCTGGTAAGCACATGGAGGGCTGTGAGGCCCCCAAAAGAAATGCCACCCCACAGCATTACTGACCCACTGCCAAACTGGTCATGCTGGAGGATGTTGCTGGCAGCGGAACGTTCTCCACAGCGTCTCCAAACTCTGTCACATTCTAAATGTGAACCTGCTTTCATCTGTGAAGAGCACAGGGGGCCAGTGACAAATTTGCTAATTTTGGTGTTCTCTGGCAAATGCCAAACGTCCTGCACGGTGTTGGGCTGGGGATGTCTAGCTAATTGCCTATAATTCCAACCTGCTGTCTATTCCATTTGTACAACAGCATGTGATTGATTGGCAATTGATTGCCAATCACTGTTGCTACCGAAGTAGACAATGCCACATTTGGTATGTGGCATTGTATGCATGTATGTGTGTGGGGGGAGGGGGAATCAGAGAGGGCATTTTGAATATTAAATACTCTTAAATATGGGGGTGCAGGCTCTAGAGGAAGCCTACTGAATTGTGTGTATGCGAGGGGCATATTAAGTTACTAGTGGACCTAAGCTCGTTTAAAAAACGGGCTAGACCTGTCACTGCGCATGCGCCCGTCGCACACACACATATCCGCCGCGCACAACACGCCCGCCGGCCCGTCATCTCTCTCGATCTCCCTCAGTATCTCTGCGTCCCTGCACATGCGCAGAGTGCATGTGGGACACACACAGGGACACGGGACGCACAGACATTAGGGTTTTATTATAGAGGATACGGCATTTCACTTGGGGAGGCGGGATGGGGCATAATGTGTGCTGCAGGGTGGAAGCAGCAGAGGCGGAATTTTGAATAAGAATTGTGTGCTGCATTTTATATATGGGGTTATGTGTGTGTTCTGGAGATGCAGGCTTCTGAGGGTGTATATTAAGAAATAGGCCAGGATGGTGCAGGCTGCAGAAACATCACTGTGATATATTGGGTGTTAATGATTGCTACATTTCATATGTGGGCTTATTTTGTGCTTTATTTCATATGTGGGGGTTAATGTTTGCTGCATCCACAAGGGTCACGCTCAGTAGGCCACCCTGAAGCAATAGTCTCGTCCAGGCACTCCTCCTGTGCAGGTGGCTGGCTGGAACCAGGATTCAAACCCTGGTATCCTGGGTCAAAGATACCAGTACACTACCTAGTGCTGCATTTTGTATTTAAAATCAGCGACTTACTAAGCAGGGGAGTATCATGGTGTTCTGGGAGCTACCAGCTTCTAAGTAAAAAAGAAAAAAAAAACTTCAATCACAGCCTGTATTTTTCTTCTCAGGCAGGTTCACTTTACAATTATACTAGGAAACGTGCCCACATTTAGAGTAGTGCAACACACTGGCACTAGTGGATTTAAAGCACACCTGAACTGAGAGAGATATTGAAGCTGACTTATCTCCTTTTAAACAATGCAAATTGCCTGGCTGTCCTGCTGATTATGTGCCTGCAATACTTATAGCCCTAGACCATGAACAAGCACGCAGTTAAAGTATTTCTGACTGAAGTCTGACTGCATTAGCTGCATGCTTGTTTCAGGTGAGTGATTCAGAAAATACTAAATACCAAGAGATCAGGACTGCCAGTCCACTAGTATTGTTTAAAAGCAAATACATATGTCAACCTCCATATACAGTACCTATCAGTTCAGGTACACCTTAAAGGACAACTAAAATGGATGGGATATGGAGGCTTCCAAATTTATTCCCCTTTGTAGAGATGAGTAAGACACTAGCACACTGGTATGGGGGGGGGGGGGGGGGTGAAAATAAACAGTGACACTGGGGATTGGTGGTATAGATGGGGGTTAAACATTAAGTGACAATGAGGGAGCTCACAGTCTGGCATTGAGAAGATTTAGGCTTGGTTCACACATAAATCTGTACATTACATCAGGTAAAACTGACTGGACTGGACCGGAAATGTATACCTTTTACATGTGAACACATCCATAGAAAACTGATACAAAACTGACAGGACTGGACCACAAATGTACACCTGCTATTTGTGAACAAATCCATAGAAACACATACAAAGCTGATGCCAACTGTCTAAAACAGGACACAACACTTTTTAATGTGTGAACCAAGGTGTTCAGTCCTGTCAGTTTTGTGTTTCAATGGCTGCAGGCCCAGATTTACCTCACAGGAGCCTATAGGCACCGGTGTCCTGGCACGTTAGAATCGCCCTCCATGAACCTACAAACCCCCACCACACTTGCACCGCAAGTGTGGTGGCTGTTCCAGCAGTCACTTCTCCCTTACTCATCATAACATGCTACAGGTGCCCCTTAGTATTAGGTAGCCAGAGGTACCCTCAGTATTAAGTAGCAAGAGGTGTCCCAAGCATTAGGCAACTAGAAGAACCTCAGTATTAAGTAGCTTGAGGTGCACCTGACTGAAGGGAGATCTCATCAGTGGAAAACAGAGAGCAGGGTAAGTAACTTCTCATTTACACTGTCATCAGGACTCTGCATAAGGTAGGAGGGAGAGAGGCACTCGGGGAGGGGAGTGAGCCGTCTTTCCATCATCAGGTGCCTGTAGGCACGTGCCTACCTAGCCTTATGGTAAATCCGGCGCTGTATGGCTGTGTTCACACCCCGTCCGAATCGATTGGCACTCAGGTGCCCTGCCGCTCAGTCCCTCTGTACTCAGCCTGGAGGCCAGCAGTGGCAAGGGACTCTCTATAGGATGCAATAGACCAATGCTCCGCCATGAACCAATAAGAATTATCCCTGTTGCTGAGGATTCCCATTGGTCTTTTGCAGCCCAGTGGAGATCCCCTTGCTTCTGCCAGCCATTGGGCTGTGTACAGGGACTAAGCGGCAGTAGTATACGTAGCCTGGGGCAGATGCCTTAGTCCAGCGCTGGGCAAACTACAGCCTGCGGATCGGTGTGCTGTTACACCGGCTTGTCAACAGGTGGACGGATTCACATCCTTCCCCCCTCCCTCCCTGTAAAATTGCACTCGGGCAGCGGGGAATTTGAAACTCACCTCGCTCACGGAAGTCCCGCGTCACATCTCCATGGCAACAGGATGTAACAAGACATGACGTCAGGAAGCGCCAGCGTGTAATATGCTAGCACGTTCTGACATCACATCATGTGACATCCTGTTGCCACGAAGCGAAGACATGATGTGAGTGAGGTGAGTTTCAAATTCCCCGATGCCCGCGCACAATTTTACTGGGAGGGATGAGTGGAATTTTAAGAATGCGGCCAGGGCTGCATAAATATTTCCAAGACCTACCTTAGCCCCGTAGGCTATATGGGGTAACGCATAGGAGCTGATCACTTTCAGTTTAGTGATGAGTGGAAAACTGCCAGTAGGAACACAGCCTAACAGTCAAATGTTTGGCACTGAAAAGGTGCTTGTGAGCATCACCTAGCACAAGCACCTGCCAATTAACCTATTCACAGCCTTGCCCAAGTTGTCTCAATTTAGACAACTCATGCCAGGGTAGCGGGGACCAGCTAAACTCAGCTGCCTAATACAGCCAAGCAGAGCAGGCGGCAAGGAGCTGTTATGGTTACCTGTCCGAATATCTGAATTGGCTTTCTTCTCTTCTCCTCCAACCGCAGTGGCACTGCAATGCTGACATCTTCTTGCTTCCAATCACATGATAGGACTAAGAAAGCCAGTGATAGAATACACCACTCTGTACAGTAGCTATGCACACCACTCATTATCTGGCAAACTCCCTACTGTATAGCAATGGGGCAGAGGGGAAATTGTTGGCTCAATTGGTTTTCCAACACAAAAATTAGGAATCAACTTCTCACTGTGCATATAAATTTATTGATCCAAAATACATAGAAACCCCTTCAAAACCAACCTCCCTCCCCCTTAAAAACATGCCAGCTTATAGAGGAGCGCTCCTTGCATTTCTCAATCCACATCCATACACCCATACATACTCTGCCCTTGGCCAGGGACTGGTTAGTTGAGTAGCTTAATTTAGCGTGTCTGCCGGGAAAACGGTCCTTAATGTGAAAAAGCCAGTCTCTTGGTACGGCATTCCTACTGCTGTACTTATGAAACGCCACCAAACCACATCAATTCACATAGGTATCAATTCCCTGTTAATAATCCAATACTTTTCTTGTTTGTACTGCGCTATCACAGCGTGAATGCACGCACTTGCTATTCAATCAGTGTCCATGGATTAACACGCTGCTATGCAGCACTCACCACCTCTTCATTCCTTGTAATTTCTCCACTTTATCAACAAGGCTTGTATCTGCGGCGTCCCGCAGTTATACGCTACCACACAAATTTGTGTTTTGAAGTCCGTGGGAGTCTTCCCTGGCCGGCCAGATGATCAGTGTAGACGGGCGAGAGGACGCTAGGTTTCCATGCTCACTCTAGGATGGCAGATGGCCACGCCTGGTTTTCCAACACCCCCACCCTTAATAAAACAATAATCACAGTAATCTTGAGTTATCAAATAACAATAATTACAATATATACACTGTAAGAGGCTTACATGTACACCAAAGGCAAACCAAGAACAGGGTAAAGTGGCCTCACTTATTAATGATTCATAAGTTTCAACAATGTGTGAATTTTAATCCTTTACCCTTGCTGACTATTTTCTTAGATGATTAACCCCTTACTATTTCCTTAGCTGAAAAATCATTTCAAATTCTTGCTGCTCAGCTAAAATTTTATTGGTAGATAATCCCCCTAGGATATGCTGGCAGCTTTCCCAGGCGCTGCAAGTCTCAAACACTGTTTGATACTTACAGAATCATAAACTTATGGAAGTTGGTAAGACACTCACCTTATCGGAATCCTAAGGCTTCTTTCACATTACATAACGCTTGCAGGAGCCTATTTCCTGCAAGTGTTATGATTTGCAGCATGACGTCGGGATGTTGCGGTGCGATACTGATTAGCGGCGGTAGTTATAATTCCCCCGACAGGAAAACGCTGGCACCGGATGGTTAAAAGCTCCCGGCTGCGTCATAGAGTACTGCACTATAACGCAGCGTTAGATTTGTGAAAGGTAAAATGAAAGTCTATGGACTTTCATTTAACTCTGTTTAAGTTCTGCTCTGGTGTAAAAGAGCCCTAACCACTAACTAACAAATAGACAATCAATGAGATGCTAATTTTGAGCATATGGAGATATTATGTTTATTTTACCCCGAGATTGGACCAATCAAATGGTGTAGCTGATAATTTTTTGATTGATCCAGTTTCAAGATGAGAGAGGATTGGGAACATGTTCAGTGCACCGTAAATGAATATACAGTATACTCCATACATATAAATTAGTTATTTATAATTCCATAAATTATTTGGCTCAACTCATAATGAGCTCATCATTTTGCAAATTCCCCATGAACTTTTAGCAAGTCACATTCTCCCACAGGGGAGGATCAGTAAAGCTGATTTTCTAATGTGAGACTGTGGAAGTATGTTGGTACATCCCAATTACTTCTACAGTAATGGAGGAAGCACCTGAGGCAGCAGCACCATGTACAGCTTTCCCATAAGACAGTGTAGCATATCAAAGCTCCCCCACGCCACTTAGAAGCTCCCCCACAGTCAGCTCCATCCTGTTGGAGGTGTGGGGGAGCTTTGATCTGCTGCACTGCCATATAGGCAGTGTTGCAAGCTGTGGACATATGGGGGAGTGTGGGGAAGTTTGATGTGGTACGCTGCCATACAGGCAGCATAGCAAACTGTAATGTGACCGAACTTGTAAATTGAGTGAGGGGAAGCTTTGATGTGCTATGCTACCCACACGGGCAACGAACTGTACATGGTGTTGTTGCCTCAGGTTCTTCCTTAGGTTCTGTGGAGGTTGTTGGAATGTACAAACATACTTTCACGGTCTCACAGAGAGAAGTGCATATAGAGTATGCTGAGAGATATAGAATATACATATAATAATAATAATAATATTTGTATAGTGCCTTTCTCCTGTCGGACTCAAAGTGCTTGCGAGGCAGCCACTAGAGCGCACTCAGTAGCAGTGTTAAGGAGACTTGCCCTAGAAACTCCTTACTGAAATAGGTGCTGGCTTACTGAACAGGCAGAGCCGAGATTTGAACCCAGGTCTCCTGTGTCAGAGGCAGAGCCCTTAACCATTACACTATCCAGCCACTGCTATAGGCTAAGCTTAATGATGACTTGCATAGATACAATTTTGGATGGAAAAAATTGAATCAATTTCACTTTATATCTGAGTTTTTGGACTATTTATTGTTCATATGTGTTCTGTGGCTAACATGATTCGATAAATATCTACATGTAATGATATACTGCATAATGTAGGCATTATAAAGTGTATAAAATGGTCTATCATCTAGAATCACATTAGGCTGTATTTCTTTGGCTTCTGTTCAATAAAGAAATTTGTAAATAAGACAATCTATTCACAGTTTTAAAAAAATCCACGCAAAATTGTGTCACCATTTAACTTTTATTTATTTCATAAAAATAGCATTAAACGTTTCAGCTGTTTCAAGGCAAATAAAACAATATCCAAAAGTTAATGAAAGGACAACTCCAGGAGTTTTAAATGATGGCTGTAGGATGTAAGTCTAATGGAATAAGGAACACTCTTTTACTATGGCCAACAGATTAAACCTTTTAAAAGTCCAGAATTTAGTGCCCCTCCATAGATGCAGGTTACTGCATAGATGTTGGCTAAAACCCCTTTAGATTTTTTGTGGATGCAGTCATCTAATAGTTTCTTGTACTAGGCTTCAAACCTGTAAGTACAGCAACCACTGAAATATTGTTTTTTTCTTCAAACATGGATAACACCTAATGGCTATGAGGCAACAAGTACCACAGATAGCTTTACAATTGCCTTTACAGCCAAGGTTAAAAGCCCATTTCAACGAAAAAACACACCAAATCGTCTTATTTCCCCCCAGTGTGGTAATTCCATACAGAGAAATAAGCGGGCCTGCACTCCACTGCATCTAGGATCTCTTCCATTTTTGGTGCCAGGAATGGAAGAGATGCTATAGTCCTGACCACAGGAGTGAGGAAAGTAAAGACAAAAATCAGGCCTCGCCCTCCTCACCTATAGAAATACTGCATTGTGGTAAGAACTGCGCCGAGGTCAGTAATAAATAATCAAGAAATAATCAGCACTTGCGCAACACAATATTTATTTTTTAATCTCCTGGAGTTTTCCTTCAATCTTTCATACAATTGTGATAATATATATGAACCAACAAATGACAGATTCAATCATCTATTATAAAATAAGTGAAATATTTTGAAAACCCTTACTTCATACTAGCATTTAGGTCTTGTTCACATTGGGCGGTTTTTGACGCATATTCTTTTTCAATTCCTGGGGCTTGGGTGGGCGATTCGTTTTTGCAATAAGCGGTTTTCTAAGCGTTTTTTCCAAGCGGTTTTATAATTCACTCCCTGACGCAAGTCAGGAAGTGAACTCTTTGACCCGGAAAATAATAAATACAATGTATTTATTCTTAAAAACGCGCCATTGTGCCTTATTGTGCATTTTTGTACGCGGTTTCCGATTTTCCCATACCTTCCATTGAGCGGAATCACCCCGAAAATGGAACACGCTCCGCTTTGCTAGCCGCACCGCGCACGACTTTCGCTGATATGAACCTTCTCATAGACATTCATTGGCCACGTGGTCGGGGGCATTTTTAAAATCCGAAAAACCCCGAAAACACCTGCAGTGTGAACAAGCCCTTAAAGAGTTTAAAGTGCAATAAAGTTGGCCAATGAATATGCAACTTTTTTTCTTGTGAAAAAAAAAATTCACACAATATATAAGAATACTTTGTCCTTCTAAATACCGGTAAACTAAGATATACAAAGTAATATACATTGGTACAATGTATAAATTAAAAAGCCAGTTCCAAAACTAAATAGCAATAATGACCCACCAAAACTATAGCCAATTTATAGAAAAAAAAAAGTCTATCATATACATTTGCAAGCACGTTAACAGGAACATACATTTTACTGTATTCAGTTAAGGCTACCATACACTATCAGACGTTAAACCATGTAAACCATCAGTGTGTGACTGGTTTGAATCATTTTATGTGCACAATATACAGGTACAGGTACAACGTACAGGTACAGCATACTTAAGAGCCTAAAAACATGGGACACTGTAAATACATAATCAGTGTTAATCTAGAAAGCCAAATATAGCTCTGCCCCTACCAAAGCTAAATACTAACCCATTATTTAGCTGGATGCCTCAATGTGCAATCACAATCCTTGAGTTGGGGTAGGAAAAGGTTTATGATGCTTTGAAAGGAAAAAAGCATACTTAATGGCAACTCTAAAAAAAAGTCTGCACTGCACTTATCTATGAAGAGTAATGTGGTTTACGCACAGGTGCCCCTAGAGGCACATTTGAACATATACATATTATAATTATGCATTCTTGTAAATACTTATTAGAAATTATAAACAGATTTAGTGGGTTTTTATTACTAGCTAGCAAAATTGAATATAGAAAAAAAAAATAAAGAAAAGTCTTACTGTACAAGTTAGACCTTACAAATGTATACAGAAAGTATCAAATATTATTGCATCAAGATTATGAAAACGAATAGAGACATAACTAAAAACAATTACAAAGTACTGAGAAAAAAAATGCCAATCGCTATAGCAACCTCCATGTATTTTGTAGGGATGCATATGATGTTCATACAGCCTCTGGGAATATCTTGACCTGCACCCCAAAAGACTTCTGCACCGAATAAAGTGCATTTTTGAATATGTTGAACATACTGTATCTTTGCCAGTGTCATTCCATTCTTGGCATTGCACACTTTACATATTAGCAATCTTTGTATATTCTTATTCTCTAAATACTTCAGGTTGTACAAGTGGAGTTTGGGATTACAATCATTAAAAAAAATCAAAGAACAGATCACCCTTTCTGTGCACTGTCTGCACATGTGCAGCAGCAATTCCTAAACGCCATTAATAGAGAGCAATGCATCCTATTATATCTATGGCTCTTTTACAATGCGTACTGCATTGGACCCAGGTACATATCACCGGTTCAACTGGGTTCCAGATAAGGTAGGTGCAATATTCTCCCCATCAACTTACTAATTCTTAATGACCCTCTTTCCCATTCCTAATACCCAGGTTTAAGATCCCCCCCATATGCCTAACTATAACAGCTAAACCCCAAACATGGAAGTCCTTCCTGATGCCTAACCACCCCTAAATATAAACCCCATCTGAATGCCAAACTCTAACCTCCTCCAAAATGTACATTCCTTCCTGACACCTAGCCCTAATCTTGTAACCATAAGGGCATGGGCACACGTACATGTTTCTGTAATGATCTCAGCAACACATACAGTGGCTTGCAAAAGTATTCGGCCCCCTTGAAGTTTTCCACATTTTGTCACATTACTGCCACAAACATGAATCAATCTTATTGGAATTCCATGTGAAAGACCAATACAAAGTGGTGTACACGTGAGAAGTGGAACGAAAATTATACATGATTCCAAACATTTTTTACAAATCAATAAGTGCAAAGTGGGGTGTGTGTAATTATTCGCCCCCCCCCCCCCCCCCCGAGTCAATACTTTGTAGAACCACCTTTTGCTGCAATTACAGCTGCCAGTCTTTTAGGGTATGTCTCTACCAGCTTTCCACATCTAGAGACTGAAATCCTTGCCCATTCTGCTTTGCAAAACAGCTCCAGCTCAGTCAGATTAGATGGACAGCGTTTGTGAACAGCAGTTTTCAGATCTTGCCACAGATTCTCGATTGGATTTAGATCTGGACTTTGACTGGGCCCTTCTAACACATGGATATGTTTTGTTTTAAACCATTCCATTGTTGCCCTGGCTTTATGTTTAGGGTTATTGTCCTGCTGGAAGGTGAACCTCCGCCCCAGTCTCAAGTCTTTTGCAGACTCCAAGAGGTTTTCTTCCAAGATTGCCCTGTATTTGGCTACATACATCTTTCCATCAACTCTGACCAGCTTCCCTGTCCCTGCTGAAAAGAAGCACCCCCAGAGCATGATGCTGCCACCATATTTGACAGTGGTGATGGTGTGTTCAGAGTGATGTGCAGTGTTCGTTTTCATTCACACATAGCGTTATGCATTTTGGCCAAAACATTCAATTTTGGTCTCTTCTGACCAGAGCACCTTCTTCCACATGTTTGCTGTGTCCCCCACATGGCTTGTGGCAAACTGCAAACGGGATTTCCTATGCTTTTCTGTTCACAATGGCTTTCTTCTTGCCACCCTTCCATAAAGGCCAACTTTGTGCAGTGCACGACTAATAGTTGTCCTATGGACAGATTCCCCCACCTGAGCTGTAGATCTCTGCAGCTCGTTCAGAGTCACCATGGGCCTCTTGACTGCATTTCTGATCAGCGTTCTTCTTGTTTAGCCTGTAAGTTTAGGTGGACGGCCTTGGCTTGGTAGGTTTACAGTTGTGCCATACTCCTTCCATTTCTGAATGATCGCTTGAACAGTGCTCCATGGGATGTTCAAGGCTTTGGAAATCTTTTTGTAGCCTAAGCCTGCTTTAAATTTCTCTATAACTTTATCCCTGACCTGTCTGGTATCTTCTTTGGACTTCATGGTGTTGTTGCTCCCAATATTCTCTTAGACAACCTCCGAGGCTGTCACAGAGCAGCTGTATTTGTACTGACATTAGATTACACACAGGTGCACTCTAGTCATTAGCACTCATCAGGCAATGTCTATGGGCAACTGACTGCACTCAGACCAAAGTAGGCTGAATAATTATGCACACCCCACTTTGCAGTTATTGATTTTTAAAAAATGTTTGGAATCCTGTATGATTTTTGTTCCACTTCTCACGTGTACACCACTTTGTATTGGTCTTTCACGTGGAATTTCAATAAAATTGATTCATGTTTGTGGCAGTAATGTGACAAAATGTGGAAAACTTCAAGGGGGCCGAATACTTTTGCAACCCACTGTAAATGTCACATACTGATATGTATTGGTGCATTCTGCACATAAACATGCAAGTGTGTCCAGACCCTTATTGTTAAATACAACTTTCTTCTCCTCCATCTACCCAAGACTTACTCTACTAATCACTCTTAATTATATCCTCCAAACCTAACCAACACTCACCTAACGTACGCTTTAATGTTTGGGTGTCGGTGCTTGATTATTGCATAACTGAGTGCCAATTACTGGCTATGGTGTCAATAGTCAACAACCAAGCATTTCTGATCGTGCCAAGGTGCCACATATTGATGATAATATGTAAAGGCTCTATAGCCGTGCTAGACTTTACTGGCACTAACTAGATGCTGCAGAAGGGCTCTTCATATGCTCCACGACCACTATGCTCCTCCACTTTCCTTCTACCTTGGGCTGGTAACTATTTCTGATGTTCCAACCTCCCCCTCCCTCCCCCCCCCCCCCCAGTATTATCTAGCCTATTGTTATAGAGTACATGAGTTATGTCATTTATTATATTATACTTGGTGCTTTGTGGAGTCTCTCTGAATTCTGACCCATATCCATATTCCCAGGTTGTATGTATATCATATCTATCCCTACAAAATATATAAGTGGGTGCGAGACTGTAGCAGTCAGCATTCTTGATTAGCACAGTGTTATTTGTTTTTAGCGTTTAGTTTATAATACTGATGCAGTAAGGTATGATCATTTTATACATTTCATAATGCATATACCTTGTTATGTATGGGCTTTCTTTGTTGTCATTTTTTGTACTTATTTTCTTGTGATACAACACTTACATCCCTTATGGATACATAGAGCCCTCTACCAAGAAAAAAATCAGTTCCTAGATTGCATTACCTGTATGCAATTCCCTCATTAGGTATATTTGTTCCAATACTAGTCATTTTGGCATTTTGCTGTGTTTGGTTCATATGAATGTGAAGCCCGCTGCTGCTCTTTGCATAACTGTCCCTTCCACAAAAGCAAAAAAATAGATATGATACAATACATACAGACCTGTATGCAACTGAGATATACATCTCTTTTCTCCTATAAATTGCAAATAGTTGAGTGGGCCCTGTACACGTGAGCTATGAACTGCAGCACTGTGTATTTGGCATTTGGTGATACAGCACCTTTCATTGCGCATCTCTCCCGTTATAATTGATGGAGCACTTACCACTGTAAAGCGTTGTAATTTTGTGAATACATGTGAAGTTTACAACTGCTTTTTGAGAGTGTTATTTCTTGTGTTACTGCACCTTTAAAGAATGATATGATCATATCTAGGTAGGCTTATTGTAATTATATATATCCGCTAGTATTGGCTTACATTATACAAGCATCATTACTTCCCATATGACTTCCACTTATGTAAATGTAGCAAATAAGACCACTGCTTTGTTAGAAACTAAAAAAACAAGTTTAGTGGTACCTTTTTTCCCAGTTAGAAAGGCAAATCACCGAAAAATTAGTATTTTACTACAATGTAAAACATTTGCATGTTATTTGAACAAAGAAAACACTTATTAAAAGTAATCATAAGCTGTATTTAAGGCAGTAAAACAATAATACGCAGTAGTCAGGTGATAAGTTACTTCAGTGCAAAATGTGAAATCCTTTTGGCGTGTCCAACACTTCTGTCCTCTCATGTACATCAGCTGTTACAGTACAAGTAATTTATTCACTTGTAAACCCATGAATGCCAGGACTGCCCATTAGGAGGATAGAGGCCACAACCAGTAGCAAATACCGATTAGCAGAGTGTGCAAAAAGGCCACAGCTTTAAGATCAATTAAAAGTCAATGTCATTCAGTAGTTCTCTGCGTCTCTTGTTGATCTTCCTTAAGATACCTAAAATATATAAAGGATTATATATACAACTTGTCACACAATATAACATCATACTCAAGCATTTATAAGTAAAAATGATGAAGAAAACAAATGCGATTGTGAAGCAGGAGGCGAAACGATTGGTAATCATGCTTTTTCTCTACATAATAAAAATTCAGTTCCCACTAGCATTCCACGCCTATCTGTGCCACGAAAATAAGTTGTATAGGTATATTGACTTTCCATGTATGCCTTGAGTACAATGTCACCTATAAATGTATTTACCTACAATGGTCAATCTTTTAAGAGATTATCTGAGAAGAGGATCCATAGAATGTTTATTTTAGTTTTCATAACGTTATAATTACTTGTCAGGTCTGTTACCTCCAACTCCCTTCCCAAGCAGCCTGCCGTCTTCCGGCACGTAGCCCCACCACCCTGGCAGAGAAATGCTCTGGCGCATCCATGGCACTCTCTCTTGAGTACAGAGAACACCATGGTGTTTTGCTGCAAGGGATCAAGGCTACATGGTGAAAGCCGGCAGACATGGGACTCAGGGAGTGAGTTGTAGGGGCAATGAAGCAGCGCGTGAATTATGTCACCCGGTGAATGGGGTGAGTAAGAAGAACAATGCCTACTTGATCAACCCAGTGGATTGCTGGCTGAGGTCTCAGGGGCTGCTACATTTTTGGCAGCCCCAACGGTCAAATCCAGTGCATACATGGCAAACTCTGGCCTGCGGGCCAAATTTAGCCCGCAAGCGGTTGTACCACTTTGCACTATATTTGGCACACTCTAGACCAGCATTGAAGCCATGTGGTGGATGGAGGGGGGAAGCACTAGAACAACAGGAAACTGTAAAAGGGAGAGAGGGAGCATCACTAACCACCAGGAAACTGCATAGGGGAGGGAGGACCACTAGACACCAGGAAACTGTATAAGGTCGGGGAGGCATTAGTCACCAGGGAATTGTATAGGGGAGGGAAGGGGCCATTAGATATCAGGATACATTATAAGGGAGAGATGTGGCCACTAGACATCAAGGTTGGCCCGCGCGTTGGTACTAGTGTTCAGTTTCGGGCTACTTTGTACTTGAGTTTAACACCCCTGATCTAGTGTATGTACAGGGCATAAGACTAAAAAGAAGACTACTTCTACCGCTCCACTCTAATGCATGTCTTTTTTTCCATTTACTGTTGCAGATGATTAAACTGAAAAATAACTATGTTATCTTCTATTAGTATATGGCAGAATGAGGAACCTTAAAACTTTCAATTAGAACCTTCTCTTCAGATGAGGCCAGGAATGATGAGGCTACTGTTGGGCATAATGGAAATGTACAGGAAAAATACAGAAAGATAACAAAGTCAGATCCAAGAATGCTGCATTTGGTGCTTATAACATGATAAAATAGAAATGAAAAGCAAGGTGCCTGTTGGGAAAAAACAAACAGTCAGTGCTATAAGGTGCAAGCTGCAACTTGCTTGCCCTATCATCGCATTCAAAAGAGGGTTGTCAATGAAAATAAGAATTATGATTCTTTCCTGTGTTTACTGAATGTTAGTAGATAACCGGTTGAGTCTACAATATCTGAAACATCTCCATGTTGAGACAAATGGGTTTCTACCACAATGTTTTGAAACCTGTGGTTAAAGGGGCCCTCATTCAAATCCCACAACAGCTAGCTTACCGTTGAATGTGATGTTGCCAGGGAGTTGTCGTTGGCGTGGGCGCGGAAGAGGTAGGGCTGACCAGCATTGCACTATAGATATTTGATGCAACCACCAATATGCACAGAAGAATGGGGCCTATGATTGCTCCTTCCAATCCAAGGTAATAGGCACCTCCTGCTACTGCCAGGCCCGTCAAATAGGGATGACCACCTCTATGTAAGAGACAAATGTTGATACACAAATTCTGTTATAGACACTGTCCTAACTGCTGGCAATTAATACATCATGTCAAACATTTTTTAGTGTAGTTTAAAGTTGTTGACATATTCCTACACAGAGGAAAATTCTGACCGAGTTGTACATATAGCCTGGCTCAGAGCTTTTTAAAATATACAATGGCAAACAACTGCCTGTCTAGATCTGCTGCATGCTAAAGCTAGCATTTACCATATGGATAAAATGTATTTAAGGCGCACAGTATAATATATTGTACATTCTCAAAATTCCTATTCACATACACAACATATTTACACACACTGTGCATGTAAACACAATTCATCCCTCACGCAAAAGAATGCACACATTTTTTCGATCATTGTTTTCAAGTGAGGAAAGGGGTTTATAAATGCATTATTTTGTTTTACTTATCTGTGAGTATTGAATGTATTGGGTAGTGATGTCTGTCTTGATACTATATGTCTATATTTGGTAACTCTGACAGCTCACTGTCCAGCCACCATTCTTTGTATCTTCTAGTTAGAGCGTTACAAACCTCCCAACTTTCTGGCATGAAAAAAGGACAGCATAGGAAAAACTACACTCCAAAGCACTTCTGCCTATTCTTACCATACATTAGTGAGCATAGTAAATAAAAAAGCGCTCATAAAGGAATCTAAACTTATCAAAATGCACTACAGCATCAATTCTATTCAGGGCATTCTGTAATTTAAAACTCAAATCCAGTCTTGATTTTGTTGTGAAGCACTCACAACAGGAGGTGCATACAGTAGAAAAGGTAAAACCACGTTTGTGCTCAGGACTTCCTGTTGGAGGCTGAGGTTAGGGGCGGTGCCAGTATATTGTGGGTCTCTCATCTAACAGGCCTTTGCCACTGATGAAAAATTCAATTAACCCTTTTGCACGCTCACATGCAAATGTTCAAACAAATGCATTCACAGATTTACTCATCCAGACACAACTGTTATCCCTTCGCACAAGGGAGCTAACTTTATGTGTCCATGTGCACCATGCGCATACACCAGCATAAGCTGTCTGCATGCTGACAAACATACAGGGGAAGGGGGGAGTGCACCGAATTAGACCCTAGCCACAGGGGTCAATGATAAGAACAAACATACATATATCCAGGAACATCGCCTCTAGTTAGGACATTAAATAAATTTTTAGGGAAAGGGAGGTGCTGAAGGGGGTGTGGCTAGAAACAGCAAAAATCAATTAACCCTTTCACACACTCACATGCAAATGTTCAAACAAATGCATTCACAGATTTACTCATCCAGGCACAACTGTTATCCCTACAGCTAAATTAAAAGCCAGGGTTTTAGTTCACAGAAGAATGCATTCTTATGCTTAGTCACCTATACTGCGCAGAAGTACCCAGGTAAACATAGGTGTCCTAACTCTGGCCCTGTAACATGCATAGTGCAGACATGCAAACACATTCATTGCATCAAACCTATCAATGGATTAGGAGCACACATCCTAACTTCCTCTCCTGGGAAAGACAGTGCATCTTACCAATCGCACAAGGGAGCTAACTTTATGTGTCCATGTGCACCATGCGCATACACCAGCATAAGCTGTCTGCATGCTGACAAACATACAGGGGAAGGGGGGAGTGCACCGAATTAGACCCTAGCCACAGGGGTCAATGATAAGAACAAACATACATATATCCAGGAACATCCAGGTTCCTGGATATATGTATGTTTGTTCTTTGCCACTGATGGACACATCAGGTGTATTGCATGGGTATTTCTATGAATACCCGATAACCTATAACCATTTAGAGGTGTGCTGAGGGATGGGTGCATATTACAAGGGTAAGTGCAATACTCATGCGCCAGACACACCTCTGTACTGTTGCAGCACACTGAGAGCTACACTCTTGCCAGATACGCTAGGACAAACAACGGATGTAAATTATCCTTCCAAAACAACCCAGCCATTCACAAATTTATATATGAAATTACAACACCTATATAGTTAATTTGTCCAGATTTAAAAAAAAAGTCACTTCCTGCAGAGACAATGTTTTTTTTCTTATGGAATGTATGATTATACGACTTATATATGGACATAAAGATGTATATGAATAGGCTGCACCTGGTTTGTCTGACCTGGGGGGGAGACTAGCTTCTGGATCTTCCAGAGGCTTCCCTCTTAGATACGGTATCACATGGCCTATCCATTTCAGTCTGCAGCCAGCTATTGTGACAGTCTATGTATGCCAAATGTTTCAAATATGCCTCCTACAACACTGGTGTCATTTCTATACTTGTGTGATTGAAAAAAAAAGTATTTACACTGAGCTTCATCCATAGGGGTAGAAATAGGCATATCTTAGGGGATCTTTAAATTGAGAGAACCAAGGAACACATGAACTGAGAGGGATATGAAGGCTGCCATATGTATTTTCTTTTAAACAATACCAGTTGCCTGGCATTCTGCTTATCTCTATAGCTGCAGCAGTGTCTGAATCACACACCTGAAACAAGCATGTGGCTAATCCAGTCAGGAACATGTGACCTGCATGCTTGTTCAGGGCCTTTCGCTAAAGTATTAGAGGCAGAGGATCAGCAAGACAGCCAGGCAACTAGTATTTAAGTATGGCAATTCCTCTCAGGTCAGGGGTCCTTTAAAGAGAACCCGAGGTGGGTTTTAAGAATCCTATTAGCACACAGAGGCTGGTTCTGCATATAATCACCAGCCTGTTACTATACTATTCCCCTCCCCCAGGCCCCCCCTGCGCTCTGCTGTCCCCCATAAATCAATCCGCCCTGCTAGCAACACGCAGCGTGTCGATAGGAGGCTGTTTACATGTAGACCGTCACTCTCCGCCGCTCCCCCGCCTCCTCTATAGCGCCGCTCCCCGCCTGCGTCCCTTCCCTCCAATCAGCTTACAGAGGCAGGGAGGGGAGGGACGCAGACTGGGAGCAGCGCTATAGAGGAGGCAGGGGAGCAGCGGGGAGTGACAGTCTGCATGTAAACAATCTGCTATCGACATGATGCGTGTCGCTAGCACGGCGGTTTAATTTATGGGGGACAGCAGAGTGCATGGGGGGCCTGGAGGGGAAAAGTATAGTAAAAGAGGCTGGACATTATATGTAGAACCAGCCCCTGTGTGCTAATAGGATTCTTAAAACCCACCTCGGGGGTGGGTTTTAAGAAAGCCAGAGACCTCACACACAGCCTGGAAAAATACAGGTGTGCAGGGACAGGCTGGCCAGTATCTGCCTATATAACTGTTTGTGACTGGCAGCTGCGCCGGTTTTATAAGTGCCACCCTGTACATATTGTATTTTTCAGGACTAATTAGGCTTTGAGTGGTAGTTTTTGCCAAGAAGTATTTTATATTTGAAGTACATGTGTTGTGCTCATTAGAAGCAGAAAATGAATGTTACTGCCCCTGATGCTTAAGTTTCAGATGACAGAGATAAACTGTCTGAAAAACCACAAGTGTTTAAAGTGAGTCATTGCTCAGTAATAATCTGAAACACATTTATTAAGCACTTACCCAGATATATCAGAGTAAATTGCAGTATCAACAACGTAAGTTGGCAACAAATGGCATATGAGCAGTAGTACCGCTTTGCAGCTTTCACCTTGGGAAAACCAAAGGTCTAAAACAGCAGGTATGGCAGCCCAGTAGGTTCCCAGAAAAGGCACTGCTCCGAGAATTGCGGCCAACGCTACAAAATAATCATAAGACATTTAATATACAGATATATACAATTTTATTGAATAAAATGTGATTACCATAAAAGCACATGCATTTGTGCATTCAAAGACCAGAAGAATTCTGATATTTTAAACTCAAAACATTAGAAACAGTAGCAGGTTACCATGTGAAACCATAAATTCATTTGTAAAAGTAAAGTTTAAATAAAGAAGAGAAAGAGGTAAAGATTTCTCTAGGGAAAGGGGGTATTGGCAACAGATTAGTTAGTTAAACTTACCCATGCCACCGCTGTTAGACGATGCACTCCACAATGTGTTCCACGTCGCTATCATGCTTCCTCCTTCTGGGTTGATGGAGGAAGCATGGGAGTGACAAGAAACACGACGTGGGACGCGAATGGAGCGCATCGCCCAACAGCCAAAGCATGGGTAACCCCGTCTCCTGTGGTTAGCGCCGGCTAATTTAAATTCTGGAAAGATAAGTAGCTCGTAGCTACCCGGTAAGAGCAACCCTACTGATTAGGTTCAATTTTAATCCTGGGTTAAAGTTCCTCTTTTATTTTTAAAGGGAAGGTTCACGGTGCATTAAAAAAAAAAAATGCTAATCCACTTACCTTGGGCTTCCTCCAGCCCGTGGCAGGTAGGTCGTGCCCTCGGTGCAGCTCCGCAGGCTCCTGGTCTCCTCCGGTGGCGCAACCGACCTGGCCAGGCTGGCTGCCAGGTCGGGCTCTTCTGCACTCCAAAATGTGCCTCACGCGGGCGCACTGACGTCATCGGACGTCCTCTGGGCTGTACTGCACAGGCGCAGTAGTTCTGCTCCTGCGCAGTACATCCCAGAGGACGTCCGATGACGTCAGCGCGCCCGCGAGGCGCATTTTGGAGCGCAGGAGAGCCCGACCTGGCAGCCGGCCTGGTCAGACGTGAATGTTGTTAGTTTGGCAAGCTGTGGCATTATCTGCCCGCAAAAAAAGATGCAATTTGCAGAGTGTGAGCAGAGGGGAGCAAAGTATCTATTACAGAGGGAAGGGGGGGAAGATTTCCTCCCAGACCACCTTTCATTCAGTGATTTAGGGCTGGTATTCAGGTTTGTTGTTGTAAGGCAATGTGAAACACTGGGCTAGCTGATAAAAGTGCAATTAGAGAGCAGGCAAGCTAGTAAATATACACAGCATGATGCAGAGCTTGCCTGGAGGGTCTGTGGGAAAAAATCTGTCTAGTCTCTCCCCATTGTTATAATGACTACATGTGGATAAGGTGTTAAACAAGTTAAAAAGTTTTTGACAGTCCATAGACTCCAGGAGAGCTGCTTTCTGACTTGTGTAAGAGACTGGCATGGACAGGAGTATATTACAGGCAAGTAGCCTCTGTGTGATGTGAGAATGCAATACAGATGAGCGCTCTGCTCCATCTCAGGCTATTATCAATTTCTTTCCACTTCTCCTCTCTCTGGGCTAGTGCACGCCAAAATCACAATAGCAATTGCTAGCAATTGGCGACTGCGATTTTTGTGAAGTGATTTTCAGAGCGATTTTTGAATGAATTGCTCCAAAAAATGCTATATGCAGCATGTTTGCGATTTTGAAAAAAATCACAATGCTGCTGTGGGATCACTCTCATAAGGTAACATTAGTGAAGCGCTTTTCAAACCGCTCTTGGTGTGCACCTGCCCTCCCTCATTCACCTTTGTTTCCCTCTTCCCCTAGTGCTGGCTGTAGCTTTTTGTGTCATACAGGAAAGCTAAATAAAAGTGCAATCCTGGTGAGGCAAATACCTTCTTCCTTCTCAGCTTTCCTCTCCTTACCGTTTCTCCCCTTCTCTGCATAAGGGCTCAGACACACTATAAGCACTTTTCCGAGCGATTTTACCGTGATTGCAATTTTACCATGATTTTAATGTAAGTCAATTTGAGCGTTTTTTTTAAAAAGCTCTCAGAAAGCTCTGATGGCTAAAAGCGCTCAGAAAATCGCTTATAGTGTGTCTGAGCCCTTAGTATTTGTACACTGTGGGTGAGTTGGGGCCGGGAGCGCTGAATGACGGCTCTTCCTGCTGCCAATAAGTTCCCCAGCGGTGATAAATACTATTCCCCCTCCAAGTCGTTGCAGTTCTGAGGGAGGTGTAATTTGGGGTACGGCGATCACCGGAGCCCCGAATTTCCCTTACGCGCCATGCGCAGCATATTATTGCTGCTATGGGAATCCTGGTGTGGGTAACCGGTGCGGAGCGCCAGATACCAAAACCACCTGCTTTGCCTTCTCTCTCATCTCTCCAATCTTGTTATTAAAAACCATAATCTAAAGCTGGCCATACATGCAGCAATTGTTACAGGCGGGGGGGGGGGGGGGGGGGGGGGTAGTGAAAACAGTGATTGAAGGAGGGGTACGGAAACTTCGAAAATTAGCATTAGCGAGGCAGTGATCATGGTGCCAGGAGGGAGGTCAGTATGGAGTATGGATGTGTTACCTGAGGGAGATGGTGGACTGGTAAAGAGGGAGGGGATACTCCGAAATGAAAGAGGGGCATATTTGAGGGATTAGTAGAGATGGTGGTGAAGGGACGGACATAAGTGTGTGTGTGTGTGTGTGGGTGGGGAGGAGGAGGAATGAGCCTTGGAAAATTAAAGCATCTTGCTACCTTTACTGGGGGGTTGTCTTGCTATCTATTCTAGGGGGACATGTGGCTACTACCTATAGTAGCGGGACATCCAACTACCTATACTGCAGGGACATCTGTCACCTATACTGGGGGAGGCATCCTTTTAACAGGGTGGCTGAGGAGGGGGGGCCCAAATGTATTGCTCTGCTTGGGGCCCTGTGTGGTTTTAATCCGGCTCTGGTCTTGGGTTTTCAGATCACATGCTTTAAAGAGTAACTGTCAGGCAAAAACAACTAATTTTAATCTATGTTCCCCTGTGTTAAACATTGTGGAAGGAAGCCAAATGGCAATACTGAAGTTAAAAAGCTCTCTTACTTTATTGTTGGCTGAATAGCAGCATTCCTTATCTCCAGGCTGTTTAAGGAGGCCACATAAGACTAAGAAGGACGCAGGCAGCCTGCAGAGCATGATGGGAAGGTTTTTTTCCACTCTACTGCCCTCCCTGCACCACCCCTTCATTTCCCTATCCCATCCTAATCACCTGCTGCAGCCTCATTGGCTGCTCCCTCTCTCCTTCCTTCCCCATCCAGACACCCCAAGTGACAGCCGCAATCGGCGGCACGCCCCCCCCCCGCGAGTGACAGCCGCGATTGGCGGCAACCCCCCCCCCCGCGAGTGACAGCCGCGATCGGTGGCATACCACCCCCCCCACCGTCACCCGCGATCGGCGGCACTCCCATCCCCCCCCCCACGTGTGACAGCCGCGATCGGCGGCACAGTACCTCCCCCCCCCCGCGCGAGTGACAGCCGCGATCGGCGAAACCCCCGCGAGTCCCCCGCCCACGAGTGACAGCCGAGATCGGCAGCACCTGCCACCTCCCTCCCCCGCGAGTGACAGACGCGTTCGGCCACCCCCACCCAAACCCCTCCCCCATCCCGCAAACACCCGCACAGTGACCGACATCGCAATCGCAAGCAAAACGACCGACATTGCAATTGCCTACTAAACGACCGACATCGCAAGCAAACGACTGACTTCGCTATCGGCCGCAAAATGACCAACATCGCAATCGCAAACAAAATGACCAACATCGCAATCGCCCACTAAACGACCGACATCGCAAGCAAAAACGACTGACTTCGCTATCGGGCGCAAAACGACCGACATCACAATCGCAAACAAAATGACCAACATCGCAATCGCAAGCAAAACAATCGACATCGCAATTGCCCACTGAACGAGCGACATCGCAAGCAAAACGACCGACATTGAAATCGCAAGCAAAACGACCGGCATCACAATCGCCTGCAAAACGACCGACATCACAATCACCCGCAAAACGACGACATCGCAATCGCAAGCAAAACGACTGATATCGCGATCGGCCGCAAAACAACCGGCATCGCAATCGCAAGCAAAACAACCGACATCGCAATCACAAGCAAAACGACCGATATCGCAAGCAAAACGACCGACCTCGCAATCACAAGCAAAACGACCGACGTCGCAATCGCAAGCAAAACGACCGACATTGCAATTGCCCACTAAACGACCGACATCGCAAGCAAAACGACCGGGCTCGCAATCACAAGCAAAACGACCGACATCGCAATCGGCTGCAAAACGACCGACATCGCAATCACAAGCAAAATGACCGACATCGCAATCGGCCGCAAAACGACCGACATCGCAATCGCAAGCAAAACGACTGACTTCGCAATCTCAGCCGCAAAACAGCCGAATATGCAACCATCGAAATCTCAAGCAAAACGACAGACATCGCAATCGCCCGCAAAACGACCGACATTGCAATCGCCCGCAAAACGACCGACATCGCAACCGCCTGCAAATTGAATGATATCGCAATCACCCGCCCCCCCGCGTGACTGACAACGCAATCACTCGCACGGCTCCCCATACCCCAACTGACAGCAAGATCGCGCGCAATTCCCCCCCCCCCCCCCCCCCGACATGATCGCTCCATGCTGGGTGACAAACAATATGCCCTCGTTATGCCTAATACACACGATGCGTTTTCCTGCTCGATCCGCGGGTCGATCGGGATCGATTAGATTATTTCCAACATGCTCGATTCGGATTTCGATCGTTCCTGCCGTCGATTTGGCATAATTAACATGCAAATCGACGGCACGAACGATCGAAATCCGAATCAGGCATGTTGGAAATAATCGAATCGATCCCGATCAACCCGCGGATCCAGCGGGAAAACGCATCTTGTGTACCAAGCATAAGACCAGAGACTGGTAGGAGTGCCTGAGGGCTGGGACTTGGGAGGACTAATGAATAATAATTCAGGAAGCAGGGTAAGGGAGGATATGACATCACAATTGGCTTCAGACAAGACAGTCAAAGATGGAAGCTACATCAATCTCTGCATATACTATATAAAAATTCTGTGAAATCCAAATGTGGACAGTGAAATGCATATGTAATGTAAGTACAGCCAGTATTTAGCTACTGATATATGTGTTTTTTTGTCTCTGAGACCCTATACCTAACAGCTCCTCTTTAAAGGTGTGGACATGTTGGGATCAGGTACAGGGGGTTTAGAGGGCATTATGGATAACTGTACTACAGTTATAGTTATATATTAAAAGAAACCTAAAGACAAAAATATGGAATAAGCCATTGCGGATTTCATCTGCTACTTGACTGGCAGTTGTGATCCAATATCTCAGAAATCCTCTCAATTACTGATCAAGACAAAGGCCTCAATTCACTAAGATTATCTCCTGTCTTTAATAACTCTTCTAGAGTTGTTACCATGGTGATAAGGCATGTAGTATTCAGGAAACATTTTACCTCAGGCAAACCTAAAGTTAACTCTTCTGTCTTTAAGTTAACTCTCCAATCCTTAAAATAACTCCAGAGTTAAAGACAGGCGTGTGAAAATAACTACAGAGGAGGTAAATTAACTACAGAGAGGTTAAATTAACTACAGAGGAGGTAAAATAACTACAGAGGAGGTAACTTATGAAGAGATAAGCTTACTCTCTCACTGTGTGGAGGTAAGTTTTCTATTGCTTTATTATCTCCAGCATGATTTTAGTGAATTGAGGCCAAAGTGTGTATCCTGGCCCTGCTGGCTGCGTTTTTATTACAGATATGCAGTTCACACTATTGAGGCCACACGATCAGTATGACCGCAAGGAATATTACATTTTATGTTTAACGGGAATAAAGACAAGCGGCATCCATATTCCTCATGTCAAGCAAAACAATTCAATGTAACACTGGATCTGTTTAATATGAATTAACATTTCATTTATGTTTTGTTGCTTATACTTTACATTGTTCTGCAAAATAAGCACAAAGTAACAAACAGATGCAAGCAACATTGACTGGCTCACAAACAAGGACATACATACATGCACACACATCTTACCAGAAGGTATAAAAACTATGTTTATCCCAAATATTGTATGGGTAAGCCAAGTGTATAGTCCATAGAAGCAAGCCATTTTTAGGGAAGCATCAAATACACCCCTAAAAATGAAGAACAGAGCAAAAAGATGGCACTAAATCCAACCAAGAAAGGCATGTTTTTATCTTATATATGAATCATGAACACATTATGCAGGAAATCTTCAGGAAGTTATGCAAAACTTTGGTGAATAATACGGCTAAAGGAATCATACAGCCTTATGGTAATACAAAGCCTAAATACATACCATGGAATTTGGTTGCGGAGCCCAGACACTTCCAGCATTCACAGGCAAAAGCATTTGGGAAATCTAATATCCGCTCACAATGAAATCATGCAACAAGTGTCTCGGTGACAACAATCAGTGCTGTTTACAATCATTTCACAGAATGCCACACATGCACAGGACATTAGTCAATAACCAACATGTTAAAATGTTATACTAATATTTTCATGAACATTTTAGGTTTTGTTTTTGATGTATTTGTTTCTTTACACTTAAAGAGGAACTCCAGAGTGAAAATAATGTAATAAAAAAGTGCTTCATTTTTACAATAATTATTTATAAATGATTTAGTCAGTGTTTGGTCATTGTAAAATATTTCCTCTCCCTGATTTACATTCTGACATTTATCTCATGGTGACTTTTTTTACTGCTGGCAGGTGATGTCACTGGAAGGAGATGCTGCTTGCTTTTTTGGCAGTTGGAAACAGCTGTAAACAGTAAAACAGCGGTTATTTCCCACAATGCAATGAGGTTCACAGACTGGAAACTGTCAGGACTATGGTCCTGACATCCCACTGTGGGAGGGGTTTTACCACAATATTTGCCATACAGAGCCCCCTGATGATCTATTTGAGAAAAGGTAAAGATTTCTCAAGGGAAAGGGGGTATCAGCTACTGATTGGGATGAAGTTAAATTCTTAGCCACGGTTTCTCTTTAAAGTCTTGTTATTAAATCTTACTAAGCATAAAGCCAGCAATACATGATAATGGCCCGATTCAGTAAGAAATCAATTGACGTAATAACTTGCTCCCCTCAATACAATTTCAGTAATCAATGCAAAAAAACTCTAAGCCGCTTTAAATTACCTGACACACTTCCACACACCAGATAAAGAAAAAAATAAAATGTACCACCATGCCCAATTACCCTTGGCTCAAAAAACATCCAAAATGTGTAGGATATGTGTGGATTGAATATGTTGAATATGTAACAGTGACACACATATAGCCACCTTTAGGCCCCGTTCACACTTGCGTTTTGCCATGCAAACAGACCGGATCCTGATCGGATCAGGACCTGATCCAGCGATCGGAACCGTACGGTTCCGATTCAGATCCGATCTGGTCCGTTTGCATCAGGCATGCATCAGGCTGCCATCCGGATCCGTGGGCAAAAAATAGCGAAATTTAAAGAAAAAAATGTTGGGGTCAGCAGAAGATGCAC
Organism: Hyperolius riggenbachi; assembly: GCF_040937935.1. NCBI lineage: Eukaryota > Metazoa > Chordata > Amphibia > Anura > Hyperoliidae > Hyperolius > Hyperolius riggenbachi. Next base: position 218,205,578 of record NC_090650.1, read on the forward strand.
CTGGTGCACCTGTAGAATCAGGTTCCTCCGCTGTAGGCCTCACCTCCAACCTCCCGACATTCTGCCAAACAGCTCCAGCACGTCTGTCACTGCTGCTCCACTCCAGACATGCTTGGCCCATGTGTCCCCATCCGAAATGGCCGCTTGGATACGCATAGGAAGTGGGGTAGAACGTCAGTTGTTTGTAGGCAGTGTGTTCTGTGCCTTCCGTTCCCCATTGGTTTCTGTGTTCCGGATGGTGCTGTCAGGCTCAGGTCCGGCTCCAGTCCGGGTGCGTGGGCCGGAGATCCGGACCCAAAAAATAGCGCATGTTGGAAAAGTGTCCGGAGACCGGATCCGGTCCGGCTCCGTACTGTACGGAACGTACGTATGTGAACATCCGCATAGCCTTTGCATTGCTATGTGGAACGTACGTTCCGTTTGTACAGTATACGGTCCGGATCCGATCAGGCGGATCCGGACAGGGAACGCTAATGTGAACCGGGCCTTAGAATGGCTCAAAATTTCTCTTCTTCTGTATTCTGCACATAAGAAAACTATTCCAACAACATATCCAACTCAGCAGTACATTTTGATATCCTCAATTTCCCACAGGGCTTTCAAGACACCTTAAGAAACAAACAATTGAGATGAAGTCTGGAATGACATTTTCGGGGAGTCAATGCCCCTAAATACTGTTCCTGATGCTTAAATATATATAGATATATATATATATATATATATATATATACATATATATATATACATACACATACATACACACACACAGTGGGTTGCAAAAGTATTCGGCCCCCTTGACGGTTTCCACATTTTGTCATATTACTGCCACAAACATGAATCAATTTTATTGGAATTCCACGTGAAAGACCAATACAAAATGGCGTACATGTGAGAAGTGGAACAAAAATCATACATGATTCCAAACATTTTTTACAAATAAATAACTGCCAAGTGGTGTGTGCATAATTATTCGGCCGCCTTTGATCTGAGTGCAGTCAGTTGCCTATAGACATTGCCTGATGAGTGCTAATGACTAAATAGAGTGCACCTGTGTGTAATCTAATGTCAGTACAAATACAGCTGCTCTGTGAGGGCCTCAGAGGTTGTCTAAGAGAATATTGGGAGCAACAACACCGTGAAGTCCAAAGAACACACAAGACAGGTCAGGGATCAAGTTATTGAGAAATTTAAAGCAGGCTTAGGCTACAAAAAGATTTCCGGAGCACTGTTCAAGCGATCATTCAGAAATGGAAGGAGTATGGCACAACTGTAAACCTACCAAGACAAGGCCATTCACCTAAACTCACAGGCCGAACAAGGAGAGCGCTGATCAGAAATGCAGTCAAGAGGCCCATGGTGACTCTGGACGAGCTGCAGAGATCTACAGCTCAGGTGGGAGACTCTGTCCATAGGACAACTATTAGTCATGCACTGTACAAAGTTGGCCTTTATGGAAGAGTGGCAAGAAGAAAGGCATTGTTAACAGAAAGCATAAGAAGTCCCGTTTGCAGTTTGCCACAAGCCATGTGGGGGATACTGCAACCATGTGGAAGAAGGTGCTCTGGTCAGATGAGACCAAAATGGAACTTTTTGTCCAAAATGCAAAACGCTATGTGTGGCGGAAAACTAACACTGCACATCACTCTGAACATGCCATCCCCACTGTCAGATATGGTGGTGGTGGCAGCATCATGCTCGGGAGGTGCATCTCTTCAGCAGGGACAGGGAAGCTGGTCAGAGTTGATGGGAAGATGGATGGAGCCAAATACAGGGCAAACTTGGAAGAAAACCTCTTGGAGTCTGCAAAAGACTTGAGACTGGGGTGGAGGTTCACCTTCCAGCAGGACAATAACCCTAAACATAAAGCCAGGGCAACAATGGAATGGTTTAAAACAAAACATATCGATGTGTTAGAATGGCCCAGTCAAAGTCCAGATCTAAATCCAATCGAGAATCTGTGGCAAGATCTGAAAACTGCTGTTCACAAACGCTGTCCATCTAATCTGACTGAGCTGGAGCTGTTTTGCAAAGAAGAATGGGCAAGGATTTCAGTCTCTAGATGTGCAAAGCTGGTAGAGACATACCCTAAAAGACTGGCAGCTGAAATTGTAGCAAAAAGTGGTTCTACAAAGTATTGACTCAGGGGCCGTATAATTACGCACACCCCACTTTGCAGTTATTGATTTGTAAAAAATGTTTGGAATTATGTATGCTTTACACCACAAAGTACACCACTTTGTATTGGTCTTTCACGTGGAATTCCAATAAAATGGATGCATGTTTGTGGCAGTAATATGACAAAATGTGGAAAACTTCAAGGGGGCCGAGTGTGTGTGTGAGTGTGTGTGAGTGTGTGAGTGTGTGAGTGTGTGTGAGTGTGTGTGTATACACACACACTGTATATTCTGAAAAGTAAAACAGATAAATGCAATGAAGAAAAATAGAGACTTTAATATGCAATATTAATTCTGCTCTTATATTTTTGCATAGAAAAAAAATAAAGCAAATTGGTAGGTTTAATTCTGATTAAGTTACCTAGTATCAAATGAGCCGTAAGAAAAAGCACAAAATGATTTGTCCTTTGTAACCAGAAAACAAAAGCACAAGCAGAAAAAGGATGCAAGATATGAGCAGGCCCACGTGCATGCACTCATATGAAAATATCGCACATACTAAATTGCACCAAGACAACATGCAACTTAGTAATGTGCAATACCTCCACCCGAGCAAGCAGACTAGGAGTGTCAGGATACGGGGAGATGGGACATTCGGAAAACATGCCATACAGGAGCCAGTATTAATGCAAACATGCACATGCTAAAGTTCTGCAAATGTAAATGCTGACAAATCATTGTTGTGGGTTTACAAACACATTAAATGTACAAATACCTATAAAAGATAAGCCTAACCTAGTTACCTATGCCACCTTGCAGTAGCTGGACCATATTTACCATTAGCTACTTCACAGCCAGTACCATGGACACCACATATGAGTTTTTTTTTACCTTTTAACAGCTCTGCATGACTTGTTTCCTTTGAAACAACTTGTGCCAGTGCGATAGGGGCCATCGAAACTCGTCTGCCTGGTGCAGCCATGCAGAGTGGGCAATGAGCTGTTATAGTTACCTGTCTGGACAACAGTATCGGCTTCTCCTCCATCCAAGGCAGCGGCCGTGAACTTCTGACATGTCTTCTGGGTCCTGATCATGTGTTATTATCAGTGATTGAGATCCAGAGCATGGTGTCAGCGTTGCAGCTCCACTCGGTGGTGGAAGAGGGGTGGTGAAAGAGACTCTACCATCACCCCTCTGCCACTATTGAGTGGCACTGTAATGCTGACACCATCTCCATGGATCCTGATCGCATGTCATATCATGTGATCGGTACCCAGAAGACATGTCGAGATTAAATGGCAACCATGGTGGAGGAGAGAAGACGCAGATCCGGCCATCTGGACAGGTTACTATAACAGCTCCCTACCTTCCGCTCTGCATATCCCGCGTAACCTACCAGGCTGGGGAAGGTACACTTCCCCAGAGGCAGGAAAAATGCAGCCACATAAAGATTTACTTTATAAGCCTGCTAAAAGGTTAAAATAGATTTTTCATTGTTTCAAATCTTCCTCCAGCACCTTGACGTTTGTACTAAAAACTAGCAGCATAAATGAGGAGGTGGGTGGTTGCTTATTGCCACAAAACTGTATTACAACATGTAAACACAAAGCAGGACATATGCAGTAGTATAATCTAGGTTAGAGCCTCTTTCAGGGGAAGCGCAGATGCTAATTTCTCAGTAGCAAGTGATGCCACAGGCCACAACGTTATTATCAAAGCTATCTTTGAGAGCAGTGAGAAACTTAAAGCAAACCTGGTGAAAATAAACATATGAGAGAGTTGTATGAGTTTTACTAGTGGCAAATAAAGCATTGAACCAAGCCTCATATTTTTATTTTCAGTTTTCCTTTTATTTTCAAGACTGCTTTCTGAACAGCAACTGTGACAGTCGCATGTAATATTGGTTTGCTTTGCAGCAAACTCTGAACTCTTTAGCACTAAAACCTTATCAAATATCTTTTCTCACAAAAGATAAAGCTATTTTGGCTTCTATTTACTTTTGAGGAAACTGGACTGAATTCCACAAGCTGTTCCATAAGATCATTAGCATAGATCACAAATTGCTATTCTGGAAAACAGAAACAGACTTAGACAATTTCTTAATAGGGCTAGTACTACATTACTATCTATGCACCTTTAGTGCAAATTGGACATTTATGTAAGTATTTGTTTCCTTCAACCCATGGTATGAGGTGGTTGAGTGACATTACATGATTTATCTCATCATGTAATGTCACTTAACCACTTCATACCATGGGTTGAAGGAAACAAATACTTACATAAATGTCCAATTTGCACTAAAGGTGCATAAATAGAACATTTATAAACATCGATATTGCAGGGAGTGGTTAAAACCTATATTTCTTCCGGTTTTGTGCTCTGCATGTAAGTACAGCACCTAGCTGGTACATTCACTCTCTACAATCTTATCCCTGCTTAGCATAGGGGAGGAAGCAGAACTGTAATTAAGGCCTTCAGCTTTAGGGAAACTTATAAAATAAATTATATGGGATAGGCATTAATCATAATATAACTGACTGCAAGCATGAACCGTGTTCAGGTAACAAATGGTAAAACCTTCATTATGTAAATATTAGAATGAAAAGAATGAGCAGAATGACTCACTTCAATACGGCTTCAAGTCTCATGTTATAAAGAAAAATTGTAAAAAATAAAATAAAAATGAATAATGGATTCCCCAGTAGTCCTCCTGTTGGTGTTTTTATATTACCATATTTACTTTGCAGGTACAGTATCCGCTCAGTGCCACTGTGAAAGTGGTGAAGATCCTCCAGATAACAGGAGGTACTATGTGTGAGGGTAAGGGGAAAGATTTCATTGGAAAGGGTCATTACTGTATTACCTTTCCCATGACTAGAAGCAATAGGAGTGTAAGTACATTGGAAGATAGGAAAGTGGCTCACAGACATACCAGCAGGGATGGAGAAGAGTTTGGACCAAGTACCTATACATCTTTTTCTCCCTTCTAGGTGATTTTTAGGTTACTGCATGCTGTGTGTAACACAGACAGAACTGCACTTAGGGGAGGCCATATATTAATCAAAACAGACTCCATACTTGTTAGGCAACATTTGCGATATTTTAAGACTTTTCAAGTTGTTTTATGAGTCTGTGCAATTAAACTTCGAAAAAAGGTAAACCAATAACAAACTATATTCAGCCACATAATAGCATGTGAAGCCCAACAAGTAAGGATGTACATTTGCTTATTTTCTATTATAATTTTTAAAAAATTGTCACTTTATTCGCTTGAACCTGAGAGGAAGAGAGGCAAAGTGAATATTACTCTCTTTGCATAGCATCAGGTCCATTGCGCCACCCATCCGCAAGGCTTTCTAAAATTAGCCTGAGGATATTTTTTAAGCAACAGTATGACCACGAGTGGATCTGCCTGTGTACATTTGCGTGGAACCTCCATGTTTGTGTACACAATTTGCTATAGAATCCAGTTCCTCAAAAACACCAAGTTAGGTTTCAAAAGAACATAGCCTTAGATTGTGGGACAATAATATCCTGGTGGGTGATGTACTTACACTTATGTGTGTTTAAACATTCTTAAAATGATGTACTAATCAATAATATATATGCAATAATTATTTGAACCCCTTTTTAAAATACAGTCATATCCTCTCCAGTATGTACAGTATAAGTTGTTACACTGAGGTTGTACTGGTAGTAATTAAGCTACAGCCCTGCTCCAACAGGGTTAAGTGGAAATCTTAAAACTCACTAATATGTTTCTGTTGTACCAGATAAGATCTGCAAATGCAGTGTTTTTTTTGTTGTTTTTTTTTTGTTTTGTTTTTTTTAACTCTGGGATTTTATGTTTAGGGTATTACAACTAGTGTGAACAAGCCCTTATGCTGGCCATACATAAGGATCAATAATAATAATTATTGATTTATAAAGTACCAACATAATTAACAACTGTATCTATGCAAAATCAAACATTTAGGGCTTGTGCACAATATGTGCAGACTATCACCTTTGATACACTGCTTATGTCTACATAGAAACATGAAAGTCCATACATGTTCATATTACTATGCACACCCATGCTGCACATTTCAGCGAGATGTGTTAGTGCATGGGAAGGGACATTTTTACGGATAATGCCAAGTATTTCCTGTCTATTGTATTATGGAAACCAATGCAAAGAAACCTGTACAAACATACAGTTTTGTGTCCAGTAAGGCATTTATACAAGCGTTGTAAAGTGTGCACAAGCACTTAAAGCGGTTTAAAATGCTGACATAATATTAAATAACAACAGGTTTTCCTACTTTTTATATGCCATATGGTTATCATATTTGCATTTGTGCATAAGTATTATTATTCATTTAGAAATTATACGTTCCCAAAAGTACAGTTTTTTGCTTTGTGAGCTGACTTTGGATTTTATTAATAACTGGTTTTATTCATTATGTACCGAAGGCAGTCCCAGAGTAAAATGAACTACAAATTACTTTTTTTCTTAAGTAGCTATCACTCACTGTAGGCTGTATTAATCTGAGAGCTCTGGACCTATGACCAATATTCTTTGCACTAGTCCATGCCGTGAGGAATGGTCAGGATTTTCTTTACCATCACAGGCACTCCTTGGATTAAAGTGGCACAGTCCAACTACTAGAGTAGTGTGAGTACAAGTAGGCAGCAGGCTGGCCAACACCACCCGACAAAATGGAAACATTTACTAGTCTTAAATCTTAACTGTCAGATTAAAGGGAACCCGAGGTGAGAGGGATATGGAGGCTGCCATTTTTATTTCCTTTTAAACCAGTTGCGTGGCAGTCCTCCTGATTCTGTGTCCCTAATACATTTAGCCATAAACAAGCATATGCAAATCAGGTATTCTGACTCACTCAGCTAATTTTGGGTTTACTGGATTAGCCATCTGCTTGTTCCAGGGTTTTGACTCAGATACTATGTATGCCAGAAGATCAACCGGACTGTCAGGCAACTGGCATTGTTTATAAGGAAATAAATATGGCAGCCTCCATATCACTCTCACCTCAGGTTCCCTTTAAATATACTTATTGCAGGAAACATCTGCATAGGAAAAAATATGTTACTTTGTGTCCTACAGTGAAGATCTGTCAGTAAGGTGGGAAAACCATCATCCACACTGCCTTTTACTATGGGAAACATAATTCTAGTATTTTTTTATGATAGTGGCCCTTTAAATGTTATAATGATGGATTCACTACAAGAGGGTTTCCTGTTGAATGCACTCCAATTGGTGAATGAGAGAACCTGAAAAGTTTGAATTGCATTGAGTCGAATCAGCAGAAACGTTTCAAGTGGTAAATAGTTGTCTTAGGTTCTTTAGCAGTTTGAAATTCATCACACAAAAGTTTGCATTAAAATCTGTATGGTCAGCATTAGTGATGATATTTTCTCATTCCTATAGCTGATGCCTTTCAGAGAAACCTGCTGCATAATGAAATGTTACACTTGTCACAAGTGCACTGGCACTTGTCACAAGCCTCTGAAACTGTTAGCTGCTTGGCTGTAACACATTTAGAGACACTCACTTGAATAAAAAGCATAAGAATTAAGAAAATCAAGAACTATGGCCTCAATTCACTAAGGTTATCTCCTGTCTTTAACCTCCTTGCCGTTCTAAAAAATCCGGCAAGGAGGCAGCGCCGCACTTTTTTTAAATTTTTTTTTTTTATAAATCATGTAGCGAGCCCAGGGCTCGCTACATGATAGCCGCTGAGCGGCGGCATCCCACCACCCACTCCGATCGCCTTCGGCGATCAGAGTATGCAGGAAATCCCGTCGAGAACGGGGTTTCCTGCAGGGCTTCCCCGGTCGCCATGGCGACCGGGCGGGATGACGTCACCGACGTCATGACGTCAGAGGGAATCCCGATCCGCCCCTTAGCGCTGCCTGGCACTGATTGACCAGGCTGCGCAGGGGTCTGGGGGGGCTCGGCGCGGCGGGTAGCGGCGAATCGGCGGAGATCGCGTACTACACGCAGCTAGCAAAGTGCTAGCTGCGTGTAGGGAAAAAAAAATTATGCAAATCGGTCCAGAGGGGCCTGAGAAATCCTCCTGCGCAGGTTACCCCGAACTGTGTTCGGGATAACCGGCAAGGAGGTTAATGTTTCTAGAGTTCTCACCATGGTGATAAGGCATGTAGTATTCAGTAAACAATTTACCTTCTGTCTGTACGTTAACCAGCCTGGCGTTCTATTAAGATCGCCAGGCTGGCGACCGGACGTTTTTTTTTTTATTAAAAAAAAACTATTGCATGCAGCCAACTCAAGTTGGCTGCATGAAAGCCCACTAGAGGGCGCTCCTAATGCGTACACGCATTAGGAGCGCGTAACAAGAAGGGCCGCGTTGAGCGGCCCTTTCTGTTTTGCTTTCCTCATCGCCATGGCGACGAGCGTAGTGACGTCATGGACATCAGCCGATGTCAGCTGCCTCCGATCCAGCCCTTAGCGCTGGCCGGAACTGTTTGGTCCGGCTGCGCTGGGCTCGGGCGGCTGGGGGGACCCTCTTTCGCTGCTGCACATGGTGCATCGCCGCGCTGCGGCAGCGATCAGGTAGCACACGCGGCTGGCAAAGTGCCGGCTGCGTGTGCACCTTTTTATTTGATGAGAATCGGCCCAGCAGGGCCTGAGCGGCAGCCTCCGGCGGTAATGGACGAGCTGAGCTCGTCCATACTGCCCAGCAGGTTAAAGGACTTACGAGCCGAAATGTAAAAAAAAAGTTCAGTACCTGTAGCCAATTTGAATGCACGGAGGACGCCATCCGCACCCTCCGTGCAGTTCTGCCGGGTCCCCGCTGCCTCAATAGCCCCCACAGGCCGGCTCCCGACCACACAGGTCAGGCTCTCCTGCCTCTAAAATGGCGGGGGATTCGGGGGGTAGGCCCTGGTGCTGTGCAGCCGCACTCACGTCTGTGCAGATTGTGCAGCTGTGGCCAGCTCAGGTGGACATTTTAGAGGAGGCAGGAGAGCCCGACCCGGGCTGTGGGGTCGGGAGCCGGCCCAGGGGGCTATTGAGGCAGCGGGGACCCGGCGAAACTGCACGGAAGGCGCGGATGGCATCCTCCGTGCATTCAAATTGGCTACAGGTACTGAACTTTTTTTTTAAATTTCGTCTCGTAAGTCCTTTAAAGAAAACCTGTACTGAAAATAAAAGTCAAAATAGGCATACACAAATCATACTTACCTTCCATGTAGTCTACTCCTCAGTGTCTTTCTCCTGTCCCGCGTCCTGTTTGTTCACTGTGATCAAGGGAATTTTCCGTCCTCCATTTTGAAAACAGCCATTACCCCATAACAGCTTTCTGGCCAGCACACAGTTAAACAGTAACATCGCCCACTTGAGCCATAGGGAAACATGGACATTACCTGGTACATCAGTTGTCCTCTCAGCTATAACTGACAGCAACTGATATTTTACTGACAGCAACTGATATATTTCAGATCTGACAAAATGTTGTCAGAACTGGAAGGGATTATTGTCAGAAGAAAATGGTGAGCTTCTGAGAGGAACTGATGGCAAGGTAACTGTGTAATTTTCATTTGAAGTTACCTCATGTGTTTATTTTAAATATTTTTACTCAGTACAGGTTCTCTTTAAGGAGAGATTTCTAAAGGTAACTCTTCAATCCTTAAAATAACTCCAGAATTCTAATGTTAAAGACAGGCTGTTAATTAACTGCATGTGAAAATAACTACAGAGGCGGTAACTTAAGAACTGAAGGTATAAGATAACTCTCTCACTGTGAAAACGTATCTCTACACCTTAATAAGGCAAGATCGATGTGTGGTGGTAAGTTTTCTCTTGCCTTATCTCCAGCAGGATCTTAGTGAATTGAGAGCCACTGTCTGCAAAACTGACCCAAATGAACGATTTGAAAAATGTATCCAGGTGGAACCTAGCATTTTTAAAGTGGTCATAGATGGCAACCTCCACAGTATGGGCAAAGTATTGGGATGGCATATCAACTATAAATATGAAACAATATTTCTACAAAATGTGTTCCTTGCAAAAATATTTTAAGTTTACTGATGTCCCTTAGAAAAATACCAAACCTTGATCATACTTGCCTTATGGCTTCTTCCACTGACTGCCCGATAATATTGGAAGAGGGGCCTGGCTGAGAAAGAGGCGTAAGGTTTATAACCCATTTCACAGGCTTGTAGTAGTCATCGCTTGAACTCAGGAGGTAGAATAGTGTTGTTAGAAAAATAATCTATTAAGAAAAAAACAAGGCATATTGAATAAAGCATAGAATATAGAACAATCACATTATTATTTATACTTTATTTTTTACTTTTCTCATTTGATGCTGGGGCATTTTAAAGAGAACCTGTACTGAGTAAAATTATTTAACCCATTCGCGTTCCGTCGTTTTCACTTGAGAAATGTTCACCTGCCATTCATTAGCCTATAACTTTATCACTACTTATCACAATAAACTGATCTATATCTTGTTTTTTCCGCCACCAATTAGGCTTTCTTTGGGGGGTACATTTTGCTAAGAGCCACTTTACTGTAAATGTATTTTAACAGGAAGAATAAGAAAAAAACGGAAAAAATTCATTATTTGGCTCCCTGCACACTGCAAATCCGTTTTCCGATTCCGATTCCGATTCCGTTTCCGATTTTCCTTGAATACATTCAACAGAAAAACGGATCAAAAAACGCAGCATGCAGTTAAGATTAAAAATCTGAATCGGAATCGGATGTAAAAACAGATTAAAAAGCGGAATCGGAATCTGAAATGCATGCAGTGTGCAAGAGGCCTTTCTCAGTTTTCAGCCATTATAGTTTTAAAATAATACATGCCTCCATAATTAAAACTCACGTATTGTATTTGCCCATATGTCCCGGTTATTACACCGTTAAAATTATGTCCCTATCACAATGTATGGCGACAATATTTTATTTGGAAATAAAGGTGCATTTTTTCCGTTTTGCATCTATCACTATTTACAAGTTTAAAATAAAAAAAATATAGAAGTATTTAATCTTTACATTGATATTTAAAAAGTTTAGACCCTTACGTAAATATTTACATGTTTTTTTTTTTTTTATTGTAATGTTTTTTTTTTTTATATTAAACATTTTATTTGGGTAGTTTTGGGAGGGTGGGATGTAAACAGGTGATTTATAATGTAAATGTGTGTTTGAATTTTATTTTTTTTTACTTTTAGTTGTAGTTTTACTTTTTGGCCACAAGATGGCGGCCATGAGTTTGTTTACATGACATCACTCTAAGCGTAACACACGCTTAGAGCGACGCATGGGGTACATTACAGCCAGAAAAAGCGAAGCTTCCGAGAGAAGCTGTCGCTTTTTCTGCGGGGGAGAGGAATCAGTGATCGGGCACCATAGCCCGATTCACCGATTGCCTGGCTAACGAACAGCGGGCCGGGATCGCGCATGCACGCGTGCGATCAGCCACGGGAGCGCGCGGTAGCGCACATGGTTCCTGGACATAGTTTCTACGTCCAGGAACCAAAATAGGTTAAAATAAACACATGAGGTAACTTTAAATGAACATTAAATAGTTACCTTGCCATCAGTTCCTCTCAGAAGTTCACCATTTTCTCCTGACAATGAACCCTTCCAGTTGTGACAACATTTTGTCAGAACTGAAATATATCAGTTGCTGTCAGTTATATATCAGTTGCTGTCGGTTATAGCTGAGTGGACAACTGATGTGCCCGGTAATGTCTATGTTTCCCTATGGCTCAAGTGGGCGATGTTACAGTTTAACAGTGCTGACCAGGAAGATGTTATGGGGTAGTTGCCATTTTCAAAATGGAGGACGGAGGATTCCCTTGATCACAGTGGACATGCAGGATGCGGGAGAGGAGAAAGAGATTGAGGAGTAGACTACACGGGAGGGAAGTATGACGTGTGTATGGTTATTTTGACTTTTAATTTTCAGTTCAGGTTTTCTTTAAGGACAAAATGGCTTTTTAATGTTAATTAAATGTAAAGGCTTTCTAACTACCATGCTGCTTGTCAGAGTGCTAATGATTGCTGTCTATAGTAAGCAAATGTTTCAAAGTACATTTTGGTACTTGCATGGCATTATCAGTAGCATGCTTAAAATCTGGAAATGTTTCTGGGGTGACTAAATATTTCCACCAATGGATCTTTTTATTTTTTCCCCTTTTTAATTCAGATTGCTTCATTAAATGGGGTTTCAGAATCCCTGCTTAATACCAGTGTATTGGACAACCTGTAACAGCTTAACAAGGACTAATACACATAGATAAAATAATACACAAAAAATAAAATTGTGACATTTCTCATCACAATTAACCTCCCTGGCGTTCAATTTTTGCAGAATTTCTGTGCAAAAAGAAGTTGTTTAAAGTGAACATCCGGACTAAAAATCGACTCAGCAGCACTGAAAAGGCTTTGTGTTTCTTTAACAGTTTCACAGCATCAGAACTTTGTTTCTCTTATACAAACCTCATTTTTAGCTGCACAGAAGAAAACTGCCCGGGCTTTTTTCCCCTGATGCTGTGCAAAGCATGATGAGATTTCTGATTTTGTTGTTCTCTTTCTGCTGTTTTGGTGCAATTTTTTTTTTTTTTACATTTTGAATTTGACATTTGAAGCCTAGCGCGTGCAGCTGGGAGGGGTAATCAGGACACAGGACAGTTGGAACTGTGTCTCCTGCTCCTTGTCACCTCCTTTCAACCAAAAAGATGGCTGCCCCCATGACAAAGATGGCAGCCCCCATTAATCACAAACATTTGCCTGTTCTTTTAAAACAAGGTGGGTAAGAGATTATATTACCTAACTATTCTAATTAACATAACTAATGTAACTTGATGACAGTATGTTTGTTTAGGCCGAAGTTCCCCTTTAATTAATTTTTATGAAATTTGTGGCTGCAACTTACCAAAATGTGACAAGCAAGAGTCTAGTATACATTTTGAGTATAAGTTGCAACCACAAAACCATGTAAAAGAAATTACATTCAAATTTTTAATTAATTTAATAATCACAGACGCTTGTACATCATCCTTACCGTGAATAGCAACATTTTTATGGACGAGCCAGACTCGTCCTTACCGCTAGGGAGGTTAAACTACAATGGAGAAGCAAAACCCTACAGGCTCTCATAAGCAATGTTTGGTCTGAGCAGCTTATTTTTTATTTCAGTTTTATATGATTTTCTAGACTAGGGCCATTGTGGTGTGGCGATGGGTAGTGCCCCTGAGTAGTAGTAGTAGACTGAGGGGCCTGCCTGCTGCTGCATGCTTCTAGTGAGCTAGCATTCTAATTACACTTTACACTCATCCCCAAAGGTGGATAACAAAAGGGAAGTTAGGACAGGGATGAAAGATGCAACCCCAGCAACATGCACCTGCTAATGTTTGGAACCAATGTCTCATGTAATATCAGGAAAAGGATTCTGCTTCCTAACATGAGTCTGCTTCCTAACACGATTGTGCTGGCATATAATGGCATAACCCATCAACACTCTACTATCCTTCAAGCCAGATACTGTTTAAGCTCAACACACACCATACAATCTTGGTTGTACAGATTTATCAAATCTATGTAGTATAAGGGCCAACAGATTGAAAATACCTTGAATGGTTGATTGGATAAGCTCTTATACTACATGAAAGTGGTAAGATTAAACAACCTAGATTGTATGGTGTGTGTTGAGCCTTAGTCTTAGCAACTTGCCAATTCTTTATTTTGACCTAGATACAGTCTGCACTACAAAAAGTAAATCTTTAACACACCTACCAATGTGCTTCTTACTAGGGATGTTCAATGAGACGCAAATCATTTCATCTTCCATTTCAAATTTCAAGTAAGTTATATGCAGCCTGAAACTGGATCAGATTAACGTCATGTCAATTTTCGTTTATCCAAGTTCAAGCTGTGAAACATTTACATGAAATTCGAACACAAGGAGAAATTATTTGCATCTCATTGATCATCAATGCTTCTTACTACAATAAACAATGTCCAGATTAGTAACCTATGATGTCTGGTTTTAATATTACTAACCAACTACATTATGCTTCACTTTCTACGGTAGCGGTCTTATCACTTTCTCAGTGGCGTAGCTAAGGAGCTGTGGGCCCCGATGCAAGTTTTACAATGGGGCCCCCCCCAAGCACTCTATACATAACAATTTTGACGGCCCTCCAAAATCTGCCAATGGCAACTACAGTGTCAGAGGTGCAAGAAGGGGATGGGGAACAGTTTGTTAATGATTACCACTATTCAAAGTATCTACAGAAGTCATTATTATGAGCATAGGACCAATAGAGAGCTAATTCTGTAGTTAAGGGAGGGCCCTTCGGGGCCCCTCTGGCCCAAGGGCCCCGATGCGGTTGCTACCTCTGCACCCCCTATTGCTACGCCCCTGCACTTTCTGTATCAATGCATCCAGCAACTGCTCAGTTAATCATGTGACTCAAGATAAAATGCACTCTAAATAGGTTTTCCCTATGTGGATGTCACAGTAATATTTTCAATCTGACAGTTATGAGAGTAAATATCTTAATGTGGTATTCTCTAAGTTCCCTTTATTCTTTTTATTAAGCACCCCCTGGAAAGGACCTATACAAAGAAGCTGGCTGACCAGACTACTTCTGGCACGTGGAGTATGCTGCTACCATCCACTGAGTCTTACTGAAAATCTTCCATGAGGAGGTAAGGTGTTCATTAACTGTAACATTTTGCAGTCAAATCGATCATTTCCGATCACCAGTCACGCTCATTAACGGCCAAATTCCCAGTAGCCAATTTGATCAGATTAATGGAATCAACCTATTTTTCTGATCAATCAGATTGGTTAGCAGCAATTTAATTGTTAATGGGCACGACGGATCGTTTCCGATAGAAAATGATCAATCGGCCACAGAATTGTACCATTAATGGGCACACATTAAGTTTAAAGGGGTTGAGTTAAATTACCCCACGGATGCACAAGTTCAGAGAAGGAAAGAAATATACACAAACATCTCCAAACTTAAAATTCATACCAAAGATAGGACAAAATTGAGAAGGGCAGTGCCGCTATAGATGATGACCGTAAACAGAGTGGTCACTGTGGTGATAAGCAGGCTTAAATTGCGACTCATAACAACCCATAACGACTCCAATATCTATAAGACAGAAAAGACAGCAAGTTAGTGAGAAACATTGTGAAGAATTGCTCCATCCAAGTGAATTCAAAGGTAAAAATGTGACAGAGTAGGTGGGTTAGAACTTCAGATTTTTAATATCTGGACTGTCTTATGAGCCACTGAAGAGATTTCTCCTCGCTTAGAGTGCCCATTGGATTTTCGTCATCGATATCCAGATAATTCATTCATATTGATGCCACAACATGGACACCTGATCGACTGCTTTGATTGCTTTCTGGCCAAAATCAGTTAAAAGGACCCATTGTGGGTGCTGGAAATTCTCTTTCCCAGCAGCATTCGAGTTCCTGATGAGCGACGGAACCCCGTCCAAGTATGTGTGTATGGGCCCCTGGTGAGTGTTGGATGCTTTCCTGTGACGCTGGTTGGACTTGTCCCTCTCCTGCGTCCAGCATGTTTTTGAATCAACACTGGGAGCACCTGTATCACGTGACTTCACTGCATGTTCTGACGTCACTACATGTGGCGGTGTCACGCAGTACAGGCACTAAGAGTGGCAATTTAAAAAGACACCAAACACAAGAGAAGGTGGGGAATCATGCCAGTGCGACAGGTGAGCATGTTACAATCACTACGGGCCCAGGACTGAAGGAGGGGGGGGGGGGGATTACATATATACACTTGGGGGAGGGACTTCAGCCCAGCAGGCTGCGGAACTAGGGTAATTTCCAATAGAGATCTGTGTACAGTGTGTGGGTAGGCAATAGATCCCTCTCTAATCAAAGAGGTATATATCTGATGGTCAATCTTGTGGCAGATGGAGAGGTAGGTGCATTGGCACAGGACATCATCTTCAAGAGATACTCCTGTCACCAGCCTCTGGACAGGAAATACAGCAGAAAGAAAGTGGGTGTACAAAATAGGTTACCAAACAAGCACCTTAGTAGTAAAAAAAAAAAGTGACATCACTCAAGAATAACACAAATAACTTAAGTACAATGGAATAGGGTAGGGTTCAAAAGTCACTTTAGAACTAAATAATAAGCCTATAAGATGATGCATCTAGTCTGTAATGCCTGACCATTGTCTTAAGATCTGTTCAATGCAGGGTCTATTGTCTCTGCCCAGCATGACTATATGGGACTGTGGAATGTTCTCCCAGGGCCATTTCCCCCCAAAAAAAATTGCCATGGGTATCGTAAACGTGCTGTAAACGCAATTTTCACCATTTGAAACTAGCGTATTTTTTAGCAGCGATTTACAGCGGGTATCGAAAAAACGAATACAGGCTAATTGGAATTGCAAGAAATATGCAGCGTGATGTGCATTAGGGATAGATCCCCCCCCCCCACAAAAAACAAAACAAAACTAAGAGTACTGTACATACAAGTTAATTGAGGTGCCCTTGCAATCGTCAAAATGTGAGCGCTATGATAATTGAATTGGCGCACAGGCGGTGGAAAAGGGCCCTCAGGTAATTCAAACTTTGCAGCTAGATGATTTCTGAACTTGCCATTGCATTACCTTTTTTTCTTGCCATAAAAAGGATAAGAAGTGCATTTGAATGCCTCTAGAGAGCAATTACTTCTTGATAACCAAATTAGGCATACATTTATTGATACACTCCACAAACTGTTGCAGCAAGTTTCCCAGGTATATGCCTGCTTCTTCAGGCAATAAAAAGGAGAATATAACAGTGTGTGATCAGGGATGCACCAGGCGCCTCTGTGAGGGTGCACCCCTAATCACACACCGTTATATGCTTCTTTTTATTGCCTGAAGAAGCAGGACTATACCTGGGAAACATGTTACAACAGTTTGTGGAGTGTATTAATAAATTTATGTCTTTTGAAATTGACAGTTTTCGTGTCTGCTTTAAGGAGGTAAGCCCACCACAGCCTTCCAAGCATTTTTAACCTTTTTAGCTTATTTTATACTTTTGGCGCCTCTGTTTACAACATAAAATATTGTGTCCACCCCTGGTGGAGGGGTAAAACCCCTTTTTTCCTACTACAGAGAGTGACTTCCTAATCCTGAGTGGGGACAGGTCTAATCTCCTCACCTGCATTTACAGTGGTTGCCTTTGAGGTAATCCTGGTTTGTGAGTATCCTTTCGTACTCTTGAATAACCAATTACTTGCCAGTACATACTACACTATACTGGGGTCTCAGTTTCCCTCTTTTGTTCCTATATGGGGACTGTCGTGCAAAACACATGCCGAGGAGATGGTATAAACTATTGCTCCTGCAAGAATGTACCCTAGCTAGTGTGATTCTTAATCTTCATTCACATCATACACATTTTTGCTTCACATTTCAGTGTATTCTTTGCATTAACATTAACCTTAGCGCATAGGAGCACATGGTCTTCAGCAATGCACAGATGTAAGTACAGCTTTAAAGATTTTTATCAAGCAGCGAAAACTACTTAGAAAATGAAAAATTAATACCTCACCGAAAGAAAAGTTTCAATATTTTCGTGAACAAACGAAGCAATATCTTGCCAATCCAAGATGTCTCCAAGCCAACTGTTCTGACGCTGTATCGGCATTTTCTGACCTTTGTTTCTGTTGGAATGTGTCACATTCTACAACAACAACAACAACATCAACATCATCAAATGAGACATTTTCTAGGTCAAAATTTGGCATCACCAAACAATATTAACATGTTGCATTTTTTTGTTGTTTTTTCATACAGAACTCCAGCAAAACCTAGTACTTTAACATTTGACTTTCACCTATGAGGGATCTTAAATTATCTCTGGAAGCCACATGACTACTTAGGATAGGAACACACTAGGCAGAATTACATATGCATTTTCTATAGCACATATGCTTATGCGATTCTGCCTAGTGTGTTCCTACAATTAAGGTTACAGCTTTAAGCCTCGTACACACGTATGAGGCATGTCACCAGAGAGGTATCGGGACTTAATCCCTTGGACGACTGTACAGGCTAGTGACGGGGGAGTGGCAGACCAGTAGCCCGCGAGGAGCATTGCAAATTAGGTGGAGTGAATGGGGAGGACAAATGCCTGCAGTCATCACTTCGCTGATTTGATCCTCCAGGTGGACTGCTTGCCAACGTCGAGGGGCATCAGGGGTAGCTGCAAACATGCTGAATTCCTGGCAGAGGGGGTCATTATTGGCCGGGACAGCCGAATTTAATCCAGTAGGTGTTCGTAACTTTAGAGGAGGATTATTGTGTCACAAGCCATTGAAATATTTATCATAAGAATAAACGCATTGACCACCTCAGTATAAACAAAGCTGGAGTGCCCTAGGCCTGTTTTTTTGCACAGGAGGTAGAAGCCTAAAGCAGCCATGTATCTGGTGCAGGAGATCTAAAAAACAAAACAAAAAAAAAAAACATGGTCACATAACCCTCTGCTGCCTCCTATAACCTCCTTCATCCCTCTTTATTTGGATGTCATCTTCCTTTCCTTCCTTCTAATTAGATTTATAGCTGGTTACCAATGAGGACATCTTGGCAATGAACGATCTTAGGTAAGTCACAAGTAAGTTAGCTTGCCGCTTCCCATGCTAATGAAGCAGAAACTGCTTCATGGTGCCAAAAAAAGAAGCTGATAAATTAAGCGCAAGTTTAGCATTCCTAATCCCAATATCAACAAAGTGTATATGCACATCACTGACAATTTTGTTTATGTGGCCAAGGGAAAAAATATGGTGATCCTAACCCTTCTAGTATTCAAACACTTAGATCATCTAAACTGAAACTGTTTACAATAACTTGATTTTTGCACTTCAAGACTATGATTCTTGATAGCCTTGGTGGAAATTCAAGATTATAGGTGCCCCACAATGTCCCTGACCTCTTTTTTAGTGATTAATGATGATCAATGACAAACTCTTGTTACCAAAGACACTCACCCTCAATGCATTAACTTTTTTCTTTGTCTGTGCTTTATACATGTCCTAACTTATGTCAACTCCGTTTATCTATTGTACAACGCTGTGTAATATGTTGGTGCTTTATAAGTTCAATAAATAATAATAATACAAGAAGCCCAGCTTTGCAAATCTGGAATATTTGCATCCCACTGATCATCTTTACCAGTGGTCTATTGCAGTGTTTCTCAACATTTTACTTGTATACGGTATATCCCTTTTAAAACCCTGTACTCACCAAGTACCCCCTGGCATAGTAAATATTATTACAAGTACCCCTTGATAAATATATATTTAATCGTAGTACATGATAATTGGTTCTAAACAATTTCCAAGCATTTACTATTGCTTTTAAATAGCTTTAGTGTTTAATTAAGAGTTCCTTTCTAAAACTCTAAATTTGTTTTTCTTGGTTAACCACTTCCACCTTCAGTCATTTTTCACCTTATATATCCGAGCAATTTTCACCTCCCATTAATTCGCCAATAACTTTATCACTACTTATCACAATGAATTGATCTATATCTTGTTTTTTTCCGCCACCAATTAGGCTTTGTTTGGGTGGTACATTTTGCTAAGAATTATTTTTTTCTAAATGCATTTTAAACAGGAATATTAAGAAAAAAAATGGAAAAAATCATTTTTTCAGTTTTCAGCCATTATAGCTTTAAAATAACACATGCTATAGATCGCGCAGGAGTTCACGAACGCGCTCAGCAGCCTTTTGGACGTGAAAGTCATGTCCAAAAGGCGAAACTAGTAAAGTATATCAAGCCAGAGTACCCCCTGGAACCATCAGAAGTACCCCCTGGGGTACATGTACCACACGTTGAGAACCTAGGGTCTATTGCACTAGATTGGTTTTGTCTGGCTACTTTTGTCTTCTTTTATAGCAAATTCTACTTTTTTATTCAAAACTGCCTCATTTAAAGCCAGCGAGTAGCAAGATAAACAGGTGGCTGTAAAGCGTTACATTCTGTCTCTCAAGGTATTAACTTCTCTTATGTAGCCCTAGCCCCTAAGACTGCAGTTTTACAAATATAATAGCTTTAATTCATTAAAAGCGGTTTCGTAAAAATAATTAGGTTGGTAAAATACTGCATTCAATATTGTAGACCTTTCCAAATAAAATGGAAATATTAGATTTCCACACATGCGGTAATAGATCGATAATATACCAAATAATGTTGCTTCCATTCACTGAGACCTGTCTGATAATGTAGAAATCTCACCAGCTGTGGAATAGGTCTTGGCAGCAAGCTGCTATTCTTCTCCTCCAAGTTATCTGCATGAGCCGTTCCTGCTTCAGAGTTGTAACAGCTTACTAGAAAGTAAATGGCTTCCTGCATGCCTTTAGATGTGCATGCATGCCACTGGAGGGCCCCCCTCTCCTGTATATCAGCATATAGTTCTGCTCGTCTAAAGGGATACAGAAAAGCCTGTTTGAATGTTTCTTGCTCCGTGATTTTTTTCCCTTCTTTATGATGGCCCAGCAGTGCATAGGAACAAATGAGGCGAGTAGCTTTCTCATTTAAACTGTCATGTTTATCGCATGGCGATTGGTATTTTAAGAACAGCCTGGACCGGTCGGTAGCTAACAAACATTTTACTTGTTTACCGAATGCTATAATCTTTGCGAATTTTCATTTATTTAGGTATTTACCGCACAAATTCATAATCAACCCCACTAGTCAGTAATTTTACTTTTTAATGATATAACAGCCTTAGTGAAATGGTGTTATGCAAGCATCTGTATCACCGAATGAGGTAGTGAATTGAAGTGATTGCTCATTCTTTGTGTATCAAGCCAACAAGGCAGGCTTGCATGCAGTTTTTTTATTTTCAGTTTTTATAGCAATACTAATGATGTATACTTGTGGCACCATGTAGCCATCTGTAATGGTCATGACACGGTAAGATTCATATAGTAAAGTGTCAAATATATATATATACATACAAACATTCCATAAAGCATCCAGTACCTTAGTAATCCAGGAATGGTACAGTCTATCCCAGAGTTCAAGAACTTGCTTTTCAATAATTTCTGTGTTGTTGACCTTTTCACCCAGTACCTTATGTAACTGCAATTAAATTAAGACTAATTTTTAAATAATGTTACATTTACAATTAAAAGGTTTGTGTCTGCAGTATGCATGCTAAAAGTAGTTTTTGACTAAGTAGAATACCCGGGGTGAACCTAACATGAAGCCATTTGAATTACGTGATTTAGGGAGCAAAATCTAGCAGGGGGTGTTTGGACAAACAGTTTAGGCCTCTTGGCAACTGCCTCCTCTCCACTCTCCCACTGGCCTTCCTGGCATACACATTACCCTCCTAATCCACACGTCATTTGGTGTCGATATATACCTCTTATCGAGGCATGCTACGGTAAAACCCCATCATCGCCAAGAGATCACCATGGCCAGTCAGAGGGAAAACTTTGGCACGTGACCAATCAGGCAGGGGTGCTGGCACCAGAATGGCCAATCACAGCTGCCTGCTGCTCCTTTTGCTTACTGGTATCGATGGTCTTGCAGGTGGGACCACGGCACCATAATCGGAGCAATCACTGCACTCGATCAGTAGCAGTGGCATCTGTTAGGTCACTGCTATTGAGAGAGTAAAGAGTGAACATACCCAATTAATCCTTCCCCCCACTATTACTTCCTTTTATCTAGTAATTTAGCAGACGATCTGGAATTAGTAGAATATGTTAAGGTGCGGTGTAGGTTTGTGTAAACAACTAGAACTGTACAATTCTCACTGTGGTCTGCTCTGCCTATGACCCAAACAACCTGACAGCAAACAATTTGAAGTCCATGCCATGTTTAGTAGACCACTTATGTTCTCCTTATTAAATCAGACATTGTGTATTTAAAGAGACTCTGTAACATGAAAAAGATCCCCTGGGGGGTACTCACCTCGGGCGGGGGAAGCCTCCGGATCCTAATGAGGCTTCCCACGCCGTCCTCTGTCCCACGGGGGTCTCGCTGCAGCCCTCTGAACAGCCGGCGACAGGCCCGACTGTAATTTCAATATTTACCTTTGCTGGCTCCAGCGGGGGCGCTGTGGCTGCTTTCCTCTCCGAACTACACGGAAATACCCGATCTCAGTCGGGTCCGCTCTACTGCGCAGGCGCCGGAAACTTGCGCCTGCGCAGTAGAGCAGACCCGACGGCGATCGGGTATTTCCGTGTAGTTCGGAGCCGACAGCCGTCAGAGCGCCTGCGCAGGAGCCAGGAAGGTAAATATTACGTCACGGCTGCACGGAGGGCTGCAGCGAGACCCCCGTGGGACAGAGGACGGAGTGGGAAGCCTCATTAGGATCCGGAGGCTTCCCCCACCCGAGGTGAGTACCCCCCAGGGGATTTTTTGAGGTTACAGATCCTCTTTAAAACGCTAAAAATATTGTTAATATTCTGACCTTACTGTAATGTTGGCTGCTTCTTCTAATAGAGTTTAGCTCTCCTAAAATTCAATCTACAAATCGAAAAGCCCCAATAGAAAAAACACACACCCACAACTGCTACATGCCACAAATGGATAACTACATACCTTATTAGTAATCCATTCTCTACCATATTGATAAACATTGTTAGCAGCCGAGTTGAGAGCTGTCTGGACAACCTGAGCTTCAGGTAACCAACTGTAAAACAAAAAATCTTAAGTTGAAAGACTGCATACATGCATAGGCATAATGCTTTATGCATAGAGATATGTATGTTAAAGAACAACTCCGCATAGCACCATATGATAGAACAGGTGGAGATTATTGAAGGTATAATCATTGTATTGACCCCAAGAAGAGGCTGTTGCAAACTATGATTTTTGACGATTGCTTCCCTTACATCCTAACTCAGAATTTCCATGCATGCAAGATCACCACACTGCAAGCATTTAGGTGAAAAGAATGCCAACCAATGTATGAGTTGGCTCCAGTTATGTCCATTGTCACATCCACTGAACAATGGAGCTGCAGTTTACAGCACAAGAGCAAGCTCAGAGTCCTTTTGTCATCACTGCTGTGAAGTTGATAGGAAGTCATATGATCATTACAAAAGTATTACATTTTCTCTTCCCAATGAATCTCCCTAATAGTGGCCACACAGGATAGAATCAAACATTTTTGGTGTAGGGTAGATTATTTCTTAATGTATAGGCCTAAGCAGTTTTTTCAGAGTTTTAATCTGAAAAACTGAACACACGTGTTATACATTGGTCGGATTTTTCAAATGTTTCAGTCAATTGTAATTCTTGAATTGAATAGAAATTCAATAAAATTGTATAATATGTGGCCACCTTAAGGGACTCATAAGAACTAAACACAACAGTGGCGTGCTTGGTTCGAAAATATTAAAGTTTACCTGCACTACGAGGACTATAAGGATTATCTTTATTTTGTTTTCAGAAAATGTCTGTCACCTGTCTGTCGTGCTGATCATTAAAGTGAACCTCCAGACTAAAAATCTACTCAGCAGCACTGAAAAGGCTTGATGTTTCTTTAACAGTTTCACAGCATCAGAATTTTGTTTCTCTTATCCAAGCCTCATTTTTGGCTGCACAGAAGAAAACTGCCCGGGCTTTTTTCCCCTGATGCTGTGCAAAGCATGATGGGATTTCTGATGTTGTTGTTCTCGTTCTGCTGTTTTGGTGCAAATTTTTTTTTTTTTACATTTTGAATTTGACATTCGAAGCCTAGGGTGTGCAGCTGGGAGGGGTGATCAGGACACAGGACAGTTGGAACTGTGTCTCCTGCTCCCTGTCACCTCCTTTCAACCAAAAAGATGGCAGCCCCCATGAATCACAAACATTTGCCTGTTCTTTTAAAACAGGGTGGGTAAGAGATTATATTACCTATCTACTCTAATTAACATAACTAATGTAACTTAATGACAGTATGTTTGTTTAGGCTGAAGTTCCCCTTTAAGCGCACATACGCTGCTGGTGTTACAGTAGCTGGACCAATACGGAAGTACGGAGGCCACACGGAGGACCCGGTGCTGCATGCATGATTAGACAGCTTATTATTGGTACATCACTGTGACGGCAGACTCTCTAGCCAATTGAGAGGCTTAGGAGGCGGGATAGCACAGATATTACTTGTAGAAAGTCCAAGTTTTCTCTTGAGAAGAGTAAAGGAAATGCTAGGCACCTAGATACGATTGATGACATCAGGATTTAAAAGCTGATTACCAGCTCATTTTAAGGCAAGTAAATCTAGGAGATAAAACTTTTTCTTTTTTTTAACTTTAGCTAGGATGGCTAAAAGCTATAACTTTCACAATGGTCTCAAATGAGATCACAATTGATAGAAAAGCTGTTGATTTTTATAAGAGGCCCAGACCCATTTCCTGTGACAACTGTAGAACTCACCTCTTTCTTTTTCTCTGCGTCATCAACAGGTAGTAAGGTGAAATCATTCCAACAAAGTTTTTATCCATCCCTGTGCAATTCCCAACTGAACAGTCTCATTATGAGATAAAGATATACATAACACATGCCATAACACACTAACTACTTTTACTGTATCAACCCCTAAGATTCCTAATCAATTTATTGTACCTATTCACAGAGAGCTTGTCATTAAGCATAGTGTTTTGAGCTGTATTTAAAACTTGCATTAGAGCTGTAGTTATAAACAAAATGGTAAAGGTCTACAGTATATAGAACAACTAAGTTACTTACTTTGCCCATTCTGGATGGTTGGAAATGGTGTCATTTATTAGATTGCTGGCCACTTCAATAATATGAACACTTTCATCATGAACCTATTAGAATTGACAAGAAAACATTTTAGACAGTTTAATGCAACTTAAAGGGAACATGAAGCGAGAAGTATATGGGGACTGCCATATTTATTTCCTTTTAAGCAATACCAGTTACATGGCAGCCCTGCTGGCCTATTTGACTGCAGTAGTGTCTGAATAATATCAAAAACAAGCATGTCGCTAATCTTGTCAAATTTTTATGGGCATTTGTTAATAAACAAGCTTTTTCGATTGTACAATAGCAGATGCATAAAGTTGCATGGGTCAGAAAATGCTCAATACTGCTTCAAATATCTAATAAAAACTATGAATGAGAAAGTACAGTCATCCTAAACAGGATAGTAACAAAGAATCACCACCATATCCATTTTATATGATGTATTTGAAGTGGGAAAAAAACATTTAAAAATAGCTAGACCCCATGTAGACGGTTGCCATACTCACAGTTGGAAAGACCTTTTACTTGCTCCTTTTTAATTCTGTTGAGTAATCCCGGTCACCCAGAACCTAACTTGAATGCGATGGCAGCCTCCAGCCCTCTCTATTTAAATGCTGTGCAACTCCGCACCAACCTGATCCTGACCCCTGCCACCACCAAACTCCTCATCCATGCCCTCATAATTTCCCGCCTCGACTACTGCAATGCCCTTCTGTCTGGACTCCCTAAGACCCGAATAGCCCCACTGCAGTCCATCATGAATGCGGCTGCCAGAATTATCCACTCCTCCCATCGCTCCACCAGGGCGGCTCCCCTCCGTGAATCCCTCCACTGGCTTCCTATGCAGTCCAGAATCAGATTCAAGATATTGTGTGTGACCTACAAATCCATCCACAAAACCTGTCCAACCTACATTTCTGTTCTTACTCAGAGATACACACCAAGCCGCTCACTCCGCTCCTCCAATGAACTTCGCCTGACTGTCCCCCGCATCACCCAGTCCCATGCACGCCTCCAAGACTTCTCAAGAGCCGCTCTGACACTATGGAACTCCCTACCTCCACCCATTAGGGCAGCCCCCTCCTTCAACACCTTCAAGAAGGCCCTCAAAACTCACCTTTTCACTCTTGCCTACCACCCCTCACAATTGCTCTAAACCCACAGCCGAACTCTGGTCCCCTACCTCTCGTGTCCCTACCTCTCCCTCTAGATTGTAAGCCTTTGGGCAGGGTCCTCACTCCTTTTGTGTCCTACCTGATCATGCACCTCTATTACTGTGCACCCATGCTATGCATTTGAGTGAACCTAACTTGCCTAACTCCATGCTCCCATCCAGTGACTGACTAAGCATTACCTTGTACGCATACTGTGCTGTGTGATCTGGTTTTCTTGTATTCCTGAATTGTCATATTGCTGTTTGTCACCCCTAAATATTGTCTGTAACCTAAATTAATGTCCAGCGCTGCGTAATATGTTGGCGCTTTATAAATACAACAAATAAATAAATAAAAATAAACCTCTCTCACCACAAAGGTGGGCAAGGATTGATGTTATACTGTGCGTAGAGAGGGTCAAAGCTAACACTGCTTTTAGGTTAGGCTCTAAGTGACTGCTCTGACAGATGGGATAACCCTGAGCTGAACAGAGGGGATTGCGCATCATTCTCTAGTTGTGAGTATGGAACTCCACTTGATGGGGACTTGCTTTATTTAAATGTTTGTTTACCTCTTTAAGTACACTAATAGGAGCAATTCTGGACCAGTGTTCTCCCCAGGCCCTTATAGCCGGGTGCTCCACCCAGCTAGTTTTGGTGAGCACCTGGCTGTCATCGGCTCACCTCCTCCAAAGCTGTAAGCAGAATTGAGCAGAGAAGCACCAGCCATGCATGCTCTCATCTCGCCACATCCGGCTAATTTTTCATGCCACTCGGCTGGAAACATTTTTTGGGGGAGAACACTGTGGACTGATTAGATAGGATTTCTCCCAAACATCTGCAAGATTCCCAAGCATTTTGCAGAATGATACAGGTATTTACAAGGCAGTCAAGTTGAATTACCACCCGCTAAACACAGCATGTTTGGACGTATGCATCAATTAAGAGGTTAACATACATAATATAACTACCTGTAAGTACAATCATATCTGGTTACATATGCAGGACCAGGATCGCAAAAAATGGTAACTATTAAAATACACAAGTATCTTATTTTTCTACTTAGTGAGTACAGTGATTGGCACCAATGACGGAGCCATAGTCCCACCTGCGAGACCATCAACTCTAGTAAAAACACAGTCATTCCAGTTACCGTACTTCTTCCACATAGGCTGAAGCTGCACACAGGGATACAGCATGGCATGGAGCTGGGAGACAGAGGAGGATACAGGAAGACAGAAGGGCACAGCGGAGAACATGAGGGACACCAGGGGGAAGCGGAGGACAGCTATGGGGGATGCCAGGCGCTAGTCCAAATTGTATTATTATTAAAATAAAATAATACTCTATAAATTACCATACTTCTATGTCACTGTAACTTACAGTACATATCTGACAGATCTAACAGGTTTTGGACTAGACCACCTCCTCACAGGGATTCCCAGTATTTCCTTTATTCTTTAGAAAAGCATTCTGGAAGGTATGGAAATACATAAGGATGCCGGCCAGCCTCCCTACTTGTGTGCATGCTCTTTTGGAAGTTGGACTAAGCAACTATCTTTCAGTAAGTGCTTTCGAAAATGAAGAAACCCCTGAGAATTCTCCATGACGAGATGGACTAGTCCAAAACCTATCAGATCTGTCAGATTTTTACTGCCTACTGAAGGTGACAGCAAGCTAGGGAAAACAATAATTTATAGTGCATGTTATTCTTGAAAAAAATGCTCATCTTCTACATATCCATACACATGCATTTTACAATTTTTCACAATAGTTGTCCTTTAACTACTTACTGCACCAGGTGCAGTATAATCACGCCCTGGGAAACTTCACCTGAAGTCCCAGGGCCGCAAAAGTCCGTTACCGCTGGTTAGCGGGGACATTAATGAATGAACGCTGGCATCTATTAGATGCCAGCGTCATTGTATCGCCCGGCTGTTACACTGCCACGCATTATTTCCGATCCCCGTCCTCATCGGAATCGGAAATCATGACTGAGGATATCTTGTGGCCAAATGGTAAAACTACATCACAACACATTTTATTTAATAAAAATATCTTCTAAAATTAACTATATCCCTCCCACACTCCCTCATAGTACCCAAACAGTGTATGTATATACACACACACTCACCTAAGGGATTATTAGGAACAATTTCTCATTAATGCATTTATCTAATGAACCAATCACATGGCAGTCGCTTCAATGCATTTAAGGGTGTGGTCCTGGTCAAGACAATCACCTGAACTCCAAACTAAATGTCAGAATGGAAAAGAACGGTGATTTAAGTAATTTTGAGCGTGGCATGGTTGTTGGTGCCAGACGGGCCGGTCTGAGTATTTCACAATCTGCTGTTACTGGGATTTTCACGCACAACCATTTCTAAGGTTTACAAAGAATGGTGTGAAAAGGGAAAAACATCCAGTATGCGGCAGTCCTGTGGGCGAAAATGCCTTGTTGATGCAAGAGGTCAGAGGAGAATGGGCAGACTGATTCAAGCTGATAGAAGAGCAACGTAGACTGAAATAACCACTCATTACAACTGAGGTATGCACAGCAAAGCATTTGTGAAGCAACAACACGCACAACCTTGAGGCGGATGGGCTACAACAAAAGAAGACTCCACCGGGTACCACTCATCTCCACTACAAATAGGAAAAAGAGGCTACAATTTGCACAATCTGACCAACATTGGACAGTTAAAGACTGGAAAAATGTTGCCTGGGCTGATGAGTCTTGATAGAGTCAGAATTTGGGGTAAACAGAATGAGAACATGGATCCATCATACCTTGTTACCAGTGTGCAGGCTGGTGGTGGTGGTGTAATGGTGTGGGGGATGTTTTCATGGCACACTTTAGGCCCCTTAGTGCCAATTGGGCATCGTTTAAATGCCACGGGCTACCTGAGCATTGTTTCTGACCATGTCCATCCCTTCATGACCACCATGTACCCATTCTCTAATACTTCCAGCAGGATAATGCACCATGTCACAAAGCTCGAATCATTTCAAATTGGTTTCTTGAACATGACAATGAGTTCACTGTACTAAAATAGCCCCCACAGTCACCAGATCTCAACCCAATAGAGCATCTTTGGGATGTGATGGAACGGGATCTTCGTGCCCTGGATGTGCATCCCACAAATCTCCATCAACTGCAAGATGCTATCCTATCAATATAGGCCAACATTTATAAAGAATGCTTTTAGCGCCTTGTTGAATCAATGCCAAGTAGAATTAAGGCAGTTCTGAAGGCAAAAGGGGGGTCAAATATATACCGTATTTTTCGGACTATAAGACGCACTTTTTCTCCCCCCAAAAGAGGGGGGAAAAAGTCACTGCGTCTTATAGTCCGAATGTGCCCCTTTGAAGCTGATAGACATTGCGCAGCGGAAGGTCTTACCATTCCGTGCGCTGTTTCCTCCTCCTCCAGCTGATCCTCCCGGCATCTCCCCTCTTAATCCCTGCTACCTGCGAAGGGGAAGACTGCCTCAGTGCGATCCTGGCATCTTCTTCATTAACCCCCGGTACAGTACTTGCGGCGGTGGGGGACGCCTCAGCCTGATATCTGCATCTTTTCCCCTAACCCCCGGCACCTGTATCAAGCAGACAGCTCAAGTGCGATCTCGACACGTGGCCCCTTAACCGCCGTTACCCGATGCCGGTGTACTTCCGGTACTAGCGTCTTACGTCATAAGGGGGCGCCGGTAAACAAAGGGAGTACACCGGCACGAGACTGAAAGTGGCTGCGGCTAGCGCTGGGATTGCCGCTCTTATGCCCACCGCACTACCATTAAGAGGGGAGATGCCCGATCAAGCTGAGGATGCCTGCTGCAAGTGCCGGGAGTTAAGAGGCAAGTTGCTACATCGCGCTGAGGATGCCCCCACCGCCGCAAGTAACGGCGGTTAAGGGGCCACGTGTCGAGATCGCACTTGAGCTGTCTGCTTGATACAAGTGCCGGGGGTTAGTGGAAAAGATGCAGATATCAGACTGAGGCTGCCCCCACCGTCGCAAGTACTGTACCGGGGGTTAATGAAGAAGACGCCAGGATCGCACTGAGGCTTCCTGCAGCAAGTACTGGGAATTAAAGTTGAGGATGCCAGGCCCATGATCACACTTCTGCCCTGCTCTGGAGTGGCCTGCACCCAGATGCACAATCCATCAGGATCGCCTCAGCAGCTGGAGAAGAAGGACACAGACAGCACCGATTCCCACATGGACATCTGGATAGGTGAGATCATCCACCCTTACGATTTAATGTTTAGTTCGTTTTTACTGGTGGGAGAAGCAAGAGTTAGTTTAATGTATTGTAGTGTTACTTGTGGGGGAAGCAGGAGTTAGTCAAGTGTTGTGTTACTGGGGGAGGGGAGCAGGGGTTAGTTTAATGTAGTGTAGTGATACTGGTATAGTGTAGTTTAGTAACTGGTGGGGGCATCAGGGGTTAGTGTAGGGTATTTAGTCTAGCTAGTGGGGACAGCAGGGGTTACTGTAGCTTGGACAGAGGGAGCTTGGGGAAAAAAATATCTACAAAACGCCCCTGTACTATAGATGCACCAGGTTTAGCATATTTTTTTTCCTGGTTTTTGACCTCTAAACCTTGGTGCGTCTTATAGTCCGGAGCGTCTTATAGTCCGAAAAATACGGTATTGTACATAAAAAGAAAAACAAATAGTTGCCTTAGGGATTAAACTTTTTTTTAATATATTTATGTCAAGGGGGTCAAGGGGGTATATAACTTTTTTTATTTTTTATTGGTGGGCTTATAAATAGTGATGGATGCAAAACTGAAAATTGCACCTTTATTTCTAAGTAAAATATTGGCGCCATAAATTGTACGAGGGAAAAAGTGCTGACAGGTGAAAATTGCTCTGGTCCTAAAGGGGTAAAACCCTTCAGTGGTCAAGTGGTTAAATTGCAAGTTATATAAGAAAAATGAACAAACTGAATGATTAACAGTAATTGTTAGAAGAAAATTGCAGGAATAGGCGTTAAGCAGGAAGTACAGTCATCTAAATTGAAGTAATAGCCTCAATGACATGTAAAGAACAGGAAAATACTGTATCTGTAAAAAATTGATTTCAACTTTTTGGTAATGATAACAAGCCTAGGAACACATTTTAAAAATTATACTTTACCTTTGCAGTCAATAGTAAGGCCAAAAGTAGAGTCCCGATGACCAGTAAAAATATGATAAATATGCTTATTATTTTGTCAAGCATTTTCTCCAGCCAAATGATCATCTGTAAAATTCAAAGTCACATATGACAAAAGATAAACTTATTCTAGTGGTTGGCAAGTGTGAAACAGATAACGTACCAAAGTAAAGCTTGTTATGTTTACAGTTTAGCAAACACAAAATGGGGGAAATCAATTTTGTTAAGGTTGGATGAATGGATGACAGATTTATTACACATATTGCAAAAATAAATAAAATAAACTTGACAATAATTTGCATACTCACAGCAGAGCAACTGGTTTCATTACACTGAACTATCGTAAAATTAATATGTTAAATGTTAAGCTGCTGTCAAGGTTATTTACAACACAAAAAAACACAGATGTAGTTGAGCTGCTAGTGAGGAAAGCAGAAGATAACAGGATGTCAGGTTTTCCAGTGTTACTCCACAACATACACCCTGACTGCGGTTTTGACAACTGGCATAATACAAGGAGTGCAGAATTATTAGGCAAATGAGTATTTTGATCACATCATCATCTTTATGCATGTTGTCTTACTTCAAGCTGTATAGGCTCGAAAGCCTACTACCAATTATGGTATGGATGACAGATTTATTACACATATTGCAAAAAATAAATTAAATAAACTTGACAATAATTTGCATACTCACAGCAGAGCAACTGGGTTCATTACACTGAACTATCGTAAAATTAATATGTTAAATGTTAAAGAGACTCCGTAACAAAAATTTCATCCGGTTTTCTTCCATCCTACAAGTTCCAAAATCTATTCTAATGTCCTCTGGCTTACTGCAGCACGTTCTACTATCACCATCTCTGTAATACATCAACTTATCTTTCTCTTGTCAGACTTGTCGGCCTGTGTCTGGAAGGGTGCCAAGTTCTTCAGTGTTGTGGTTCTGTGATGCATCTCCCCCCTCCAGGCCCCTCTCTGCACACTGCCTGTGTATTATTTAGATTAGTGCAGCTTCTCTCTGCTCTATTATCTTTTACAAGCTGGATAAATCCTCCTCTGAGCTGGCTGGGCTTTCACATACTGAGGAATTACATACAGGCAGAGCTGTCTGCAGGAAGAAACAGCCTGACACTTCAGTAGAAGATAGCTGCAGGGGGAAAGAAACACACAAGTGATCTCTTGAGATTAAAAAGGAAGGCTGTATACAGCCTGCTTGTGTATGAATGTATTTTCTATGTGTGGACATACTGTACATCAACCTACTTCCTGTTTTGTTGGCCATTTTGTTTGTTTATAAACAAACTTTTTAAAACTGTTTTTAACCACTTTTAATGCGGCAGGGAGCAGCGAAATTGTGACAGAGGGTAATAGGAGATGTCCCCTAACGCACTGGTATGTTTACTTTTGTGCGATTTTAACAATACAGATTCTCTTTAAGCTGCTGTCAAGGTTATTTACAACACAAAAAAACACAGATGTAGTTGAGCTGCTAGTGAGGAAAACAGAAGATAACAGGATGTCAGGTTTTCCAGTGTTACTCCACAACACACACCCTGACTGCGGTTTTGACAACTGGCATAATACAGGGAGTACAGAATTATTAGGCAAATGAGTATTTTGATCACATCATCCTCTTTATGCATGTTGTCTTACTCCAAGCTGTATAGGCTCGAAAGCCTACTACCAATTAAGCATATTAGGTGATGTGCATCTCTGTAATGAGAAGGGGTGTGGTCTAATGACATCAACACCCTATATCAGGTGTGCATAATTATTAGGCAACTTCCTTTCCTTTGGCAAAATGGGTCAAAAGAAGGACTTGACAGGCTCAGAAAAGTCAATAATAGTGAGATATCTTGCAGAGGGATGCAGCACTCTTAAAATTGCAAAGCTTCTGAAGCGTGATCATCGAACAATCAAGCGTTTCATTCAAAATAGTCAGCAGGGTCGCAAGAAGCTTGTGGAAAAACCAAGGCGCAAAATAACTGCCCATGAACTAAGAAAAGCCAAGCGTGCAGCTGCCAAGATGCCACTTGCCACCAGTTTGGCCATATTTCAGAGCTGCAACATCACTGGAGTGCCCAAAAGCACAAGGTGTGCAATACTCAGAGACATGGCCAAGGTAAGAAAGGCTGAAAGACGACCACCACTGAACTAGACACACAAGCTGAAATGTCAAGTCTGGGCCAAGAAATATCTCAAGACTGATTTTTCTAAGGTTTTATGGACTGATGAAATGAGAGTGAGTCTTGATGGGCTAGATGGATGGGCCCGTGGCTGGATTGGTAAAGGGCAGAGAGCTTCAGTCTGACTCAGACGCCAGCAAGGTGGAGGTGGAGTACTGGTTTGGGCTGGTATCATCAAAGATGAGCTTGTGAGTCCTTTTCGGGTTGAGGATGGAGTCGAGCTCAACTCCCAGTCCTACTGCCAGTTTCTGGAAGACACCTTCTTCAAGCAGTGGTACAGGAAGGAGTCTGCATCCTTCAAGAAAAACATGATTTTCATGCAGGACAATGCTCCATCACACGCGTCCAAGTACTCCACAGGGTGGCTGGCAAGACAGGGTATAAAAGAAGAAAAACTAATGACATGGCCTCCTTGTTCACCTGATCTTAACCCCATTGAGAACCTGTGGTCCATCATAAAATGTGAGATTTACAAGGAGGGAAACCAGTACACCTCTCTTAACAGTGTCTGGGAGGCTGTGGTTGCTGCTGCACGCAATGTTGATGGTAAACAGATCAAAACACTGACAGAATCCATGGATGGCAGGCTTTTGAGAGTGTCCTTGCAAAGAAATGTGGCTATATTGGTCACTGATATGTTTTTGTTTTGTTTTTGAATGTCAGAAATGTATATTTGTGAATGTTGAGATGTTATATTGGTTTCACTGGTAAAAATAAATAATTAAAATGGGTATATATTTGTTTTTTGTTAAGTTGCCTAATAATTATGCACAGTAATAGTCACCTGCACACACAGATATCCCCCTAAAATAGCTAAAACTAAAAACAAACTAAAAACTACTTTCAAAATTATTCAGCTTTGATATTAATGAGTTTTTTGGGTTAATTGAGAACATGGTTGTTGTCCAATAATAAAATTATTCCTCAAAAATACAACTTGCCTAATAATTCTGTACTCTCTGTAGATGCAAATGCATGGACAAATGAGATATTCCATGCATTTTTAACACTGCTTCAACTAATTATATATGAACTGGAGAATCATTTGAATAAGTGAACTGCTGATGACTCCTTTGGGGCTATACTGTATATTGGCATGTTCATTTTAAGAAATAAGGACCATTCAAATGTTCAGGGCAGGTTTGAATCTTAAAACTGGCTAATGCGAAAAAGCACACTTCTGAAGAAAATATTTAAGAAGCTGCATACATTTAGCCAGTTTTCCTCAAAAGCATTTTATTTATTCCTACAGGAAGCAGCTCCGGGCCGTCCATGAGGCAGGGTGAGACAGGTTCCTCATGTGGCGGAATGAGGGGGGGGGGGGGGGGTGCGGCGCCACCGAGCTGGAGGGGTTGGCAGCCAGGAAGAGGGGCATCGGGCACAGAGGACTGAAGGGGGTCAGACCTCCCGTCCCTCACCTGGATCCCCCCAGCGATGACTCACCTCCTTACCTTCCCCCGCTCGTCACTGCCTGCAATGCCACACAAACTGTACTTGCCAAAGTAAAGTGGGCGGCATTGCAGGAAGTGACGAGTGGTGGTGAGTGAGTCATCGCTCCCCGCCCACTGCCTCATACTTGTGCACTGCAGCAATAGTTGGAGGGGGAGTGCAGACCGGGGGGGACCCAGGTGAGGGAGGGGGAGGGGGGGTCTGTCATCCCTCCCCACAGTTGTGCCCGCTGCCCCCCTTCCTGGTTGCTACCCCCTCCAAGCTACCTATAGTTGGGGAAATTATACTACCTATGGGGGGGGGGGGGGGGGGCGGGATCCTCACAAGTTTGCCTCAGGGGGCAAAAAGTCTAGAACTGGTCCTAGCAGGTAGCAACAAATTACTAATATTCCAATGCTCAAAAGCAACATAATGCAATCAAATAGCATGCGTCCTAACAATACAAGGAAAAAAAAAAATCAACATAGCTAAAATTACACAGCTATTCTACAAAGTTAAAACTGTATGTATTGATGCTTGTTATATTTACTTAGGCTGGCCATACAGTGGTGGATGTGGCAAACTGATAAGATGATCTCCGATCATTAACTGATCAGAGGGAGATCTCTTTGCTTGAATCACTCCACATACTACACACAGATTTTCAATAGATTTCATCATGAAATCTTAAAAAAAAAAATTCTGTGTGCACATGCCAGGTCTCCATAACTCCACCCTCCAGAGTTTTGCTATAGTACGAATTCACCCGACTAAAGTTTATACATAGCAATAAATTAAAAACCCATACAGCAGGGAAATTAAGAAAGAAAAAAAGAATTGACACTATATACACATATGGTTAACTATTCATGCTATATGGCACTTCAAGCACTCTACTGAATACACATGAATTTAATACAGGGACAAAGTCCAAAACTGGGATGTGATGCTCACATAGGACTGATTTCTATAATGCAGCTACACACCTGTATTGACAATAGAAGCTGAACTGATTTCTCAGACTAAAAATGAACACTATGAAACTAGTAATATGACTCTTGTTACTCTGTTCTGCAGGCACAAGACCATTCAACCTATGTAGGATACACAATGGAGTACAGCTCTGAAAAACAATACTAATTTACCATCCAAGTTTTGAAGGTGCACCCCTAACCAAGCATATCATTTTATACAAGCAGCAGCATATACAGTACTGGATTATGTAGAAACCTAAACTACTCAGTAATTCTCTCAAGACACAACTCTCTAACAAATGCTGCCACCTGCTGGGGAAACTGTTTTAAAATGATTATGCTGATAATATGCAAAAATAAAGTTGACCATTTCATGAGCTGTAAGAATTCAATAAAGCTGAAAACTTACAACAAAAAATGAATAAATGAGATTAAAAAAAAAAAAAAAATAGCTAGAGCGCATACTATATACACACACAAGTCTTCTTTTCCGCTTCTTTGTCTATCCATGCAGTTGCTAATTTGGCCTCAAGAGCACTAATAATTATATTTTATTGTAAATTATTTGCTATTCATTATCATAAGCTATGCACTGTACTTATTTTTCTATCTGAATTTTAAGGTTATAGTACGGTTTATGCACTTATATATTTTTTCTGGTGTGAATCATATGTATTGTCGTTATTATTATGGCCCTAGTACTTTTTCAGCAATTATTATCTAGATTATTTTCTAAATACTTTTACTTAGAAAATTTTCAAGATATTATCTAGGTAATTTTTGTTGTTGCCATATCCACCTATAAGGGCTTATTTCCACTTGGAGTTGGGGCAGTTTCCGATACAGCAGCGGCTCCCCCAGCCCGAATGCCCATGCATGGCTTAGGATTCGGCTGTGTGCTGCATACATCTGCAGCATGCCATCCAGAAGTGCATCTGGATCTACAGAATTTCCTTGCTGGCAAGCTGCACTGGGAAGTGCTGCCTATCTGTAGCAAGTGGAAACAGGCCCTCAAGTTTCTTTTACACTGCAAACTGCAATTCCGATTTCAGATTCCGATTTGCGGTTTTCACTGGGTGTTAGCAACACATGAAGAAAAAAAAAAAACAGCATGCAGGACTTTTTTTAATTGCATTAAACATCGCATGTAGTGTAAACAAGCCCTAAAACAGGTATTTTTGTTTGCCTCACCTGTTGGCTGGACTATTATCACTTATCTACTTGTTAACGGCTCTACAGGCTTCCTCAAGAACAGCTGTGATGTCACCTGTAAATGACAGGTGCTCACGCCGAGTCCCCGAGTCATGCAAGAGAAGAGAAAGGGTGATTTTTTTTCCCCCCAGGCTTAGTCAGGGTTCACACTTGCCAAAATTGTGTGCCTTTTTATATACAGCGGACATGCATGCAAAAAACGCAATGAATGGTTCTCTATGGAGAATCACATTTGAAGCTGTAATACTGTGATTTTCCACATGCGTCAAAAAAGCAGGTTGTGTTGCTTTTTTCACACAGCTGATGAAGACGCAAGTGAATCGCACTATAATGTATTTCCATGTATTAAAAAGTGCAAACTATCACATTTTTATAGCAAAAAAATAAATAAATAAATAAATAAATCGCACTGCTCTTTTGCACTTCTAAGGGTACCAACTCCTGCCCTACACAGGACAAAATTATTGCATGTGCTAGCTTATTCTTCAAAATTACCATACACATACAAACATAGAAGTTACCATAAACTAAGCTGTAACATGTGGATAACACTGAAGGATTATCAAGGTTATGTAAACCACAAATCTGGTTAAGAGCAAAGCTACATACATACTTCAGATTCTTCTTAGCCCAAATCCCTGACTGAAATGTAGAAACTGCACAATTGTCCTCTGAAGTCACCAGCCTCCCCTGTAGTGATACCCTTGTATGGAACGCTGTCCCCTATTTGTCACTTTTACTTAAAGGCTACCTAAAGTGGAAAACAGTGGGTAGTTTAACTTACCTGGGGTTTCTTTCAGCCCTCTAGTCCTTTTCTGCTCTCTGTCATTTCGCTCTCCTCCGTTTAGCTGCAACACCCCTCTGAAAGCTGTCTGACTCCTCAATCGTGCTCCAGTTGGCTGGAGCATTCTGCATATGTGCAGTAGCAATTTATGTACTGCGCAAACACAGAATGCTCTTTTCCAGGAGGTGCGCGGCCCAGGGTTGCGCATGCAGCTGTCAGAAGGGTGCTGCAATTGAACAAAAGAGCAAGCAAAGACAGCGAGGGCACAGAAGGACTGCAGGGGACTGGAAGAAACTCCAGGTAAGTTAAACTGCCCACTCTTATTCCACTTTAGGTTACCTTCAACTAATTTAGAAGGCTCTTGCCCCTTCAGGGACAAGAGCCTTTTTTTTCCCATTTCACTTCTTGATCACTGTAATTGACTTTACGCAGCAGAGCTCTGTGCCGGTGGGCATGCGCGATCGCGTTCCGTGCATGGGAGCGGCCGGTGTGAAAACTATGCTGCATCAGGCTTAGGATGTGTTCCCATATTTTTTTAGTCCGATCTCCGCTTATTGTTAAAGTGACAGTGTATTTTATACATAGGAACCATTTACACTTGTCAGCCCGCAACGGATCCATTGCGATAAGTGGACTGCACTTCTGTGCCTTCTGCAATAATGCCGGCCATGTGGATGCATTCCTGATATCACATATGGGGGTAACGCATCTTCCCTGGGCTCCACTGTCCGCTACTGCTTGCTGCACGTGGTCCAATGACAGATGGGTACCGAGCCTTAAGGCCCATACACAAGTCGGATTTTTCTGAACGACGGGTCGTTTGAACGTCCCGTCGTTCAGTCGTCCGCACGCTAAATCAAGCGTGTGTACAGACTGTCGTTCAGGTGATAAGACTGGTCTTGAGCGATCGTTCGGAAAAATCCGACGTGTGTATGGGCCTTTAGACAGCTACAAATGCGGCGTAGTTTTAACATGGAGCAGTCCAGAATCAGTTATTCAATGGAAGTTCCTGCAGTGTCTGTACATGCCTTGTTTTTATGTGCCACCCAAAACGATCTGGAAAGATTGTTTCAGGCAACAAAGACTGAAAGTGTGTACGTAGCTTTAAGCGTTCAAAACAGATCAATTATTGACTGTTAAACAAAAGGAAAGACACTCAGTCCAGAAGACAAACAGTTCATTAAGCCATTGGTTTACCTGCTCATTAAGCCAATGCCACATCTTAATGTGGGTTGGGAAAAGGGGAGAAGGAAAAGGGAGTAATAAGAAAAAAGAAGAGAAGACAGCAGTACATTAATGAAAAAGGCATATATACACAGTGTGGCAAGAACAAAAGGTGTAAACAAAGGAGAAAAATATATAGTACAGCAGTTGCTATATATTTTTTTTAATTTTAATTTTTCAAACAGGAAGACATATTATACAAAAAAAGTGACAAAACATTCCAAAAGTAGAAACCTAAAATTTGAGCAGCCATAACTTACAGTTTAGACAGGTTTTACATGCATTTCACAAATCTGTATATTAATGTTCATTACGTATACAGGTTTTGCAAAAAGAAAAAAAATAGCTTTTACAAATAGTTCAGAGATTATCATGGACTGCTTAAAGGGAAGGTCCAAGCAAAAAAAAAAAGTTTCACTTACCTGGGGCTTCTACCAGCCCCATGTAGCCATCCTGTGCCCTCGTAGTCACTCACTGCTGCTCCAGTCCCCCGCTGGCAGCTTTCTGACCTCGGAGGTCAGGGCCACATTGCATACATTTTTACGCATTCCAGCTAGTGCAGGAACAAAAATGTACGCGTTGCACCACTAAAGCGTAAAAATGTATGTGTTAATGTTCCTGCACTAGCGGGAACGTGTAAAAATGTACGCAATTCGGCCCTGACCTCCGAGGTCAGAAAGCTGCCAGCGGGGGACTGGAGCAGCAGTGAGTGACTACGAGGGCACAGGATGGCTGCATGGGGCTGGTAGAAGCCCCAGGTAAGTGAAACTCATTTTTTTTTTTTGCTTGGACCTTCCCTTTAACTACATCCAGACAGCCTTAAATATCCCCCCTGCTGTAAAGGTGAGAGAGTGATTGTCATCCTAGTGACTCTCAGCTTAACATGGCTGTAGACTCACTGGGAGGTGAAAAGGGGTGAGGATAGAGAGTAGGTGAAAAGGGGACAGGTCATAGAAGGGACAGAGTGGTTGTGACACACTTGCAGTGAGTTTTGTAATAAATTCATAACAACCTGAAATATTATACACATTTTGTAAGGCAGGTGCTGCATGTGATTGCAAGCATTTGACTGCTGTTTCACTGACTTTCTAACAATCATCACAATAATCTGATCTGACACAGGTAAAGGTGATAAACTATTGACAACTAATAGCATACAACTTTTAAAAATATTGTGTCGACTGGATCAGCAAACTCCCACCTTAGTAAATTTGAGCCAGATTAACCCAAGCCACTGCAAAGCATAAGTACACACCATTTTCTTTCCAGGTACTGACCATTAAAGAACAACTATCAAAGAAACAGTTTTACTGTAAATCCCACATTCCTATTGAGCTTTTAGCCAGCAACACTAAAATGCTTTTCAAAGGTCTCTTAGCACAGCCTGTGTAAAAAAAAATAGCTTTGTTTACCAGCTGTTTTGTAACAATTTTGTGTTGGCATCGGGGGGAGCAGAACTGTAACCTGGCTGTAAACGGTTTACACTTGGTGACAGAGAGAGACATACAGACAGGAACACAGAGCTTCAGCTGATGATTATTTACACACATTTGAAGCTATATTTCTGCTTTCTATCATTCTGAACAGATTCCAGTCACAGTATTATAGCCAGGGAAGATTGACTGGATGGAGCCATTACTTGATCATTTAGGGTAACAGATATTGAACTTCTGTATGTAGTTTGAGTCTAGTCCCAGTTGCTTTAATTATCAAAGAACAGCGAGTCTTCCATTTGCTAATTTATAGTGTTGACGTGTTTAAAGAGAACCAGAGATGAAGCATCCTCTTGTATTTTACCTTATAAATCAGTGGGAACATGACAGTAAACACCTAATCTGCTCTTTGTTACATTGTTCTCTGTTTAATTTGCCTGTTATCACCTCTAAGATAAGAATCCCGACTAAGCAGTCGGTCTGGCTTTGCTACAGAATAATTATAGCTGAGACTGTGTTCTTTGCTGTCTTCAAGTCCAAGCCTGCCCCCTGCTGGCTTTGCTCAGGAATCATTATAGCTGAGTCATTATAGCAAAGCCAGACTCAATGCTCAGTCCGGGATTCTTATCTCAGCTAGATAACAGACACTTTTAGCAGTGAGGATGGAACAGAGAGCATGGTAAATGTTTTCTCTAATGTTCCCACTGATTTCTATGGTAAAATACATAAGGGTGCTTCGTCTCTGGTTCACTTTAAGTAGTTTTGTGAGACCCTGAATCTGTGTCCATGTGCAAGATGTTAACTCACCCTTGTCGCTGCCTCTGGCCGCCAGACACGTTCCAGCTCTTCAAAAAAACCTCCTTCCAGCTGTGAAGGAGAAAGCATTGGACTGCTAGATTATAACTTGGAGCGCAGCGGGTAGAGGTGGCCACAAGGGTGCATAAACACCCTAATCACGGCACGCATGGATTAGGATTCAGGTTCTCATTGGAAGAACTTGGAACAAAGTTCTGAATTTGAACTACTCGAACACATCATCACTATAGATAAACTAGTTAAATTTACTGTTCTGTATTTTCAACACTACTGATTTATAGATAAACTAGTCATTTTTAGTTTGTTTACCTTTGTTAACCATGAAAAAAATTCAGCCATCTATTTTTCAGAGCAATCTAGCCAGCAAAGGTCTTCATGGAAGAATTGCGGCCAAAAAGTCATGCCTATGGATGAGGAAAAAAAGCCAGGCAACTAAACTATGCACAAAAACATAACAATCTGGGTACAGTAAATGGCAACAGATGCTCTGGACTTATGAGCAAATATCTAAAATATCTGGCTGTAGCAGAAGGCAATTTGTTTGCCAAAGTCCTGGAGAGAGGTACTATAATTAGTATCTGCAGGCAGGCGGGCGGGCAGTATGGTAGAGATTCCTTTCAAGTATGGGGAAGCACTTCTGCAAATAGATCTGGGGATTTGGTCAGGAATTATTGCGTCTTCATTGCATATAAGCAGATACAAATCCACCAAGCAATATCATCAGGGACTGACTCCAATATTATTCTGCAGCAGGACAATAACTCCAAACATACAGCAAACATCATTAAAGTGAACCAGAGACGAAGCACCTTTGTGTATTTTACCATATATATCAGTGGGAACATTAGAGAAAACACCTACCCTGCTCTCTGTTTTATCCTTCACTGCTCAGCCTGCTTGTTATCAACCCTGATAAAATCCCTGACTGAGCATTCAGTCTGGCTTTGCTCAGGAATCATTATACCTGAGTCATTATAGCAGAACCAGAAGAGGGCAGGCTTGGGCTTGAAAAGACATCAGAGAAGACAGACTCAGCTATAATGATTCCTGAGGAAAGCCAGACTGAATGCTCAGTCGGGGATTTTATCAGGGCTGATAACAAGCTGATTATTATTATTAATCAGGGCTGATAACAACAGGCTGAGCAGTAAAGGATGAAGCAGAATGCAGGGTAGGTGTTTTCGCTAATGTTCCCACTGATATATATGGTAAAATACATGAGGGTGCTTCGTCGCTGGTTCACTTTTAGAACCTCTTCAGCATAAAGAAGACGTAGTGGTGGTGTGGCCTGCATAGCCCTGATATCAAGTGTATCTGGGATTATATGAAGAGACAGAATGATGTGAGGCAGCCTACATCCACAGATCTGTGGTTAGTTATAGGGAAGGTCTATGAGACACAAATCATTCTGAGTAGATACAGGATTATGCAGATAAGGCATGCAAATGTGTCTTGAAAATGGACCAATTTACTTCAACCTTGGCAGAATTCAATTGATTCATTTTCAAGATGCATAAATGTGTGTGCAAGATCTGCATAGCCTGCAAAAATTCAAAAAAAATGTGCAACTCATTGACCATCCCTAGTAAGTTCTTCAAGATTTTTGAACCTACATGCAAGAGTCTTCAAAAACTATGAGGAATTGTAACTGGAACTGATGTGGTTTTGAGTCAAAGCGTGAATACATAAAATATTGATTTGATTTAGATTTCTCCCCTATTTATTAACTTTGCATTAACTGATAAAGCTATACTATCAACACTCCTATGTATATACTCCTATTTGTAAAAGTACACACACACACACACACACACACACACACACACACACACACACACACACACACACACACACACTGTAATGTTCTATAGCTTGAAACGTAAACTCCATTTGGTGCACTTAATAGAACTAGAACCAGAGATTCAGGGCTCGTTTCCACTATTGCGGTGCGAAATCGCCTGGATTCCACCGCTGATGAAATCGCATGCGGATGCGATTCCGCATGCGTTTTTTGCCACGAATTCGCATAGGTGAGGGTATATGCGATTTTAACCATGTCACTGCCTGTCTGAATTTACATTGGTACCTATGCGAATTCGCGGCAAAAACGTATGGGGAAACCGCATGCAATTTCCCTGGTACATACATTGTGTGCGATTCGCCTGTGTTCCACACGCAGGCGAAGTCTGCAGGGTGCTCCGTGCAGATTTTCTCCGCACAATAAACCGCTCGCGCAGACGCATACGTGGAAACAGGCCCATTCACTTATATTGCCTATGTGAATCCGCATGCGCAAGGCGCATGCGGATTTGCGATAGTGGAAACGGGGCCTTACAGAGACTCTTACCATGTAGAAATTTGTGAATTCATGCAGATAAGATATGCAGTAGATTACAACATGAGGATCGCTACAGAAATGATGCATGCAGCGCTTTTAGAAATGCAAACTCACTGCAAATGCAGCCAGTGTGGACCAGGTCTCTGAATAGACCTGAAGTAAAAGGATTATTGAAGACTGTCTTTTTTCCCCAGAAAATAACTTTCTGTAGAAACCCTTTCTGTATTCATTCTTTACAAACACAAAAATCTATACTGCCCACTCCCAGTATGTGACCCCCACCTTGATCACATTGTTCTAGTAAAGGCTCATACACACATCGGATTTTTCCGAACGACGGGTCGTTTGAACGTCCCGTCGTTCAGTCGTCCGCACGCTAAATCGGGCGTGTGTACAGACTGTCGTTCGGGTGATAAGACTGGAATTAAAAGCGATCCGCCAGGCGGATTGCTCAAAACCAGTCTTATCACCCGAACAACAGTCTGTACACACGCCCGATTTAGCATGCGGACGACTGAACGACGGGACGTTCAAACGACCCGTCGTTCGGAAAAATCCGACGTGTGTATGGGCCTTAATCCTCTAGTCCTATCACTAGCTAAAGTTTTAAAAGGCCTGATTGAAATGACTGCTGGGGGGCATAT
The DNA here is from genome assembly GCF_040937935.1 of Hyperolius riggenbachi. NCBI lineage: Eukaryota > Metazoa > Chordata > Amphibia > Anura > Hyperoliidae > Hyperolius > Hyperolius riggenbachi. Next base: position 218,249,778 of record NC_090650.1, read on the forward strand.
GCAAATTTCAAGTCTTACTTCGAGTTCACTCAGATGACAGGGGTAATGTTTTACTAACAAAATCTGATTGAGAATTTAATCAGTACAATTAGTTGCTCTAAAGGCTCATACACACGCTCAACAAAAGTCTTTTAAATGCACAATTATCAAACAACTTTATTTGTTGACACAAACCAAAAAAGTTGTTTGCTATTTTTCAAACAACTGATACAACAACTTTTTTGGTTTGTTTCAACAACAAAAGTTGTTTGATAATTGTGCATTTAAAAGACTTTTGTTGAGCGTGTGTATGAGCCTTAACTCTTTCTCTGCCAGGTTTTTGGTGTCTAATTGCACCTCTGGTGACCAAGCTACTTTTCACATTTTTTTCATAGCAGGAGAAAACACACTTTACAGAACAAAAAGTTGTTTTAAGAACCTCATATTATATATTTTCTGAAAGCAGAGTCAATTTAGTACAGCGTGTGGTCATTGTATCAATATTTAAGCAGCATCTCCTTCCACTGTCATCACATGCCAGCAGTAAAGATGTCACCACCAGTGAGGCCTGAAACCCACTACAAATCGCAAAGCACTATCGCGATCGCTAGCATTTTTAATTAGTGTTTTGTAAGCGATTTCCTGAGGTTTTCTGGCCATTTTGGTAGCGATTTTAAAAAGTGTAAACTTTTTGCCGGTGATTGTGATAGTGATTAGCCATTTTAATTTTGATTGGTCCTTTCAAATTATCATTTTATTTTTTTTTACAGTTCACAGTCATTTAAAATTACACATACCGTATATACTCGCAAGCAAGCCGACCCGCATGTAAGCCGACCCCCCCACTTTTACCCCAAAAAACAGGAAAAAATGATTGACCCTCATGTAAGCCGGGGTAGGAAACGCTGGCCGCGTGATCCCCCCAGTATGTCCCAGTATAGCTAGTATAGTGCCCAGTATAGGTAGGTAGTGCTCAGTATAGCAAGTAAAATGCCCCAGTATAGCTAGTATAGTGCTCATTATAGCTAGTATAGTGCTCAGTATAGCTAGTATAGTGCTCATTATAGCTAGTGAAGTGCCCCAGTTTAGCTAGTATAGTGCTCAGTATAGGTAGGTAGTACTCAGTATAGCTAATAAAATGCCCCAGTATAGCTAGTATAGTGCTCAGTATAGCTAGTATAGTGCTCAGTATAGCGCTCAGTATAGCTAGTATAGTGCTCAGTATAGCTAGTGAAGTGCCCCAGTTTAGCTAGTATAGTGCTCAGTATAGTTAGTATAGTGCCCCCAGTATAGCTAGTATAGTGCCCCCAGTATAGCTAGTATAGTGCCCCCAGTATAGCTAGTATAGTGCCCCCAGTATAGCTAGTATAGTGCCCCCAGTATAGCTAGTATAGTGCCCCATTATAGCTAGTATAGTGCCCCCAGTATAGCTAGTATAGTGCCCCCAGTATAGCTAGTATAGTGCCCCCAGTATAGCTAGTATAGTGCCCCCAGTATAGCTAGTATAGTGCCCCCAGTATAGCTAGTATAGTGCCCCATTATAGCTAGTATAGTGCCCCATATAGCTAGCATAATGCCCCAGTATGGGTGGGTAGGTGCTGTCCCTCCCCGCTCCCCCTGCGGCCGCCGCTGCTGCTATTACCTCAGGCGGCGCCGCTTCCTCTATCCCCGTCCTCCTCCGGTAGTAACTCATTCACAGCAGCGCGCCTCTCGCTGCTGTGATGACGAGGAAACCATAGAGAGCGGCTTCCTGTAGCGTGATGCCGTTACTATGGGAACCGCTCTCTATGGTTTCCTGCGTCATCACAGCAGCGGGGGGCGCGCTGCTGTGTGAATGAGTTACCGGAGGAGGACGGGGATAGAGGCAGCGGCGCCGCCTGAGGTAATAGCAGCAGCGGCGGCCGCAGGGGGAGCGGGGAGGGACAGCACCTATCCACCCACCCACCCACACATGACTCGCAAGCAAGCCGACCCCCCAACTTTTGGCCCACTTTTGGGGGGTCAAAAATTCGGCTTGCTTGCGAGTATATACGGTAATTGCGATTCATGAGCGATTTGCCAGCACTAATATACTTTACATTGAAGTGCAAACACTCCCAAAATGCTGCATGTCCTGCCATTGCAATTTTGCTAATCGCAATCGCTACTGTAGAATGAAAAAAAATGCATACCAACTTGCACTAACGTATACCAACGCACACTAACACATACCAACGTAAAAAGAGCCCTAAGGGTGGTAAGTAAAAACTGGTGGGCAGCAGCTTGACCACTCTTCTCCTCCAAGACCTTACTACAGAAAAACCTAGTTACCACAAACAAATTGTATATACACTAAAAAGACAGACGGATTACATACATTTAGAAAAAAGAAATTATTAAATACCTTACAGTCCACCTTTAGGATAAACCTTCCCAACCCTCGAATAGGGCCTGGTGCCAGTGCTTCTTGCCGTGCACTCACAAAATCTTCTATTTTGTACCACCAAGATCCAAAACGATTTGCCACAAAACCAATGACCCCAAAATGGACTACCAACTTCTTAACTGCGTAAACTAGTTTAGAAAATAGTTGAAGAAACAGCATGGTCAATACAGGAATGCTACAAATGTTTACATTCGCACAGGATGCATAGATGATGTATCTGATTATCAAACAGTCAAGTCATGATGCCTTTCATTTAGTGTATTCCATGCAATCTAAAGCACAGAAAGAAAGCTAAATCAAAATGTTTTTTTTAATGGTTCTCATATGCACCATGTGCTGGGAAGAGTTCTGCATGGCATGCTTAATTTTTATGTGCTCCTTTTTTGCACCCTGTCCCCAAATCACACAACAGATGACAATGAATAGCAGCCATATCAATGTACCCAATGTGCCTATTTACGCATGCTTCAGTTTTAAAAGACCCCTTAATCATAGTAAACTATGAACAAATGTATGCAAACCAAGTACAGTATGTGGAAACTTCTTTTCGGTTTGATCACGCAGTTTTATTTTAATAAAATGTTGGTTGTTTAATTGTATTTTAAGATGAAATTAGAAAAGCTAACATGTTATTAAAGGGACTCCAAGCAGTGCAGAAACTATGGAAAGATGCATATCATTTTAAAGCTCTCTTTCCAATGATATATAAACCGCTGCCCTACGCTTTTAGTTTTCGCTATTTTCGCGATTGAAATTGCCGCAGGCGCGATTTCAATCGCAAAAATAGCGAAAACTAAAAGGCGTAGGGCGGCGGTTTATATATCATTGGAAAGAGGAGAAAGAGAGCTTTAAAATGATATGCATTTTTCCATAGTTTCTGCACTGCTCGGAGTCCCTTTAAAGGGATTGCTAGAGGCAAAGCTCCAGGTGTGCTGGAAAGTTTGTAAACCCATTTTCTTACATTTTTTTATAATTTTTTGGTTGGAACATTTTTTCTTCAATAAATACATGATGAAATCCGATAATTTGTGTTACATTTAAGTAAATCTGAAGCGACACTGAAAAATAAGAGATACTCACTTAAGTAAAGGGAAGGCTCTAGATCCCATAGAGCCTTCCTGCGCCTCTCTCCTTGCTCTTGTTCTACAACTGTTCCCCAACTGTGCCCCCGTTGAAGTTACTCGACCTGGTCTAATAATACGCCTTCGGGACTTCTTTGGAAGTACTCACAACCCCAGGTATTTCCAAAGATGAGCAGGTCCATACTGGGCACGTGCAAATCTGGCCTCACACATGCACAGTGCAGATATGCCCGTCTTCGGAAGCACCCGTGGATGGAAGTGCTTCCAAGCCTTGTGAGGAGGTTTGAAGGTGTAGAATTTCAACAGGGGGCAGCGGTGGGCCAAGGGACAAGAATCCCAGAGAGCCTTCCCGTTACATAGGTGGGTACAGTATCTAACTTTGTTTTCCCCATCATCGCTTCAGATTTACTTTAACTTGATTTTTTTCTAGGACTTGTTTGAAAATGAGATGATGTTTTAGATTACATTTGTATAAAAAAAATATAGAAGATTCTAAAGGGTTCACAAACTTAAAAGCAACATTATATATTGTAAATATGAATAAGGAAAAGATAAAAAGTAAATATATGCCAGCTTTATTGAATGGCCACTGACTTACTGTGTGATGTACAGTGCAGGATCAAACTTAATTGGTATAGTCGAAGAAAAGGTGAAAGAGAAAGAAGGGGGGAAAAAAGACAGTAAGGACAAATAAGTATTTTACCCCAGTGCAGTGTAGCAAGCTTATTAGAATAAATAGCATATTGCAGAAGCTACAACAACTTGCCATACATAGTGCACACGATCACCATTAAAAAAAACAAAAAAACACTGACAGCACTGCCAATGTTAAAGCTAAAACAAACATTTACCTACTTGGAGCAAAGACTGAAGACAAATGGACCATCTGAAGTTTGATGGTCTATAGTCAGGTGAATGCGCATTTTGGAGGACCAGCAGGATGTGCGAAATTGAAATTTCAAGGTCACAGCAGGACGTTATCAGGAGAAGAGGGCTAATTTGCACTCCTGCAATGCTTGTTCAGAAGTCTGTGTTAGTATATTACAGTATTCACTTCTTCTGTTTTGGGGGAGTGGGAACTTTAATTACATAGGCAAGACCCTATGTTGGGTTAGGCAAGGGGTCACCCACAATTAACATGTTAATAAAGCCCTTGAAGGTTACACTAGGGGAACAACTTGAACTCATCAGTTTTAAGCGCAGGTGAGTTCTAAAATTAGGCGATGGTACTGTCACCTAACTCAATTCTAATTGTCACCCTGCGGGGAGGTAATAGCTCAGCAAGTTGTTTTCCCCTATGTCTGTATCACAAGCCCTCAAACATATTACAACTTTTCACCTGCTCAGAGCAAGTGAAATGTCGTATTCAGACACCTTTCTCACCGCTGCATGCTGGGACCACCAATCACGTTCCGCTGCTGGGACACATGGCGCACTGATCCTTCATCATGCTGGCGCTCTGGCTATCCTGACAAAGCATCTCTGCATAGGTCCAGCCTTTTTTTCCAATGAGAATCCTTCCAAAGGATGATTTTTATTGGTTCTCTAAACTGACCAACAGAGATCCTCCTCGGGGAGGGTCATTAGCTTTCTGTGGAAAGAATTCCTCATATAGACCACTTTGCTTAGCTGCTGGCTTGGAAAAAATGTTATGAGACACAGAACAGTGTGCACTGCCTAGACACAGCTGTTTAAGATAATGAAAGAAAAATGATGCAGACCTGAACACAAAAGTGCATATACTAATTTATAGCGTCACCACAATGAAGGACTTCAAAAGCACAACCGCTGAAAAAAAATATATACTATACATATTTTATGTCTATGGTGTCTCTAGACTAGGCAGCAGGCATTGTTCAGCGACCAGATCAATTTTCACACAGGATCATCCCTCTCCCCATTTCTTAAGGTGCCCATACACTATATTATATTTTCAGATTAAATGTTAGATTCAATATACCATATATTTTGGACTACTGACTATAAGATGCACCTAGGTTTGAATGCAAAAAAATCAGGGGAAAAAATACCCGAACCTGGTCCGTCTAAGGTGCAGGAGCGTCTTACGGACCCACCCCCCTCCCCCCCAAACTGTCTCTAAACTACTCTGCCATGTCACACTACACTAATCCCTGCTGCGCCACCAGCTAAACTACACTACATTGCACTACAATAATCCCTGCTGCCCCACCAGATAAGATACACTACACTACAGGATCTTCTCAAATAATTAGCATATTGTGATAAAGTTCATTATTTTCTGTAATGTACTGATAAACATTAGACTTTCATATATTTTAGATTCAAATACAAACAACTGAAGTAGTTCAAGCATTTTATTGTTTTAATATTGATGATTTTGGCATACAGGGAGTGCAGAATTATTAGGCAAGTGGTATTTTTGAGGAATAATGTTATTATTGAACAACAATCATGTTCTCAATGAACCCAAAAAACTCATTAATATCAAAGATGAATAATTTTGAAAGTAGTTTTTACTTTGTTTTTAGTTTTAGCTATTTTAGGGGGATATCTGTGTGTGCAGGTGACTATTACTGTGTATAATTATTAGGCAACTTAACAAAAAACAAATATATACCCATTTCAATTATTTATGTTTACCAGTGAAACCAATATAACATCTCAACATTCACAAATATACATTTCTGACATTCAAAAACAAAACAAAAACAAATCAGTGACCAATATAGCCACCTTTCTTTGCAAGGACACTCAAAAGCCTGCCATCCACGGATTCTGTCAGTGTTTTGATCTGTTCACCATCAACATTGCGTGCAGCGGCAACCACAGCCTCCCAGACACTGTTCAGAGAGGTGTACTGGTTTCCCTCCTTGTAAAGCTTATATTTTATGATGGACCACAGGTTCTCAATGGGGTTCAGATCAGGTGAACAAGGAGGCCATGTCATTAGTTTTTCTTCTTTTATGCCCTTTCTTGCCAGCCACGCTGTGGAGTACTTGGGCGCGTGTGATGGAGCAATGTCCTGCATGAAAATCATGTTTTTCTTGAAGGATGCAGACTTCTTCCTGTACCACTGCTCGAAGAAGGTGTCTTCCAGAAACTGGCAGTAGGACTGGGAGTTGAGCTTGACTCCATCCTCAACCCGAAAAGGACCCACAAGCTCATCTTTGATGATACCAGCCAAAACCAGTACTCCACCTCCACCTTGCTGGCGTCTGAGTCGGACTGGAGCTCTCTGCCCTTTACCTATCCAGCCACGGGCCCATCCATCTGGCCCATCAAGACTCACTCTCATTTCATCAGTCCATAAAACCTTACAAAAATCAGTCTTGAGATATTTCTTGGCCCAGTCTTGACGTTTCAGCTTGTGTGTCTTGTTCAGTGGTGGTCGTCTTTCAGCCTTTCTTACCTTGGCCATGTCTCTGAGTATTGCACACCAGTGATGTTGCAGCTCTGAAATATGGACAAACTGGTGGCAAGTGGCATCTTGGCAGCTGCACGCTTGACTTTTCTCAGTTCATGGGCAGTTATTTTGTGCTTTGGTTTTTCCACACGCTTCTTGCGACCCTGTTTACTATTTTGAATGAAACGCTTGATTGTTCGATGATCACGCTTCAGAAGCTTTGCAATTTTCAGAGTGCTGCATCCCTTTGCAAGATATCTCACTATTTTTGACTTTTCTGAGCCTGTCAAGTCCTTCTTTTGACCCATTTTGCCAAAGGAAAGGAAGTTGCCTAATAATTATGCACACCTGATATAGGGTGTTGATGTCATTAGACCACACCTCTTCTCATTACAGAGATGCACATCACCTAATATGCTTAATTGGTAGTAGGCTTTCGAGCCTATACAGCTTGGAGTAAGACAACATGTATAAAGAGTATGATGTGGTCAAAATACTCATTTGCCTAATAATTCTGCATTCCCTGTACAGCTCATAAAAATCCAAATTTCCTATCTCAAAAAATTAGCATATTTCATCCGACCAATAAAAGAAAAGTGTTTTTAAACCAAAAAAGTGTCAACCTTCAAATAATTATGTTCAGTTATGCACTCAGTACTTGGTTGAGAATCCTTTTGCAGAAATGATTGCTTCAATGCAGCGTGGCATGGAGGCAATCAGCCTGTGGCACTGCTCAGGTGTTATGGAGGCCCAGGATGCTTCGATAGCAGCCTTAAGCTCATCCAGAGTGTTGGGTCTTGCGTCTCTCAACTTTCTCTTCACAATATCCCACAGATTCTCTATGGGGTTTAGGTCAGGAGAGTTGGCAGGCCAATTGAGCACAGTAATACCATGGTCAGTCAACCATTTAGCATTGGTTTTGGCACTGGGTGTGATCCCACTAGAGCATACATGTCAAACTCCAGCCAGTGAGCCATCAGATTTGGCCCTCAGGTGGTTTCCCCACTTTGCATTATGTTTGGTCCATTCTAGAGCACCAGAGAAGCTATATTCGGAGAGTAAGCCCTAGATCACCAGGGAACCCACATGAGGAGGCGGACAGCACTAGATTCCAGGGAACTGTATAGCAGAGGGAAGGGGGCCACTAGACACCAGGTAACTGTATCCACTAGACACCAGGAAACTGTATACAGGAGAGAGGACCACTAAACAACAGGGAATTGTATAGATGAGGGAGGGGGGACCAGTAAACATCAGGGAACTGGATAAGGGAGGGAGGTGGCCACTAGACATTGAGGTTGGCCCACGACTTGGTCCCAGAGGTCAATATTGGCTCACTTTGTATTCGAGTTTGACACCCCTGCACTAGAAGGATGTGAATTTATAAAAATCCCTCATTGCATTGCATCATTAAGAGCTCTTTCAAGTCACTAGCTCTTATAAAAGATTGCTAGTGGGTTTGGGCCCTTATACAGATATACTGCTTTGTAGGAGGCTCACTTTTAAAACATTTAAATGCACTGATAATTTTATAAAGGTAAATGCAGATTCATACATTGCATAATACTGCTTTCCCCCCGAAAATAAGCCCTTTCCCGAAACTAAGTCCTAGCTGTATCAGGCGCGGACTGGCCCGCGGCTGAGGTGTGCAAGGCAGGCAGCTTACTGGCCGCCCAATGTACCCCCTTCGCTCGCTCCCTCCCTCCCTCTGCAGAGTGGCGAGCAAAGCATTACAGCAGAAGAAACCCACCGGCAGCTCTTGTCATGTGACAAATGTACATACCGCTGCGTCATGGCGCAACTGTTGTCAAGGAGAGGAAAAGGGTGTGATGCCTGTCCCCAGTCGTCATACAATTTTGATTTTCGAAAACGCTGCGTGATTACCCAAACCTTATTCCCCTGCAGTGTCTAACAGAACAGGTAATTTAAATGGGTTTTTTTTCCCTTTCTCTCTGGCTCTGCTAGCAACCAGCTGACAGTTTTTCAATTATAGAACCTTCCACCCAGGTGTGAAAAGCTTTCTCCTAGCTACCACAAGACCCCCTAGAAGGGTTATAGCCCCATCCATCAGATATGAGTTTGACAGGACAGCATAAATGCAGCTTAGAGCAGACTGGCAGGGGCTGACCCAGCAGGAATTTTGACACCTAGCTCTTCTCTGCCCTGACTTCAGAGAACACAGGGCTGATCCTTATCAGTCCATCTTGTTGCTCAAAAGAGAGCAAACAACCTTTTCAGCAAAGTCCAAATCTATATTAATAATAGGCACAATTTTACAATATTTCATGGGTTAGGAAGATACTAAATAAACCATCTCTTCAGGCATCAAGACTGGACTTGTACGTGTCAAAAGTCCTACGAACTACAGATGGGGTAAAAAGCAAAAGGGCACACATAGACCAGCGTCCTCAGACTTTGTCTTCAACTGGGATCAATTCCATCAATGACCCGCCCACTGGACACAGGCCCCCCTCACCAACTTGGATAATTTAACACCAGAGACTTTGTCGTTTCCAGGACTTCCAATAATGGTATTTTGAACTGTATAATTGTATATGTATATGTATATATTATAAGACATTCTATTTCCTTTTTTCATCTCTATTCATTTCTATCAACACAGTCTGTCAGACAGGCCGGTATATTTACCTGTCGGTTATAAAGTATATTTTTGTGTATAGTTTTAGAATAAAACTAGCGATTGAATCATGTGAGTCTTGCACCTGGTTTCTGCCTGATTGTTGCTACAAAGAATCTACCCTCAGAAGAGACATCCTACCGCATTGGTTTTTATGCTTTTCTTATGAACCGTGTTGCAAATAACCGTTTCTTCCTTCTAGGAATAGCTAGCGTGAGACTATTCGCTTCCTTAAAAATCGGAGTGGTAGCAGTGAAATTACCTGATTTCCAGTGCAAAACTGATGTTTATTTTACCGATTGTACATACTATTGAGATTGTTCATGTATGGGCACCATCAACCAATCTTAACAGTTTACTGTGCACATTGATACGCCTCCAGACGTCTTTAATGCATGAGATCTGTATGGCAACTGTGGCCTAGTACGGTGGGATTGGTGGGTGAATGTCAGATTACATTGTCAGCAGTGGGGAGACCAATCTTTAACGTCAGTCTGTTCACCGTGTTTCAAGCCTTCAGATGCAACTATTCCCCGAATAGCAACAGTAGTAGATTAGACAGAATTGGTGCGCTCTGTCACGTTATCATCTGTGATCCATCAACTGGTCTTTTTAACGTTAGCTTGCTCAGTCTTTCAAGCCATCGGATGCGACTGTTCCCTGATAACTGGAGCAAGTTAGAAGGGACCGTGTTGCTGAATTGTCACAGCGGGGTGCTGCTGTGGAGAGACGTTAATGCTGGCACCTCGTAGGCTGGTGAGCTTCTTCTGCTGTAATGCTCAGCTCGCCACTCTGCAGAGGGGAGGGAGGGAACAGCAATGCTGGGCTGGGCACTGCTGCCGCTGGGGATCAGGACACCTGGGGGCACATCTGACTGGTAGCACATCTAGCTATATAGGTGAACATCTGAATACAGGAGGCGCATAGAGTCACCTCTCAAAATATAAGCCCTCCTCGAAAATAAGCCCTAGCACATCTTTTGGGGGTAAAATGAACATAAGACAGTGTCTTATTTTTGGGGAACACTGTGTCTGTACACCTGGTTGTATTTCATGTAAATCTATTTACCTGCAATTGGTACTGGAAGGAGTTGTATGATCCATAAATTAAGCCATAGTTGTACAATGATAATTGCCCACACAAGAATCACAAAATAGATGTCACTGGTCTTCTTTTTTCTTAAAAATGCTCCGATCTCACTTCTCTGCCTTACAATTGTGGAAGAAATGGGTGTGACTGTGGTTCCACCAGTATCTACCTCTCCTAAAAACATAGAAAAGGTTAAATACGGTACATTATTGCACATAGATGTTAAAATGCCTTAGCAGTCAAACCCTGTGGCTAAGTTGCACACAACCATTACTCATTTAAACACTAGTACAAGGTGTAATGCAGAACATACAGTTTTTTTTTTTTTTAGTTTTCACTTTTCCTAATTTTCACATGACAAATCCCATTTATAAAACCCATAAAAAATAAATTATTTGGCTCTTCCCAATTACAATGATACCGTATATGCCTTACTTAGAGACTCTGAAGCCTCTTAAAAATCCTTTCTTTTTTTTTTAAAACAATCCTGCTTAAAGCAGAATATAACCCTGCATTTCAACTTTGCTCTAAAACATTATTTACAGTATATTATATGCAACCAGCATTTTTTTTTTACTAGACCAGCATTGGAAGGGTTACACAGGGCTTTAAAGTTCCTTTAGATTTCTGCAGACGCATCCGAAGCTGAAAAGAGATACATTTTGTTTACATAAATGTATCTAAGTGTTGAATGTGACTCATCTCTCTGACTGAGAAGGAGCTTGGAGGACTGCCAAAGAGTGTGTAAACATTTCTCAATAGTTACATTTCACTAAATAGAATGTATCTATCTGAACTTCTGCATATCTCTCCACGGAACTTTAAACCTGTGTTTAACCCTTCCAATGCTGGTCTAGTAAAAAAAAAAAATGCTTTTTGCATATAATATGCTGTAAATAATATTTTAGAGCAAAGTTGAAATGCAGGGTTATATTCCGCTTTAATACATTGGCCCTACCTAAACCACCGCATTCCCATGCCTGTAAACTATCTAAAATCCCCCTAACTCGCCCTCCCTCCCCCCAGCAAAACTTTGCTGCCCCTGTGCGCTTCCGTGTGAGGCAGGGCTATGAGCCGCAGCCCTGCCTCACACGTGTCTATCAGCGGCGGATCTCCGCCTTTCCCCAGCCCCTCTCAGCGAAGGAAGACTGAGAGGGGCAGGGGAGAGGCGGCGATGCGCCGCTGACTGACGCGTTTGAGGCAGGGCTGCAGCTCATAGCCCTGCCTCACACGGAAGCGCTGCCTAGAGCGCCCCCTGGGGATTAAGGGGGGATTTCGATAGTTTACAGCCACGGGAATGCGGCGATTTAGGTAGGACTAATGTATTAAGCAGGATTGTTAAAAAACATTTTTAAAAAGGATTTTAAAGAGGCTACAGAGTCTCTTTAACTTCTAGCTGGGCATGTGGCGGACAATTATCCTCAGCCTGCATGACTGTAGCGATCAGCTGTGCCTGCTAGGGTGAAGGTTCAGGGGTCCTAGTGCTGTACAAATGTATCGCTAGGCAATGGCAGAGCAATACATCTGTAGAGAATTGGGGCCCTGAACTGTCGCGCTAGCGATTGCAACCTATTGCTACAGGTGGCAATCATTAAAGGTGTAGTAACAAGTACCGTATATACTCGCAAGCAAGCCGACCCACATGTAAGCCGACCCCCCAACTTTTACCTGAAAAACCAGGAAAAATGATTGACCCCCATATAAGCCGGGGATAGGAAATGCTGGCTGCGTGATCCCCCCCAGTGTGTCCCAGTATAGCTAGTATAGTGCCCAGTATAGCTAGTAAAGTGCCCAGTATGGGTAGGTAGTCCCCCAGTATAGCTAGTAAAGTGCCCAGTATAGCTAGCATAGTGTCCCAGTATGGCTAGCATAGTGCCCAGTATGGCTAGCATAGTGCCCAGTATGGCTAGCATAGTGCCCCAGTATAGCTAGCATAGTGCCCAGTATAGCTAGCATAGTGCCCCAGTATAGCTAGCATAGTGCCCCAGTATAGCTAGCATAGTGCCCCAGTATAGCTAGCATAGTGCCCCAGTATAGCTAGCATAGTGCCCCAGTATAGCTAGCATAGTGCCCCAGTATAGCTAGCATAGTGCCCCAGTATAGCTAGCATAGTGCCCCAGTATAGCTAGCATAGTGCCCCAGTATAGCTAGCATAGTGCCCCAGTATAGCTAGCATAGTGCCCCAGTATGGCTAGCATAGTGCCCCAGTATGGCTAGCATAGTGCCCCAGTATGGCTAGCATAGTGCCCCAGTATGGCTAGCATAGTGCCCAGTATGGCTAGTATAGTCCCAGTATGGGTAGGTGGGTGGGTAGGTAGTTAGTGCCCCTCCCCACTCTATTACCTTAGGCAGCGCCGCTTCCTCTATCCCCGTCCTGCTCCGGTAACTAATTCACAGCAGTGCGCCCCTCGGCGGCTGCTGTGATGACGGAGGAAACCATAGAGAGCGGCTTCCTGTAGCGGCGATGCCGTTACTATGGGAACCGCTCTATGGTTTCCTCCGTCATCACAGCAGCCGCCGAGGGGCGCGCTGCTGTGAATTACTTACCGGAGCAGGACGGGGATAGAGGAAGCGGCGCCGCCTAAGGTAATAGCAGCGGCGGCCGCGGGGGGAGCGTGGAGGGGCACTACCTACCTACCCACCCACCTACCTATACTGGCACTGTGGCATATGACTCGCAAGCAAGTCGACCCCCCAACTTTTGGCCACATTTTGGGGGTGAAAAATTCGGCTTTCTTGCGAGTATAGACGGTATTACAGGGATTAAAGAGGTGTTAATAGACTATGTAGGGGTTAAAACTTAACTGAAAGGGGGGAAAACACTTTTTTTTATATAAGGTTTGTCATTTTAAAAAATGTTTTGCCTAACTTTATTGAATGATTGGTGCTATTTGCAATAGCAGCTATCATTCACTGTTAAAACAGATTGTGCAACATGCATGAGCATGAACATGCACGAGTGGGAGCGTGCATAGCGGCCTTAAAGGACCACTGTCGCGAAAATCTTAAAAATTAAAATATACAATATGTAAACACATACAAATAAGAAGTGTATTTTTTCCAGAGTAAAATGAGCCATAAATGACCTTACTCCTATGTTGCTGTAACTTACAGTAGGTAGTAGAAATCTGACATTACCGACAGGTTTTGGGCAAGCCCATCTCTTCATAGGGGATTCTCAACATGACCTTTATCCTACCTAATAAAACCTAAGTGTCTCTGCGTCCCATGTCCCTGCGTGTGTGATTTTTCTTTCTGTGCATGTGCAGGGACGAAGAGACACTGAGGGAGAGTGACGCGCAGCTTGCAGGGGAGGATGGGGCCAAGGGGTGGGCAGGCGTGTGCGCACACGGCGGGCGCATACACGCTGACATGCAGTGGTGACAGACCTAGAGCCCGTTTTTAACCTCCTTAGCGGTAACCCCGAGCTGAGCTCAGGGTAAGCCGCCGCGGAGGATATTTCAGCCCCTGGTGGGGCGATTCCTGTGCTGTAAATTGCTGTACGCGCAGCCAGCACTTTGCTAGCTGCGCGTCCAGCTCGATCGCCGCCGCTCTGCGGCGATCGTCTGCACGCAGCGGCGGAAGAGGGCCCCCCCCCGCCAGAGCCCTGCGCAGCCTGGACCAATCAGTCCCGGGCAGCGCAAAGGGCTGGATCGGATGGGTCTGATGTCAGGACGTCGGCTGACGTCCATGATGTCTTCCGATCGTAGCCATGGCGACAGGAGAAGCCAAACTTTTGTTGCCGGCGGCCCTCTAGTGGTGTTTTATGTAGCTACCACTCAGGTAGCTACATGAAACAAATTTTTTTTTTAAAAAAGTGCAATGCAGCCTCCTTGGCGGAAAAATTGAACCGCCAAGGAGGTTAAATGGGCTTCGGTCACCTTGTCCTTAATAAAGACACTCCCGGAAAAAGCTTTATACACTATATACGCTGGCCAGCCTCCCTGCTCACAGCACACTTTTTAGGAAGTTGGATGGAGCAACTGCTATTTACTAAGTGCTTTTGATAATAAAGAAAACCCTGAGAATCCCCCATAAGAAGATGGGCTAGTCTAAAACCTGTGTGTTCTGTCAGATTTCTACTACCTACTGTAAGTGACAGCAGCATAGGAGAAAAGTAATTTATGGCTCATTTTACTCTGGAAGAAATGTACTTCTCGGTATATGTTTAAATATATTTTAAATGTTAAGATTTTCTTGACAGTGGTCCTTTAAGCTCTGGATGTACGAGGTACATACAGAAACACGGAGCTGCACTGATCTGGACGTTTAACCTGGTTAAACTTGTAAAATGTACATAAAATGTTTGTTAAGTTCTTCTGGCTGGGTGGAGCTACAAACCTCTCTAGCCAACATGATATGGGGAGCTGCAATCACTGAGTAAGCTGCTCAGGCGGTAACCAAGGATGCAACTTACTACTGTGGCACCTCAAATTATAGGCAATATAGGGCAGGCAACTGGGAAGCTCATAGGGAGCACCTAATGTAGTAAACACTTTTATAAGTAATTACATTTTAAAGGTGTAAAAAGATCATAGGAGGCAGGTAATCAATTTTGCTGGAAGCTTCAGCTTGCAATATTGGCACCTTCTGGCTCACCTCTAGCGATTGCGGACTGCATCATATTTCCACTGTAAAAGTTGTTTCACTTCCTAATGGAGCTGTATTTTACTAAATGTAAACTGCAAAAATATCAAATGCTTAATACCTGAACTTTGTGCTAGGTCCTCTTCTTCTTGTTCCTCAAGCCCAGTAATTGATATTGCCATGGCAATAGTTGAGGCTGCAATGTTTAACACCTGCCCAGGCAGAACTGCAGCTAAAGAGAAAACAAATACAATCAAATGAAACATGAACTCTAATTTGTCGATAAATAAACTTGATTGAACATGTACAAAATCAGAGTTTGCAGTAATAGTATTTTTCTGCGCGAAGAACTCACAAGTGTATGTCACCATCTTATGGATGAGACAAATGCCGTATGGGTTCTTTAACACTAAACAGCTTGAAACTCATGTCTGGACCAGAGAGATTCTAACTTCAGTTTGCATGCAAATTGTATTAAAGCAGACCCTTACTGTAGCACAGCACACAATTAAAGGCATCACAACACAGAAAGGTGCTGAAGAATTCCCTTCTCTGTGTTCTGTTTCAAAAATTAGATCAAAGTGTCTAATTAGCTCTTATCAGCAACAGTACTGTTCAACTGTAATATCTCCCACTTGAGCCGTAGGGAAACATGGACATTACCTTGTACATCAGTTGTCTTTTCAGTAATAACTGACAGCAGCTGATATATTTCAGTTCTGACAAAATCTTGTCAGAACTGGAAGTAATCGTTAGAAGAAAAAGGTGAGCTTCTGAAAGGAACTAAAGACGAGATAAGTATGTAATATTCATTTGCAGGAACGTGTTTATTTTAAATAAATTTTCAGGTTCACTTTAACCTCTTGACGACCAGCTAACGCCGATTGGCGTAAACTGGTCGTCTGCGGGTTACCATGGAAACGGCCGCTCGATCGAGCGGCCTTTCCATGTCAGTTCACGGAGGGTGTCTCCGTGAACAGCCGGAGAGCCGCCGATCGCAGCTCTCCGGCAAAATGTAAACAGGCGGGGAAGAAATCCCCGCTGTTTACATCATACGGCGCTGCTGCGCAGCAGCGCCGTCAGGCAGATCGGCGATCCCCGGCCTCTGATTGGCCGGGGATCGCCGGCATATGATAGGCTGAAGCCTATCCTACAATGCGCAGGACGGAACTCCGTCCTGCGCATTACGGAGAGAGGGAGGGAGGGAGGTAAGGAGCGGGAGGGCAGAAATGGCTGCGGAGGGGGGCTTTGAAAAGCCCCCCCCCGCAAAACGCAGATGGCCGGCGGCGATCAGACCCCCCCAGCAGGACATCCCCCTAGTGGGGAAAAAAGGGGGGTAGTCTGATCGCCCTGCTGGACTCCTGATCGGTGCTGCGGGCTGTAGAGCCCACGCAGCACCGATCAGTGTAAAATCCACTGGTCGGCAAGTGGTTAAAGGAGTCATCAGGGAAAAATGAATAAAAAAAGTGCTACTTACGGGGGGGCTTCCTCCAGCCCCAAGCTCCCAGCATGTCCCTCGCTGCAGCTCTCCCCGCAGCCGGTCGCCGCAGCTCTGTCCCGGTCCCCGGCAATGACTGTACTACGTCTGCGCGAGCGGTGCTGTCAATCACCGCCACGTGGGCCAGAGCGGACTGCACAGGCACAGTAGTCTGCAAAAGACTTGAGACTGGGGCAGAGGTTCACCTTCCAGCAGGACAATGACCCTAAACATAAAGCCAGGGCAACAATGGAATGGTTTAAAACAAAACATATCCGTGTGTTAGAATGGCCCAGTCAAAGTCCAGATCTAAATCCAATTGAGAATCTGTGGCAAGATCTGAAAACTGCTGTTCACAAATGCTGTCCATCTAATTTGACTGAGCTGGAGCTGTTTTGCAAAGAAGAATGGGCAAGGATTTCAGTCTCTAGATGTGCAAAGCTGGTAGAAACATACCCTAAAAGACTAGCAGCTGTAATTGCAGCAAAAGGTGGTTCTACAAAGTAATGACTCAGGGGGCTGAATAATTACGCACACCTCACTTTGCAGTTATTGATTTGTAAAAAATGTTTGGAATCATGTATGATTTTCGTTCCACTTCTCACGTGTACACCACTTTGTATTGGTCTTTCATATGAAATTCCATTAAAAATGATTCTTGCTTGTGGCAGTAATGTGACAAAATGTGGAAAACTTCAAAGTTTATAGATAGTTTAGCCTGTCTAAGATAGATAGTTTAGCCTGTCTAATTCCTCCTCATTTGTCTCTAATCACAAGTTGTAATTTGATCTCTACAGGTGTCACCTGTCATGGCAGAGGTTGCAGATAAGCTCGTTTGAAAACACAGGATGTTAACAATATAGCCATTTGGTTCCCAACTGCCTCTGAGCTAAGTGCTTCTGCCTTACTGTTACTGATTTTTGCCTGGAGTTTGACTACTCTCTGCCTGCCGCCTGCACTGACCTCTGCCTGGATTTTGACTACTCTCTGCCTGCCTTATTTAATTAATTCAACAATTTTGTGTTACAGTCTTTTATTTATATGCAGAATGTCTACCAGGCTTTTATTCCGATATATTTTAGTGAGTTATGACTTAAGAATTGGAGGCCTAAAACTCTTGTACCGCTTTTAGACCCATGAATCCAGACAGAAATGCACTGCCAGGGAGGTTAAAGAGACCCTGTAACAAAACAAAACAAAAAAAACCCTCTGGTAGATACTTACCTCGGGAAGGGGAAGCCTCAGCTATGAGCCTTTCCCATCCTCTGTAGCTTGGGGGAATCCAGCGCTGGCTCCCCGGAAAGTCCCTTGACAAGGGTGCGCAAGCGGCCAGGCGCGAGCAATATTTACCTACCGCGATCCTGCAAAAGCGCACTAGCGGCTCTTCATTCGGGTTAAGGCGGAAATAGCTGAACCTGATCGGATCCGCTCTACTGCGCACTCGCAACAGAACTCGCGCCTGCGCAGTAGAACAGATCCAATCGGGTTTGGCTATTTCTGCCTTAACCCAAATAAAGAGCCACTAGTGCGCCTGAGCAGGATCGTGGTAGGCAAATATTTACCTTGCCGCTATTTGTGGGGGGGGGGGGGGGGCAGGGGTTGCGCTGGATTGTCAGGACACCGGAGGACGGGGGAAACCTCATTAGAATCCAGAGGTTTCCCCTCCCAAGGTAAGTATCCCCCAAAGGGAATTTTTTTTTAATTACAGGTTTTCTTTAAAATACCATATTCTACATTTTAGACTTCTGTCTGCTAATTCATAGAAACAGGTGCGGTAGAAGTTCGATAATTTACTGAATTATTGACATAGACCTGTACATTAATAGCAGAGCAGTGTGGATTTGTCTGCCGTTCCGTGTATTGATTGCTTTACATAAGTAAAAAGGCATCCGAGACTTCCCTTTGGAATGTACATGTTTGTTATACTGCCTCTTCTCCGTCTAAATCTGTCTATTAGTCTTCCTTAACATTCTATTTAATTGCCACAGCTTAGATGACCTTCCAGGAGACATTACATGTGCCATGCTTAGGTGATTTCCCCACTAGCTACTCTGCATCTTCCAAAAGGAATCTAAAGGGTTAAACGGATGAAGGGCCGCAGGGGAAACCTCTTTTGTCCAGGATCTCTCTCCTCCGCTGCCTGGAGGTTAGAGAAGCTTGTTTCTCCCGAGAAGGCTTTGGATCCTATCACAGGGACTTTCAGAAGACAGAGGCTGTTGCTATTGGCTCTCTGCTCCTGCCAGTCATAGCTAATCCCTCTCTGCTTCTGTGAGTCACAGTCTCTGCACTGTTTCCGACAGACAAGAGCTGCTGGTAATGTTTCCGGGCTTTACCGCATGTTCTAGTTTTTTCAAATTGACATTTACTGCCATGTTGGGATGTTTACAGCTCAAGATAGTCATTTACCTCACTTCTAGGTAATTTCAGCGTCACATGCGGTAACAGCCTTTATGAATTGGCATTTTCCTAAGTTTTCGGTAAAGTCAGCTTTTTCTGCATTATCACATGTGGTAATGCTTTATGAATCAAGGCCATTGCATAGGTAAACTCTCATGCTACATGGAAAGTGGTAAAATTTGCCAATCATTGGCCAACAAAAAATGCATGTGTGTATGCACCTTTTGCAGTGGATCTGTAGCGGATACCGAGTTTCTCATACAGGTCCCAGGACAACAGCTGTATGATGCTTTTGAGCATTCACTGTCAGTCAAGTTCCAGCAACCTCTATAACTTGTCAGTCAGGGCCCAGCTCTACTCCAAGGAATTTGCAAGAAAAAGGGGGAAGTTGTAAGTTTGGGCCACACTTCGTCTCACAACACCTTTAATCCAGAGGAGCATGTTGATATGCTTATCGGTCATCACGTGACTGCAGGCTCAGAATTAAAGACAAGGTATTGGCACTTACCCTAAACTATCTGTACTACTATTGCTGAAATGTCTATGGGATGGGGAAGCACAATAAAGGATTTCAGCTTGTACAAAAATTAATCATAGCAACTTTAAGTACAGATAAGACCCTCCATATTGCAAGAAGTCTTACCTGAAGACCCATGTGCAGCCTGCTTTTCATGAACTGCTCCTACAGTCATCAACAGTACGATTACCAAAAAAACTGGAATTCTCCAAGAACCAGCAACCGATGCTGCAAAATCATATTGAGAATGATCAACACAGTTTGGTTACCTTTATAATGTCTCATCTATTTTCAGTACTTACATTACCTTATAATCCGCAATGACTTTTACAGAGCTCTCCATGAAGATGATTATAACTAACCATTATAACTAACACACTGTTAAATGAACGAGCGTTCTGTGAATTTACGTTTAGTCTCCAGTTAAATAATAAGGTAAGGATTGTAGGTTCGTTCTTTAGTTAAAAATTGATGCAAGTTGGAACAGAGTGCTCCCGTCTCCAGTATCCCACTGTCCCATTAGTGCACCCAGTGTCCCACTGTGCACTTTTGTTACACCAGTGTGTCCCTCTGCGCCTCTACTGTCTCTCTCTGAGCCCCTACGGTCACCTACTGTGTCACTGTGCTTTCAATGTTCCTCTACTGTCCCCCAAGCGTCCTTTCCTAATTTCCCCCCTGTGCCCCTTTCTGATGGTGTGCTAGCTTTGTTAGGTTAATCTAGAAAACAAGTATCCAGAAGTCACCAAAATACTTACCCAATTACTAAAACCAGAATTGCACAGATTTGGCTTCCACTAGTAACACACAACAGCTTCTGACTGTTTATTTACATTTTTCTGCCAACCTAGAACAAACTGATTGGCCACTGAAAATTGCATCTGCTTGATCAATACTAGAAAATGTACATACCTAAATGAAATAGTAGTATGAGCCACACAGGTACTGAAATAGCTGACAGGTATCGTTGGGTCTCTGAATTCCACTTGAATGAAACTGCAAGGGCGTACCCAATGACCAGTGTCCAGATCTAGAAAAAGAAAGTCAACGTGTGGATGAAGAAAAAATATTTTTCCCGTAGAGTAAAACAAAAAACTTCTGCTAGACTGTTCCTCTTTTGTTGCTCAGTAAAAAAAACACAACTAAAGAGCAAGAACCTTCTGTATACTGCATACAATTAATGTTTAACATACCTTCCAGATAGAGGAATGGGAATTTCCCTGTGTTTTTAAGGGAAAGTATGCTTAAGGCCGGTTTTACACTTGGGTGCGATACAGTGCGCACAACGCATCGCAGTGCATAACTGAGGCTTCATATGACCCTGCACCATTGGGGTGGTGATAAGGTCACTTGCAAAGCCCAGTCTCCCTGGTTAGTTACATACTCGCTGCTGGGTAGGGAGTATGGTGGCAGCAGAACCCAGTAGGAATCTGCATAAAACCTTCTTATCCAATGGATGCCTGTGGTGTTCTGATAGTTGGCCATAGCATTTTACTGGACTCCACTGCTGCCATACCCTGCAGGGCCACGGTGGGGTGAAATACAGCTTGGGGAAGAGGGGGTACCTTGACGCTAGCTTTAGCGGAGGGGAACCTAGAGAGACCTGACAGCTGAGAGGGGTGGGGGAAGCCAGATTCTGGCAATGGGGTGTAGGAGACCTGAAAGGACACGTGACACTGACCCAAAACGATTCAGAATATGTCCCTGCACTTTAAAGACAAACCTAGTTTAAAATATTTTTTCTGGTTTTTCCCCCCTCTTAACTTAAGTGTGTCTTATGATCAGATGCATCTCATGTACGGCTGTGGTGTCGGTACAAAAATCATCCAACTCCAACTCCTCAGTTTATGAAACCACCGACTCCGACTACAGGTTCCCAAAATTGCTCCGACTCCTGAACTCCGACTCCACAGCCTTTATCTCATGATGCAAAAAATATAGGTATTTCTATTTAGCATTGTATAGAACTTTTGGGGAAGAACTGGCATGCTACTAAGGTAAAAAAACCCTGTAAAAAGAAAACCAAACAAAAAAACACCATTCCACAAACTAGACCTCTAAGATATCCATCAATGGAAACACAATATTTTGATTGCATAGATTTTTGGTGAAATTAAATAGAATGTATGATAGAAAGGCATAACGTTTCAGGCCAACACCCCTTGTCAAATGCCTAACACAATCAAACATTCACAACCTTAAAGAAAAACCGTGACGAAGAATTGAACTTTATCCCAATAAGTAGCTGATACCCCCTTTTACATGAGAAATCTATTCCTTTTCTCAAACTGATCATCAGGGGGCTCTGTATGGCTTATATTGTGGTGAAACACTTCCCACAGTGGGATGCCAGGAAAATGTGTGCATATAAAACTGCGCAAACGAGCAGTAAAAATCTTGAAAAAAGTATGCAAGTCAGTAAAATAGACTAAGGTATCAATCCATGTTTTAATTTTGGTCATTTTTATGAAATTCGATTAAATGTATGACAAAAGAAGGTGGGTTTTTTTCCCCCCTCAGATACATCAATTTTCAGTTGTTTCTCATAATTGGCATGGAGCATTGAAGAAATCCATCACAAAAATTACTTGATCACTTCTTCTGAAAAAAACGATACCCCAGATTTGTGGCTAGTTTGTTCGTAGTAGACAGCAGGGACTAAAGAGTGATGCAAAGTATCTCTCCTACTTTAGCACTAGGTCCAATCAGTTCTCCTTTACTGCAAGTCCTGGTCCTTCAGCAGTTCACATGACTACTCAAGACCAGGATGGACAAGACTCACAGCAGGCAGATGCAAAAGAGAAGGACTATCCTGGAGCTGGACCCAAGACAAGCTACTTCCTGTGGTACTCTGCATTGTGGGGTGAGGGTTTGGCCAGTGGGGAGTAGGGATCATATAAGGACAAAATTGTTATGGGCGTGTAAACGTGGCAGCAATTTATGCAAGGGAATTGTGCTAACACGCCTTATTAGAGGTAGTTGGGAGACGGAGGATGGCCATACATGTTGGGGAGGGGTTAGGCAGATGTTATGCACTGTACATATACATAAACTCTGTACAGCGCCATGAAAGATGTTGGTGCTATAGAAAACAAATAACATTGTGTATGTATTTAAGCTTGTTGTACATCTAACTGCCTCACTTTTGACTTGCGTTTCTTTTTGTTTCATGCGTTGTGCAATTTTTCTGTGTTTTTAAATTGTGCAGCAGTATTCATTTTCAAACAGCGTTTAATGCAAGTTAATGGAAATGCAGGAAAATCATAGTTTTGACAGAAACATTGCATGCAATTTGGAAGTTAGATACATTCTCAAGTAACTAAAAGTGATACTTAAAGAGAATCTGTACTCTAAAATGTTTACAGCAAAAAGCATACCATTTTATTCATTATGTTCTCCTGGGCCCCTCTGTGCTGTTTCTGCCACTCTGTGCTGCAATCCTGGCTTTTAATTGCCAGTTTTAGGCAGTGTTTACAAACAAACTAACCAGCTTGTGATAGGCTCACATAAGCAGAGTGTGTGAGTCATACAGAGCCTGCAGGGGGCCTGGAGGGGGTGTGTATCGCTTCTATCCAATCACAAGCAGCCCTGCACATTCCACACATTCCAGCCTGACCCAACAGAGCCAACAGAAGAGAGAAGATTAGATCATATAACAGAGATAACACAGCCACTGTGCAAGTAGGAAAGGCAGCAGTAAGCCAGAGCACATTAGAATAGGCAAAGGAACGTATAGGATAGAAGAACTAAGGCTGAAAATTTTGTTAGAGTCTCTTTAAGCCAACGAAAAAAAACAATTCACTTACCTGGGGCTTCTACCAGCCCCTGCAACCGTCCTGTGCCCACGCCGGTCCTCAACGATTCTCCCGCCGCGGTGCAGTTTCGGTTATCCCGGGTATTGCAGACGGGAACCCGAACAAGGATGCACGTGGCCAGAGAGCCTCGCAGGCGCAGTGGACAGCGACTTTCAGTCAGCAAAACCGAAACAGCACCGTGGCAGACCGGAGAATCATTGAGGACCGGCATGGGAACAGGGCGGCCTGCTGGTAGAAGCCCGTTTTTTTAAGTTGGCTAAAGTATCTCTTTATAGTTGGCCTAAAATGCACTAGAGAAAATCAACATTAAAAGATTTATACATACCTGGGGCTTCCTCCATCCCCATCCGCACGGATTGCTCCCACACCGCCATCCTCAGTCTTCTGTACCGGGTCCCATAACTTCGGCCAGTCTGAGCAAGCACAGTGCGCTCTCTGGCAGAGAATAGTACTGCGCAGGCGGAGAATAGTACTGCGCAGGCGCACTATTCTCTGCCGGAGAAAGACAGAGAGGGAACTGCGCTTGCGCAGACTGGCCAAAGTTACGGGACCCGATACAGAAGACGGAGAAGACTGAGGATGACGGCGTGGGAGCGATCTGTGCGGATGGGGCTGGAGGAAGCCACAGGTATGTATAAATCTTTTTATATTGATTCTCTCTGGTTTCCTTTAACCACTTAAGGACCGTAGGTTTACAACCCCCTAGTGACCAGGCTATTTTTTCCTAATTAGGCCACTGCAGCTTTAAGAACTCGCTGCAGGGCCGTCCAACTCAGCACACAAGTGATTCCACCTCCCTTTTCTGCCCACCAACACAGCTTTCTGTTGGTGGGCTCTGATCTCTGCTGGGGTGTTTTTGTATTTCCCCGATCCCTCTCCCCCCACCAGCCAATCATAGTGATCAACTCTCATAGACATCAGACTATGAGAGCCGATAACTCAGTACAGCGCTGCCTTAGATCGCAGCGCTGTACGGTGTAAATAGACAGCAGTTTCGCCGTATAAGTCCCTAGTGGCGATCGCCCATGGGAGACTGAGGGAGCTGTGATTGAAGCGGAGATGCGGGCACAATCTCCTGCAAAACAGCCAGGTCCTGGGGCTGGCTGCTCCACTCACGCCCATTGGCGTGAGGCAGACATTAAGTAGTTAAAGAGACACTGAACATTTATGATATAATGAATTGGTTATGTAGTACGGATAATTACTACATTAGTAGCAAAGAAAATATTCTCACTTATTTTCAGTTATATAGTTTTTTTTTTATAACATTGCATCATTCTCTAATATTTTCAGTTTACACACTACTCAGCATTAAAAATGATTTTACAAAGCAGGCCAATGAACTTTTGAACTGTCCTCTGCAGGAAAAAAAAAACACAATACAGTGACTGACACTTGAGATAATAAGCTTCAGAAGACAGAGCTCTCTGCGACAAAGTCATGGAGCTCAATGGCTCTTTTGCATAAATAACAACTGCTGTTTCTTAACTCTTCCTGTACTGGAAACAATATTAGACTTATGCCTCTGCTCCTAATGTTTTATTTCTTAGCTGTACACATACAAATCATCATAATTTTTTTTCCACTTCAGTGTCTCTTTAACCACTATACGAACACTCCACGCCAAGTGGCGTGGACGCGGTGGCAGCCCCAGCACCGCCTAACGAATTGGCATGCAGTCCTGGGGGCGGAGTTTGCAGGGGATCGCACGTGCATCTCCACTTGAATGACAGCGAATAACTGTTAGACGGCGGAACCGCCGTCTTTTTACTCCATACAGCTCTGCGATCTAAGGCAGCACTGCACTGGGGACAGTTGTGTGACACGGCTGTCCCCCTGGTAGGCTCAGGGGTGATCCGCTGTCATAGGCTGAAGCCAATGACAGCCAATCACAGTGATTGGCTGACTGGGTGGGGGAGGGAGGGGGTATGTAAAATAGACAAAAAAACATACACATTGGTGGAGCGATCAGACCCCGCCAACAGAAAGCCGTTGGTGGGGAGAAAAGGTGGGGCGGGAGGGGGTCTAGGAAATCACTTGTGTGCTGACATGTGCAGCCTGTTCAAACGTATTCAGTGGTACTCCCCTCCCACATTCCTGCTCCTCACTGATTTGGCTTAGAACAGTTCAGTGTGACAGGAGGGAAATGCAACTCAACCCCCTGCAGAAGCTGCAGAAATACAATCTATGCTGTGTTCGCGTCTTTACAAAGCAAACTAGATATGACAATGCAGTTTTTAGTACAGAGCTCAGTGGGGAGGAGGGCTGGAAAAGCATATACCATTTTCATCAGGAGAAAAAGAGTAAGGGAGGAAATTAAATCAGGATTGGCTTCAGTCAGAGGCAGTAAAGATGGAAAATACATGGAGCAGTTCTCTCTTTATTATATAAAATTCACTGAAATCAGAACATGGACAGTACAATACATATGTTATATAAGTAGAACAAGTATTTACTTTTTTTCCTGTAATAGTATGACTGTCCTTGCTGATTTAATATTTATGTAACCAGTGATTTGTAATGGAAATTACAATAATTAGTACTTAAAAGGAGACTTAAAGTGAACCTGAGATGAGAACCGTCTCAGGTTCCATACTTACCTGGTGCTTCCTTAAAGGGAACCTGTACTGAGTAAAATTATTTTAAATAAACACATGAGGTAACTTCAAATGAACGTTAAATGGTTACTTTGCCATCCGTTCCTCTCAGAGGCTCACCATTTTCTTGTGACAATGATCCTTTCCAGTTCGGACAACATTTTGTCAGAAATGAAATATATCAGTTGCTGTCAGTTATATATCAGTTGCTTTCAGTTATAGCTGAGTGGACAACTGATGTGGCCGGTAATGTCCATGTTTCCCTATGGCTCAAGTGGGCGATGTTACAGTTTAACAGTGTGCTGACCAGGAAGCTGTTATGGGTAATGGCCATTTTCAAAATGGAGGATGGAGAATTCCATTGATCACAGTGGACAAACAGGATGTGGGAGAGGATAAAGAGATTGAGGAGTAGACTACACGGGAGGCAAGTATGACCTGTGTATGTTTATTTTGACTTTTAATTTTCAGTTCAGGTTTTCTTTAAGCCCCGTTAGTGCTGCTCATCCCTCGCCGTCTCCTTGAGTGACTCCTGTCACCCGCAATTGTCCTCGAAAGCCTGGCCGTGTCGCCCTTCATCGTTCATGCACGACCCAGTCAGGCGCGCTCCCGTCCCTGGGAGCGATCTGCGTTTGCGCAGTACTTCCCACGAGCAGTACAGTGCTTGAGCGACGAGCAGCCCTAACGGGGCTTAAAGTATAACAGAGCTGAAAAGGAAAAATATTTATACATACCTGGGGCTTCCTCCAGCCCCATCCGCTCGGATCACTCCCACAACGCCGTCCTCCGCTGCCAGCAACTTCGGGACCCTGGTCCCGCCACTTACAGCAGTCGGAGACAGTCTATGCAGAAGTGCGCCCTCTACGTATCTCTCCAGCAGCTGCTGGAGAGATACACAAACAGCACACTTCTCCTGCGTAGACTGGAGCCCACTGACATAAATTTTGGCAACCGGGTCCCGAAGCTGCGGGCAGCAGAGGATGGCGGCATGTGAGCGATCTGAGTTGATGGTGCTGGAGGAAGCCCCAGGTATCTATAAATCGTTTTCCTTTTGTCAGCTCTGAATCCCTTTAAAGAGGAACTGTCGCAAAAATCTTAACATTTAATACACATACAAATAAGTAGTACATTTCTTCCTGAGTAAATTGAGCCATAAATTACTTCTTTCCTATGTTGGTGGCAATTACAGTAAGTAGTAGAAATCTGACATTACCAAAAGGTTTTGGGCTAGTCCATCTCTCCATAGTCAATTCTCAGCATGGCCTTTATTATTGGACAGAGCAACTGCCATTCACTAAGTGCTTTTGAAAATAAAGAAATCCCTGTGAACCCCCCAGATGAGGGAGATGGGCTAGTCCAAAACCTGTCAGTTCTGTCAGATTTCTACTACCTACTGTAAGTGAAAGCAACTTACGAGAAAAGTAAATTATGGCTAATTTTTCTCTGGACAAAACATACTTCTTAATTGTATGAGTTTACATATACTTTAAATTTTAAGATTTTCACGACAGAGGTCCTTTAAGGAAGCCCCAGGTAAACAATGTACCACAGATGCTTTTCATCTCTGGTACACTTTAAAGAGAACCCGAGGCGGCATTTTCAAATCTTAATAGGACACAGAGGCATGTCCTGTGCACAATGACATGCCTCTGTGTCATTGTGCTGCAGCCGTCAGCCCCCCCTGGCTCCGCTGTCCCCCCAAGCAAAATACCGCCAAGCTAGCGACAATCTGCTTGTCGCTACCCTGCTATTTACCTGCGCCTTGTCAACCTATCAACAGGCTTCCTTTGCCGCTTCCCGCCAGCTTCCTCCAATCGGAAGCTAAGCAGTGACCCAGAAAGTACTTCCTGGCTGCAGCACAACACAGCAGCATGTCATTGTACACAGGACATGCCTGTGTACTATTAAGATTTGAAAATGCCGCCTCAGGCTCTCTTTAACCTCCCTGGCAGTAAGCCCGTGCTGAGCACGGGCTATGCCGCCGGGAGGCACCGCTCAGGCCCCGCTGGGCCGATTTGCATAATTTTTTTTTTCTGCACGCAGCTAGCACTTTGCTAGCTGCGTGCAGTGTCCGATCGCCGCCGCTACCCGCCGATGCGCCGCTATACGCGTCGCCGCAGCTGCCCCCCCTCCCAGACCCCGTGCGCTGCCTGGCCAATCAGTGCCAGGCAGCGCCGTGGGGTGGATCGGAGTCCCCTTTGACGTCACGACGTCGGTGACGTCATCCCGCCCCGTCGCCATGGCGACGGGGGAAGCCCTCCAAGAGATCCCGTTCTTTGAACGGGATCTCTTAAACTCCGATCGCCGGCGGCGATCGGAGGGGCTGGGGGGATGCCGCCGAGCAGCGGCTATCATGTAGCGAGACCTCGTCTCGCTACATGAAAAAAAATTTTTTTTTTTTAAAAAACGTATTTGCTGCCCCCTGGCGGATTTTTACAAACCGCCAGGAGGGTTAAGGATAATAAAATTAGTATAACTTACCTAGGGCTTCTTGCAGCCTCCTGGAGTCATGCTGTGCCCACGACGTCGATCTGACTCCCTCCAGAAAGCAGCAGCGCCTCCCGCAAAGCTGGCCGGTTGCCGCAAGTCAGCGGCTATTCCACAAGCGCGGCACCAAGCCGCATACAGTCCGATCGGGAGCACAGTAAGGTGGTACTTGGCCGGCCAGCGGGGGTTGCCGATGCTTGCCGGAGGGACTCAGACCAACGTTGTGGGCACAGGATACCTCCAGGGTGCTGCAAGAAGCCCCAGGTAAGTCAAACCCTTTTTTTTTTAGTCTTAATACTTCAATAACTTTTGAAGGAAAATCTGAATTTTTCTTTTCCCATTTTTATTCATAGCTATGCAAGGGCACTAGATACCAGGGCTGTGGAGTCGGTCCAAAAATCCACCGACTCCGACTCCTCAGTTTAGGATTCCACCGACTCCGACTCCTCTAATTTGCATATTACAATTTTGTTGATTAAAAGTATGTAACATGAAATTTGTCTCTTAACTGCCAACGCTTAGGAATTTTACAAGACAACTGAAGTGAGAAGGATATGTAGACTACTATATTTATTCTCTTTAGACTAAAACTAGTCCTTGGTAAGAGTACTTGTAAAAGGTACAAACCGGAACAAAGAACATCTATCAGGCCTTAGGCAATGTAAGTGTGGGTACATGTAAGAATGATGTGCAGGTACTCTGCAGGGGAATGAGGAGATTGTAAACAGACAACACCTCTGTGTTTAATGTGGACAGCATTCTCAGTGGATTCCCTGCAGCTCTGTGGGGAGTGCATATGTAGAGTATAGTACTACTGTGGCCTCAATTCACGGAGCATTATCAAACGTTTATCAAACACTTTATCAAACGTTTGATAATTTACCTCATGGGTAAAATCTCATTTTGAATTCACTAAGGTGTTATATATTTGTTGAACGTTTTATTGGTAAAACATTCAATAAATATATAACACCTTAGTGAATTTAAAATGAGATTTTACCCATGAGGTAAATTATCAAACGTTTGATAAAGTGTTTGATAAACGTTTGATAATGCTTCGTGAATTGAGGCCTGTGTAACAAAGTAAACCTGAGACAGATGAAATTAAAGTTTTATACATACCTGGGGCTTCCTCCAGCCGCCTTCAGGATAATCAGTCCCTCGATGTCCTCCTCCACCACCTGGATCTTCTGCTATGAGTCCAGGTACTTGAGCCAGTCAGGCGTAGTGCGCATGCACACACTCCGCCGCCAGGAGCATACTACACCTGTGCAGCACTATTGCGCAGGTGCAGAATGTTCCTGGCTGTGGGAGCGGCATGCGGCCAGACAGCGCTGACTGGCTGAATTACCAGGACTCATAGCAGAAGATCCGGGTGGTGGAGGACAGAGAGGGACTGATTAGCATGAAGAGGGCTGGAGGAAGCCCCAGGTATGTATAAAACTTTACTTTTCATCCGTTTCAGTTACCCTTTAATTTGTAGTCACCAAACCAAATTTTAATAACATATCACATTATTTGATTTCATCAGCAAAGGGAGTGCATACATTTGCATAAATCAGCATCAATGCAGAATTATTTCCATCTCGTTGACCATCTCTATTAGTGACACAGCTACACATCAGGCTTTATTCTTACAGCATAGATGTTATTTAGTATATATGTTACGGCCAGAACCCGAAGTGTGGCCACTTCTAGTTCTGGCCGGCCACTTCGGGTTCTGGCCGGCCAATGCGCGAAGTGGCCGCAGCGCTGCGGCCAATGTGAGAAATGTTTTGTTGACGCCGTCTCGCCGCGGCCAAATTGATGACAAACTTGCTTAATTTTAATGAAATGTAGCCGGCGGCAATGTCATAGATGAAGCCGCCGGCTTTCGCGCACTGCCTCTCCCCGATCCCCCCTCCCTCCTCTCCCCGCCTCCCATTACAATACATAGCAGCCGGGCGGGGACATGCAGCCGGAGAGTCGTTCGTCGCGGCAGGGGAATGCAGAGCGGGTGCTGGCAGAAGCGATGTCTGCAGCCTCCCCCGCTCTGCTGCCCCTGCTGCGACGAACGACTCTCCGGCTGCATGTCCCCACCCGGCTGCTACGTATTGTAATGGGAGGCGGCGAGAGGAGGGAGGGGGGATCGGGGAGAGGCAGTGCGCGAAAGCCGGCGGCTTCATCTATTCTATGACATTGCCGCCGGCTACATTTCATTAAATTAAGCAAGTTTGTCATCAATTTGGCCGCAGCGAGACGGCGTAAACATTCCATTTCTCACATTGGCCGCAGCGCTGCGGCCACTTCGCATATTGGCCGGCCAGAACCCGAAGTGGCCGGCCAGAACTAGAAGTGGCCACACTTCGGGTTCTGGCCGTAACATATATAAGAGATTCCTGTGTACACATCATATATACAGTCACAATCAGATATGTATATCTGACCTTAAAAATATGGGGACTGCTTTATTGAAGCAGCACAAGTAACTAATTTTGACTGGTTTATTTCATTTTTGTGGACTAAGCACAGCTATTACTGTATATATACATTATTTTTAATGACTATTATCTGAGAAATAGAACATTTTATCATATTTTCTATTTTAATTACAGTTACTAATTCATTAGGAGTCGGAGCATTTTTTCCCGACTCCGACTCCGGGCACCCAAAATTGCCCGACTCCACAGCCCTGCTAGATACACCAAGTTTCATAAAAATCAAAGTACGTCAGTCAGAATCGGTGTGTTGATTAGATACGAAATGCCCCATCTGATAAAAGAAAAGGCCAGGACCATTTTCTGCAAGGTGGCAGAACTATGCACTGAAACCCAGATGATACTGGATTCCAGTGAATTTATCAACCACATCCGGACCTTGGTCATTGAAATCTACGCCCGTTTGGGAGTGGTTATCCCTACTGCATGCACCGCTTGCTCCATTCCCTGCGGCTGTCCGTGTACCTGCTTTATCTGCTGTCATGCTAATAAAGCATTGGCTCCTGACCCCGTGACTGCTGTGAACCAATACCAGCACTTAAAAGGGCAAGGGCAGCTCTGGTCTTTAAAGCAGCCAGAGCTGCCCAGTGCAGAAAAGGTTAAACAGACAACGGGCTCCATTCACAAAACTTCCCATAAATTACTTATTTATCACCTTGATACATTTATTGATTAAAATAACCTTTTAGCACATTTACAAGCAAAGTTATCAATCAATGTAAGTTGTTCCAGATTAACTTTATTTCAATATTACTCTTCTTAACTTATAATTATATTTTGCTTTTTGGAAGCTTAAAAATATAACATACCGTAGATAGGGTGAAAACAGGTGAAAAAGCTATGTGAGTCATGTCCAAGGTTTAGAGGCATTCTAACTTTAAAGCATCAGTGTTTCTTTTCTTTTTTTATACATACCAGAAATGCACTTTAAACTCAGGATATAGCTGTAGAGTAGCTGTTCAAAACGAGTCCATGTAGAGGGTGCAGATGGGAACAAAGAACATTGATTGGGCCCTAGGCAATCTTACTGTGGGTACATGTAAAAGTGATGTGCTGGTAATCAAGGGGATTCTTCAGCTCTGCAGGGTGTGCATATGTATAGTACTACTGTATAACTATTACTACTATATAACTTAAGTTATAGTCATTAGTAGGGGTGGTCAATGGGATGCAAATAATGCTGTGTTGATGCAGAATTAAGCAAATGTTGTATGAGAATGTATGCTGTCACTTACAGTAGGTTATAGAAATCTGACAGAAGTGACAGGCTTTGGACTAGTCCATCTCTTTATAGGGGATTCTCAGGGATATATTTATTTTCAAAAGCACGTAGTGAATGGCAGTTGCTCTGTCCAACTGCCAAACAACTGTGTCGCAAGCAGAGAAGCTGGCCAGCATCATTGTTAATCCTTTTTGGGGAATATCTTTATAAAGAATAAAAGCCTTGCTGAGAATCCCCTATGAAGAGATGGACTAGTCCAAAACCTTTCACTTCTGTCAGATTTCTACTGCCTACTGTAAGTGACAGCAACATGAGAAAGGTAATTTATGGCTCATTTTACTATGGAAGAAACATACTTTTTATTTGTATATGTTTGCACATATTTTAAATTTTAGTTTTTTGCTGTAGTGCCCCTTTAAAATGTGTGCACTATGCAACTGACCACTTTGAACTTAGCCATATAGCAGAGATGCTACTTACTATATATAAAATATTCCTGAGTAAACATCAGTTACACAGTCTCAATCAGATATGTATATCAGATTTTAAAAATATATTCTGACTACTTTATTGCAGCAGCTCAACTTTTTTTTTTTTAACTTATTTCATTTTGGTGGACTAAGCACTGCCTATACTGTATATACAAGTTATTTATGCTGACTTTTGAGAAATAGAATATTTTTTTTTTCTTTTAATTACAGATTAAATTTATTAGGAGTCAGTCGGTGCATTTTTTAATTTTTTTTTTTACAACCTACTTCACAGCCCTGGTGACAGGGTTTGTTGACAAGCCACTGACTTTCCCCCACAAACAACAACATGCACTGCAGAGATTTGTGCATGTTTTCTCTCAAGCTGTTACTGAAGGTAGGAACGCACTAGGCAAAAATCTCATACGTGGTTTCCATAGCACATAGTGGAAACCGCATATCTGCCTAGCATGTCCCTACCGTAACAGAATTCAGAGGTGAAGTAAGCATATACAACTTTCCTTATCTGCAGCTCTTGCATATGCATGGGCCTCTCATGAGCCAAGATTAAAGGCCTGTGCATAAGGCCTGGTTCACATTGCAAGAGCTTTTTAAATGCTAGTGATTTGCAAAGCTCTTGCAAACACAATGCTAAGGGGAATTTTCACAAAATCAAAATCGCTCCAGTGTGAACACACACATAGGATAACATTAGTAAGAGCAAGAGCTTTTAACATCACAAAGCGCTCAGAAAAACTCTTGTAGTGTGAACCAGCCCTAAGTAGCAACAGGGCTGACAGCGGGTCCCTGGAGCACAGTGTAACTGCTGTGCGGAACACACAGATTTCTAGGGGCTGGAAGGAGTCCCAGGTAAGTAAAGCTGTATATACTTCACCTCAGAATTCCTTTAAAGGGACCCTGAACACAACTTAAAAATGGATTATGAACATACTTGGGGCTGGAGGAAGCCCCCATAGTTCCTGAGGTCCCTCTGAATCCTCTGGGCTCCCTCCATTCTTTCGCCAGCGACTGTTAACCTTGAGACTTCGCTAGGAGTCGTGCACAACTGCTTATGCGTGGCTCCTCCACGGACCAGTCTCGCTCGCCAGTCACCGTGGGTTTTCTGCGCAGTTCTTGCTTTCAAGAATCACACGCGCACAGAAAGCTCATGGTAAACGGTGCATGGGGGGGAACTCCTGGTGAAGTTGCACAGCTAACAGAGCCTCAAGTGGAAGAATGGCAGGAGACCAATGGACCTCACTATCTACAGGGGATTTCCTCCAGCCCCAGGTAAGTTCATATTCCATTTTAGAATGTGTTTAGGGTCTCTTGTTTGTTTCACATTTGGAATAGTCACTTTGCCTGGAGTTTCCATTTAGACAGAGCGCTGGTGTGACTGTTGGAGCACCTGCGGCTGATGAGGGTTGGCATAGCCCTGGTCACTCACCCACTGTGTGCTGAAGTAGTCCAGGGCCCCGTAGATCAGACCACACAGGTAGGCCAGCAGCGCTCGAACTCCTAGGTAGCTGCCAGCCCAGTACAGCAGATAGACAAGGGGCACCCCTGCCAAAATGGGGACCACTAAGCGAAGCCTGCGAGTCACCAGCTCTCCCAGGGCTTCCATGCTGTGGTTGACAAAGCTGAAGGGCAGGAAGAGGGTTGCCAGAACAATGGGTGAGCCGAGGCGCTGTAGCCGGGCCAGCCAGCGGCGGCACACGCCTGTCAGGGAGTGCTTGAAAGGATGGAGGAAGGTGCCACACAGAGCTGCCCACAGAAGTGGCCGCAGAAAGGCCTCCAGTATGAAGTACACCAGCACCGCCGCCCCGCAGCACCCAGCCGCAAACAGCAGCGCTCCCGTGTTAAAGAACGCCTGTTTGATGCTGCGGTCGAAGCGGAGCGGCAGTCCCTGTGGCAGCGGTAACTGGCTGGGGGGCACACGAGAGAAGAGGGGGTGTCGGGAAGCTGCGGGGGTATCTGAGGGAGGGACACTGCCCGTGTGTGGAGGAGTGCTGGGCCTGGGCGAGCAGCCATGTGATGGACTGGAGGAGCGAGCGCTGATTCCGTGCCCCTCTTCTTCCATGTCTGCAGAGAGGCGGAGGAGAGCACACAGGCCGCTCTCCCTTCTGCAAGCCGCCGCTACTCTTATCACTGGATTCCCTAGCCTCAGGGAGCGCAGTGACGTCAGATAGCTGGAAGAGGGAGGACGAATGCTCTGTACAGCGTGTGGAGAACTATGGGGGATTGGGCGGATGTAGAGTGTGCAGCATGGTGCACCGGCGGCTAGAGTAGAGACAGGGAAGTGATGTCAGTGCGAGGGACTGGCTACTGTGTACTGTTACTGTAGTGATGCAGAAAACCCCATTCATTCCCGAGTCCTCTGACTCTTAACTCGTAAAGTTGTGGTGATAAGATAAGGCGGTTAGTTGCGGAATGGTACTACGCGGTTGCTAGTAAAAACAAAACACATTGAAACCTTCGAATGACATTTTCAAACTGTAGCTCAGAAATGGCTAAAGTGTGAAAAGCGATAATAACTTGGAAAATGCGGTGCAGTCACCAGGGCAGATTTACATGTCCCATAGGCACAAAACAAACTAGTAACCTACCAATTTGATACACACAACAAACCACATCTATCACATAGCTGGCAATCTAAAGGGCCCATACACTTAAAGCAGGGGTCTCAAACTTGCGGCCCGCGGGCCATTTGCGGCCCTCGATACAATATTTTGTGGCCCTCGCCGGCAAAAGCTTCCTTATAGTTCGCTTCAGTGCTCCCAAGTAATCCGTCGCTAAACGAGGGCTGCAGATCCCCCAAATCGCCCGGGGGGAAATCCGCCGGAATTTCCTGGAAGGGGCAGAGCTTTCAGCTTCAGCTCTGCCCCTCCTGACCTCAATCGCCGCATGGATCGCCGCCTCTCCCCGCCTCTCTCTGTGAAGGAAGAGTGAGAGAGGCGGCAAGGCGCCACGATTGTGTAATTCCTTATGTGGCCCAGCCTCATCCTGACTTTGCCTCCTGCGGCCCCCCAGGTAAATTGAGTTTGAGACCCCTGACTTAAAGAGACTCTGTAACAACATTTTGAGCCTTATTTCTTCTATTATATGTTCCTATAGCTGTTCTAATGTGCTCTGTCTTACTGCAGAATTTCCTATTAGCACAGTGGCTGTATTATCTCTGTTGTATGATCTAATCTTCTCTCCTCTGTCGGGCTGAGGCAGTCAGGCTGGAATGAGCTGTGCTGCTTGTGATTGGATAGAAGCTATACACACCCTCTCCAGGCCCCCTGCACACTCTGTATGACTCACACACTGAGCTACTCTCAGGGTATCAATTGCTATGTCTTTTGTTTGTAAACACTGCATAAAAATGGCAATTACAAGCCAGGATTGCAGCAGGGAGAGGCAGAAACAGCACAGAACATAATGAATAGAATGATATGCTTTTTGTTGTAAGAATTGTACAGTACAGATGCTCTTTAAGCCTCATACACACACTTAACAGTGGTCCTTTATGCAGCACAATTATCAAGCAACTTTTGTTGTGAAACAAGTTGAACAACCAAAAAAAAGGTTGCTTGCTATTGTTCACACAACTGATAAGAGTGATTTACCATCAATCCAACAGTTGGATTGATGGCTTATCAGTCTTATCAGTTCTTTGAACATTAGCAAGCAACTTTTTTGGGCTGTTCAACTTGTTTCAGAACAAAAGTTGTTTGATAATTGTGCTGCATAAAAGACCACTGTTGAGCATGTGTATGGGGCTTTCAGCAGGGGCCACACTTTTTCTCATAATGTGAAATCGCACGCAATGCTTTTCATTGGCTGTGCACGTTTTTTCGCAAGTGGGCTGCACAAAAAAAATTAAAATTCCCCACTGCGTAAAATCAAAACATGGGTACAATTAGCATAGACTGTTAGCAGGCACCAGCAGTCTATGGTGGTGTGGGAAAACATGCCCAAAAATGATAAATGTTTTGTGTAAAACCGCTGGAGTTTAACGGACACAACTGTGACCTCTCCCTTGCAGATGTGCACCCAATTTGCCCAAAAGCTAGATCCCAATCTGATTAGAGAGATGTATTCCTGTTAAAACACTATGCATAGATTTTTAATAGATTTCAGCATGAATAGGTAGTATTGACCCCTCAGGGCCAGGCACCCAGAGTGGCTGATGAGCACCCCAGGTCTCTCCCCACTTACTTGTCTGGCAAGCTCGCTCCAGCCTGTGTCCTTCCATCTTTATTTACCAGATGCCTTCTCTCTGTGACCCAGTGGCATGTACGTACTCATATAGCATGCCGCTAGGTCACAGAGAATGGATGCCAGTGAGGATGAGGACAAAAGGACTCAGGCTTGAGTGCAGGCCTGGATTTACATCCCAGGAGCCTATAGGCACAGATGACCTAGCACCCCAGACTTCACCCTCCACGAACCCACAAACACCCACTGAACCGCACCGCAAGTGTCCTGGCTGGCCACGCTGTCACTTCTCTCTTAGTTCCCTTGCCTGTCATAGGTAGCTACAGGTGCCCCGTAGTATTAGGTAGCCACTAGCCAGAGCTATCCTCAGTATTAAGTAGAGGTGACCCCAAGTATTAGGTAGTTAGCGGTGCCCCCGAGTAAAGGGACTCTGCATAGGTAAGGCAGGAGGGAGGCACGTGCTTACAGTGCCTTATGGTAAATCCGGCCCTGCTGGAGTGAGTGTGCCACCCTGACAGGTGAGTGCACTCTGCAGGGACCCACTGCTAGCTATCCAGAGCACTATCTCTGGATAGTCCAGAGGCTTCCCGGATTAGGTAACAGCCCACCATTCCTGTACTTGGTCCCTGTAAATATACTGTATTCAACAAGAGTTTGTTAAATATGTTTTTAGTGTAACAGCAAATCCAAACCGGAAATGCACGAGTAAAGCCTGGTACACACATCCAATTTTGATTGGCCAATCACTGACCAGTTTTACCACCTCCATGTGTTATGAGGGTTAACATTCTGAAATGTATACCTGGATGTAACATCTTTAGTTCTTCTACATCTGTATGGAATGTTCATTACGGAGATTTCTATGCACAGGCAGAGATACTGCTTGCTTGGCAGTTGGAAAAAGCTGTTATTTTCCATAAAGCCTCAAGGTTCACAGACAGAAAACTGTCAGGACCATGTCATGACATTACACTGGGGGAGGGGTTTATTTACAATATCAGCCATACATGCCCCCTTGATGATCTATTTGAGAAAAGGTAAATATTCCTTGTGGGAAAGGCGGTATCAGCTACTGATTGGAATGAAATTCAATCCTTGGTATTCCTAGTAGAATGAAGGCAGGTTCAAACTCCCATATAGCACACCATCACGTCAGTAATTGGTGGTTTGACCAAGGTGGTTGGCTCGCCACCAATATTAAAGCTAATGTCAATTGAAATTAAAAGAATAAAAAAACATACTTGCGTATGGAAAGGGCTGTCTGCAAATTGGATTGGGCAGAGAACAGGGCTATGGTGCAGGCGTATGGAAAGCCATTCAAACTAGTAAAATATTGCACAGATTTGTAATAGGCAAATCAGCTCCCTCGTCACACTCCTGGTAGGCCAGGAAATGACCTTATAGCCGCAGCTATACATAGTACTATGAGGCGGCAGGACATTTAGCCAAATGCAACAGACGCCGTGCATTCGTGGCTAATGAAAGGGGCATAGGTGGAGGGGCGGGACTGTAGGCTTACAGTCATGGCTTCTGTCACGGACGGTTGTGGGGCCGCAGATGCGTCCTGGAACCGCCCGTGAAGAAAAAGCGATCGCGCTCGATTCTCTGCATCGATTGCAATTCAGATCAATAGAATCTGGATTGGTTGTGTAGGGGCTACCTGTAGCAACCTGGAGTTTCCGTTTCTCCCAGCTGTCATGGAACAGCCGGGAGGAACGCCGTCGGTTTCTCTGATTTCTTGGTCAGATCTGCTGGTCATTGCAGCGAACAGAACTGACATTCCTGGGGTTTTTTTCTTTTTTTTTCTCTTTCCCTCCTTCCACCAAAAGGCACTAGGCTGCTGCAGAGTGTCCCTGGCTTCAAGCTGTGCTGATGGCCCATCCATCCGATATAGTTGATAAGCACGATGGCAGAAACAATTTAGTTGGGGAAAAGTCAGACATTCCGCCTTTCTCCCAGCAGGGGAGCTGACAAGGTAGCTTGCTGCCCCAAACTTCAAAGAGCCTTTGCCTGGGAATGACCTGCTGTAAATCCCAGATGTATCTCATATTCCATAAACTGCTATATGTGTCATATTTTCTGTGTTGCCAGGCTGGCAGACCCTCCAAACTAACAGAGCATGCTTGGCCCTATCTGGCGCTGGTTCTGAGGAAGTTTCAGAACATTCTGAGGTAAAGACTGCCAGTTAGGCAGTTAGAAAGTGCCCTGATGATACCACAGGGGTCCCACCCCTCATGTTTGGTATCAGGCTGCTGGGTAAATCGAGACAGACCTGGAAATGTTAGTAAATCTGCCCTGACCTATACGGTTCTGTGAGATAGAGCCCATATATGGTTAGATATGATTTCTGGTCCCCAGGACAAGGGGAGGACTTATCTCATATTCTAAGGGGGTGTGTGGCTCCCGCCCTCACTCCCTCCTACTGGATCAGGGGCATAAGAATGGCAGAGGAGACAAACTCAGTGTCCTCCACCCTGAAACATCTTCTTGATCTCATCTGTGCCAGCTTGAGGATATGCTGGCATCCACCTGGTCTGAACTCTGAACTTTGATCTGAAACAAAGGATTTTACCAAGGACCTTATGATTCTTCCCACAAAAGGACATCTTTCCATGAAACTAAGTATTTTTTCTCCCTTTCTTTTATTTTTTATACTGGCTATTACTGTTTCAATAATTGTTGATTTTAATAATTGTCTGTATATATTAATTATTTATATTGCCTGTGAATAAAAGACTTTACCAAAGTCATTCACTGTTCTGCTACCCTATTATTCAGCATACACATGAACTGAACTCAGACTTCTGAAGAGACGCTACTATTGTTGTTATTAGGCGGGCAGAATAGTGTGTTAACCGTTTCAATCTGCAGAACGCAAGGCTGCTGCTGCTGCAGAATGCCACGTGGAGAGGGATGCCGCTGAGCGAGAACGGGAGCATGAGCTAAACATGGCAAAAGTTCAACAGGCCAGCCGGAGTTCTCCGCCCAGTCTCCCTGCTGAAGGAGCTGCATCACCCGTAAGTGCAAAATTTAAATTTGCTAATATTGAAAAAGACACAGACATTGACTTGTTTTTGCGATCTTTTGAAAAAGCATGCCGTCAGTATCGTCTGTCCCAAGACCAGTGGGCCAGACATCTGACACCTTTGCTGTGCTACAAAGCGCTTGATGCTTTCGAAGAGTTACCTGCGGAAAAGGATAATGATTATGCTGCTATAAAAGACGCTATCATTACTAAATACCAGCTGACGCCAGAAGCCTATCGCAAAAAGTTCAGGGCCTGGCAGAAAAAGTCTTCTGATTCGTACCGAGATGTGGTCAGCAGCTTGCTCACCACACTCCGCCAGTGGACTCTAGGCCTCACCAAAGGGTCTTATGGTGTCCTGGAGGACTTGCTAGTCTTCGAACAATTTCTGAACATTTGCCCTGCTGATGTACGACAGTTTGTGCTTGAGCGCAAGCCTGCGTCAGCAACTGTCGCTGCAGACCTCGCTGAAACCTTTGCAACTACCCGGGTGTCTGATACACGCAGAACTTTCCCATCCAGCTGGAGAGGAGGTCAGCCCAATACCCCGGCAGACTCTCCTGCCCCTGTGAGCTGTCAGCCACAGAGGCCACCCAGCGCAGGTGCTGCACCCAGGCCTGCAGCCCCTGGAGAGGTCACCTGTCACTACTGCCGCCAGCCCGGACACATGTAATTCGACTGTCCGGAGCGGAGAAAGACACCACCAGCACCTGTATCCCCTGTACCTCACCCACAGCAAAGGCAACCCGCCAGCGAACCACAGCCTGGATCATTAGATTTTGTTCTGTTTGCCCGCGGAAAGGAAATCCGCGAAAGAACCGACCAGCAGCAGCCCGTTAGAGTGAACGACAAAGTTGTCACCGGATTCTGAGACACCGGAGCTGACATCACGTTAGTTCACTCACACCTTGTGCCAAAGGAGAGCATCAGCTCCAGCCGATCCCTTGCCCTTACTGGAGTAGAGGGCGCCCTTTTACACATAGCCCAAGCGAGAGTAAAGCTCGACTGGGGAGTAGGGGTCCAAGAAAGGGTTGTTGGAGTTGTGAAGCATCTCCCAGTCCCTGTGTTGCTGGGTACTGATTTGGGCAAGCTTGTGTCCTACTACGAACCTGCCACGACCGCCTTGTCGCTCACGGAAGGAGACAGACTCTCCACCCACCACCAGGTACTTTATACACTTGGGGGAGCACCAGGGGGAGGTGGGTTGAATGTGCCCAGTTCAAGGGTACCAGGTTCAATAGTGCCTGCTTCAAAGGCACCTGAGGTTAATGTACAAACTGTCTGTTGTGATGAAGATGTAACTGTACCTGTGTTTAATGTACAAACGGTCTGTAACGAAAATGTGTCTATGCCTGTCACTGTCATTAATGCATGCAACGATGATTTGAGTAATGCCAGTCTGTGCCATTCTGAAGGTATACCTGTGCTAGCAGGATGTTAAAAGCAAATAAACTTACTCATGAGACACTCTTCATTCAGTTGCCAAAACCTTAGAAATCTTTATTTTACTTGTACAAGGGCGTTTCCCTCAGCCAGCATTTATGTATGGATTTGTAGCTACACAGATCCTGCTACGCCGGAGAAAAGCAAATTCTTCCTGTGCGCAGAGGTTTTTAAACCTAATGAATATAATAAAATATTCCTCCCTTTGGGCAGTTCTTTCTGTTAAAAGTCCAATCAGCATGTCCAGTTCCTCCTTCTAGGTGGGGTTTTTCTTCCTCTGTGTCCCTCATGAATAAATGAAAGTCAACAGGAAAGAGAAATCTTCTGACATCAGTTCCTTGTCTCATGTCCTTCAGAATCACCCATACTTTCAGAGAACTGGTTTAAACTGGTCCTCTCAACCTGCTGGCTCTGTGCTTGGTACAGAATGACACTGAGGGGGGGTTGAAGGTTGTTCTGGCTTACTGTGAAGGAATATGAAAAAACTGTACACAGTAAATGGTTCAAAACATATGTAAAATATATATTCAGTGATATCGTGATAACTCCTCGGTTAACAATAATAATTTTACTTAAAGTGTCACTCTAACACAATAATCTAATTCTGTGCATGTGGTCCTTATAGCCGCATAGGTTATAAAAGGTTAACAAATTAATTATAAAATTCTTTCCACATTTCCCTCCTGTTTATAATTAATACTGTGGGTTATGGCTTGATTATATATGTTTATAAAAAGAATATTTACATTCACATTTCTATGCTTATGCTTACTTAAGCCTCAGGTATCTGCAAATGTGTCTCCACTACAGGGGTCAGAGGTTCAAGCAAACACAGCCTTCTACTCCCCTTTGCTGCAAATGGGTATGCACTACAGCAAGTCAAGGCATAGAAGTGAAACGATCAAAAACAAAAATCAGGCTCTGGCCGTGAGCTGGAGTGATTGCCTCACACGTGGGCCTGGCCATCTCCCTTCAGCACATCATCATCATGTTTGCATTAAGGTTACATACATATCTGATGTAAGAACATGGGACAAAAGAATGAGCATTCTCATTCAGGGACTGTCTGGCATTGGCTTCAGGCACTGGTCTCCTTTTGGGCTTTCACCAGTGTCGTCATACAATCCAGTTTCCCTTTCAGTTTACACACCCACATATCCCAGTATTTAACCTTTGCAGCATCATTGTACACGTATAGGTCTCAATTAGGCGTGAGAAAGATTTCGGGCATGTTCTCCTCACCATGCAACAGACAAATTTAGTTCCGTCAGTTAATCAGTCAATAGATTTATTATTCTTAAACAAGTCACTTCTAGGGTCTGTGATGTTATTGTCAGTATCTGTCGTTGTCATTCCAGGGCTCTTCTTCTTTCTTTAAAATACTATAGTTTTGACCCAACCTGGTTCAAGAAAAGCAATTCCTCCATGTAGCCTTTCCCGTATCTGTTCCCCCCCTTTTATCTCCTCTTTCACCATGGTTCAAGATAAAGAACTACACCTGTGCCTTAGGAAGAATCCTCTAATATCTTCCCACAGCCTTTGAGATCGTGGTCGCACTGAGGCTCAAGCAAATGTTCCCGTCGCCTCAGGATCTCAAATTTCCGCCCCTCTTTACCCCGTGGTGCTAACTATCAAGAACAGATTGGATTTGGCTACTATTTTAGGAGGAAATCTAAACACCTTTCATGACCGAGGTACTAAAAAAAAAAGTTTCTTTTATTTCAAAAAACCACCGAAGTTTTCATGTGAGTGTTTGTAGCAAGTTGTGGCTCTGGATCTTCAATTAATCTAGACCGGAAGGCCCATGTGCGCCCTCTTGCAATGGCTCAGATGTACCCATGTTGCTCTTTCCGCTATTCTGACAGCGGTTGGTGTGCTTATCAAGACTTGGTAGGGGCCCTCCCACCTTGGAGAGGACCAGCATTTCCTCTTTATCACCTTTACCCACACCCAATCTCCAGGATTTAGTTCCTGTCCCTCTTCCACCTCCCCTTTGGGTATTGGGCCCGGATACTTGGCCCTCTGTCTTTGTCTGCAAGTGTACTTCAGAAAGTCAGCAAGTTCACAGTCTTCTAGGGGTTGTTCTTGTGTGTCAAAGTCAGGAAGTCTGTACTGTCTGCCAAACAATATCTCATAAGGTGACAGTCTCTTTCTTCCTGGTGTTATTCTGATGCTCAGTAGTACTGCTGGCAAACACCAGGCCCAACCTCTCCCTGTTTCCTTGATGGCTTTACTGAGTTTATTCTTAATTGTCCCATTCACTCTTTCCACACTTCCTGCTGACTGAGGATGGTATGCACAATGGTTTCTGACATCTATACACAATGAGGTGGTCAGGTGGGATATAACCTCATTTACAAAGTGGCTGCCATTGTCGCTAATCATCTTCTCTGGGATCCCCCATCTTGGTACTACTTCTCTAGTGAGGGCCTTGGCAACTGTTAATGCATCTGCTTTGTTGGTGGGGAACACCTCCACCCACCCAGAGAATATGTCCAGTATGACCAGGGCATATTTCTTCCCTTCAGAAGGTGTCAGCTCAATGTAGTCTAGTGCAATGGTGTGAAAAGGGTATGTACCTGATGGGGTGTGTCCTTTCACTGGCTTTAAGCCTTTGGCCGTGTTGTTCTGGGCACAAATCGTGCACTGGGCACAGAAACTTTTAAGGAAGGATTGTATACCTGGGGCATGGTATCTTTGTTCAAGGATAGCCACCATCCCTCCTGTTGACACATGTGAAACCCCGTGTGTCACAATTGCAAGCAGTCTGAACAAAATCCTTGGTATACAAGGTTTACCATCAACCATCCACAAGCCTGTGGAAGACTGAGTGGCACCTGCTTTAAGCCACTTATCCATCTCCTGTTGGGGGACTTGTTTTTGGAAACTCAACAGGTCTGTGGAATGCAAAGACTCAGGTTCTTTGGAAT
Source organism: Hyperolius riggenbachi (assembly GCF_040937935.1). Taxonomy (NCBI): domain Eukaryota; kingdom Metazoa; phylum Chordata; class Amphibia; order Anura; family Hyperoliidae; genus Hyperolius; species Hyperolius riggenbachi. The sequence continues at coordinate 218,294,020 of NC_090650.1, forward strand.
GCAAGTCAGCAGGGGGTGTAACTGCGGCTAACTTAGCTGCTTTGTCTGCCAGGTTATTGCCACGAGTGACAGGGGAGTCATCATTTCTATGGGCAGCACATTTGCAAATAGCCAACTTTGAGGGTGCTTGGATAGCTTCTATTAGTTGGAGAAGCAACTCTTTGTGACGGACAGGCTTCCCTGCCGCTGTAACCATACCCCGCTGGTGCCACTGAGCTGCAAATGTATGCACGGTTGAAAAAGCATACTGGCTGTCAGTGTAGACAGTGAAGGATTGATCTTTGTGCAGCAAACAGGCTCTTGTAAGAGCATAAAGTTCCGCAGCTTGAGCTGAAAACGTGGAAGGGAGCTTACCGGCATCCACGGTTGATTCCAGCGTCACTACTGCATAACCCACTAGGTTTTCTCCATTCTCTCCTCTGCTTGCAGAGCCGTCCACAAAGACTACTTTACTCCCCTCTAGGGGCTCACTCTGGAGGTCTGGACGGGGAAGAAAACTACGGTGGGAATTTTCAATACAGTCATGTGGAGACTGGTTGTCAGATGGCAAGGGTAGTAAAGTGGCGGGGTTCAGGGTGGTACAGCGTTGAACAGTGATGTGGGGTTGTCCAAGCAAAGTGGCTGTGCAATACAGGTGACGAGCAGGTGTTAGCAAGACCATCTTTTCCTGCAGGAGCAGGGCATGAACAGCATGTGGCACTTTCACTGTTAGTTTGTGATACAAAACAATACCTGCTGTGCTGTCCACAGCTTTGGCTGCTGCTATGACGGCTTGGACACAATGTGGCAGTGCTTTGGTGACTGAGTCTAATGGTGCTGAGTAGTAGGCCAGAGGCCTCATTTTGTCACCCCACTCCTGGCAGAGGACTGCTGTCATGCATCCTTCTCTGCAATCTGTCATGAGATGGAATGGCTTGTTGTAGTCGGGATAGGCCAAGACTAAGGGGTCTTTAAGTCTGTCTTTGCATTTTTGGAAGTTTTCCATCAGCTTGTCATCCCACTGTATCTTATCTAGCATACCCATTGGTTGTGAATGTATAGCATCATACAATGGACGTGTAATGATGGAACAGTCAACTATCCAGGCTCTGCAGTAGTTCAGGGTACCCAAAAAGGTCATCATTTCTTTCTTAGTGACAGGTGGGGGTATAGCAGTAATTGCAGTAATTCTGTCATGGTCTAGGGACTTGCCCCCTGGAGTCAGGATGTGACCAAGGTATTTAACCTTCTGTTGGCAGAACTGTAGTTTGGCTTTTGAGGCCTTGTGACCTTCTTGTGCTAGGAACTTAAGTAGGTCAAGGGACACCTTCAGACACAGGGGCTTGTCAGGGGCTGCTATCAAAAGGTCATCTACATAGGTCAGGAGAACACACCCAGGTGGGACAGGGAAGGGTTCCAGGGAGCGTGCAATTTCAGTTGAATAAATTGCTGGACTCTCGCAGAAACCTTGCGGCAACCTTGTGTACGTGTACCTTTTGTTCCGGAAGGTAAAAGCAAACCAAAATTGACTATCCTTATGCAATTTTACAGAAAAAAACGCATTAGCAAGATCTACAATCGTAAAAAACTGCACATCTGGTGGTATTGAGTTAAGCAGGGTGCTGGGGTCTGGGACCACCGGCGCCCTGGGGATGATGGCAGCATTTACCGCTTGTAGGTCCTGGACCATACGGTACGTCCCATCATTCTTGCGTACCGGGAACAAAGGAGTGTTACATGGAGAGTCCTTTTCTTCCCTGATTACCCCCTGCTCAAATAGTCCCTGTATGGTAGGGGCAATGCCCGCCTCTGCCTCCGGTTTCAAAGGATACTGTCTCTGGTAAGGTCTGTAATTTCCTTTTGGCGTAATGACCACGGGGTCTGCTGTTCTGATCAGGCCTACATCAGTTTTTGACTTGGCCCACAGCTGAATTGGGACATCGGTTAAGATGTCCTGTTCTGTTAGTAACCGTCAGGCAGAATTGGGAGGGGCCTCCTGGTACCTGGTCAATTCACCAATAAAGACATGATCAACATCCATCCACCTTACACCCTCTGTCTCCAGTTCTTCCTTCTTCATGCCTTCCCATTTAGTCACAAGCTCACCACACCGTTTCCATGCACCCCACTGAGGTTTTTTCAAAGGCACATGGGGCACCACCTCATTCAACCTGTACATTTCATCTCCCATGTAGTTAAAAGGGGAGTTCTTGGTGTATCCTGGTACTGCACACGCACACACAACATTCCCTCTGCTGTCTGCATACACACGTGTCATTTTTACTTTCACCCTCCTTCCCAGGGAATACTCTTCCTCATATTCAATGTCTGGAACACATGTGTTGAGGAAGTGGGTGGTTACATGGGGCTTGGTAGTACAGTCCCCTTCTCCAGGGAATTTTTCCAGTTGCATTTTAACCCATTGGTGTGCGGACTGATCCAACACTAATCCATACCAGATGTAACCCTCTTTGGCTATGGAGCCCCCCCTTATCACTCTAAGGGAATCCTCCCCAGGAGCTATGGTGATGCCTAGATCACCTATCAGGTCCCTGCCACACAAGTTAATCGGACAGGCTTTTGAGACAATGAACTGACATTCTACCCTTTTTCTTGTACAGGGATCTTCCACTACTATTGGGTCACTAACTGGTTCCCAGGATGCCCCACCTCCAGCATTCCTAGCAAGGACTGATCCTTGCTGTTTCCACTTCACACCACTTTCAGCCATCAGCACAGATCTGCAAGCTCCTGTATCCACCAAAAATCTAAATTTCACACCTGCCACCAATAAGGTAATCTCAGGCTTGTAGCGATCTGCATAATTAATCTCTACAACCTCGGTACCTTCACCCACGCTTAGTCATTGTGGACCTTGGTGCCTCTCGGGACACTGACGGACCAGATGACCCTTCCTACCACATTCAAAGCATTCTCTGCGTTCTTTGCGACCTTCGTAATCCTTATATCTGCGCTTTTGCGGGCGTGCGATGCGCCCACTGTTATTCACATAACAACCATTCTCATCATCACTACAATCAAAAACATATGTGGCAGCTTTCTTCCCTTTCTTTCCCTTTTCTTTAATAACACGCTCAGCATGCCGGGCATATTCTAGGAAATCAGTCAGTCTGCAAGTTCTATGATTAACCATGTGCTTTGTCACAAACTTGCCCACATCTTCTTTCAAAGCTCTGTGTACAGTAATTTTAAGTTGTTGTTCGTATGGGGAATCTACTGTGCGGTCAGCAGGGGGAGCTATGCCACTATGCCTGTTGAAAACCTCCACCACCCTTGCTACTAACTCATCCACTCCCTCCCCTTCTTTTTGGGTGATGATGGAAATCTGGCCCCAATCTGGTGACGTCTTATACTTCTCCCTAGCCCTGTCAAGTACAGCATCATACCTTTGAATCAGATCAGCGCTGTCCCAGACCAGGGGTTTAGGGGGAACAGGTGGATCTTTTGTTGGATCCCCTGCATCAAAAGGATTCCAGGTACCAGCTACCATGTGCCAGTCTGTTTGGAACTTCCCTCTAAGGACCCTCTCACATTCCAACCCGTCTAGGCCATAGCTGATACGGAGGTTTTTCATATCCCTTATGCATGTATCTATGTCTTCACGATGTGAGGGTATGCCCTGCAGAGCTTCCTTCACATCGTTATCTGTCCATGGCCTATAAACCCTTACAGCCTCACCTCCCGCAGGGTTTGGCATCTGAATCATGGGCATAGTAGTTGCCTCACAGGCAGGGGCTGTAGCCCGCAGGTGTACATATGGTGGGGGTAGTGGTGGATACATTTGTGAAACGTGCACCCCTGCCTCCCCCTCTATCTTCTTTTTGCTGGCCCTCGTCAGCACTCCCCCTCTATCTGTTCCTACCTCCAAACCTCCCGTGGCCCCCCCTTCCTCCTCCTGCTTAGTTCCACCTCCCTGTGGGGCCCCCTCTGCGTCATGTGGGAGGGCCACAGCCTGGTCTAAGACTGGTACGGCTTGGCCCTGGACTGGGGGAGGGATCTGAGGGTCTTGGCGTGGAGTGCATGTTACCACTTCCAGGTCTTTGTTCTTTTTCCCTAACCAATATGTATTCACCTGTTTCTGCCTCTTATGCGCCTCTTCTAGCCATATTTTAGCTTCTGCTAAACCAAACCGACCTTCTAGCTTCCTGTCACCTTGCGCTTCACATTTAATTTGAGAAACAAGTTTTTTGCACCCCTCAGGGTGAAGGTGTCCCGAAAAACCAAATTTACTCCTCCACAGGCTACAATATTTTACCCAGCTTTTGTTCCTCCTGCGCATGACATATTCATCGTCAGTTGCTTTAATTTTGCCTGTACCTTGACCCATTCTTTACCTCCCCGTCCACGCACCTCTTATTGGAAGGATTGGTAGTCACCTGGAACCCCTGTCCGCCCTCTTACTTGGGCACGGGGTACCTGACACAACTTCCGTGCGTTGAACTTCTAAGGAGAGGCACCTCCAACTAAGGTACTGACACAATCGGTGGTAGATCCACTCCTGATATTACTGCCTGTTACGCGGCTGTGTTCTATTGCAAAAACTTACAATTCCGCTGAGGCACACAGTAGCTTAGGAAACTGACCACAGATTGTGTCATGCAAAACAATATAACAACACATCAATACTTAGACTCTGAGCGCAGCCCTGTGTACGAGAAGTTACAGAAATAAAAGGTAGTACTTACAAATAAGAAGCTTTCAGGACACCCGAGAAGTTTGTTTTAGAATCCTAAGCAGGCGATTTCACCAACCTTGGCTGAAGAAGTCTCACGGTTCGAAATAAACCGTATGTCACAAGGACGTGAGATCGAGTTGCGTTTGGCCACCTGTTTTTTTGAAGGAAACGTAGTCCCGGTGGACTTTCACCAGCTTGTTATCAGATTCGCCAGTCGCAAACGCGCTCCTGGGTCTCACCTCTCTGTGACGATAGGTTTCCGGCTCGATCAGGACCAGATGTTAAAAGCAAATAAACTTACTCATGAGACACTCTTCGTTCAGTTGCCAAAACCTTAGAAATCTTTATTTTACTTGTACAAGGGCGTTTCCCTCAGCCAGCATTTATGTATGGATTTGTAGCTACACAGATCCTGCTACGCCGGAGAAAAGCAAATTCTTCCTGTGCGCAGAGGTTTTTAAACCTAATGAATATAATAAAATATTCCTCCCTTTGGGCAGTTCTTTCTGTTAAAAGTCCAATCAGCATGTCCAGTTCCTCCTTCTAGGTGGGGTTTTTCTTCCTCTGTGTCCCTCATGAATAAATGAAAGTCAACAGGAAAGAGAAATCTTCTGACATCAGTTCCTTGTCTCATGTCCTTCAGAATCACCCATACTTTCAGAGAACTGGTTTAAACTGGTCCTCTCAACCTGCTGGCTCTGTGCTTGGTACAGAATGACACTGAGGGGGGGTTGAAGGTTGTTCTGGCTTACTGTGAAGGAATATGAAAAAACTGTACACAGTAAATGGTTCAAAACATATGTAAAATATATATTCAGTGATATCGTGATAACTCCTCGGTTAACAATAATAATTTTACTTAAAGTGTCACTCTAACACAATAATCTAATTCTGTGCATGTGGTCCTTATAGCCACATAGGTTATAAAAGGTTAACAGATTAATTATAAAATTCTTTCCACAAGTACCACGCAGCTGTACTGTTCAGAACCCGAGCTTAGAACAGGTGGAGGGGGTTCCGGCCTCCTCTGACCGCAGGGATGAGACCTTTCAGCCGCTGGCCTCGTGTGACCTGAGCAAGTGGGCTGAAACTGACAGCGTACTCACAACAGCACTACAAAGCGACCCAAGCCTGGAGGCCCTCAGGCAACAAGCCTCTGAGTCCCTCGCAGACGTGGCCGCTTTCAAGGTGTACTGGTAAGGTGGGAGACTGTACAGCGAGTCTGTACAGCCCCCTACAGGTAAGCCGCAGGCGAATACCAAATGGCTTGTGTGCGTTCAGGGGACATGTGCTGAAATCCGCACATGATAATTCCCTGACAGGACACTCTGGTGTCCGCAAGACACTTGCCTGTATTCAGAAACAATTTTATTGGCCCAGGATGAACAGGGATGTAGCAAACTACTGCAAAGCATGTGCCGTCTGTCAGGAGCTGGGAAGGTCCAGGGATTCCCGCGGGGTTCCCTTAGGTCCACAGCCACTTAGCAGGGAAACCTTGCGTGGGCTGGCTGTTGACTTAACCAACCTACTGCCCATTGACAGCAGTTCTGGCAGACGCCCCATCCGACCACAGTGGCGCAAACGCCCTTTCCGGAACGTTCCATGTCGGGTCAAGTCTGAGGGTAGCGGGCCGCGACCGTTCCAGGGGAACCGAGCCGCAGGCTCCAATGGGTTTTCCCGCCGTACCGGCAACCCGAGACCCGTCAGCCAGGTTAGCGGCGCCGCCACACATCTTGCGGGGGTGTGTCTAAGCCGTCGACAAGAGGGGGGGCTGTCACAGACGGTTGCGGGGCCGCAGACACGTCCTAGAACCGCCCGTGAAGAAAAAGCGATCGCAGCTCGATTCTCTGCATCGATTGCAATTCAGGTCAATAGAATCTGGATTGGTTGTGTAGGGGCTACCTGTAGCAACCTGGAGTTTCCGTTCCTTCCAGCTGTCACGGAACAGCCGGAAGGAACGTAGGCGAATCTGGAAGATTCGCCGTCGGTTTCTCCGATTTCTTGGTCAGATCTGCTGGTCATTGCAGTGAACAGAACTGACATTCCTGGGGTTTTTTTCTTTTTTTTTTCTCTTTCCCTCTTTCCACCAAAAGGCACTAGCCTGCTGCAGAGTGTCCCTGGCTTCAAGCTGTGCTGATGGCCCATCCATCAGATATAGTTGATAAGCATGATGGCAGAAACAATTTAGTTGGGGAAAAGTCAGACATTCTGGCTCCCTCCCAGCAGCTGACACGTAGCTTGCTGCCCCAAACTTCAAAGAGCCTTTGCCTGGGAATGACCTGCTGTAAATCCCAGATGTATCTCATATTCCATAAACTGCTATATGTGTCATATTTTCGGTGTTGCCAGGCTGGCAGACCCTCCAAACTAACAGAGCATGCTTGGCCCTATCTGGCGCTGGTTCTGAGGAAGTTTCAGAACATTCTGAGGTAAAGACTGCCAGTTAGGCAGTTTGAAAGTGCCTTGATGATACCACAGGGGTCCTACCCCTCATGTTTGGTATCAGGCTGCTGGGTAAATCGAGACAGACCAGAAAATGTTAGTAAATCTGCCCTGACCTGTACGGTTCTGTGAAATAGAGCCCATATATGGTTAGATATGATTTCTGGTCCCCAGGACAAGGGGAGGACTCATCTCATATTCTAAGGGGGTGTGTGGCTCCCGCCCTCAGTCCCTCCTACTGGATCAGGGGCATAAGAATGGCAGAGGAGACAAACTCAGTGTCCTCCACCCTGAAACATCATCTTGATCTCATCTGTGCCAGCTTGAGGATATGCTGGCATCCACCTGGTCTGAACTCTAAACTTTGATCTGAAACAAAGGATTTTACCAAGGACCTTATGATTCTTCCCACAAAAGGACATCTTTCCATGAAACTAAGTATTTTTTCTCCCTTTCTTTTATTTTTCATACTGGCTATTACTGTTTCAATATTTGTTGATTTTAATAATTGTCTGTATATATTAATTATTTATATTGCCCGTGAATAAAAGACTTTACCAAAGTCATTTACTGTTCCGCTACCCTATTTTTCAGCATACATAGGAACTGAACTCAGACTTCTGAAGAGACGCTACTATTGTTGTTGTTAGCCGGACAGAATAGAGTGTGTTAACCGTTTTTATTTGCAGGTCAAGAAATAACCAGTTAGTGAGTTCCTCTGTCTCAGAAAACAGAGGTGGTGGCAGTTATACCCTGAAATAGTGTGTAAAGTTGTATTTCCGTAACCCCACAGGCTCCCTTCTGGTCTGGCTGCTGCCCAAGTTCCGTCGATTTCTGTGCACCGAGTGCGACCACAGCTTGCATGATTGGTGTGCTGAAACCGATTGGAAGGCAATTTGCGGTCTGACCACTAGGGCTCCTGTGACAGCTTCACACTGCAGTGAGTAGAGGTGGGGATCTAGCCACACGTCCCACAGCCTGGCATTGGGCTGCGGACCAGGGGTTGGGGTCCCCTGCTATGGAGCCTTCCTGTTCCTCTCACGGTCCACTCGTTCCAGGGTTCTCACCCCCATTTTGAATGCCCCGCCACATGAGGCTTCGGGAGCCTGAGTACTACAGAAGACGGGCAGCTCCATACTGCGCATGCGTGAGCACATATGAAAGTGCATTTGCGCAGGCTCGCTATGGAGCTGCCCGTCTTCGTGAGCACTTGTGTTCCAAAGACTTCCAAAACCTCCCATTGTGACACAGAGCAGTATTTGATCAATCTGTCGGATACTGCTAATGGAAGTGACAGCACTGGAATGAGGGGACCGTGAGAGCAGCAGGAAAGCTCTATAGGACCCTATACCCTTTCCCTTAAAGGAGGACCAGTGGAATCTACAATTTTAGCTGGATATCCGCTTTTAAATCGAATTGTTTGTTAGTTGCCCCACCCACTTTTTCAAACCTTGAACCCCCATCACCCATTGACCAACTGTGCCACATTTGGGGTCCCTGCCATGAAAAGTGAGGAATGGCTACAGTTTACATTTCCTTGTTAAAAGTCAATGGATGAAATCCGATTCGCTGTTGGTGGAGCCTCCTACTTTTTCTACCTTTGCACCACAGTCACCCAATGACCACCTGTGCAATAATTGGGACCTATCTTGAGGCACCTGGCTGCTTTTATTACGGAGGGGAGGCGGGGGGGGGGGGGGCACAATTTCAGTGTTTGCCATAGGTGGTATTTTACCCAGATGCACCACTGGTTTACATTGTCTCTGAGGAAGCAGAGCTACTCTATGAGAAACAGCTGTCAGACATCTCTTCCCCCCCCCCCCCCCCACTGCTGTAACCACTGTGTCTATCCAGCCACAATAAAGGGTTTTTATGCAGCTGATGCCCATCTTCTCTCATCTTTTCTGGATTACCTACTGATAGTTGATGTGTGAAAACTGATTGACCCAATGCACTTGTCCACATACAAGTGCATTGCATCAACAGGGATATGTGAGGGAGCAGGCTGGTGTTGTACTTTATACTGGTTGAACTCAATGGACGTATGTCTTTTTTCAACCAAAATAACTATGTAACTATGTAACATACACCAAATGTTGCCTGTTTCTTTGACTTGACCAAGTGGCCCAAGTTTAGTGAGTTTCAAGTTTAGTGGTTTGACTTGACCAAGTGACCCAAGTTTAGTGAGTTTGACTTGACCAAGTGACCCAAGTTTAGTTTAGCTTCAAAGCTGTATGACTGGCATATCCTCTCAGTGAAAATCAAAATGTAGGTCTTCTGATCATATTACTCCTAAAACTGTAGGAGAAGTGTAAAAAGTGCTATGAAAAAGTATTTGTCTACTCCCTGATTTCTTAGTGTTTTTTGCCTGTTTGCCACACATAAATGTTTCAGATCAGAAATCAACACAAAATGCAGTTTTTCAGGGATGATTCTATTTATTAAGAGGAAAAACTATCCATACCTACATAATCCTATGTAGAGAAGTAACTGTCCCCTTGTTAAAAAATGAAGTAACTGTGGTGAATCGCCAAGCTGAGTTCAGTTTCACTAGCCACACCTAGGCCTGATTACTGTCAGATATGTTGAATCAAGAGATCACTTAAATAGAACCTGTCAGTCAAAATTTACTTAAATTAAGTAAACCCCCCAAAAAATTCAATCATGCCACGAGCCAAGGGAATTCAGGAACAGATGAGAAACAGTCAAACACATCTATTAGTCTGGGAAAGGTTACAAAGCCATGTCTAAAAAAGCTGTGCACTGGTGGCTTCATTCTACTGGGCATGCACGGACCGTACTCGCACATGCCTAATACGGATGCATTAATACATGCAGCGGAAAGAACCATTCAGGCTCTTGCCCAATATGTTTAAAGAAGGATTGTCAGCCACAAAATCAAATTCCATTTACCCACTGCTCTGTGTTTAATATGCAGCCTCGAACCTTACCCTGCATTGCAAGCACTCCAATCTATTCAGAAATGTTTCTGCTGTAATAAATCTTATCTCAGTCAGCCTGGCTCTTTTTTTTACTATTGCCAACAAGAAGGAAGCTTGTCATCACCCCTCCCACTTTCCTGCTCCTCACTGATTGGCTGAGGGCTGTTCAGTGAGCTGCTGAAATCTGAGCTATGCTGTGCTCACATGTGTTTACAAAGCAAGTTAGCTATGACAGTGCCGTTTCTAAGAGAAAAAAAATAAGGGAGGAAATGTCATCAGGATTGGCTTCAGTCAGAGGGAATCAAGATGTCAAATGCCAGGGACAGAATTCTCTTTATTTACTACATACAATTCACTGAAATCAAAATGTGGACAGTACAATACATCTTACATAGTTACATAGTTATTTGGGTTGAAAAAAGACGTACGTCCATCGCGTTCAACCAGAAAATAAAGTACAACATCAGCCCGCTCCCTCACATATCCCTGTTGATCTGTTATGTAAGTAGAACAAGGTGTTACCTATTTATATATGTGTTTTTTTTTCTGGGATTGTATGGCTTTCCCTGCTGCTTCAAAGGAACCCAGCGCTAGAATGGTTGGGTGCAATAGGATCTTTGAAGCATCTGGACTACCCAGAAGCTTCCATCTACTAAGGTAAGTATCATATTTCCCCCCTTATCACCCCAGGTACCTTTTACTAAAAAAAAAAAAAAAAAAAAAAGCTAAAGTGTAATGATTGTGGGATTCTCTCCGTGATCAGCGCACAAGACGTGCGCTGACACTGCGGAAATCCTCCACAAGCGTGTAATTTGAGGGAACCCAGCAAAAGGTGCTATGCACCTGTAGAGGGAAATTCCTGTCGGCAGGTGGCGCTGTGGAGTGCAGAGGAACAGCTCCTCTGCCCTACCACACACGCCAGACAGCAATTGTACGAAGGGAAGAAATGCAGGGCAAGATAGCCCTGAAAGGGAGAGATCAAAGTGACAGAGGGCATGCGTGTTCACCAAACTAGTCGCCACCCTGCGACGATGAACACACAAGCATGAAGACAAAGTGATGAAAGGCAATTGCCAGAGATGGCGATTGCTAATAGCGACACAAGACTGAATAAGCACAGATGAGGAATGTATGTATGTATGTCCACCAATCTAGCCGCCACCCTGCGACGGCAGACATGCAACAAAGGAAACCAAGTGAGAACGCAATCGCAAGAGAAACGATTTCGAAAGAGAATGACCACAGGGACAGATTGTATGTGTGTGCACCAAACTAGTCGCCAACCTGCGACGGTGCATACACAACCGCAGATATGAAGCAGGAACGCAATCGCGAGAGAGGCGATTGCCAGAGGTGACACAAGGCTACAGCAAGGCAGAGCACGAGAGTAGCAAAGGCACAGCAAATCATACAATGAGAAGATAAGGAAAATATCAAATGCTAGCTAAACGCGAACACCGCACTCATTCGCAACAGTGCACGCGTTTATGCGCGGTCTCCGCGTGATAAGCACAACAGAGACAAGCACGCCTAACTAACCACCGACAGACAAACATGAAACAGAGGACGCGAGCGCTTGCTTAACGGTTACCTCACCGAGCCTCCAGCAAGCGTTCGTAGCAGACAAGACAGATACACGAAAACAGGAATAAGCGAGCGATAGGATCCACAGCACTAGCGCAAGAGGCTAGTGCGATCCAGGAAGACAGAACAGAAGGATCCACAGCACTAGAGCAAGAGGCTAGTGCGATCCAAGTACAGCAAGAGAGTAGCAGACCAGAAGGATCCACAGCACTAGCGCAAGAGGCTAGTGCAATCCAGGAAAACAGATCAGAAGGGGCTACCAGTAACAACCGCTGTTCCGGTTAGCACCCAGACACACAGAACGATTTCCTGTCGACCACCGCTGGGACAGGACAATCGCAACAGACAAACAAAACAGATATGCAATCCTAACTGCACTAGGGAAACTGCCTAGTGCAGTTCCAGGAATTACTCTAGGCTAATCTTCAAACAAAGAGCAAGGCTGACACTCCAGGCGAGTGTTACACAGGGACTAACCCTTATGCCCAGCCAAGGACTCTGGGAAACATAGCTCTTTATACTGCCAGTCATCAAAGGAGGCAGGTAAGGGATTTGCATAACGAGTGTATGCAAATTCCTCAGCAGCAGAACAGACCAGAAACTTGTAATGGAAAAACAGGTCTCTCTTGCAGAGACCTGCAGCCCACAGACTAGAGGAATGGTCAAACAGCTGTCTGCCAGTGCATCCAGCTGAGTGGATCATTACAGTACCCCCCCCCCCCCTCTAGGGTCGGATTCCAGACGAGCCTCTAAACTGATATTAACAAAAGACTCTAACTGAAGACTCATGAAGGTCGGGGCAGCCCGACAAGGCCCAATTCCAGAGTCAGTCCAGCCGAAACCGACCTCATCGGAAGCAAACGCCACCGAAACATGCCCATCAGTACTACCAGTCTCAGTATAACACCTATCAGGACTGTGAACGCCAGAGAAGAAGCCACCGACACCCTCCAGACAATACCCACCACCTCCAGGGAGCGTCCGAAAATACCAAACCTGCCACAATACCTGTTCGAAGTGTCTCTTACAACACAAAAGCCACTGTTGATCTTATCCAGGGTACCAAGCAAAATTTCTCCCGGAATCTCCCAGAACCTTTTGAAGCTCCACAGAGATCCCAAGAGGACAGAACAATCACCAGGCTCACATGGAAAACTATCAAGCCCTCCTATGGAACCAATGACTATTCTGGATTCAGAATTACGAGGACACCCATCAAGATCAGGACTTTCAGGGACCACTTCTGAGCATGCAAGCAGGCAGGCCATATCAGAGCATGTCTCCACCGAGGAAGCATCTGAGCATGCTGGTAACCGAGGCATACTTGGGCTTTCTGGGTCACAGAGCACATTGGGGTACACCAGCACAGGAGAAACCTCAGAACATGTCGGGGAACTGCCAACCTCAGAGTCCGACACGACAAGACCAAAACCAGTACCGGGCAGACAATCATCATGAGTGGAGGTTACAGGTACTGGTCTTTCAAAAGAAGACTCGTACTTAAATTCAGAATTTTCTGTGACTGTAATATCATCATTGACTACATATGAGTGAAGCTCCACCAGAGCTGCAAAGGTAGTCAGCACAACAGCAATGCCTTCTGAAGTGGGCAACACCTCAGAAGGACTTGGGGGGCAGGAGACATCTCCTACAAGTTCTGCACCCTTTGGGAGGAACTCGGAGGTCTCCAGGACATCAGACAAAACCTCAGGAACATCATTTTCCAAGTTTTCTAAGAAGGATTCTGAACTATCCATGTTACAGGGCAAAACTGGAACTTTATTTTGTGGACAGGGCATATGTCCCAGGGAAGGTTCCACCAAAAACTGAGACTGAATTTCATCATCATGAGCGGAATGTACAGGAATATTTACTGGAACACACACTGACTCCCTAACTTTAATCTCACTGCACCCAGAATTCTGCGTAGCAGTCAAACTAGCTTGCAACTCCTGAACTGCAGAAAAACAGGTGAGTATAGTAGCAATACCTAGACGAGCCTCTAGGGACACTGCAGGAGACTCTAAACAAGGCCATATTAACTCATCCAGAGTACAGGGTGTAGAATCAGCATTTTCCTCAGAACAAGAAAGGGACTCACAAATGTCAGTGTCAGTGGAGATCATGTTTTCATTCATGGTACAGGGCAGATTCAGAGAAAGCTTCTCTGGGCAAAGCAAAGAGGCCTCAGCATCAGATTCGCAAAACCGAAGCGCTGTCTCACTCTTAGATTCGGCTAACCATGTCAAATCCGAGGAGTCAGAACGCAAAACTTGCGAATCAAAAATCGCTTTAGGTTGTGAAACTGACGCTTCCATAGCGCAAACCTCCGTGATCTGCGGGGCAGACTGTAAGGCGTTCAGGACAGAAACACTGGAGCAACTGTCACCAGGCAACGGGCTCTTACAGGTGTGAACAGGGTGAGACAAAGACGCATTTGCAGTAGAAATAGCGACAACATCAGGAAAAATTTTACTAGACATATTAATTTTACTTTTGATGCTGCATAATTTAGGAATTTTCCCCATAGCAGGATCACAGATGGAAGATCTTAAAGATCTGTCTCTAAATGACAAGGGGTCCCACACATCCTTGAGAAAACTGGCACATTCATGCTGATCACAATCTGCAGGAACATCAGAGAAACAGGCATCAGATCGCACAGATTCAAACTGCACGCAATCAGGATAGAATCCTCCAGGATTCGCACAGAAATCAACCACAGTGGCACACCCACTCATTTCAGATCGCACAATGTCAAGACTCACATGCTTTACCCCAGAAAGGCAGGAACAATCATCTGACAACAATGTCTCTTTATTGGAATCAATTGATTGGTGTGTGTGCAACTCATCCAAAATCGTCTGCCACACACACATCACTGGATCCACAAAACACCTGTCACACTCATCGGAATCAATCAAAAGGTACATAGAATCGAGACAATCATTCAAGACATCTTCGCTTTTTGCGATGTAAAAATCGCAAAAGGCTTTCCAATCAAAATCAAATTCCTCCAGCAAGGCCCCAATATCCCAGGAAGCAAATGGGGGCTCAAATAACCCTGTATCTAAGTTGCTTTCATATGGGTTGGGGTCAGGTACATGCATAGACTTTCTTACTCCTTTAATATAGAAAATGATTCTGCCTATTAAAGGATCCACAAAAGCTTTGGATTGGGGTAAAAAAGCCGGAGACTGAACAACATCATTGTAAACATCAATAGGGAGTGTTTTATTCAGATGCTTGCGTTTTTTAGTTTTTCCCTTTTTTGCAACTTTGCATGTCTGCTGTTTAAAACCTGAAGTGGCAACCGACACATTGAACTGATTGTCATACTGAAAGGTTTTGCATGGAAGGGAAAGATCAGCTGACTTATCAACAGCTACACATTCAATCAGAGCAGGTGGTAAGCCAGGCAGTTTAAACCAGTGAGAGAATATCACTGCAAGAAACTAATACAGATTATCATTCCAAGAATTGTTTTTTAGCACATCATACGCCCAGGTGAACAAATCGCCTTTTAAGAGCACATAGGCAAACTGAAGAGCCGACGTGGACGGATCAGTAATCTGAAAGGTGGGATTCAGGCAAAACCTCACACATTCAGAGAGAAATTCCGCTTTGGTCTCTGAGTTTAGCCTTTTAAAGCTCTTAACCACCCTGGCGTTCAGTTTCCCCAGGATTTCCGTGCAAAAAGTGTTTCAATTAATTTCCAATAATTTGCAACCATTTTTTTTTTGCAACCAATTTTTTTTTAATATTAAATTTAATACAGATTATTGTATTGAATTCAATTAACCACTTCGGGACCACAGTCTTTTCGCCCCTTAAGGACCAGAGCCTTTTTCTCCATTCAGACCACTGCAGCTTTCACGGTTTATTGCTCGGTCATACAACCTACCACCTAAATGAATTTTACCTCCTTTTCTTGTCACTAATACAGCTTTCTTTTGATGCTATTTGATTGCTGCTGCGAGTTTTACTTTTTATTATATTCATCAAAAAAGACATGAATTTTGTCAAAAAAATGACTTTTTTAACTTTCTGTGCTGACATTTTTCAAATAAAGTAAAATTTCCTATACATTTGAGCGCAAAAGTTATTCTGCTACATGTCTTTGATAAAAAAAAAAAACATTCAGTGTATATTTATTGGATTGGGTAAAAGTTATAGCGTTTACAAACTATGGTGCCAAAAGTGAATTTTCCCATTTTCAAGCATCTCTGACTTTTCTGCGCACCTGTCATGTTTCATGAGGGGCTAAAATTCCAGGATAGTACAAATACCCCCCAAATGACCCCATTTTGGAAAGAAGACATCCCAAAGTATTCAGTGAGAGGCATGGTGAGTTCATAGAAGATTTTATTTTTTGTCACAAGTTAGCGGAAAATGACAGTTTGTGACAAAAAAAAAAAAAAAAAAAAAGTTTCCATTTCTTCTAACTTGCGACAAAAAAAAATGAAATCTGCCACGGACTCACTATGCTCCTCTCTGAATACCTTGAAGTGTCTACTTTCCAGAATGGGGTCATTTGTGGGGTGTGTTTACTGTCCTAGCATTTGGGGGGTGCCTAATTGTAAGCACCCCTGTAAAGCCTAAAGATGCTCATTGGACTTTGGGCCCCTTAGCGCAGTTAGGCCGCAAAAAAGTGCCACACATGTGGTATTGCCGTACTCAGGAAAAGTAGTATAATGTGTTTTGGGGTGTATTTTTACACATACACATGCTGGGTGGGAGAAATATCTCCGTAAATGACAATTTTTTTATTTTTTTTACACACAATTGTCTATTTATAGAGATATTTCTCCCACTCAGCATGGGTATGTGGAAAAATACACCCCAAAACACATTATACTACTTCTCCTGAGTACGGCGATACCACATGTGTGGCACTTTTTTGCACCCTAACTGCGCTAAGGGGCCCAAAGTCCAATGAGTACCTTTAGGATTTCACAGGTCATTTTGAGAAATTTCGTTTCAAGACTACTCCTCACGGTTTAGGGCCCCTAAAATGCCAGGACAGTATAGGAACCCCACAAATTACCCCATTTTAGAAAGAAGACACCCCAAGGTATTCCGTTAGATGTATGGTGAGTTCATAGAAGATTTTTTTTTTTTGTCACAAGTTAGCGGAAATTGATTGTAATTGTTTTTTTTCACAAAGTGTCATTTTCCGCTAACTTGTGACAAAAAATAAAATCTTCTATGAACTCGCCATTCTCCTAACGGAATACCTTGGGGTGTCTTCTTTCTAAAATGGAGTCATTTGTGGGGTTCCTATACTGCCCTGGCATTTTAGGGGCCCTAAACCGTGAGGAGTAGTCTTGAAACCAAATGTGGCAAAATGACCTGTGAAATCCTAAAGGTACTCATTGGACTTTGGGCCCCTTAGCGCACTTAGGGTGCAAAAAAGTGCCACACATGTGGTACCGCCGTACTCAGGAGAAGTAGTATAATGTGTTTTGGGGTGTATTTTTACACATACCCATGCTGGGTGGGAGAAATATCTCTGTAAATGACAATTATTTGATTTTTTTTACACACAATTGTCCATTTACAGAGAGATTTCTCCCACCCAGCATGGGTATGTATAAAAATACACCCCAAAACACATTATACTACTTCTTCTGAGTACGGCGATACCACATGTGTGACACTTTTTTGCAACCTAGGTGCGCTAAGGGGCCTAACGTCCTATTCACAGGTCATTTTGAGGCATTTGGATTCTAGACTACTCCTCACGGTTTAGGGCCCCTAAAATGCCAGGGCAGTATAGGAACCCCACAAGTGACCCCATTTTAGAAAGAAGACACCCCAAGGTATTCTGTTAGGAGTATGGTGAGTTCATAGAAGATTTTTTTTTTGTCACAAGTTAGCGGAAAATGACACTTTGTGAAAAAAAAAACAATACATATCAATTTCCGCTAACTTGTGACAAAAAATAAAATCTTCTATGAACTCATCATACACCTAAAAGAATACCTTGGGGTGTCTTCTTTCTAAAATGGGGTCACTTGTGGGGTTCCTATACTGCCCTGGCATTTTAGGGGCCCTAAACCGTGAGGAGTAGTCTTGAACCCAAATGTCTCAAAATGACCTGTGAAATCCTAAAGGTACTCATTGGACTTTGGGCCCCTTAGCACAGTTAGGCTGCAAAAAAGTGTCACACATGTGGTATCGCCGTACTCAGAAGAAGTAGTATAATGTGTTTTGTGGTGTATTTTTACATATAACCATGCTGGGTGGGAGAAATATCTCTGTAAATGACACATTTTTGATTTTTTTTACACACAATTGTCCATTTACAGAGAGATTTCTCCCACCCAGCATGGGTATGTGTAAAAATACACCACAAAACACATTATACTACTTCTCCTGAGTATGGCGATACCACATGTGTGACACTTTTTTGCAGCCTAGGTGCGCTAAGGGGCCCAACGTCCTATTCACAGGTCATTTTGAGGCATTTGTTTTCTAGACTACTCCTCACGGTTTAGGGCCCCTAAAATGCCAGGGCAGTATAGGAACCCCACAAGTGACCCCATTTTAGAAAGAAGACACCCCAAGGTATTCCGTTAGGGGTATGGTGAGTTCATAGAAGATTTTATTTTTTCTCACAAGTTAGTGAAAAATGACACTTTGTGAAAAAAACAATAACAATCCAATTTCCGCTAACTTTTGACAAAAAATAAAATATTCTATGAACTCATCATACACCTAACAGAATACCTTGGGGTGTCTTCTTTCTAAAATGGGGTCACTTGTGGGGTTCCTATACTGCCCTGGCATTTTACGGGCCCAAAACTGTGAGTAGTCTGGAAACCAAATTTCTCAAAATGACTGTTCAGGGGTATAAGCATCTGCAAATTTTGATGACAGGTGGTCTATGAGGGGGCAAATTTTGTGGAATCGGTCATAAGCAGGGTGGCCTCTTAGATGACAGGATGTATTGGGCCTGATCTGATGGATAGGAGTGCTAGGGGGGTGACAGGAGGTGATTGATGGGTGTCTCAGGGGGCGGTTAGAGGGGAAAATAGATGCAATCAATGCACTGGGGAGGTGATCGGAAGGGGGTCTGAGGGGGATCTGAGGGTTTGGCCGAGTGATCAGGAGCCCACACGGGGCAAATTAGGGCCTGATCTGATGGGTAGGTGTGCTAGGGGGTGACAGGAGGTGATTGATGGGTGTCTCAAGGTGTGATTAGAGGGGGGAAATAGATGCAAGCAATGCACTGGCGAGGTGATCAGGGCTGGGGTCTGAGGGCGTTCTGAGGTGTGGGCGGGTGATTGGGTGCCCGCAAGGGGCAGATTAGGGTCTAATCTGATGGGTAACAGTGACAGGTGGTGATAGGGGGTGATTGATGGGTAATTAGTGGGTGTTTAGAGGAGAGAATAGATGTAAACAATGGATTTGGGAGGTGATCTGATGTCGGATCTGCGGGCGATCTATTGGTGTGGGTGGGTGATCAGATTGCCCGCAAGGGGCAGGTTAGGGGCTGATTGATGGGTGGCAGTGACAGGGGGTGATTGATGGGTGGCAGTGACAGGGGGTGATTGATGGGTGATTGACAGGTAATCAGTGGGTTATTACAGGGGAGAACAGATGTAAATATTGCACGGGCGAATTGATAAGGGGGGGGGGGTCTGAGGGCAATCTGAGCGTGTGGGCAGGTGATTGGGTGCCCGCAAGGGGCAGATTAGGGTCTAATCTGATGGGTAACAGTGACAGGTGGTGATAGGGGGTGATTGATGGGTAATTAGTGGGTGTTTAGAGGAGAGAATAGATGTAAACAATGGATTTGGGAGGTGATCTGATGTCGGATCTGCGGGCGATCTATTGGTGTGGGTGGGTGATCAGATTGCCCGCAAGGGGCAGGTTAGGGGCTGATTGATGGGTGGCAGTGACAGGGGGTGATTGATGGGTGGCAGTGACAGGGGGTGATTGATGGGTGATTGACAGGTAATCAGTGGGTTATTACAGGGGAGAACAGATGTAAATATTGCACGGGCGAATTGATAAGGGGGGGGTCTGAGGGCAATCTGAGCGTGTGGGCAGGTGATTGGGTGCCCGCAAGGGGCAGATTAGGGTCTAATCTGATGGGTAACAGTGACAGGTGGTGATAGGGGGTGATTGATGGGTAATTAGTGGGTGTTTAGAGGAGAGAATAGATGTAAACAATGGATTTGGGAGGTGATCTGATGTCGGATCTGCGGGCGATCTATTGGTGTGGGGGGGTGATCAGATTGCCCGCAAGGGGCAGATCAGGGGCTGATTGATGGGTGGCAGTGACAGGGGGTGATTGACGGGTGATTGACAGGTGATTGACAGGTGATTGACAGGTGATCAGGGGGGATAGATGCATACAGTACACGGGGGGGGGGGTCTGGGGGGGGTCTGGGGAGAATCTGAGGGGTGGGGGGGTGATCAGGAGGGAGTAGGGGGCAGATTAGGGACTTAAAAAAAAAATAGCGTTGACAGATAGTGACAGGGAGTGATTGATGGGTGATTAGGAGGGTGACTGGGTGCAAACAGTGGTCTGGGGGGTGGGCAGGGGGGGGTCTGAGGGGTGCTGTGGGCGATCAGGGGGCAGGGGGGGGGGAAATCAGTGTGCTTGGGTGCAGACTAGGGTGGCTGCAGCCTGCCCTGGTGGTCCCTCGGACACTGGGACCACCAGGGCAGGAGGCAGCCAGTATAATAGGCTTTGTATACATTACAAAGCCTATTATACACTGTTGCAGCGGCGATCCGGATGCCAGTAACCCGCCGGCGCTTCCGAACGGCCGGCGGGTTACGGCGAACGGGGGGCGGAGCCAGTCCCCGGCGGCTGATCGCGTCACGAATGACGCGATCGCCGCATAGCCACTCCCGCAGCCGCCCCCGCCGATGGGCGTATTGCGGTCGTTTGGGCCCAGACTTTGCCGCCGCCCATCGGCTGGGGGCGGTCGTTATGTGGTTAAAAAAAAAAAAGTGTTTTCTGCAAGATGTTGATGACGCTGTGTGACCCTGGTGTCATCAACGCCGATCAACGGGGGACATGTGATCGCTGAGGAAGAAGCAAAATCCGCCAAGGGACATGGAAGAAGACACTGGGGAAGCTATCAGAGGTACGCGACGAGGGATCAGCATGCCAATGGTGAGTATAAGACCCAGATGTATAGGTAGAAGATGTGCAGCCAGGTATAGTTAGCCAGATGTACAGCCAGGTATAGTTAGCCAAGTATAGTTAGCCAGGTATATAGTGAGCCAGGTGTTTAGCCAGGTATATAGCGAGCCAGATGTTTAGCCAGGTATATAGCGAGCCAGATGTTTAGCCAGGTATATAGTGAGCCAGATGTTTAGCCAGGTATATAGTGAGCCAGGTGTTTAGCCAGATTTATAGGTAGCCAGATGTCCCCCTCCCGATCCCCCCCCCCCCCCAGCACGCTGTGGGTAGCGATCTGTGCTACACACAGCGTGCAGAACAAGCATCCAGCCACCCTAGGGAATCCCTGGGCAGCCAGCGGGGCAGAGAATGTGCGGGGGATCCCCCTTGTATGTGGAGGCTGTGCTGGCGGGGGATCCCCCTCTGTGCGGGCGGGGGGAACCCCTTTATATGGTGGCTGTTGCGGGCAGGGGATCCCCCTCTGTGCGGGTGGGGGGATCCCCCTTCTATTGTGGCTTTTGCGGGCGGGGGGATCCCCCTCTGTGCGGGTGGGGGGATCCCCCTTCTATTGTGGCTTTTGCGGGTGGGGGGATCCCCCTCTGTGCGGGTGGGGGATCCCCCTTCTAGTGTGGCTTTTGCGGGCGGGGGGATCCCCCTCTGTGCGGGTGGGGGGATCCCCCTTCTATTGTGGCTGTTGCGGACGTCACCAAGCCTCGTAATGTAACTGTACAGAGACCGGGACTTCGGAGATGGAGGAGGAAGTGCTGCTGCCGTCGCTGGAGAAAGCCCTCGGTGAGTAAATCTATTTACTCAATGGGCTTAGAGAGGGGGGGGGGGAGGAGATCGGGAGGGGGGGACATCGGGAGGGAGGGGGAGGAGGGGGATAGGCCGCCCGCAACAGCCACAATAGAAGGGGGATCCCCCCACCCGCACAGAGGGGGATCCCCCCGCCCGCAAAAGCCACAATAGAAGGGGGATCCCCCCGCCCGCACAGAGGGGGATCCCCTGCCCGCAACAGCCACCATATAAAGGGGTTCCCCCCGCCCGCACAGAGGGGGATCCCCCGCCAGCACAGCCTCTACATACAAGGGGGATCCCCCGCACATTCTCTGCCCCGCTGGCTGCCCAGGGATTCCCTAGGGTGGCTGGATGCTTGTTCTGCACGCTGTGGGTAGCACAGATCGCTACCCACAGCGTGCAGTCAGGCATCCAGCCATCCTGGGGAATCCCTCTGATAAGAAAAAAATGCAGCCGGCGGGGCAGAGAAACAGGAAATCTCCCTGTCGGCATGGACGAGCTCAGCTCGTCATTAACGTTTTTTGCAGGTTTTTGCTGGACGAACTCAGCTCGTCCATACCGCCAGGGAGGTTAAAGACACAGGACCCATACTCGACCAAATCGTACAAATCGGAAATTCCCTCTACACTGGGAATTTCGGTTTGGCTGGTCATACTGTAACGATTGTGGGATTCTCTCTGTGATCAGCGCACAAGACGTGCGCTGACACTGCGGAAATCCTCCACAAGCGTGTAATTTGAGGGAACCCAGAAAAAGGTGCAATGCACCTGTAGAGGGAAATTCCTGTCGGCAGGTGGCGCTGTGGAGTGCAGAGGAACAGCTCCTCTGCCCTACCACACACGCCAGACAGCAATTGTACGAAGGGAAGAAACGCAGGGCAAGATAGCCCTGAAAGAGAGAGATCAAAGCGACAGAGGGTATGCGTGTTCACCAAACTAGTCGCCACCCTGCGACGATGAACGCACAACCATGAAGACAAAGTGAGAGAAGGCAATCGCCAGAGATGGCGATTGCTAATAGTGACACAAGACTGAATAAGCACAGATGAGGAATGTATGTATGTATGTCCACCAATCTAGCCGCCACCCTGCGACGGCGGACATACAACAAAGGAAACCAAGTGAGAACGCAATCGCAAGAGAAGCAATTGCGAAAGAGAATGAGCACAGGGACAGATTGTATGTGTGTGCACCAAACTAGTCGCCAACCCGCGACGGTGCATACACAACTGCAGATAAGAAGCAGGAACGCAATCGCGAGAGAGGCGATTGCCAGAGGTGACACAAGGCTACAGCAAGGCAGAGCACGAGAGTAGCAAAGGCACAGCAAATCATACAATGAGAGGATAAGGAAAATATCAAACACTAGCTAAACGCGAACACCGCACTCATTCGCAACAGTGCACGTGTTTATGCGCGGTCTCCGCGTGATAAGCACAACAGAGACAAGCACGCCTAACTAACCACCGACAGACAAACATGAAACAGAGGACGCGAGCGCTTGCTTAACGGTTACCTCACCGAGCCTCCAGCAAGCGTTCGTAGCAGACAAGACAGATACACGAAAACAGGAATAAGCGAGCGATAGGATCCACAGCACTAGCGCAAGAGGCTAGTGCGATCCAGGAAGACAGAACAGAAGGATCCACAGCACTAGCGCAAGAGGCTAGTGCGATCCAAGTACAGCAAGAGAGTAGCAGACCAGAAGGATCCACAGCACTAGCGCAAGAGGCTAGTGCGATCCAGGAAAACAGATCAGAATGGGCTACCAGTAACAACCGCTGTTCCGGTTAGCACCCAGACACACAGAACGATGTCCTGTCGACCACCGCTGGGACAGGACAATCGCAACAGACAAACAAAACAGATATGCAATCCTAACTGCACTAGGGAAACTGCCTAGTGCAGTTCCAGGAATTACTCTAGGCTAATCTTCAAACAAAGAGCAAGGCTGACACTCCAGGCGAGTGTTACACAGGAACTAACCCTTATGCCCAGCCAAGGACTCTGGGAAACATAGCTCTTTATACTGCCAGTCATCAAAGGAGGCAGGTAAGGGATTTGCATAACGAGTGTATGCAAATTCCTCAGCAACAGAACAGACCAAAAACAGGTCTCTCTTGCAGAGACCTGCAGCCCACAGACTAGAGGAATGGTCAAACAGCTGTCTGCCAGTGCATCCAGCTGAGCGGATCATTACATAAAGCTTTTGGAATGGTTTAGTCAAACGCTAGACTCAAATCCCATTTTTTACTTAGAGGTGTGCTCACTTTTGTTGCGTTTAAACGACGAGCGCTGCAGCTGGCAGTAAACGATGTACAATCATCCGTGTGAACCAGCCCTAAAAAGAATTAGCAGGTTGATGAATGATGGATTTCTCGAGTCACAGGACACTGCTGAAAGTAGACATACTGTGTCTAGTCCCAACTGAGATTGTTCATTCTACATTTAGTAGAATAACTCCTAAGAGGTGGAACCAGAAATAAAATCATACATAAAGGTGGCAGGTAGGTAAAAAGATTTGAGTATTTGTCACCAAAAGGCCTAAATGAAAATATTTCTCTTAGGTGTTTGTAATTTTGCAGGTAACTAAAGTACCAGTACATTACTATAGCTACAACATGGATACAGCTTCTCACAAAAGTGAGAAGACCTCTGACTTTTTGGAAATATCGTATTATATCTTTACATGGGAGTAGCAGTAGGGTATCTTTACCTGGGATAACACTGAAGATATGACACTTTGATACAATGTAAAGTAGTCAGTGTACAGCTTGTATAGCAGTGTAAATTTCCCATCCCATCAGAATAACGCTGCACACAGCCATTGATTTCTAAACCGCTGGCTACAAACGTGACTACACCTCTATGTAAAGAAAATTGGAATCCTGCCCAATTAGACAAAGTACCATGTTGGCTTCTATTGACCAAAGAGTGAGACCTTGCGCTTACAGACTTAGCCTTCCTGGCCTATTCCAGGTGACTAGGGGTTAAAAAAATGTTTTATAGAGTCTACTATGTTTTTTATTTTATTTTTTGTTTTGTTTTAAGATATGAAAAAATATCCAAAACAATGACAATAATGACACGTGTGTGGAAAAAATAAAGCTCACTAAGAAAACAGAAATTGCCCACTGTGAATCATTGTGCATCTGCCACTGTCGTAACCTCTAATTTCTCCTCTGGCTTCTGTCTTTTTACTTGGAGATATGCTTAAAAAATAAAATAAAAATCACTATACATTCCCTTTAAGATCATCAATAATATTGTTGTATCTGTTTACTTGACATATAAACATTGCTTTCTACTTTCTAAATAAAAGGGGAAAAAAGCAATCCAGTAAAAACAGCTCTTCCTTTATTGTACAATTTCAAAACTTCATACAAAACAATACATTCCTTTTAATTTACACAAAAATTAGTGTACAGTACTCTAAGGAATATTTGCGTCTTAAGTTCACATCAAGTTATTTCACTAATAACATGATACATAAGAAGGATAAGGGTCTTTATTCAATTCATTTTCTCTCTATGTTTATTCCCAGGAGATATTTATTACATCTTCTGTTTAAAATAACTTTCTTGCTCGCTGGTGGTTTAAAAGGCATTTTATTGACAAGGTGTCAAAATATCACCTGGGAAGCAAACATAGGAGAAAAAGTGAATTGAATAAGGGCCAAGGTCTGTAATTTATCAAGCAAAAAAGAGAGAAACGTACCAAAATTATTTTCAGCAGCTCAAGATTATAAACAAAGCCATACAGGTTTTATTTGCCTTGTGTCTATGCAGATTTAATAATGCAATAAATTGTTAAGCTTGGTTTAGCTGATGGAACATAATTATAATAAACGTACTTAATAGAGTGCTTTAGTCTTTTTTTTAGCAAAGTGTTTTATATTCAAGGGGAAGCTCTGCACACTGGCATGCGGCAGGGTGGGTGGAGGAGAGTGAAGATATGCTGGCTAATGGAGATGGCTTGCATGAAAGCTGTATGCAGATTGTATACAGTATAGGCTACTTAAATACACTGCCTGCCGATTTAGATTGGCCGAATTCCAAGCTCCAAATAACTTTACATTAAACTTGCATGCAAACTGAAATTATAAGAATTTAATTGACCATTTCTACTTGCTGTTTATACCTTTCTGGCAGCTAACCGCAGATCAGCTTTAATGAGGAGATGCAGTGGTGTAGCTAAGGAGCTGTGGGCCCCGATGCGAGTTTTACAATGGGGCCCCCCAGGCACTCTATACATAACAATTGATACGGCGCACCAAAACCTGCCAATGGCAACTACAGTGTCAGAGGTGCAAGAAGGGGATGGGGAAGAGCTTGTTAATGTTTACCACTACTCAATGTATATATAGAAGTGATTATTATGAGCACAGGACCAATAGAGAACTAATACTGTAGTTGAGGGAGGGCCCTTCGGGGCCCCTCTGGCCCAAGGGCCCCGATGCGGTCGCTACCGCTGCACCCCCTATTGCTACGCCCCTGAGGAGATGGATCACTGATAGATATACTTGCCTGTACTGCAATTCCTGCATGCTGCATCATGCACTTCCATGGAAGTCAAAGGCCCCGATTCACGAAGCAACAGTAAGATTGCTGTTCACAGGCAGCGCACAGCAATTATACCGTAACAACAGATGAGATGACAGCATAGGGCGCATTGCCTAATTCGTGCAGCCAGCATTACATATGTAATCAAGTCTTGCTAGAGTAACTCACGTCTTACTGCGTTTTAGCCTAGTAACGTTTGCACTACTTTTGAAATGCGTATCGCACTTATTGGGCAGCGTGCCTTACGCTGTTATCGGTAATAACAGTAAAATTGCCATGCACTGCCTGCACAAAACAAACTTACTGTAGCTTTGTGGATTAAGGCCAAATTTGTTTATCTAGCTGAATGCACACACACAAGATATCCACTGTGAACATGAGTAATGTCCATAGACCCATAGCCATAGACCCTGAACAAGCAAGCGATCAAGTGTTTCTGACATTATTGTCAGATCTGACAAGATTAACTGCATGCCTGTTTCTGGTGTTATTCAGACACTACTACAGCCTAATAGACCGGCAGGGCTGCCAGGCAACTGGTATTGTTTGAAATGAAATTAATATGGCAGCCTCCATATGTCTCTTACTTCAGTTGCCCTTTAAGCTGATTATTCACCAGTTACCAGACAGGCATGTGTAGCAAGCATACCTTTACTCACCTGCACCCATGTTGCTGAATGATTACGGGTGGACTTTGAAATCCAAAATGAATGTGTATGACAGTTATTTTCATTTTCAATGTGTTCCATCCTCCTCTGTTGTCCCTATATTTAAAACACACCTGAAGTGAGAGGAATATGGAGGCTGACATATGCATTTATTTGTAAACAAAACAAATTGCCTGACTGTTCTGTTGATCCTCTGCCTCTAACATCTTTTAGCCATAGACCCTGAACAAGCATGTAGATCAGATGTTTCTGACAAGATTAGCTGCATGCTTATTCCAGGTGTGTGATTAAGACAATACTGCAGCCAAACAGATCAGTGGGACTGCCAAGCAACTGGTATTGTTTAAAAGGATATAAATATGGCAGCCTCCATATCCCTCTCACTTCAGGTGTACTTTTAGTAAAGCAGAAGTCTGGAAATCCAGGGATTCAGCTTACATTTTGCATACCATCCCCACACACCAAAGCAGTAGTGTCACCGAATAAAATGCTAATAACTGATTTTTTTCAAATTCAATAGCAGTGATGGTGATGTGACAACTGTTCTCTTCTTCCACTCCTCAAAGAACTCAAGGGGCTTGATTCACAAAGCGGTGCTAATTGTTAGCACGCTTGTGAAAAGCCCTTTTTCATGCCTAAACAAACTGTGTGCGCTAATTAGCAAAGTATCGCGTGCAAAGCCCGGTGCGCACGAAATGGGTGTGACATTTAGGGCGCATCCAATGCACCCTTATAGGCGCATCGGGTGTGCCGTTTTCGGTTTGCGCGTGCAAAGTTTTGCGCGTGATCTTATTCAGCTTGGTACGTGCTAACTACTTAGCACCCTAGTTAGCACGCCCAAAGCCTTAAGGCGTGCTAACTAGGTTAGCACTGAATAGTGAATCAGGCCCAAGGTGGGCAACATTTTTCAGGTTAAAGACATCTACCAGAAATGGCAGTGGCCTATAAAGCTGGTCAGCCAGATGGTAATTATCTGAGTTTACTGCAGTTTTATTGCAAATTGCATACGGCTTGGAAATTACCTGATTCAATTTGACAACTATTGCATCTGATTGGCTCAGTTCCAAGCTGCATACAATTTGCAACAAATATACAATAAACATAGAAAATCAGCATTTCATTGATCATCTTTATCAGTCTTGTATCTCTCTTCAATTACATAATAAACATAATTGACACCAGTGACATCCACTATATAGTAGAATAGCTGGAAAAATTACCAGTATTCTACTATTGGGCAGTGGCTAATTCTGATAGTAAAATAACAGTAAAAAATACGATATTCTACTATCACCTAACCATCTTCTCACACTAACCCTCCCTCTATCGATGCATAACACTAACCTGCCCCCTGCGCTGCAATCTCCACTGATATCTGGACAAATGTTGCATCTAAAAACTCCCTCTGCCGATCTTTGCACCACCTACTACCAAAACTTAATAACTCTGACTGCCGATATACCACCTTTGTCCAGCACTGTCAATGACAAAGAAGCTACAAATGTACAGCATAAACAGTCAGTGTAT
Organism: Hyperolius riggenbachi; assembly: GCF_040937935.1. Classification (NCBI taxonomy): domain Eukaryota; kingdom Metazoa; phylum Chordata; class Amphibia; order Anura; family Hyperoliidae; genus Hyperolius; species Hyperolius riggenbachi. The sequence continues at coordinate 218,322,362 of NC_090650.1, forward strand.
GTTTAAAGTGCATCCAGGTATCCAGTCAAAATATTTTGCACAGTACAGGGCTGTATACCTGTGTGTTTGCTTGCACTACCACACCTTTGCACTCACACTTCATTATGTACCCCTGACAAAGTCCATATTGAGGTGGTAAACATGTTGGGTTATTGGGGTTTTCTTTGCACCTTCTACTGAAGGCTTCAGTATTATTTTTCTATCAGATACACTGAGAGGGCAACACAGAGATTTTTACCCACTTGTGTTGCTAATCGTTGATTATACTAAGTTATTCTGATTAGGAATGTTGTCTTCTTATTTGGGGGAGCAGTTGTTGTTATGTACCCCTATTAGTTAGTGTCACTTGTGTCTAGCTCAGCTGTTTTATGAAAACCTTAATAAAGGATAAGTTTTAGGGTGTGTACACACATCCTATTTTGATTGGCTTATTTTACCATCTACAGTACATGTAGTATGAGGGTCGACAGATTTTGAATACTATGAACAGGTTGTATAGGTAAGCTCTCATAGCACATGGAAGTGGTAAAATTGGCCAATCAAAATTGGTGTACAATGCTTTAGAGTGTGTATAAACATTCAGTTTTGATTGGTCAATGACTTCCATGTAGTATGGAAACTTACCTGCACAATCTGTTTATTGTATTCGAACTCTGTTGGCCTTCATACTACATGGAAGTGGTAAAATTGGCAAAAATTGGATATGTGTACCAGGCTTCAATAGAGATATTGGGCCCGTTCCAATTCACTTTTTCTTGGCAAGCAAGACAATACGCAGAATCATTTGGACAGTACTTTTTAGTACTTTTTCAATAGCAGAAAGCAGAGCAGAGAAAGCAGAGAAACTTAGGAGAAAAGTGGATTGGATTGGGCCTACAGAGTAATCCGGTGTTTGTGCATTGACATCTCTTTCCTTGAGACAAAGGATTGTGTTTACTCTTTTAAAATCAGCACAGCAAATGTCAGTCAAATATTTATACTAAATGGAACAGACCCAATGTAGCAGCAAGTGTCAAACAGTACAATCCACATCGCTTCTCAATATGACCACAAAGTAAAAAATATATAGACACCATTCTGATCCAGAAAGTAAATGCCACTTATCCCCTAATATAAACTTACATGTGCTAAGTTTGCCAAATGTTTTTAAAATACATCTCAATATGCTGCAATATACAGTACTTACATCTTAAAGGACTTACGAGGCGAATTTCATAAAAAAAGTTAATGACCTCATTGCAAAAGCAGACCTCAGGGCAGACGAACAGCATCTTCCTTGTCATTATCAGGTGCTTTATGAGCCTAATCCAGTCTTCATTACAGGTCCCGACCCTTCCCAGGGTCGTCTTATGAGAATCGCCGCTTTAAAAATTATCTCCTGCGCAGCTCTCATAGCCGGAGCTGCGCAGGATTACAGCCCCGCTCGTGTCCGCCCTCTCTCCATGCAATCTATTATACGTCATGTGGGCGGCTCCACATGACCACCCACATGACTTACTACACAGTGCCAGCCAGCCACGCCCCCTCAGCAGAGAATACAAGCGCTGAGCGAGCAAATCCTCACTCGCTCAGCGCTTGTATTCCCTGCTGAGGGGGCGCGACTGGCTGGCACTGTGTAGTAAGTCATGTGGGTGGTCATGTGGAGCCACCCACATGACGTATAATAGATCGCACGGAGAGAGGGCGGACACGAGCGGGGCTGTAATCCTGCGCAGCTCCGACTATGAGAGCTGCGCAGGAGATAATTTTTAAAGTGGCAATTCTCATAAGGCGACCCTGGGGAGGGTCGGGACCTGTAATGAAGACTGGATTAGGCTCATAAAGCACCTGATAATGACAAGGAAGGTGCTGTTCGTCTGCCCTGAGGTCTGCTTTTGCAATGAGGTAAGTAACTTTGTTTATGAAATTCGCCTCGTAAGTCCTTTACATCTGTTATATCACTTCACTACGCATTTAGGTTACGTTCACAGTTCACACCATGGGCTTGATTCACTAAACTGTGATAACTCATAGCACGGCCACGCTATAGTTTTTGCACATTTGCACACACTCGCAAATTTTCACGCGCAATCGGGAATTTTTGTGTAAAAACGCTACCGTGGCCGTGCTGTGAGTTTTCACGTTTTAGTAAATCAAGCCCCATGTGTGGTGAATTATAATGTTATGATCTCTAAGCAGGGAGCTGTCATAATTGGGAAATGGGTGCATTCACACATGTACACTGCCACTGCTGTGCATTGGATTCCATCATAAAATGCAAGCCGAGCTGTGGGCTATCACCCACTGCACACGTTATGGCCACATTACAAATGTGTGGCGATAAGGTACCATGCAATGCACATTTTTGGGGTATATGTGTATGGAATAAGACTTCTGCCTGGATCACTTTCTGAAACACCTTGCTGATCCACAAGGTTGCCCCCCATGGATAACTGTCACCATTTCTAGCCATGTGAAACTGGTTACAGAAAGTACTGATCTTTAGTTAACCTAGTGTAACTTTTCTACAGAGACAGATAAGCCTGTAACCCAGGGCCTCATGAGTAAAAAAGTATTATATTCCTTCTCCTAAAAATAACTTCTTAAGATATTGCACAGTTTTATTTTATGTTTAAATATACTTTTTAAGTTTTAACTGTTTTATTGTTTTTGCTCAATGACACATTCATTGAAGTATGCCAGAGCGAAAATCTATGAACTATTGAACCTTTTTATCTCTTTCCTGCACTCAGAAGACATTTGCTGCTAGGAAAGTGTTTTATAGTTGGAATTTCTTATCAGTGAGGGTCACACTGTAGTTATTTCCTGTCTGAGTCAGGACTGAGTCAGCCACTTACATACCTGATATTTAACTCTTCAGGCAGAGAAAGAAAAAAAGGAATACAGCATAGTTATTTGTGTGCTGGGCAATGTACATACCTATGTCTATCTCATCATGTCACATGTCACCTTAGGTATCCTTTAACTCTTAAATAAACAATTTAAAATAACAGTTGGAAGCAAGACAAAGGGGATCCAGGAGTTATTCTCACATACCCTAAAGGTAGCCACATACAATATAATAAAAAGATCCGATTTTACAATTCGATAAAAAACAATAGTTTGCTCATGAAAATCAAAAGCTTTTTTATTTGAGCTAGAAATGTAAACCAATTTCCCATTTATTTTCGATTTAACTGTGTTGGGAATGGCATTTCTTCATTTATAGACTTAAGCAATTTTTTTGAGTTTTAAATCTTTTTTTTTCATAATTGGTGGAAAAATAGAACATGTGTGCGATACACAGATCAGATTTTTCAAAAGTTACAATCAATCACAAAAATTGATTGTAGTTTTGGAATTGAGAAAAAATAAAAAAAGTGTATCGTGTTTGGCCACCTCAAAGTGATCCTGAAGTGAGAGGTATATCGAGGCTATATTGGTAATTTATAATATTTCATTGTAATAGAAAGCGACAATCAGTATGATTGTAGCGATCTCTTTGGATGTCCACATCACCAAATCACTTTGACAGTGATCCACCTGTGTGTTAACTACAGCTAAGCCACTGAATGGCTACGGCTTGTTGGTCAGTTTTGAGCTTTGGTATGAACCGGAAGCAAACCTGAAATCTCATTTGAAGTGTCAAATTTCATTTTTAATTACCAGAACTTTTAATTTACTTTTGCAAAAATCCTAGTGGAGCAGACTTTGGCAATTTTCACTCATCCTTAACGATAAGAAGGACTACGCAAACTAGACTGATTTTTTTCTTTATCCCTTATTCTAGTGGAATACTACAGCGGCAAACATTAGACTTGACAACCTTGTTATATATATATATATATATATATATATATATATATATATATATATATATATATATATATATATATATATATATATATATATACAGTGGTGTGAAAAACTATTTGCCCCCTTCCTGATTTCTTATTCTTTTGCATGTTTGGCACACTTAAATGTTTCTGCTCATCAAAAACCGTTAACTATTAGTCAAAGATAACATAATTGAACACAAAATGCAGTTTTAAATGATGGTTTTTATTATTTAGTGAGGAAAAAAAACTCAAAACCGACATGGCCCTGTGTGAAAAAGTGATTGCCCCCCTTGTTAAAAAATAACTTAACTGTGGTTTATCACACCTGAGTTCAATTTCTGTAGTCACCCCCAGGCCTGATTACTGCTACACCTGTTTCAATCAAGAAATCACTTAAATAGGAGCTATCTGACACAGAGAAGTAGACCAAAAGCACCTCAAAAGCTAGACATCATGCCAAGATCCAAAGAAATTCAGGAACAAATGAGAACAAAAGTACTGTAATTGAGATCTATCAGTCTGGTAAAGGTTATAAAGCCATTTCTAAAGCTTTGGGACTCCAGCGAACCACAGTGAGAGCCATTATCCACAAATGGCAAAACCATGGAACAGTGATGAACCTTCCCAGGAGTGGCTGGCCGACCAAAATTACCCCAAGAGCGCAGAGAAAACTCATCCGAGAGGCCAGAAAAGACCACAGAACAACATCTAAAGAACTGCAGGCCTCACTTTCCTCAATTAAGGTCAGTGTTCACAACTCCACCATAAGAAAGAGACTGGGCAAAAACAGCCTGCATGGCAGATATCCAAGGCGCAAACCACTTTTAAGCAAAAAGAACATTAAGGCTCATCTCAATTTTGCTAAAAAAAATCTCAATGATTGCCAAGACTTGTGGGAAAATACCTTGTGGACCGCCGAGACAAAAGTTGAACTTTTTGGAAGGTGCGTGTCCTGTTAAATCTGTCGTAGAAGTAACACAGCATTTCAGCAAAAGAACATCATACCAACAGTAAAATATGGTGGTGGTAGTGTGATGGTCTGGGGTTGTTTTGCTGTTTCAGGACCTGGAAGGCTTGCTGTGATAGATGGAACCATGAATTCTACTGTCTACCAAAAAATCCTGAAGGAGAATGTCCGGCCATCTGTTCGTCAACTCAAGCTGAAGCGATCTTGGGTGCTGCAGCAGGACAATGACCCAAAAGACACCAGCAAATCTACCTCTGAATGGCTGAAGAAAAACAAAATGAAGACTTTGGAGTGGCCTAGTCAAAGCCCTGACCTGAATCCTATTGAGATGTTGTGGCATGACCTTAAAAAGGCAGTTCATGCTAGAAAACCCTCAAATAAAGCTGAATTACAACAATTCTGCAAAGATGAGTGGGCCAAAATTCCTCCAGAGCGCTGTAAAAGACTTGTTGCAAGTTATCGCAAACACTTGATTGCAGTTATTGCTGCTAAGGGTGGCCCAACCAGTTATTAGGTTCAGGGGGCAATTTCTTTTTCCCACATGGCCATGTAGGTTTTGAGTTTTTTTTCTCACTAAATAATAAAAACCATCATTTAAAACTGCATTTTGTGTTCAATTATGTTATCTTTAACTAATGGTTAACGGGTTTTGATGAGCAGAAACATTTAAGTTTGACAAACATGCAAAAGAATAACAAATCAGGAAGGGGGCAAATAGTTTTTCACACCACTGTATATATATATATATATATTTATATATATATATATACTTATATATATATATACATATATATACAGTGTATATATATATATATATATATATATATATATATATATATATATATATATATATATACTGTGTATATATATATTTGTTATAGAATATTTTTGTTAAGAAACTAGATACAAGATTTTGATATCTGCAATATAGAGATATGCAGTTTAGCATTACTCAACTCTAAAATGTCCAGCAAGTGCAACAAAAAAGCGATATAGTGTAAGAGACATAATATACAATAGATATACTGGATAAGGTTAATAACAAGGGTTGAAGCAATTTAACACCTACTTTGTTTATTGTCTTGGCACATTTTGCTGATTGCATAATGTCCACGAATACCTTAGGTATTAGCAAAGCAATAGTGCTGGAATAACCTGCAACATGTAACCCAGCTGTCCCAGCAGAATATAAAATGTCAATCACAACACAGACCACAAAACGTCCTTATATTGTGTGTCATATCCAAAGGTTAACAACTGCTGCCTTATGGTGTTCCCATCAGCAAATAAAAGGTCAAAGCAACAATCAGTAGAAGACAGAAAGGAGATGAGAAGGTCTGGTAGGCTGCTGAAGGCATGAAAATATCCTCATATCGATATATGCTCACAACATTCTCTGAGACTGGAGGGGCATCAATATCATGTCTTGTTATGGAACCTGAAATGCCATAGAAAATGCAGAAATCAGGTTGTGATGTTAAAATGTCTAGCAAACAAAATCCATTGGCATTCAAATAGCCTCTAGCCCCTTTGTACACTGTTGTGTATCCCGGCATGGCTGCAACCCACGCAAGCACCCACGGCCGCGTGTTCATGCGCGACCCTGACCGAAGTCAGGGTCGCGCATGAACACGCCCGCGGGCTGTGTGCATGCGTGCTAGGCACAGGACACGGGGACGCAGCGTCAGGGGTTTTATTATATAGGAGGTGGAGATACTCACCAGGATAAGCCTACTTGTCTTTCATTAGCTGTATAATGGCAGAAGACCTGCTGTCAGTAGGCCATGACAACTTTTATACCAGGCAAAGATTACCAAAGAGCAGAATTCAGATGATCTCCAATAATAGGATTAATCACATAGAAATCTAGCATTCCAACTTGCCAAGATTAAATTTAAGCGATGAAATGTAAAGGAAATATGCTCATGACAGGATGGAATATTTTTTTATCACCAAGGGTAAATTTACGAGATTAAAATCACACAATTGCTAATTCACTACTAATGTTGAGCAACAATACAAACTTATCTGAATTTTGGGGGGATATGGGAGGAAATCAGTGTGCCTAGAGCAATGCCCCCACAAACCCAAAACAAACAAACACCATACAGATTGTGTTCTGCCCAGATTCAAACTGCCTCCCTGTGTAGAAACATACAGGTATACTCACAAATGATCAATAAAACTTACATGCTCAGAGAGTTCAGGTGAAGCTTGCTGGTCTGTATGCAGTCAATGTAGCACATTAGGTAAATAGCAAAACTCCCATTATACATGTAACACACATGCTGCTTGTATAACAGGCAATGTATGCGCTGCATGTATGATGCAAGGTACACTATTTATGTGACTTGTTTAAACTTTACGTGAGTTTTCTGTTCATGTAAATGTTATTGATCTGTTGAGAAATAGTGTCTAAACAGAGGCAGTTCAAATCTGGGCCAAGGTACTATCTGCATAGAGTTTGTATACATCCCCTGTGTTTGTGTGGGCATATTTTGCCCAAGAAATGTTCTTTCTGTTAACTGCATTGCTTCTATATACTGTTCATATTCATTTTATCCACCTGATTGCAATTAGAATTAGTTTCCTGCTAACTGATTGACAGCTGACTGACTCAGCTTACATTTTCTAAGTCAGCGGAGATTTGCAGGGTAAGAGAATTTCCATCTTACTTCTAAAGGTGAACACTTTATTCTGCAGACATCCTCCTTGAATTGGTCAGGTGACTGATTTGCAAATCTCTGAGGTCAGGCAGGTGAAGGTATCACGTCTCATTTCTGATTCTTGAGTAGGGTAAAACTGAATTTTTGCATTGACCCAGGAAGGGAAAACATGATTCTGCCCATCATTTAGTTAACAGATAGTTAAATAAGCGACTGCTTAAGGCTTTGATAGACTAAATTTAAATACCTTTGTGGGCCAATTAAGATTTAAACGTAAGGAGAACTTTCTGCTTATCACCACTAAAATTACTCCTGAATCAAAGGTAATATAGTGTGAAACCTGCTGGCCACAGAGGATGTCTATATCACATGGGGAGTTCAGTGTGGTGAGAGGCCGATCAACCTCACGACATTAATCAGATAGTTGCAGCTTCCACATAGGACTCAACCCTCCAAGGTGTAACATACAATGGAATATTTATTGATCCATAGCCGTAATACAGCACACAAGAAAGCACAACGTTTCGGGCAGAGGCCCTTTCACAAGTTTTCAAGGAGCATTTGAGAAAGGGCCTCTGCCCAAAACGTTGTGCTTTCTTGTGTGCTGTATTACCGCTATGTATCATTAAATATTCCATTGTATATTACACCTTTGGAGGGTTGAGTCCTGAATCAAGGGTGTCATCATTGATATACAGTATGTTCAGCTTGCTTCATATAGAGGCATCCTCTACTAAGGCATATTTTCTGGCATGCATTTAGTCGTTTAAGTATGACCAACGAATCAGGGAACAAGAGATCTAAAACTTTTTCTTCAATGAATGAAGGTAAAGAAAATGACTGCAGAACAATTGGGTAACAAACAATATTGCTGTCTACTAAAGCTTCATGCAAAGATCAATTGTAGGGTATAGATCCATAAAATATTGCACATTTCTTACCTTGAATTGCTGGTCCCCAGGCAAATAAATAGTACCAGCTTAAGTGCAAATCCACTATTGTCTCATCTCTGGGAACATACACAGGGCGTTTAAAACGGCACGTTACACGGTTGTTTTCAAATACACCTTCTTCATCTCTAGCAGGGTTCCTTTGAATTTCTTTAGCCCACTGACCAACATTATAGAAGTGCTGGATGCGTACTCTCCCATTATCATCGTGGACACAGGCCATGACATCATCTCCTCCCTAAAAGTGAAAGCTCTCATTAATGCATACCTTCAGCAACCGAGTATTGTACCGTGTTAGGCATGAGTTACAATAAGAATTAAGCAGTAATGTGCTACAAGATCTCTGAAACAATCTTGTTCTTACCAGATATCTTATGCTAGGTACACACCATACAATTTTGTGTTAGATAGATTGTTCAATAGATAATTTCCGACATGTCTGATCTTATTTTCTATCGTTTTTCTGATCGATTTCTCATAGAAGTTAATGGAAATAGATAAGAAAAAATAACTGAATCGAATCGGAAATCAATCGGGAAATTGAATCTGAAATCGATCGGACGGAAAATCGACTGAAAAATGCATCGTGTGTACCCTGCATTAGGCACACTAATGCCCCGAGTATTAGGGTAATTAATGCATTCTTACAATATGTTTTCTTATTTGCAGTCTGTAGATAGTCTAATTTACTGTATGTTTTTAGTCTTTCATGGGGCTATAGAAGTCTATGGCTCAGTACCCTGGGTTTGCCTCATTCAGTATATGTGAGAATGTTTGTTCCCCTAAATGGTGTCCTTGCTTCCAGCTATCACTTTTAAAGTGCTCATTTGCAACTGAAACAGTAAAAAGCTGGTTGCTGTAGACAACAAGTAAAACACTTCCCACACAAGATCTTTTGCAATTTACTGTATGTCTTCCACATAAAAGACGGTTTCAAGGTTTACTAATCTTGCCACCAAAATTACATGACTAGGTTATGGTAGCTGGCAAACAGGAGCAGCTTGGTGAGGCTTGGTGGGTGTAACTTAAAACACATTAGAAAAAAATAATAGGGTTAAGAAAAATTACACTGAAGTCAGCAAAGGTACAACCACAAGATGACAACACATATAAACCCTCTAGATCCGTTCAAATAAGAAAAGGGATCTATTAATTAGATTTATCCAACATGCTATGCCTGGTACACACCATGCAATTTCCCGTCAGACTGACGATTGAACTGATAATTTCGATGGGTCCAATCTGATTTCGAATCATTTTTCTGATCGATTTTCTCATCACTTCTATACAAAATTGACCAGATTTATGATGGTAAATCAGATCGGACCTGTTGGAAATACCGTAATCAATTTGATTGTCAATCTGACAGGAAATTGTATCGTGTGTACCAGGCATTAGAGACTTGCAGGACTCTTGATAGTTCCCATCCCCTGAAAAGTGGAAACAGGGCTTAAGTTTTACCTTAACAAGAACATGACTTATTTTGTCTACTGAGACCATGTTCCCACTTGGCCTCAGCAACAGACTGCTTTTCTTATGGTTATTTGAACGTTAACTTGTACTTTCTTGGAAATGCCTTTGGTTGTGAATCTTTCTGGTTGTTTATCACTTTCTCCCACCTTTTGACCTTGTAGTTGGAGTTAAAAAGTAGTTCTTCTAGTGAAGACTTCTCCTTCTCGCCATTTGTCTCCCTTTGGGGTTCCTACTTTGAGTAATATTTTACTTGTTTTCCTTTTTCAGATCTTTGGTGGCTTTACTTAGTTGTTTTATAATACATGTATTTTTTCCTATTTAGCATGTTAATTCCTCAATCACCTATTCTATTTCACATGGGTTCATGTATCCATTGTAAACATCATTAAAAGGAATGTAGAGATGGTAAATCTCCAGTGTAATGATGGTTGTTAAAATGTAAATTGTGTTGATTAGCAAGTTGCTTTCTACTGCTTGCATTCACCTTAGCATGCAGTAAGAGCATCCTTGTTTCCATAGTGATGTAGGAATGATTGACCCTGTTGCATATTCAACTCAACCCCCATATAGATTCATCATAAGCTGGATCCCAGAGCACACCCCAACAATGAACCTGACCTGTAAGCAAGCATCAGTGGGTTCACCTGTAAATCTCTGAACAGATCCGCATTTACCATTTCATGCCCACACTGTATTGCTGCAGATGGAGCCCTGTGCATCTTGTCTTTGTGTTGAACTTTTTAGCAGTAGAAATGTTGTGTTCAACAATCATTCAAAGCAAGGGAAATACAGTTGTAACCGACCAATCGATTACTATCACAAGGAGAGAGTTCCCTTATTACTCTTAAAGCGGAAGGACAGCGACTGACCAGGAGGATAAATTGGTGAAAAATAACAATTGATTTTATTTGGCAAACAAAGAAATAATGTCCACTAACATGCAGAACAAGAATACAAACCCCCAATTGAAATCCTCAATATCAAGACCACCCTTGAAATACACTAAATTAATGAGGTAAAATAAGCAACAAATTCAGAGTTAACACTTCTTGCTTGAAGATCTAGCACCTGAAAAGAAAAAGGTTACTTCCTGAAATATCATTAGAGGCTACTGCACGTGGACCTTGCTTGAAGTTCCTGCACCTGTAGGAAAAACAAAGAACAAAACACAGCAAATACACATTTCACAAATCTTCATCAGACCTTTTTCTTCATCTCACTCTCAATACGTCTATAGCGATACAGTTTTCTCTTTCCTATCTAAAAATATGTATGCATACATGTATGTGAACAAATACACCTGAGAGAAACCAAATAGGAAATGGACTAATGCTTCTGGTTGGGTAGATAAGTAGTGACTGACTCGAAGTAGTCCTTACTGTATGGTAATGACCATAACAGTCTTCAGTTCCTTGCAAAAGTCTTATCTAACCATACAGTGGCTATGAATTCATATTCACACTTAAACCTGTATATGATCATGGAGTAGGGGTACCCCTTTAAAAGAACTGATGATAAGTTGCTGATGAAAGATCTTTTCCTGAAGCAGATGATAGCTTATAATAACCTTACTTTACTTTACATGCAGCACACTCCAATATGCCAGTTCAATAATTCTGAAGTAAGTTTCTTCCCTTTATTGTTATCAAAGTTTTTCTTTTTCCTGTATGTCACATATGTAAGTATCAATTCTCTCCTTTTATTACTTCTCACTGCAGGTTGGTTTAAGCTCTAAATGCAATCACTTCACTTGCAGAACACACAGAACACAGCAACAGATCTGTTCACGGGTAAGTTCCTATTTTTCTCCCATGAATTGATAAATTTCTTTACTAATGTGTTATTCTCTTTTCTCCACACAGAGAGATTAACACTCCAAAAATATCGTCAGGTAAGTGTCTTTTCCACTCATATCAGGCAGAGCCACACTGGGGATTATTCTTGAGGCATATGCACAGTCAATGTACAGAGCAAATGCATTCAAACACAGGCTGACTGGCTTTACTGTGGAGAGACAGATTAATAATCAGTACCAGTGAGTGCACACACAGATTCTCTCACTGATCAGCTCTGTGGTGACAGGTAGGGAAGCACAGTCATTAATTCACATCATACAGTACTCTGGTGTTGCTATGACAACATTTCTTCTCCTCACACACACTGTATATATATTATCTAACTGTAGAGAATCAGACGAAGAATATTTAGCTGATTTGATTTGACAGTCTGATTTTTGTGTCATTACTATTAGGAAAACTCCTGTCATTTTCTTTCTGTGTTTCTGTGTGGTGAAATTTCACTTATCTGTCAATTTTTCCTGAAGTGGTCTCCTTGGCCTTGCTGAGCTATCTCTCACTCCTCTGTGGATGAGGTGTCTCCCTGTTTTGACTCAGGGAGATGTCTCTCATGGTCCCCTTTCTGTGTGTCATCAGTGAGCTAAATTCCTCTGCTACTGAATGCCATTTCTCTCTCTGTCAGCTCAGTTTCTCCCCCTCTGGTCTCTGTCATCTCTCCTCACGCTGCCTGTGTCACCTTCTGAGGTAAAAATCAGAGAGGGCTTGCCTCTTCAGCTGGAGGGGCGTTCCCAACCTGTGTAACTGACACCCGCCCCCTGACTGAGAGCAGAACAGCCATCTTGAGTGCTGGCTGCTTGCTCTGTGTAAATACAGCCTGTGCCAGCACTAATTCTCATAGCTGATGCTGGCCAGAAATAAAAATACATGTTTTTTTTTTTTTTTTTTTTTTTAAATTAAAGAAGCTGCACTATTTGTAGCAGGGCTACACAGTTTTTAAAAGAAGTGAAATCAATAACTGATGTACCACTAGACAAATCCTTTTATTTAGCATATCCTAAACTAGAAGAATCCTTTTACTTAGCATATACTATAGTTCTCTTTTAACTTTTGTTTAAAACAAGTCAACCTTGCCCCTCTCCTTCCACCTCCAATTGGTCTATCATGTGGTAGCTGTGAGAGGGAGTGGCTCTGGAGCTCAGTTTCCTCTCACTTTCATATCTACTAGATTTTAGTAACTTATATTTGTGGAGCTACTTTTGACTTATCGAAGAAAACCTCTGGATGTTGGTTTTTCATTATCCACTCAGTTTCTGCTGTTGAGTTTTGTGGAGGGTTCACTTTAGGGATTTCCTTTTACCTAGTTACTTTGCCCAGAACAGATTATTTTAGTGCGGGTATAAGCAGGTGTCTAAAAGACGCATGCACACAATATTGGTAATTGGGCGCCCAGATGGTAAGTTGGGTGCCCGACCCAGTGCTAGTAACCAATCACGCACTGAAGTAGGCAATCGGATACTAAGTAGTGAAGGAATATTGTAGCTGATTGTGTATTTGTAGATGATCAGCTATAATAGTGGCTGGAGGGGGAGGTTAGTATTAGACATCTGGGGGGGGGGGGGGGGTTAGTGTTAGGCATTAGGTAACATGGGGGGATAGATCTAAGCACTAGGGGCCTGATGCACTAACTAGTGTTAATATTGCCATGTGGAGACAGCGCACATCAATATTACTGGTACTACCACAGTAGTGCACTGTGATTCAAGCTATCCGCATAACCCACTATACTCGAGTACTGTGAGCATTGCTAAGGCAATGCTTGTTAGTAACGCGTGTTACTATAGCAATTAAACTCACAGCATATGAAGTAGATGCTCTGTGGCATATTTATTAAAAAGCTTGCCTAGTACAGTATTACACCCCACTTTATATACATACCTCTAACTCTGTATTAAATGTTAAAATACAGTAAATGCAAGTACATTAAATTTGGGGGACTCTCAGTCGTCCTTAAACTCAGAAAAGTCCTCAAAGCCTAAGAAGTTGACCATCACCACTGTGAGTACTGCTGGTGATTTGGGCTGGTTTGTTGAGACTTCTGGTTAGTTGAGTTTCAGATAACTGGGACTCTACTGTGTTATAACCAACCACAGTTGAAGCAAATAGCACTGATTACTTACAATGACACCTGTAAAGGGATGGGATATATCGAGCAGTAAAAGAACAGTCAGCTCTTGTATGTGATCTTTTGGAAGCAAGCAAAATGTGCAAGCAAAACTCTGAGTAATTAACAAAAAAGGATGGGTCAAATTGTCAAGACTAAACAATTGCGTAAGAACATTTCCACAACCCCAAATGGCAGGTCTTGTGGGTTGATCAGTGGTTAGTACATAGCAGAAAAAATCCATGGAGGGCTCATTTGAATGTTCAGGTGCATGTGTATAATTTATCTGTGAGATTTGATGGAAAAAGAAGTGTGATGCACCTTGCAACCTGGGGAACTTGAAAGATCTGCTGCTAATGTGCTACTGCCGGCTTCCACAGGACACCATCAGAGGTGGACTGTACCTTGACAGGCCAGAGTAGTTTGGTGGTAAAGGGGTGATCTGCACAATGTTTGGCGGTATTTTTAATGTTTTGGCTGATACAAGTGTAGAAGAAGAATGACAAAAATGACTTCTAGGTAGAATTTTATTTAATACAGCTTGGCTCTTGTAAGTTACCTAGTACAGGATGTAATGTAAAAATGAAGTAGAATGTAACCAGTTACTAGTACAGTCTGACTACTGAAGCTTAATCTACCTCAAGACACAGTGGCGGACGCAGGCAGCAGTGGGCCCCTGTGCAAAATATCAATTGTGGGCCCCCCTGACCTGCGGCGCGCGAAGCGCGTCGCGGCAAAAAATGGGTGCGGCTATAACCTGCGGTGCTTCGCGCGCCGTGGCAAAAAATGGGCGTGGATAGAAAAAATGGGCGTGGCAATGACCGGATAAGGGCGGAGCTAACTGTAATTTAAAGTGATCCCGGGGTGAGAGTGATATGGAGGCTGCCATATTTATTTCCTTTTAAACAATACTAGTTGCCTGGCGGCCCTGCTGATCTATTTGGCTGCAGTAATAAACTGAATTACACCAGCAACAAGCATGCAGCTTAAAGGGATACTGTAGGGGGGTTGGGGGAAAATGAGCTGAACTTACCCGGGGCTTCTAATGGTCCCCCGCAGACATCCTGTGCCCGCGCAGCCGCTCACCGATGCTCCGGCCCCGCCTCCGGTTCACTTCTGGAATTTCTGACTTTAAAGTCAGAAAACCACTGCGCCTGCGTTGCCGTGTCCTCGATCCCGCTGATGTCATCAAGAGCGCACAGCGCAGGCCCAGTATGGTCTGTGTCTGCGCAGTACACTCCTGGTGACATCAGCGGGAGCGAGGACACGGCAACGCAGGCGCAGTGGTTTTCTGACTTTAAAGTCAGAAATTCCAGAAGTGATCTGGAGGCGGGGCCGGAGCATTGGGGAGCGGCTGCGCCAACACAGGATGTCTGCGGGGGACCATTAGAAGCCCCGGGTAAGTTCAGCTCATTTTCCCCCGACCCCCTACAGTATCCCTTTAATCTTCTCAGTTCTGACAATATTGTCAGAAACCCCTGACCTGCTGCATGCTTGTTCAGGGTCTATGGTTGAAAGAATAAGAGGCAGAGGACCAGAACGGCAACCAGGCAACTGGTATTGCTTAAAAGGAGAGAAATATGGCAGCCTCAATATTATTCTCACCTCAGGTTCCCTTGAAAAGTGCAACGCAAAGACAGTGGGCCCAAGTTTTGGTGACCCTTTCCCCAGAAAATTCACATAATTGTGCAGGTTTTCTCAAGAAAATACACATAATGTGAGCAGATTTGCCCAGAAAATAATGGTCCATATATTTTAATACGTACCATTTTTTTGTCTGATGAAAACCCAACAGCTACCCATCCATCAGTGTCAGCACTGAGCTCAAACTCGACGTCTGCACCAATTCGACGATAACTTAGGAAGTAATCACAAGTCTCTGCATTGCATCCTGGCTTGCCATATCTGAAATCAGGAAACATTCAAGCATCAGGGAAAACTGAGTGATTCATTATACCAAGAAATTACTACATAAAAATCTAACAATGAGGCATATAGCCACCTCTTTACATTACCTCACTGTATAATGAGACAGCTAATATCGGCACATCGCTGCGCCAATGATTTGTGCGCCACCATAGGCTGTAGTGCGGATTGCCACAGAGGCCGCCCTCTCCTACGGGGGGCTTCACCTCAGTCACACCCCCAGACCAGTCAACAGGCCAGGGGGAGGGGTGGGTCTGCTCCTCTCCCCATCCTGCACATTCCGTGTCCTCACTCCACCTTCCTCCCTACAATTCACATCATTCGAGGCCCACACTATCCGCCTTTACAATCCCCTCCCAGCCATTGTTGCAGTCTTATACCGCCCTCCGGGCTCCATACGACAATTTCTCAACAACTTTGCCTCCTGGCTCCCACACATCTTCTCCTCTGACCTCCCCACCATCATCCTCGGGGATTTCAATATTCCCATCGATGAACCCAAGAACTCTGCTGTGACCCAGCTACTCACCATAGCCAACTCACATGGCCTAGTACAACACACCAACGCCCCCACTCACACTGCAGGTCACACTCTCGACCTTATATTCACTAAATCCACCACCATTGCAGACCTTGACATCGCACCATTTCCACCCTCAGACCATTACCTTTTCACCTTCAACCTCCTCACGGAAGGCACCTCCAAACTCCCCGCCCACCCACCTGGTCGATGGCAGCGAGACCTATGCAAGCTCAACCCTGGCGTCCTTGCTGACTCCCTCCATGCCCTCTCCTCCACTCTCCGCACCCTAACCTGTCCTAATCTTGCTGCAGCTCAGTATCACCAAACTCTCTCATCAGCCCTAGAGAAAGCTGCTCCACAAATATTCCGCCACAACCGACCCCCTAACCCCCAGCCCTGGCGGACAACCCATACTCGTAACCTCCAGAGGGAAACACGTGCCACTGAACGAAAATGGAGGAAAACTCGACTAAACCAGGATTTCCTACAGTACAAGACTAACCTGCTGCAGTTCCACACTGCCCTTGCTCATGCGAAGCAGGAATAATTTACCAAGCTCATTGGAGTACAAGCTTCCAATCCCCGGCATCTTTTTGGCACCTTCAACTGCCTGCTTAACCCCCCCCCCTTCCGTTTACTCCCTCTCTGCCACAGATTTAGCCACCCACTTCACCAACAAAATAGTCTCCATCCGTCAGGAAATATCCAATCTCCAATCTTCACCTCCACTCGCTCACAACCAACTCCTCCTCCACCCTATCCTCCCCTCACCTCCTTCACTCCTACTACCATTGAGGAAGTCAACCACCTACTGCAGACTTCCCATACCACTACCTCCCCCCTTGACCCTATCCCTTCTGATCTACTTCAGCCCCACTTCACGGATTTGGCCCCAGTCCTCACTACCCTGCAACCTCTCCCTATCCACAGGCACCTTCCCCACAGACTTCAAGCAGGCCACAGTACTGCCCCTGCTCAAGAAACCCTCCCTCGACCCCTCGCTACCCTCCAACTACCGCCCGATTTCCCTCCTCCCCTTTGCCTCAAAACTCCTTGAGCGTCTGGTTCACAAACGCCTGACCCAGTACCTCAATGCCAACTCACTACTAGACCCACTGCAATCTGGATTTCGGCCTGCCCACTCAACCGAAACGGCTCTCACCAAAGTGGTCAATGACCTTGCCTTAGCTAAAGCTGAAGGTAAATACTCCATTCTCCTCCTCCTTGACCTTTCAGCAGCTTTTGATACAGTAGATCATCCCCTACTCCTCCAGTCCCTCCAGTCCATGGGCATTCACGATCTCGCCCTGACCTGGCTTTCATCCTACCTCTCCAACCGCTCCTTCACAACCTCCTTCAATGAGACCTCATCCACCCCCAACCACCTCTCAGTGGAAGTCCCCCAAGGCTCGGTCCTTGGCCCCCTACTGTTCTCCCTATACACATCCTCCATTGGCAAGGTTATCTCCTCCATGGGCTTTAACTATCATCTGTATGCAAATGACACCCAAATCTACTTCCACACCCCTGACATATCCACCACTACCATGGACAAGGTCTCCTCCTGCCTATCTGCTATCTCCTCCTGGATGTCCACTAGGTTCCTGAAACTAAATCTAGACAAAACGGAATTTATGATCTTCCCACCCTGGTCATCCCTGGATCTCCCAGATGTGCAGGTCACTGTTAACCACACTACCATTCGCCCTACCTCTCAAGCCCGCTGTCTGGGTGTCACCCTGGACTCTGCACTCTCCTTCACTCCCCACATCCAAAACCTCACAAAGTCCTGCAACTTCCACCTTCGTAACATCTGTAAGATTCGCCCTTTCCTGACCTCTGCCACCACCAAACTCCTCATCCATGCCCTCATAATTTCCCGCCTCGACTACTGCAATGCCCTTAAAGTCTGGTCTCCCTATGACCCGAATAGCCCCACTGCAGTTCATCATGAATGCAGCAGCCAGAATTATCCACTCCTCCCATCGCGCCACCAGGGCGGCTCCCCTCCGTGAATCCCTCCACTGGCTTCCTATCCAGTCCAGAATCAGATTCAAGATATTGTGTCTGACCTATAAATCCGTCCACAAAACATGTCCAACCTACATTTCTGAACCTACTCAGAGATACACACCAAGCCGCTCACTCCGCTCCTCCAATGAACTTTGCCTGACTGTCCCCCGCATCACCCAGTCCCATGCACGCCTCCAGGACTTCTCAAGAGCCGCTCCAACACTATGGAACTCCCTACCTCCACCCATTAGGGCAGCCCCCTCCTTCAACACCTTCAAGAAGGCCCTCAAAACTCACCTTTTCACTCTGGCCTACCACCCGTCACAATTGCTCTAAACCCACAGCTGAACTCTGGTCCCCTACCTCTCGTGTCCCGACCTCTCCCTCTAGATTGTAAGCCTTTGGGCAGTGTCCTCCTCCTTTTGTGTCCTACCTGATCATGCACCTCCATTACTGTAAACCCATGCTATGCATTTGAGTGAACCTAACTTGCCTAATCTCCATGCTCCCATCCAGTACCTTGTACTCATACTGTGCTGTGTGATCTGGTTTTCTTGTATTCCTGTCTTGTCATATTGCTGTATGTCATCCCTAATTATTGTCTGTAACCTAAATTAATGTCCAGCGCTGCGTAATATGTTGGCGCTTTATAAATATAATAAATAATAATAATAATAGCGGCATTCACTGACTAATTTGGGTGCTGGCAATAGCCAAAGCTCAAATTAGCAAAAAGACAACGTAATTAGCCCACCAATAGCCGGAGCCCGAATGATGTGTCCCCCCGAGTTGTTTCCCCCCACAACTCAGTGAGGTAATATTATTTCACCCCATTAGGAGTGTAACTAGAGCAGGGTGAGCTGTCTTTTGGCTTCACTCTGAGCCCAAATTTGCCCACACCATTTTCGATGTAAACCTGTATACAGTAAGAGTAAGATAAACCTGCATACTTATACAATTTTACTACTAAACGTGGGAGAAGTAAAACAGAAGAAAATGGAAATTGTGTAACTTTCACTGGGTTGTGACAGAGAGGTGTAAAACCTATTCCAAAAAGGTATGTTGTATACGCAACTTCTGTTTATCATTCAAAAATTCTGTTTATTATATCTGTTTACAGTCATCAATAGTATCTCTAATGTGTAATAAACAAAATGAGATTTTCTGGCAGATTTCTTGCCAGATCGATTATTTCCAGCATGTCTGATCTGATTTCCGATCGATTTTCCATGGATGTGAACACAAAATCGTTCGGAAATCAGATCGGACATGCTGGAAATAATCAATCTGGCAAGAAATCTGCCATAAAATCTTACTGTGTGTATTAGGCATTACAGCTGGCCATAACCATATTGATTTTTTTGTTGAATTCCCACCAAAGTCATTCTCTTTGATCTGTTTCTGACTTTAACTATTTAAACATGTTAAGCACTCAAAAGTACTAAAAATAAGGCAAGAAAAGTAACTGGCATTGACTGTCTGCCATTGCATAGAATTAACTTTGCTTGTGCTGCATACTTATTCCCTTCTTCTTAAGCAGCCCATACACTCAGCCGATTTTCTGGCCGACTGATCGATCCCGATCGATCGATCGATTGCAAATCGGTTGGTCAATCGACCGATCGACGGCCGATTTCGATCGATTTCGATGGATTTCCATCGAACTTGCAGGGTGGAAAATTTAGGTCGATCTGATGAGATTGCTTATCAGTTTGCATTGGCCTTAATGGAAATCTGATGGCAAAAAAATGCCATCAGATCGAATTTCAATAGATTTCAAACTGAAATCTATTGGAATTCTATCCTGGTAAAAAATGTTCTAAAAACGCATCAGATAGATCATCAGATGCATTTCTTATCTATCTGCTGCCAATCTGACGAGTGTATGGGCACCTTTAGACAGAGTGAGAGAGGGTGTCTCTCATTCCTCGTGCAATCTGGGAGCAGCTGTCGCTCGGCTTGTTGCTCACACTGGAGGGGTGGCCAGTATTTGGGTTCTGCCACACACACAGCAACATCACCTCTGTAAGGTTCTGCCGTCCGGCGGCATCTGTGTTCTTATGGGGCAATGTTTTACAGGAACCACTCAATAAAAGGGACAATGTATTTTTCACTTTCAGTGCTGCGTTCTTTTATCAAGCTTTCCCTTCCATTCTTTGTTGCAGTTAGGAAAAAACTTAAAGCTTGATAATTGTCCTTTAAATTATGTTTTTACTTGGAAAGTGCTGACATTTTTTTATAGATAAGGTGAAAAATATATAAGGTGAGATCATTCTTTATACAAGTTTTGCTGCTCAACAATCAGCATGTGTAGTAGCAGCCTTTCTTAGTTCTTTGGAAAAACAACAGCAGTAGTATATAGCACACTACCCGTTATGCCACATGCTGATCATCACTGACCTAAAGCATCCTTTAGTTTTACCACAATCATCCACACGTATCCTTGCAAACGGATCCACAGGGGGAGCAGTGGGGAAGGGATAACCTGCAAAGACAAAACAAAACAAACATTCATATTCTGTTTATCTAAAGCCTTGTACTTGAATGTCATGAAGACATTGCTTATGAAAACCTTTTGTTTCTAAACTCCCTTTTTTGTCACTTTTTTTCCTCAAACTTCTAATCTCTAAGACATCTATACATTCATAAATATATTATACTCAAGGGGTTTAGACTTACTAAATCGAAACATCCTTTGTCTTAGAATCCACACAAACGTCTAAACACCAAGGGCCATATGCAATTCACTTTTTCACCTGAGTTTTCTCCTAGGTGATGTTTTCACAACTTGTAATTAAATGCCTTTTAAACTGCCAGCAAGCAAACAAATACTCAAAATAATTTGTACAGTATGGTTTCACATACTTTTTGGTACTTTTTCAATTGCAAAGTGCTAAAAAGATGTTTTAAATCACAGATGAAAAATTATCTCCCAAGAGAAAACTTGGGAGAAAAAGTGAATTGCATATGGGCCCAGGTTAGCAGGGCCAGAGCTACCATAGGAAAAAATGGGCAATGGCCCCAGAGCCTGTAGGGGCCCCCAAGGTGTCCCTCCCCCATCTTAACTGTTGCTCCCCAGGGACTTTACAGAGTCTGTTAAGTTGGGAGGCTCAAGTTCAAAAGTGTGAGCTATATTAAACATAATAAATGTTAAAAAAAACTGTGATGTTTAATAACCAAAATACCAACAGATTATGCCTATTAATTCTTAAAGGAATACTGTAGGGGGGTCGGGGGAAAATGAGTTGAACTTACCCGTGGCTTGTAATGGTCCTCCACAGACATCCTGTGCCCGCGCAGCCACTCACCGATGCTCCGGCCCCGCCTCTGGCTCACTTCTGGAATTTCTGACTTTAAAGTCAGAAAACCCCTGCGCCTGCGTTGCTGTGTCCTCGTTCCCGCTGATGTCACCAGGAGTGTATAGCGCAAGCCCAGTATGGTCTGTAACTGCGCAGTACGCTCCTGGTGACATCAGGGGAAGCAAGGACACGGCAACGCAGGCGCAGGGGTTTTCTGTCTTTAAAGTCGGAAATTACAGAAGTGAACTGGAGGCGGGGCTGGAGCATCGGTGAGCGGCTGCGTGGGCACAGGATGCCTGCGGGGGACCATTAGAAGCCCCGGGTAAGTTCAACTCATTTTCCCCCGATCCCCCTACAGTATCCCTTTAAAGGGGCACTATGGTGAAATATTGTAAAATTTAAAATATGTGCAAACATATACAAATAAGAAGCACATTTTTTGCAGAGTGGTCCAAAACCTGTCACTTCTGTCAGATTTCTACTACACACTGACAGCAACATAGGAGAAAAGTAATTTATGGCTCATTTTACTCTGGAAAAAAACGTACTTCTTATTTGTCTGCTTGTACATATTTTAAATTTTAAAAATTTTCGCCATAGTGCCCCTTTAACAGCATAAACAGATAGACGAGTGTAAGCACTGGATGGATGGTCAGTCCAGCTATCCTAACCATTTAGGTTGAGCAGTTTCAGATTGAGATCTCCTGTCCAATCAAATTGATCATTAGAAATGGGTTTAAACTCTACATGTATTTAAAAATAGTTTTTACTAGGCAAAACATTTTCAAATAAGATACCAAAATCGAAATGCTCCATTGTACAAGTAAAAAAACTATTCAGAAATACTTCATGTAACAGTAATTTTATCCTTTTCTCAAAGAGTGGAAACATTTCTCTGCAGCAGCTGCAGTGCCTCTATTATAAAGTAAGTTCTTCTGGTCTCTCCTGCAGTTTAGCAATAATTCTCAGGAGAAGATAATGTACAACTATTCTTAATCTGGAGTTGCTTGGGAACTTTCATCGTAACCAAAGCAGGTGTACTTTAATAGCTAAAACCTTATTGGTTACTCGCTTCCCTATATAGTCTCCTTTGCACCTGCTTTTATACCTACCTCACTGTTTATATCTCTCAGTAATGTATTGAAAGCTACATTTACAGTTTTTGTAGCAAACAGAACTTAGCGTTTATGTATATGCAAAAATATTTACGGTATATTGGCAGATATTTTCAATCAAATAAAAGTATAGTGTGGGAAATTAACTCAGAAAATCCCAGAATTATAGGTGTAATGGAACTATATAACCAGCATATATACTGTACTATTTATTAGAGAAACAAGTCTGGAGGCTAATATATTTGTTTGCTTTAAACATTGGACATTGCCTGGCTGTGTTGCTGATCTTTGTGCCTTCAGCATTGTTTGAATCCAACACCTGAAACAAACATGCAGCTAATGTCATATTTTAATCAGAGCTCATGATCTACATACCAGTTCTGTGTCAGTGAATAAGGTATTACAGTATGCAAAGGATCAGCAGGACAGCCAGGTAGCTGACATTTTTTTTATAAAAGGAAACAAGTATACAGTAGCAGTCACCATATCCCTCTCGCTACAGGGTCACTTTAAGAACAGCATTTGAGCACTGGACTGGAGGGGAAACATACAGCCATCTGTTCAATATATGATACCAAACCTGACTTCCCATTCACTCATTGCTGATACATAAAGGGATGTAAACCATGCATTGCACTGACAAGACTCTGTATAGAAAGACTTCTTATCATTTGTTGGGTAGGGGTATGTGAGTGTTTCATTCACTGACCTTCTTCCGATAGGTATCTTAAGTCATAAAATTCAGAAGCAAAAGTGCCATAACTATCCTGATGTTTCTCATCCAAACCAGAGTCCGCTTGATCGCTGTGCCCGCCTCTTGTTGCACTCTCATCTGCAGGGCTTGCCCAAGCTGATGATATGAAGAGGAGCCAAGTTCCAAGGCTTAGGCTCAGCAGAATCATGACACTGTAGAAAGCAAAGCAAACTTTGTTTTTTTAATATTCTCTTCTTTATATGCACTTATTGACTATTCAAATCTGATCATGAAAAAGTAACCACCAGATGGAACCAACATGATACCTCATTTAACTGAAAGATGATACTCAAGTGATGTAATACTCTATAATAAATAATTTCTCTTTAATAATAGAAGATAGTACCCTAATAGTAAGGAACACCTGGAGCACTGGCATAGGAATGGGGCTTGCAAGGTGTGACAGGGTATCTGTCTGTAAGAGCCCCTTAAAGCCATTACCCTCTTGGTCATATACCTTGTGAGCATACAGTGCAGCAATGGGTGCCAGTAAAGGATGGTGGGACTTCCACCACTACAGCAATTGACAAACACAGCCACAACAGGGGAAGTCCTATGGCCTGCCTTGCCCCCCTTTCTAATTTCACAGATGAGGGTCAAGTCAGTGATCATGTTCACAGGCCTCCCTCTAATGTGTGACATTAGGCTGCACCACCCCATTCTGGAAATAATGAGGCTAAGAACACAAACTAGTGGCATTTGCTAATGAGGAACTTGAGAGACATACACATATGGTACATATACAAATATGGTTATCCTAAAGCATGCCTGACAGCTACTGTTCTGAGAAGTCACATGACTTTCTAAGAAGGCACTGGAAATAATGATGGGAAAGAGGTGGGGCCTTCACCTCAGAAAGCAGGAGATGATTAGTTACATATTTTAAAAATTACATGAGAAAGAGTTTACTCATCCTCAAGAATGTATCCTGGCAATGGCTCTAAATGTTATCATAATTATGACATCTATAGTTTTTAGTAAGCATACTGCAAAATGCAGACCTTTATTTATTGTGGTAAGGGATGTAGTAGATCTATGTACATATACGGACCTTGCATGGGACTTATGTTAGGTACAACCAAATGTTTGCCAAACAAACTGATTAAATAGGATGGACAACAACAGACACTAGTGTTGCTAATTAATTTGTACACTAGGTGATTCATACGTTATAATATTGGTCAAGTAGTATTACAGATTTTCTGCAAGAGTTTTGCTTTGATCCATTCATTGGTGTTTGTGGTGCTTCCCCACATCAGTGGACTGTAAATACACATTGCTCTTTTCCTTCCTAACACCTAACCTTAACCCTCCTCGTTCTCTAAAGTGAACCCTTTTCTGAGGCCTTGCCCAAACCACCCTCCCTCACCATTTATTCTTCCTAACGCCTAACCTTCTCCCTCCTAATGTACTTTGCTTCCTTATA
Organism: Hyperolius riggenbachi; assembly: GCF_040937935.1. NCBI lineage: Eukaryota > Metazoa > Chordata > Amphibia > Anura > Hyperoliidae > Hyperolius > Hyperolius riggenbachi. Next base: position 218,347,249 of record NC_090650.1, read on the forward strand.
CCTAACCCTAACCTTCTAACCACGACTGTCACTTCTATCCTCCCCCTACCCTGTCCCCTAACACTAACTTTCCTAATATATATAGTGCATATCCCTAACCACTAATCCTAACCAATGCTCACCTTCTACCATGTGCATTGGTAGGGGTTTAATACAATGTGTGTGTTTCAGCATTATCTGCTTTATAATCCTTATGAACGCTTTTATAATCCCATGATTGTATTATTGGGAAACAGGATGTATCCCTTGATGATAAGGATTTCAAAATTAGCTTCCCCTTAAAGGATACTTGGAGCAAGGGAAAAAGTTGAGATTGACTTACCTGGGGATTTTCCCAGCTCCCCACAGTCTATCAGGTAAATTGCTGTGCTACTGGTCCACTCAAGTGTGCGGCAATCCTCTCCGAAATATCTCTCTCATGGTAAGTCACTGCTACTGCGCATACAAGGACCTGGCCACATGCCTCCCTTAATCGTGCTCCTGTGGCTGGGAGCATTCTGCACATTTCGTCAAAACTTAAACTGCACATGTGCAGAATGCCCCTGACCATAAGAGTGTAATCAATGAGGCACGTGGTCAGGGCCGAGCATGCGTAGTCAGCAATATTTCAGAAGGGGACAGCGGCGCACTGGAGGGGAACGGAACCACAGTGAGGCACCTGATAGACTGCGGGGTGCTGGAAAAAGCCCCAGGTAGGGTAACGTTTTTATTATAAACTCCATTCACATGAAATGAGTAGCTGTCAGTCACTCACAAACCTTGGTTCTCACCACAACCATTATTTGAAAAGTAGTGGTAAGCAGCTCATTGACTCAAAGCAGCTATTTATTGCTACTTTCTAAAGTAGTGACCTACAGGAAAAGTGGCTAGCAGAGTGTTGGAAGCCAAGACCACTGTTTTCATTGAAGCTCACCGCTATGAAGATGGAAAGCACTGAGAGACCCCCAGGTCTATTCACCACTATAAATATGGTGATTAATTATTATAAATATTGCGATACTGTTAATTACTGGCAAAGTGGTGGTTGTGGAGGCCATTGTGATCATAATGAAGTGTCAGTCATTTCAGCTGAAACATGGGGGTATGACTTTATATTGCTTTGCTGGCATAAATACACAGGAAAAAGCCTCCCCTCCAAGGGGGGGGGGGGGGGGAGTCTGCATTATTGCTCCTCTGCACCTAGGATTTTGCTATGGGTTGCCATGTTGTATGTAGCTCTGTGTCTGGCGCCTATGTTTTAGTGCTCAACTCCTGGTGTGCCTATGTTATTGTGTATGTGTGTGTCTGTCAGTGTGTATGTGTTTGTGTGCCAGTTTGTGTGTGTGTGTGTGTGTGTCTATCACTCTGTGTTTGTGTGTCAATATATATATATATATATATATATATATATATATATATATGTATATATATATGTGTGTGTGTGTGTGTGTGTGTGTCTGTCACTGTGTGTTTGTGTGTCAGCATGTATCAGAATGTGTGTGTAGATATGTAGGTGTGTCTGTTATTCATTGTGTGTTTGCGTGTCAGTGTGTGTATCAGAATGTGTGTATATGTATGTGTGTCTGTTACTGTGTATTGTGTCACTGTGTAAGTGTTTCTGTCACCGTGTGTCTGTGTCAGTGGTGTATTTCACCGTGTGTACATGTGTCAGTGTCTGTGTGTGTGTGTGTGACTGTGCTTTGTGTGTTTCTCAGTGTGTGTTTATGTATGTATTTGTATCAGTGTATAGCTATACAACTGACTCAGAGTAGGAGGCAGAGTAAGAAATTGTAACATTAATCGTCACAACTATGCTGCTTGGTCCGTGGTGCTGAAACAGCTCCTGCACTGAATACTACTGGGCTGCTTGTACTGCAAACATGCATGGGGCTCTGTTGACCTGCAGCACACATGGGCTCTATTGTCACTGGAGACACATCTCCTACCTCCTTCCCCCGCAGCTGTGGCTCTCCCTGATCCCCCGTGTAGCTATACATCCAAGCAGCTCCCGTCTTGCACTTGCTGCAGAAAGGACCTGTGATTGCATCACGGCCATGTGACCGGATTGGATTCCTGGAAGCAGAGATGCTGAGAGGATGGAGAGGATGTACCGAGAGGATGTGTTCCTACATAACCCCGATGTTGAGCTGCAGCATGTAATCACTAAGCATAATCTGCAATGAGAATCACCCCAATAAACACGCTCCTTATAAAACTGAGCAGCCTGTGTTCTGTAGCGTTACATACATTTTACATATCTGATTATAATTATCATATCTTAGTACTGTTCATTTGTGCATGTCAGAAAATATTCCCACTATTTTCCCTTTTCTGAGGTTGCATGCAGCTGTTAATGAATTGCTGCTATAGCTTATTGCTCTTCCATATAACACATGCAGATTCTCTGAAATCATTTTTAAATGGCACTGAAAAATATTCATCACCCACCTTCTGCGAAAGGAGCTTTATGATCTTCTCTCTGTTTGTGCATCAAAATTCTACTAACATTAATTGTTCTGTCTTCTTTTTCAGATAAGCTGCTAGATTTCTGTAAGAGAAAGGACCTCTGATTACATCACAGTCATGTGACAGGGCTGGAGAGGGGGTCTTGGGAATGTAGATACTGAGAGGCAGAAGACAAGCTGCTGTATAAAGCTTGCTTCTAAAATCTTCAGTTTACATTCAAGTGATGCTTTGGCACAAGTTGCTTTACAGTTTTGAGCAATATGTGTACTACAAAATGTAAAGCGACACCCCAGCAACATATAGAAATTGTAATACATTATTCAGGTTACCCAATTTTACAATAATTATCCCGGTTTCAGCATTAGAAACACATCCTATATCTATATATTGCTGTTACTGGTATGTAACCCATCCCTTTTAGTGGTTAGCCAAGACTATAATGGCACAAAGGAAAAAGGAAGTTTATGCACTGGAGGTACCGCCGAAATTTTGGCGCCGCATAGCCAACCATGTTAAAGGGTAACTGAGACGAGAAGCGTCTCTGGTCCCATACTTACATGGGGCTTCCTTAAGCCCCCATGAGGCCGCTCGTCCCTTGCAGTCTCCCCAGGTGGCTCCTGTCCCCTGTAATGCAGCCCAAAAGCCTGGCCAAGTCGTGCTTCGCTGCCCATGTGCAGCTCGGCCACAAACACACACCCGTCTTGTACTCCTGCAGCCGGGAGCGTTCTGTTCCTGTGCACTACTACTGCACAAGCGCAAATCGCTCCCAGGCACGGGAGCATGACGGAGAAAGCATGCGGCAAAGCCACGCATGCGTGATGGGACGCAACTCAGCCAAGCTTTTGGGCCGAATTGCTGGGGGACAGGAGCCACCCGGGGAGACAGTGAGGGATGAGCAGTCTCATGGGGGCTTAAGGAAGCCCCGGTTAAGTATGGAAGGTAAGTATGGAACCTGAGATGCTTTAAAGAGATTTGAGTGCCCACTATTTGTAGCCTCAGTTTGTAGAGTGGGTGACCCCGGCACCTGCTATCTTATAGAGCGCCTCTGGTGCCCAAGTTTCCGTTTACAGCTGCTATTAACGTTAGTGCCCAAACCTCCGCTGTGCTCTATATTTATAATGTAATGTAATACGCAAAGGCAACACCGATATCGGAGGGGGTCGTTTAGGGTTAGGCATTGGTGGGAGGGGATGGTTAGGGTTAAATATCATCAGTTAGGATATATATCAGAGGGGGAACAGTTAAGCTAAGGAATGGGGGGGGGGGGTTGGTTAGGGTTAGGCATCAGTAGAGGAAGGGCTTCTGTGAGACTGGGGTTAGGCTGGGTGATAGTAAATTATCACTAAAATTTAGCAATATTTTACTATTAAAATGACCACAGCACAATAGCAGAATATCAATAATTTTACCAATTATTTACCAGTGGCTATTTCTGCTGCCCATTTTGCATGTACATGTCACAAAGCCTTCTCTTCCCACCGCACTCTGGGAGACCAGGGCAAGCAAGCAAGAAAATACTCGAACTAATTTTGATAGTACTTTCTGACCAACTTTTAGGTACTTTTAAAATTGTAAAATGCTTAAAAGTTATTTTAAAGCGAATATGAAAATTACCTCCTAGGTGAAAACTATCTCCTAGGAAAATTCTGCATGGCCCCTGGTCTTCCACAGTGATGCACCTTGTCAGTAGTAAAGAAGTAGCCACCTCTGATAAATTTAAGAATGTAAATCAGTGTGAGGAATGATTTTACAATGGGCAAACATTGACTAAACAATTTGTAAAGTTATACTGAAAAAAAGCCGTTTTATTTATCAGGCTGTATTCACAGTGGGACGTTGCGGTTTAATGCGACGTTAAAGTCGCAACGTGTCTGCGTTAAGAGGTAATGCACTGCAAGCAGTGAGTTACCACAACGCAACATTTTTTTAATGCAACTTTAACGTCGCACTGTGAACAGCCCATAGGATTAGCACTGCAGTGCGGTAAGCTGTGTTATAAAACTTTATAACGTGCGACCATAACGTCCCGCTGTGAATGTGACCATAAGTTACATTTAGTAAATTTCCTCTTTAAAGGATTAAGTGAGGAGACAGAGCTGCATAAAAGTTTTTACACTATCTGCTGCATTAGGTTTCTGGGACTGGCACTGCGTCCACCTTTTCCCCCCAATTGCCTCCAACAGTTCGGACCTGGCCCCGACCCTCCCCTGGGTCACCATCCTTGACCTGAAAGCAGCACTAGGCATTACACACTGCGCCTACGCAGTTTGGCAGGATGTGCCCATGCTCACCGTCAGGAGGAGCAGACTTGGCGCAGGCGCAGTGTGTAATGCGTAGTAGTGCTTCCGAGTCAAGGATGGCGACCCAGGGGAGGGTCGGGGCCCGGTTTGAATTGTTGGCGGCAATCGGGGAGAAAAGGAGGACGCAGTTCGCATCCCAGATAACTTATGCAGCAGATAAGGTGAAAACTTTTATGCAGCTCTGCCCCCTCGCTTATCCTTTAAGGGTATTATGCTTTTATTTAGGAAAGCTGATTTATTTGAAATTCAGCCTCTCCTGATGTACTCATCACTACAGTAAATGTGCATTACAGGCATCAGGAAATAAAGGTGTATTTTTCAGTTTTACGTCCATCACTACAGGCCTTGTGTAACAAGCATGGATCTGGCGGCTGCTGACTCAAAAGGGGGGTCTGCAGCCGCCTCTCTCCTTGGCTCTCAAGCGTTATCCGTTCCCTTGGCATCTAGCACGCCGGGAACGATGTTATCTCCAGCTCATAGGGTTTCTGTCTCGCGCGGGCCTGCGCGGAGACAGGACCTTTATGCGGGCAGAAGGTGCGTCGGCTGACGTCACTGATGACTCTTGCCGCGCCGATTGGCAGATTCCGTGGTGGGAGTGGTTGGAAGCGTTCCTCCGCTTCTTAAGCCTCCAGTCTTCATTCGTTCCCTGTCTGCTGTCGTGAATACTTTGTGTTAGCGCTCAGACCTTAGACTAGTGCCAGGTGTTGAAACCAAGGACTTCACACCAAGACTAGGATTGTTGTTATATTGTATTTGATTACCTGTGTATGATTCTGGCTATACCTCTGACCTTTCTTCCTGCTTAACACTTCTGTACTTCTGCCTATCTGATTAGTTGCTGAATTCTGCCTGATTACTTATTACTCTTCTGTCTCACGATTCTGTACTGATACTTATCTCTCTGTTGCCGAACCTAGCCTGTCTGACCTCTCTACTCACCAGTGGGCCCTCGCCACTGGTGAGGTACTATTGTCTCACCAGCTTTTCTGGGGAGATAGTTTCTTATTGCTCCATTAGTGACTAATAGCACCTTTCCAGCTCCTCTGGAAAGGTCTGATCAAGTCTATACAGTCACTTTCATTGCTAGTACCTGGCCAGCCCCTCTGGTGAAGGACTAGTCTGTATTTTCCTATTCTCTCACTGTTTGTACCTATTCCAGCCCTTTGGAAAGGTCTGTGCTAGTATAAACAGTCAATGTACTGATAGTACTTTACCAGCTCCTCTGGTAAAGTTCCTCTCTACTATTAAAGTTACGGTTGCACTAATACACAACTCTGTCAGTATCTCTACCAGCTATACTTGCATTATTGGTGATTCTGCAGATCACCACATAATCAGGTATAGTGTCTGTATTATTGGTGATACTGCAGATCACCTATAATCAGACATCTGAGTTGCAGCACCCAACCGTTACAGAACAGCAGACCAGAAATGTTATGGAGACACTGTGCAATCGGGTGGATCTGTTGGCCACCAATGTTAATGAGCTTATTAAAACGGTTAACATGCAACAGACCCAGATTGATGAACTGATTCAAACAGTCAACCGTTTGAAAGACCCGAATACACAAGTGCCCTCTCCACAAATCATAGAACCCAGGGTGCCACCTCCTGAAAAATTCTCAGGGCACCCCTCCGCTTTTCGAAATTTTAAACACAGGTGTTTATTATATTTTGAGCTACGGCCAGTTTCCTCAGGGACAGAGGGTCACTTTCATTAAGACTTTATTATCCGGTGATTCTCAGTCCTGGGCCTACAGTGTCCCTACGGGGCACGAGGCTCTGACCTCAGTTGCGTAATTCTTTAAAGCTATGGCAGTGATTTACGATGATCCCGATTTAGCAGCAACCTCAGAGAGGAGATTAAAGACCCTCAGGCAAGGGCACAATCCCGTTGAAACTTACGCGGCTGAGTTTAGGAGATGGGCAGTGTCAGCCATGTGGGGGCAGTATGCACTTTTGGACTGCTTTTTGTCAGAGTTATCTGATGCAGTAGCTGATCTCATGTTGGGCCACCCCGAGCCCAAATCATTGGATGAAGCTATATCATTAGCAATAAAGATTGACAGGTGAGTTTGCTATCAGAAGCAGATTCGGACTAAGGTTTCAGGGAGATTTGCTTCACGTACGTTTTCTGCTCCTATGCCTTCCTCTCCACCGTCTGACGAGCCAATGCAAATTGGGCACGCCAAACTTTCTAAGGTTGAGAGAAACAGAAGACGGATGGAGAAATTATGTCTGTACTGTGCTGACAAAGGGCATATGGTTTCTGCTTGTCCCGAGAAGGCGGAAAACTCTATCGCCTAGGAGTAGCTGGAGGTACTACCCTAGGCGATCCAGACTTACCTCTAAATAACAAACGTTTATTGCTCCCGTGCTATTACCTGGGAGGGCCTAGTTCACTCCACCCAGGCGTTCATAGATTCGGGTTCAGCGGTTAACGTAATGTCACAAGATTTTGTCGATCAGTTTGGTTTTCCGTTGACTTCTGTAGGACATCAGATCAAAATTATAGCCGTGGATGATTCTCCACTACCTATTAATCAGACCATTTCTCAGACTCCTATATTGTTGTGTCAGATTTCTTGCATAAGGAGCAGATACAGTTTCTAGTGCTCAAGATGTCCAACTCCACTATCATTTTGGGTATGCCATGGCTAAAAAGAAACATTCTCCTCAGATAGACTGGAGTTCCAGACAGTTATTAAACTGGTCTCCTTACTGCCATCATCATTGTTTGGAGAAGGTTACTATAGCCGCCACTGAAGCCCAAGTGGAGGGAACCTCTGAGCCCAGCTCTGAACCCCCTGAGGTAGATACCTGGGTGGCCCCTGAGGTAGATACCTGGGTGGATTGGGTGCCCACGTTAAGCCCATTCTAACAGGCGGCCCCCGAGGGGAAGCCAGAGGGGGTTCTCTTTGTGCCATTACAGTTCAGATTCAAAGTTCTACATACTTTTCATGCCCATAAAAATGCTGGTCACCCCGGGATTGCCCGCACACATTGTTGGACCGCTGTGTCTGGTGGCCCTCGATAGTTTCAGATTGCAGAGAGTTTGTGGGTAGTTGTTCCATCTGTGCTAGGAGTAAGGCATCTCGGAGGGCTCCTGTGGGTACTTTGCAGCCGCTTCCAGTGCCTGAGCAGCCATGGACCCACGTGTCCATGGATTTCGTGGGCGAATTGCCTAGTTCTGGGGGTAAGACAGTCATATGGGTGGTAGTCGACAGGTTTAGTAAGGTGGCCCACTTCATTCCCTTGAACGGACTCCCCACTGCCCAGGACCTGGCAGATCTCTTTATACACCACATTTTTAGACTGCATGGGAATCCAGAAAGTGTGGTGTTTGATAGGGGAGTCCAGTTCATTTCCCGGTTTTGGAAAGCGTTCTGTCATCATTTGGGAATGAAGTTATCATTTTCCTCCGGCTACCACCCACAGATAAACAGTCAGACCGAAAGAGTCAACCAGTCACTAGAGAAATTCCTTAGATGTTACGTGGCTGAGGCCCAGACAGATTGGGCCAAATTTTTGCCTTATGCTGAGTTTGCCCATAATAATTTGAAAAATGCCTCTTCGGGATTCTCCCCCTTCCAGATTGTTACAGGGAGATCACCGAAATTCTCACCACTACCAGTGGTGTCCTAACCATTTCCAGCTTTGGAACAATGGCAAGGGACTTTAAAGGAAATTTTGGGGAATGGTGAAAGAGAATTTAAAGAGAGCTTTTTCCACACAAAAGAAACAAGCGGATAAAAAGCGGTCACTGGAGTGGGAATTCGCACCGGGTGATTTGGTGTGGGTTTCTACTTGACATCTGACATTGAGATAGCCTTCTTCCAAGTTGGGTCCCAAGTTTATAGGACCATACCCATGGGCATCCGCAGAAAATTTTCCAGGGGGGGGCAAAAAGTGGGGAGCAAATACGCGCGCCGCGCCGCAAATCTGGGTTGGTGTTGTGTGGTGCCAAAAAATGGAGATACGTCATGCGGCGCGCGTAGTGCGCCACGCCGACCAATGGGTGTGGTCATGAACCAGAATGTGGGTGTGGTCGTGGGTGGAGACAAGTTTACATGAACTAAGCAATGGTGGGACATTAGATTAGGACAGTGGTGGCGAACCTTTTGGAGGTCGAGTGTCCAAACTGCAAAGTCACTTTACTATCACAAAGTGCCAACAGCAATTTCATCCATCGTACTCCTGAAAAAATTATTCATTTTTTTTAGAACCTCCCAGATTCATTTTCTGTTTTAAAAAGCGGAAAAAGTAGGTTTAATGCTATTGTCTCATATGATGATGATTCAGCTTTTTCCATAGTCTCGCAGTTAGCAATCATGTGACCCCCAACAAGACAAATTCAGCAATCAAGAGGCCCCCCCCCATCAAGACAAATTCAGCAATCATGAGGCCCCCAACAAGACAAATTCAGCAATCATGAGGCCCCCAACAAGACAAATTCAGCAATCATGAGGCCCTCAACAAGACAAATTCAGCAATCTTGAGGCCCCCAACAAATCATAAGGCCCCCAACAAGTCAGTAACTATGAGGCCAGCAACAAGACAAATTCAGCAGTCATGAGGCACATAAATAGACAGCTTTTCACATAAATAGGCAGAATGCCCCCTTAATATGTAGACACCTCTCACCTGGCAGCAGTTCCCCAAAATACACTCAATCTGACAGCAGTGGTTCCCCAAAAATAGGTAGCCCCAGGTCTATAGGTGTCCCCAGAATAGGTGGCCAGCGGTATAGATGTCCCCAGAACTGGTAGCCAGGGGTAGAGATGTCCCCAGAACAGGTAGCCAGGGGTATATGTGCCCAGTATATGTAGGCAGGGGTATATGTGCCCAGTATATGTAGACAGGGGTATATGTCCCCAGTATATGTAGGCAGGGGTATATGTCCCAGTATATGTAGCCAGGGGGATATGTCCCAGTATATGTAGCCAGGGGGATATGTCCCAGTATATGTAGGCAGGGGGTATATGTCCCAGTATATGTAGGCAGGGGGTATATGTCCCAGTATATGTAGGCAGGGGGTATATGTCCCAGTATATGTAGCCAGGGGGATATGTCCCAGTATATGTAGCCAGGGGGATATGTCCCAGTATATGTAGGCAGGGGGTATATGTCCCAGTATATGTAGGCAGGGGTATATGTCCCAGTATATGTAGCCAGGGGGATATGTCCCAGTATATGTAGCCAGGGGGATATGTCCCAGTATATGTAGACAGGGGTATATGTCCCCAGAAAAAGTAGCCAGGGGGATATGTCCCAGTATATGTAGGCAGGGGTATATGTCCCAGTATATGTAGGCAGGGGTATATGTCCCAGTATATGTAGGCAGGGGGTATATGTCCCAGTATATGTAGCCAGGGGGATATGTCCCAGTATATGTAGCCAGGGGGATATGTCCCAGTATATGTAGGCAGGGGTATGTGTCCCAGTATATGTAGGCAGGGGGTATATGTCCCAGTATATGTAGCAAGGGGGATATGTCCCAGTATATGTAGGCAGGGGTATATGTCCCAGTATATGTAGGCAGGGGTTTATGTCCCAGTATATGTAGCCGGGGGGATATGTCCCAGTATATGTAGCCAGGGGTATATGTCCCCAGAAAAAGTGGCCATGTGTACCCCAGCAGGAGGGCAGCAGCGCAGAGAAGAGGGAGAGCTATGGGCACTCACCTTAGGGGGCTCTCCCTCCCTCTCTCGCTCTCCCCTCCGGAGTCCGGAATGAAGTGTGCAGCGGCTGGGCAGCGGGCAGAACTTACCTCCTCTCGTCGCACGCGCCGGATGGATTAGCCGCTACTCTGGTCTGATCCAGACCAGAGTGCGGCACCAGAACTTCCAGCGCAGGAGCGAGACGAGGTAAGTTCCACCCGCTGCCCAGCCGCTGCACACTTCATTCCGGAGGGGACAGCGAGGGAGAGAAAGCCCCCTAAGGTGAGGGAAGGGGGGGAGACGTCCGCCCTTCCCCACTGTGCCCATAGCTCTCTCTCTTCTCTGCGCTGCTCCCCTCCTTCTGGCTGCACGGGCACGCGGCCAGGGGGGGGCAGCGGGCGGTCAGGCTCGGGCAGATGCCCGGTTTTGCCGTATGTGCGGACGCCCATGACCATACCCTATTTCCAGAAAAGTCAACAATGTTGCCTATGTTGTCTCGCTCCCACCCAGTTTCAGGGGTGGTAGAACTTTTCATGTGTCTCTCTTGAAACCTGCAGTACATGTGGACTCCACTCCCCCCCCCCTGTGGTAGTTAATGGGGAACCAGAGTATGAGATAGAGCAGATCTTGGACTACAGATTGGTGCGCAATTCTGTGCAGTACTTGGTTCATTGGAAGGGATATGGTGCAGAGGAGAGATCTTGGGTGCCAGTCTCTTGCATGCATGCGGAGGAACTCAGGGAGGAGTTTCATATGTTGCATCCAGATAGGCCGGGTGGTGCGTGTCCGGAGTCCACGCCTAGAGGGGGGGGGGGGTTACTGTAACAAGCATGGATCTGGCAGCTGCTGACTCGCAGGGGGGGTCTACAGCCGCCTCTCTCCCTGGCTCTCAAGCGTTATCCGTTCCCTTGGCGTCTAGCACGCCGGGAACGATGTTATCTCCAGCTCATAGGGTATCTGTCTCGCTCGGGCGCGCGGAAACAGGACCTTTATGTGGGCAGAAGGCGCGTCAGCTGACCTGCCGGTCGGCTGACATCACTGATGGCTCTCGCCGCGCCGATTGGCAGATTCCGTGGTGGGAGTGGCTGGAAGCGTTCCTCCGCTTCTTAAGCCTCCAGTCTTTATTCGTTCCCTGTCTGCTGTCGTGAATACTTTGTGTTAGCGCTCAGACCTTAGACTAGTGCCAGGTGTTGAAACCAAGGACTTCACACCAAGACTAGGATTGTTGTTATATTGTATTTGATTACCTGTGTATGATTCTGGCTATACCACTGACCTTGCTTCCTGCTTAACGCTTCTGTACTTCTGCCTATCTGATTAGTTGCTGAATTCTGCCTGATTACTTATTACTCTTCTGTCTCACGATTCTGTACTGATACTTATCTCTCTGTTGCCGAACCTAGCCTGTCTGACCTCTCTACTCACCAGTGGGCCCTCGCCACTGGTGAGGTACTATTGTCTCACCAACTTCTCTGGGGAGATAGTTTCTTATTGCTCCATTAGTGACTGATAGCACCTTTCCAGCTCCTCTGGAAAGGTCTGATCAAATCTATACAGTCACTTTCACTACTAGTACCTGGCCAGCCCCTCTGGTGAAGGACTAGTCTGTATTTTCCTATTCTCTCACTATTTGTACCTATTCCAGCCCTTTGGAAAGGTCTGTGCTAGTATATACAGTCAGTGTACTGATAGTACTTTACCAGCTCCTCTGGTAAAGTTCCTCTCTACTATTAAAGTTACGGTTGCACTAATACACAACTCTGTCGGTATCTCTACTAGTTATACTTGCAGTATTGGTGATTCTGCAGATCACCACATAAACAGGTATAGTGTCTGTATTATTGGTGATACTGCAGATCACCTATAATCAGATGTCTTAGTTGCAGCACCCAACCGTTACACCTTGTTTGCAAAACTAAGAGTAATATACCCTCATGACATACATATTGTAAAAAGTGTTGAGTCCCTATGGTAACAATTTATGTATTTTTTTTTAAATGTCATACACACACACACAAACACATACATATATATTCATAACACACACACACACATTTATTTTTGGTAACTATAGGAGAGTAGGAAGGTAAGGGGTTAATAAATGGGGAATTGTATGTATTTTTATTTAATTTTATGAATGCAGGTGTAATTTTACTATTTAGCCACTAGATGTCCCCCACTTTATTCTCCTCCTGTGTACTGTTCACAGTAGCGTATGTGCTTTACTTTCACTTTTGTCAATTACCACCGGCATCTCATTGATGACATTGATCATTGGCAACTGTGTTCCCATTCACTGATCAGTGTTCTAACGGGCATCGTCGAGAACGTGCGCATGGCTGGTGATCCTGGCAAGGTACGTATTCTATGTCCATGGGACTTTAGATTAATTCCTGTGGGGTGTAGATATACTGCCGCCCCCAGATAATAACTAGTTAATTTGAATTTGACAATAAGTCTAGAAATTTAGGTCTGACTTGTTAAAGTAAATCATAGGGGGAGGCTTATGTATGGGTAAGATCTAAATTAATGACATTTAGTCCTACTGTGACAATTTGCACTACTAAACCCAGTCCCTTTCCACAATACCATCCTCCGATTAGTGTGTCTTGAGCAGACTAGCAGGTGCCTCTAAGTACTGCTGTTTAGAGGTCTGCACAAACAGTATTGCTAAAGTACAGTTTTAGTGCTAGGAAAGTTTTATTTTCAAAGGGCCTCTATTAAAAGTGCCAAAAGTGCAGGGTAAATGCAGGGGCACTTTAGTTTAAAGGTGTACCTCTATATGCCAGAGCTGTGTTCCAGGATTTACATACCTTGTTATTGCTTTTGTGTCTCTGCATTTACCTTGCACTTTTGGCACTTGCAATAGCTTTTTTGAATATTAAATAAAATAATGTAAAACTGCTAATAATTCTGGTTGAGGAGACCTCATATTTAGTTTGACCCGCACTTGTACAACCCCTTTGTCCTTTTACACATCTAGTATTATGAGGCACTGTTCTGCTGTTACCGACTGTGTTAATGGCTGCACTTGGGGGCCACAAGGTACTATGGCTTCATTTGGGTACTTAACCCTCTGGGCGATACAATTATATCGCCCAGGAGGTGGCGCAGCACTATTTTTTTAAATTTTTTATTTTTAAAATCATGTAGCGAGCCCAGGGCTCGCCACATGATAGCCGCAGCGCAGCGGCATCCCCCCATCCACTCCGATCGCCTTCGGCGATCAGAGTAAGCAGGAAATCCCGTTCAGAACGGGATTTCCTGCTGGGCTTCCCCGGTCGCCATGGCGACGGGGCGGGATGACGTCACCGACGTCATGGACGTCGTGACGTCAGAGGGAGTTACGATCCACCCCTCAGCGCTGCCTGGCACTGATTGGCCAGGCTGCGCAAGGGGTCGGGGAGGGGGGGGCTGCGCGGCACGGCGGGTAGCGGTGGATCAGCGGCAAGCGGCGGCGAGCGGAAGTTATACGCAGCTAGCAAAGTGCTAGCTGCGTGTAACAAAAAAAAATTATGCAAATCGGCCCACCAGGGCCTGAGAAATCAGCTCGGGATTATCGCTCAGGAGGTTAAAGAGTAACTGTAATGAAAATAACATAATGGATAAAACATTTTTTTTTTTTTACAAAATTAATTTAGTCAGTTTTTGCCCATTGTAAAATCTCTCCTCTCCATGATTTACATTCTGAAATGTATCAATGGTGGAGAAATCTTTAGTTCTGCCAGGTGATCTGCATGGAATGTTTGTTACTGAGCGTTCTATGCAGAGGGAGATATTGCTTGCTTGAGAGTTGGAAAAAGTCAATATTTCCCACAATGGAACGAGGTTCACAGTCAGCAAACTGTTAGAACCTTGGTCATGACATCACACTGTGGGAGAGGTTTCACCACAATATCTGCCCCCCCCCCCCCCCCCACCTGATTCGAGAAAAGGTAAAGATTTCTCTTTGGAAGGGGGTACCGGCTACTGATTGGAATGAAGCTCAATCCTTGGTTAAAGTTCCTCTTTAAGCTCTTAATAGAACACTTTCTTTAGTTGATTTGAAATTTCAGCTTAAGCGGATCAAATATATATGGGTCAACTTATACACGAAGTCGACTTTTATTCGACTATATACAGTGTGTTTCCCTGGGGGTAAAAACACACTAGCCACACTTTTTCTTATCTATGGGGCACCGTTGGTGAAATCTATATATGCATACAGTGGCACAGTGCAAGAAGAGAAGAGGACCTAGAGACAGACCAGGTAATTGTGCTCTGCTGTGGTCGCTCTTCATAATGTAAAGAGGGGAACCACACTGACCATACTCCTTGTTTCCTGGGGGTGAAGAGGGAAAAACACACTGGCCACACTCTTGTTTGCCCCTAGGGTTGGGTTAATAGGCAGCACAAACTTTAGAATGGGCTCTTCAAATCAGTTTCACAAAACTGGCATTAAAGTGGCTAGAATATGTGTGCGTGCAAAAATGTATGAATCTGGTGCACTGGTCCTTTAATAAGTTAGTTCACCCAATACATGGGGAAGGCTGGTCAACAAAATTCGATACATGGCACAAAAAGAGTGACCGTCACTCAAAGAACTATAAAAATACAAAACTTTATTGTGATCAATTGTAACAATTCCCAGTAACCCACTGGAATCCCCAACCCCAAAAAAACCTCCCCCATAAAAAACTGCATAGGCTACCGCAACAGGAGCGCTCCTGAACTCTCACCAACAGTAAACCACATACATACAATCGGGATCGGCCGATCTCCTCAGACTGCACCTGTATGAAACTGTGAGATTGCGGGCAAATGTCCAGTAACTCTGAGCCTACTAATAAGACTCTTGAGGTACCACTGTGTTTAGCAGATCAAAGGCTGAATTGCTACTTCACCAATGATAATGTGTCCATTCCTTCAGGCACCATCCTGTTTGACAAAAAACGCCTGTATGACAAGCCGACAGCTATATTAACAACAACAGCTATACCCGGCCTCGGAGCGTCCTTCACTGTCACTTACAGTAAGGTTGCATCTTCCAACATCCGCACAACGGCAGCATATGCCTTTTACCTTCTCCTTGAAGTGCGTAGATGTTTGCAGCAGAGTTGCGGTGTCCCGCAACAACCAGGTACCTGGTCTCAGAGGCCCAAGAGAGGACGCCAAGCTCTCACCCACGTTTGGAGTAGGGAAGCGTCCCGTCAGCCATCCGCAGTTAACCACGCCCACATACGCGTTACGCCCACGTCACGTGGGCTTCTTCAGTGTGATGATGCTGTGGATGAAGGATGGTGGGCGTGCTCTCTCTCTTAAGCACTTTACTCGTAACCAAGCCTCGTTCTGGGTATCAGGAACAGCGATTCACTCCACACTAATACACTATTTACTTCTGCAACCAAGCCTTGTTTTCTTCACCTATCAGACGGCCATATCTCATTTTTAACCCCTGCATAGTTTATCATGTAGCAATATGCCAGTCCACTTCCATCCACAATTTTAACATTATTGCGCTTCTGTGTGACCACTGTTTCACATAAAAGTCATTAATCTTCGCAATCCCACAACACTATAATACATATGTGTGCGTGCATTGCTTCAGTAGTAGTAGTTGTTCAGTGCTGTATGGGTACATTTTTATTGTTATTGTGTGTTCATACAGCTCTGACATCTTCCACAACAAAATATAAGGGAAGACGCCGAGAGCCCAGTATAGTGTATTATGTACTGTAAATTGGGTATGGAAGGTAAGTATAGGTAGGTTATACTCACAAACAAGGGTTACTGTCCAGGTAACCACTATGAAGACAGGTGAGGAGATTAGACCTGTCTCCACTCAGGATTAAGAAGTCGCTCTCTGTAGATCGGGAAAAAGGAAGAATTCCCCTCCACCAGGGGTGGAAACAACTGCAATAGTAGTACAGAGGCGCCAACAGGGTAAAACCAATATTTCTTTACAATGGATAAAATGAAGTAGGTAGCGGTGGATTTACCCCTCCAAAACAGACACAAAAAATTGCTGTTTTAAGCAAAAATCTGTTTATTTACATACTCCGAACGTCCTCAGGCAATAAATAGGAGCATATCACCAATGCGATCTGGTACATAGCCTGGCGCCTCTGTCTTACATAGTGTATATACTCATGTCACTAATTGTCCCTCAGAGGAGCTCACAATCTAATATCTACCATAGACAACAAAGATGTAAAATATCACACAATGGGCCTGATACACGTAGCATTGGTGCATACAGCAATTTTACCCATACTGATGGCAGGGAGGCAATGCACATCACTCTATTAGCGCAACACGTATTACTAGGGTTATGTGCACATTGCTATAATAATGTCATGCTGTGTGTGACAACATGACACAGGTGGGCAGATTGTTGTGTGGGTGGCATGTTGTACAGAATTATATTAACCACTTTACCCCCGCGCGTACGTATTTCTCCGCCCCTTTTTCCATCCTTTAAAAACCAGGGACGGAGAAACACGTACTTTCCGCGTTCCCGACGCTGTCCGCGCTCCCGCTCGTAAACACGCCGCCCGCCGCTAGTAAAACCACCGCCGCCCGCTCGCCCGGAGATCAATGAACGGGAAAATCCATTCCCGTTCGTTGATCTAAGCCCCACAATGACCCGCTGCTCTCCTATGGGCAGCGCGATCATTGTGAGAAGAAACTCACGTGTCCAGCCTCCTTATTCTTCCTCCAAGCTTCCGGAAGGAGGCTTGGAGGTCGCAATAAAGCAAAAAGTTACTGTGGCCATCTTGTGGCCAAATAGTAAACTACACCCTACACATTTTTCACATACAAATAAATGACTTTTACACAAAAAATTAACTCATTACCTCCCACACTCCCCATTTTTTTTTTTTTGTAATTAAAAAAAATTCTAAAATTTACAATTAAAAAAAATACATAATTAGTTACCTTAGGGACTGAACTTTTTAAATATTTAAGTCAAGAGGGTATAACACTGTTACTTTATAAACTATGGGCTTGTAATTAGGGATGGACGCAAAACTGAAAAAAATGCACCTTTATTTCCAAATGAAATATTGGCGCCAAACATTGTGATAGGGACATAATTTAAACGGTTTTATAACCGGGACAAAAGGGCACATAAATTTCATGGGTTTTAATTACAGTAGCATGCATTATTTAAAAACTATAATGGCCGAAAACTGAAAAATAATTTTTTTTTTCCCCACATTTTTCCTATTTTCCCATTAAAACACATTTAGAAAAAAATAATTCTTGGCATAATGTCCCACCTAAAGAAAGCCTAATTGGTGGCGGAAAAAACAAGATATAGTTCATTTCATTGCGATAAGTAATGATAAAGTTATAGACGAATGAATGGAAGGAGCGCTGAAAGGTGAAAATTGCTCTGGTGGTCAGGGGGTAAAACCCCTCAGTGGTGAAGTGGTTAAAGTACACCTGAACTGAGAGGTACTGTATATGGAGGCTGCCATATTTATTTCCTTTTAAATAATACCAGTTGTCTGGAATCCTGCTAATCTCTTTGGCTGCTGCAGTATCTAAATCACATACCTGAAACAAGCATGCAGCAAATCCAGTCAGACTTCCGTCAGAAACATGTGATCTACATGCTTGTTCAGGGTCTATGGCCGAGGACCTTTTCACCCTGGGGCGTTTTCTTTGTGTTGTGTTTACCGCACAGTAACGCTCTGCAATTAAAGTCTATGGGGCCATCATACCTGACTTGTGTTATGGGATGTGCTGGAAGTGAGGGTTTGTGCTTCACTGCCAACGCTAGGGCATCTGCACATTGGGGGGCGGCTTGCGCCATAAGTCTATGGTGAAGCAGATTTTTAAAAAAAAATGTTTGCGTCGGTGTTGCAGTGTGCATGCGCAGAAGCGGTTTTTTTTAATACACTTCCGAGCAATCCGTAGATCCGCCACAGAAAGTGAGTGCTAGAGAACTGCTTGGCTTTTGGCCAGAGAGGGGATTGGCGCCTATTAATGCGGAAATCCCTGAAGGCTATTTTTAGCGATGCGGTATTGGTATTGGAGCCAGATGACAAGCAGGACAGCCAGGCAGCTGGTATTGTTTAAATTAAAAGGAAAGTCTCCATATCCCTCTCAGTGCAGGTGTCCTTTAACAACCACATTTAATGTATAACTTATTATATTTTTTTAATTTTCTCAAATTTCAGTGATGTGTGGAACTTCTGATTCTGTAATTTACTACTGCTGGTTCCTTTGGAAGGAAGATATTTTCATTATTTTGAATGTCTAAACCATTAACCATTTATGTACAGGAGAAGATCAAGTGTTGGTTAATGATTATTACTGGAACTCCAGATCTCATCAAAGGCATAGTGAATATGCACTATTAGGTGCATACAAACATTCAATATGTGTCACCTGCCAGAAGCGAGCTTGATCCTGCAGGCAATACAGTAGAGATGCGAAGTTCGGATCTTTTCAATGATCCAGATGATTCGAATCGGATCATTGAAAAGATCCGGATCTTTGATCCGAATCTCGGATCATTTTACTACTGAAGCATTCGGGGGTGAAATGACTAGCAGGACAGGTCTTTCCCTGCAGTGGGCAGAGAAGGGGAGGGGGGTGGAGAAGGGGAGAAGATGGACAGAGGGCAGGGAGTGAACGGAGGAGGGACGAGCAGAGAGCAGAAATGTTTGTTTGCACACAATACCCACATGCTGCAATCATATGCTTTACATATATTTCAGCTATATGTTCATCTGTATACTTTGAATGCAAACGTCTCACAGTGAAAGAAAGCATTCCCCAAAGCATTCCCAGAAGTGAAGTGCAGCTGTTTAGAGCAGTGCAGGAGGATCGTATTGCACAGCAATCACAGTGCCTGCCCTTCTAGCCCAGCACGCTGCCTTCACTGCACAACTACGGAACAGACAGCCTATGATGAGCAGCACATTATAGCCAGTATGTGTGCTCTACACATATCTGGCAGTGGCACCCATGTCCCCTCTCTCTCATCTACCTGTCCCTGCAAGGCTGGCTCCCCTCCAACAGAGCGATCCATCTCTGCTCTGCTTCCAGGACCCCGCTGCCCGCTGAGAGGGGGACGTGTCGCTCCTAGCCCGCGCCCTTTGCGGTCCGAATCACTAATTTTGATGATTCGGATGATTCAACTCACAAAAGAGATTTGGATCAAAGATCCGAATCATTCATGATCCGGACAACACTACAATACAGCAAGGGAACGAACGCATACAAACCCATCCCTTGGCCACAGCCAGGTGATGCTTTATGTTAATATTGGTACAGGAGGATGTATAACAATATAGTGCATGATGGAGCAGCTTTCAGTGGGCAGACAAGGAGGGGTACAAGGCATTCAGCCATATTCTTGTGGGACATCTGTACACACACTGGATTCTGGGCTGACATGGCTTTGAATGGCCACCTCAGCCAATATCCATCTAGAGTGTGTTTGAAGCTTTTGATTCTTTGGTAGATCAGGTAAACAATCAATCTCTCTGTTAAACTATTTGTTTACCTAGATAACCACCTTGTACCATTAGATATTGATTGGATTACAGTACAAATCTTATTAAGTATTGACTGGATTTCTGTCACCACCAGCTTTGTACTGCCTGATGCCATATGAACCTATGTTGATGATGATGATGATGGTGCTACACACTTGTGCCACCCCCCAAGCATGTTCTCCCAAGCCCCTCACCGATGTTCCTGTCTGTGCCTGATTGAGGAAAGTGTGGAGATTTCTGTTCAGTGCCTGATTGATGTACAAATAGAAAATGTAACGAAAGTGTCCAGATTGTTGTGTAATTAGATATTTGTATTGAATCAAATATCTATTCTATTAAATTGTGTGTAATAGTGAATATTATGTTCCTTTATATAAATGACATTCAAAGGTCAACTAAAACAGTATGCTTGCTCAGTATGCTGAGCTTCCTGGGTGAAGCAGAATTTAGTAAGCTGTCTCTTGTTAAGCCTTGGTCTTTGCTGTTTGCCAAAGGATTCTGTCTGCAGCAGAACAGCTGATCGGTTGTGCCTATCTAAGTGAAGGCGTGATAGTATTATTTATAAATTGTTTGTTATACTGCTGCTATGATACTTTTCTAATTATTCTTTCTTTTGACATGTATGGCCTCTATCCAAAAATCCCCTTCTGTTAACTGTTTTGAGCTCTGATCCTGCTTGGTAATACTTTTTTGCCTGGATTTAGTCATTATTTACAATAATAATCAGAGATGAGTGAACCTGCTAAATTCCACTTTCCTAGATTTTTTTTTACAAAAGCAGACAATTTTCACATCATTTTATAATTTCTTGAAGTAATCCTAGTCTATGAGGAATACATTTTCGACCCAAAAAAACACCTTTCACAATGACTTCCAGGTCAGGTCACCAGCTGCAATACTCAGCTGCTGTTATATTAAAGACAAATTTACATTTTTACTTTATTATAAATCATTAGAGGGGTCTTGAAACTCCTTAGTGTTGTCTCTGTGTGTATTACTACATGACTACTGCAGTCAGGTAGATATCAGCAATACCACCTATGGTAGCTGCAGGAAAAGAGCCTTAGAAAGGGATTGTAGGGTGTCTTCCAGATTTCTCTCACCTGTACTGCAAGTTTAATCAACTCCAGGACCCTGAGACAGGTACCGGTACTCTAGTGAGCAAATAGATCAACATCAGGAATTGACTGTTTCCCCCGAGAATACTGCTCAACTGGGAAATAAAAGCCCAATCAGCCCAACCTGTTTTCGCCTAAATCGAGGCGTGCACACAAGCTGTGTGCTCAGCTGCAAAACAGTAATATTTGGTATGTGCTGGCAAAAGACTGATAATTGAGTTGTCATTGTGTTCAATACAAGCACTAGTCTTGTACTTTATAGAGTAGGATTCGCAGCACATCTAGTTTATTTTCTGTATATATTGTAAATAGTTTGGGAATACCCTGTACAGCACTGAATAAAGTGTTTGTGGAACATGGAAGACGTCAGACTCGTATTTCACTGGCAAAAAGCACCCTTTACCTATACCCTGTATCACAAGTGGTGGAGGCTGCCGTGGGCATCAGCAGAGAAAGGGTGCATAGGCAGTTTGTGCTCAAACATCTAAGTTAGGCCAAGTACTGAGACAGCTGGTGCATGCAAATTTGCAACAAGCCCACTTAGAGCAAAGGGATACAAATGCAGTCCTACAAAAGTCTAATGAAGACAAACAAGCAATGTAGGAGAAGCTTACCAAATGACCTGCGCCTAGTCGCACCACGCATAACTCAGTCACATGCACGATTTCAGGACTTCACCAGCGCTGCCCCTACTCTCTGGAACTCGCTCCTACCAGCCGTCAGACTCGCCCCCACCTTTAATACCTTCAAACAAGCTCTCAAGACTCACCTCTTCACGCTCGCATACCCCCCTGCACCAGCACCATAATATGTTCTGTTAGACCCCCTCTCAAAAGATGCACCTATTGTCTCCACCCCACCCTTTAGATTGTAAGCCTCTGGCAGGGCCCTCCTCCCTAACGTATCCAGCTTGATTATGCAATCTTACTCACAACCACGCCTCTTGTAGACTCGAACAGTCTCTATTTTGACCTATGACACTGTATTGTTATCAAATCATTTGCATGATCTTGTTTTGTTGTGAGTTTCCATATGTTTTACCTGTATCTTAACCCATTTATCTATTGTGCAGCGCTGCGTAATATGTTGGCGCTTTATAAATACAATAAATAATAATAATAATAATGATGAAGTGGAGAATCATAAGGCTGCAAGTAAGGACAGAGAGCTCCAGATGACGTTGGCACAGCAATTTGAAGGGCAACAGTGGTTGCCTCTAACAATGCAATTCAAGTGAACCGTTCTTTTTGCAACAGATAGCTGCAGAAGAAGTTCAGGAGACATATCTCACCACATTTAAATGCACCACTGAAAGACAGAACATGCCTTAAGCGCAATAGCCTAGATTAATAGCCTATTTGTTGTCAGGAAAATCTCACAAGGCCTGCTGTGATCTTGATCTTGTTGCTGCTCAATACTATGGTGTGTGAAAAAGGGATGTTCTGCCTTAATTGGGTGTAACCTTTGCTGTCTGAACATGGCAGATTTATGGACATTTTGCACTGACAAGTTTCCACGGTCAGAAATGCATGGCCTGATTCACCTGACCAAAAAATGGTTGCAGGCAAAGGTTCTGATGTGGCCCTAAATCTTGGAAAGGTTGGTGTTAAATCAGCCCCATGAGAGCCCTGCCTATGGCCCTAAAAGAGTGGGTACACCATGGGGACCCAAATGCGTGCCATATCTACTCTGAGCAGGGTTACTTGCCTGAGGCTGCAATTTCTCCTGGAAATGGGCAAAATATTTTTTGGGTTGATGGGCGGTCTTCATAAGAAACACTCTGAGATACCTAATGATTGGTGGTCCCAGTCAGAAAGGTCTGCTCATCATAACAGGAACCACATTGTGAGTGTAAAGTGTTTCCATTATCATTAAATGGGCTATGTGGCTATGAATTGTCTACTTGGTGATGAGTCCATGCAGTGTGACATCTCTTGAAGTGACAGACGTCAATGTTTGCTGCTGTTTCATGTCCAGCTGTGATAGCTGAAAAACACATGGGCCATGAGTTTTCTTCAAGGGGATCATTTTTTATCTTATCTAAAAAATAACTTTTATGCACTTACCTTTTTACCTACTTTTTATTACTTTTTGAATTGTTAGTAATAGTAAACTTATTTTGAGTCATTTCTTGCTTGGCGGGAGCTTTAAAAGTATTTTGTTGGTAAGATTTTAAAATATTTTCTTGGAGAAAACTGAAGAGAAAAGCTAACACAATATGGCCCATATATTGGCCATGGTAAATATTATATATAAATATATAATATATAATATATATATTTTATTAGACTGTTTTAGTCTTGTGACATTGTTGTCCTAAAGGGGTTATTGCAGTGTGTCCCCATGAATACATACCACAGCAACTTTCTTGGGCTCACATTTAACAGGGGGTTAAATGTGAGCCTAAGAAAGTTGCTGTGGTATGTATTTATGGCAACACACTGCAATATCCAACAGCTATTATTAACCACTTCACAGCTCCAGTACAGTATATCTACTCCCCTGCAGACTTCATCTAACCGCCCAGGGGAGTAAATATACGTACTCCCGCTGCTACCACTGCTGAAAGCGCTCCCGCTTATTTGTGCGCTCGTTCATGTTGCCATCTGCCCGCCAGGAGATCAATGAATGAGAAAGCAATTCCTAATCATTGATCTAAGTCCCCGTAGCAATTATCGGCGCCTTTTATGAGAAGCTGCACGATCATTCTAATAAATAAAAGTTTCCCATCTTCAGTACACTTCCTGTAAGCATACATATTTAGCTTACATGACATATAACAAAAAAAAGACTGAGGCCATCTTGTGGCCAAATAGTAAAACTACATCTAAAAGTACTTTTTTTAAATGCAAAGACCTGTTTTTACATTTTAAACTAACCCCTTACCTACCACACTCCCCAATACTTACCAACATTTATTTTTTTTGTAAAAAAAATACAATGAAATTTACAATTATAAAAAATGCATTAATAGTTTTCTTAGGGACTGAACTTTTTTAATATGTATGTCAAGACGGTATAATACTGTTACTTTATAAATTATGGGCTTTTTATTAATGATGGATGCAAAACTGAAAAAAAATTCATCTTTATTTCCTAATAAAATATTGGTATCAGACATTGTGATAGGGACATCATTTAAATGGTGTAATAACCGGTACAAATGGGCACATTAATTACGTGGATTTTAATTACGGTAGCATGCATTATTTAAAAATTATAATGGCCGAAAACTGAAAAATAAGGATTTTTTTCCAAATTTTTTCTTATTTTTCCATTAAAAAACATTTAGAATAAAAAAATTCTTGGCATAATGTACCACCCAAAGTAAGCCTAATTAGTGATAAAAAAAACACATTTAACACATTTCATTCTGATAAGTAGAGATAAAGTTATTGGCAAATGAATGGAAGGAGCTGAAAGGTAAAAATTGCTTGGATGCTGAAGGGGTAAAACCACTCAGTTGTGAAGTGGTTAAATGCCATGCTTCATACTGCATTACCTACTGTACCTCCCAGTGGCTGGTGGTTTTTGTATGGTGTTTTTATATGTTTAGCTTTTCATTTATGGACTATATTGTAAAGAGTGTTATTGTATCTGGCAATATGGGGCACCCATTTGTCGACTTGCATGCTGGTTGTATTGCATGCTGGTTGTATAGTTCAGCTTCCACATAAAAGAACCCTTCCATAATTTGGAAAATATAACTTTTAATGATATTTCATAAGAATGCATATTATGCATACGTCCATTAACATAGCTTACGGGAAAAGGTCCTTCAAACTTGTATAATAATCCAGTATTGAATGTTAATCTAATAACTGCAACAATAAATGTGACATAGGCATGTTTAGATCTTTTGCAACCTACCCTGTCTTCCTCATCCACCTAATACATCCTGTTTATCAGCAGATGTTTTTACCAAATACAAATTGATAGCACTAGAAACAGCCTAATTACAAAGCCTTGCCTCTGTACTGTCTCCCCACCTCACCTTTGTTCTGACATTTTTCACTCAGTTATCTGAACAGCAGTTTCCTACCCTATACTCCAAAGTCCTCCTCACTACCTGTTTCATTGAACATATTGCCTCTCACAATGTTCCTTGTTTATTCTCCTCCCGCATACCTGCCCTATCTTTACTCTTTAACCTACTCTTTCTACTGGCATCTTCCACTTCTTATTCAAACATGCAGTCATAGAATGATCAATAAACTGCCACTGCCATCAGTCTAACTATCAATCTGTTCCTCTCATTTTGGTTTTATCTAAACCACTGAAATAGCATGTTCACAAGGAGCTGGTTCATCTTTCTTACTAACACTGTTTCAGTACATCCAGTCTTCTTTCTATAGTAACCACTACACTGCAACTTCCTTATCTGCTTGTTTCACAGATGCTTATAATACAGTAGGCCTCAGATGTCCAGCCAATCACTGATTGTCTATGTAACTGAAGGCTAAGCAAGAAATGGGCCTGACTCCAAGGGTGTGTCATACAGTAGACGCGAAACAGCAGCTGTGAAATGCTCAATCTCTCCACTCACACCCATCTCTCTCACTCACCTATTAATTAATTAATTAATTAAATGGTAATGCATGCCCTCATCACATCCCATTTAGAATACTGAACACCCTCCTTTGTAGCCTACCTGAGGACCAGTTGACTCCACTCCAATCCTTCCTAACCTCTGCAGCATGATTCATCCACCTTAATTTTCCCTGTTACAAAAATATTTCAATCTAAGACTCTAACTAACTTATAAAGCTTTCTATAATGCAGCCCCTTCATACATTGCAGAACTGATCTTAAGATACTCCCCAGAGTCTAATCTCCACTCTGAAAAAAAACTTCTCTGCTCTAATCAATCCTCCCACACTCGCATATGTCTCAGAAGCTTCTCCTTTCCACTCAAACTCCCTTCCACATTACATTTGCCACTCACCATCCCTCAAGATTTTCAAATGTAACTTTAAAACTTGTATTCAGGCAAGCATACAGCCTGACCCAGGCTATGTTTCCAGTTACTGGTCTAGCTAGGTTGCATTCTCAACTCCCTTACCAACCTCCTTCACCCTAGTCCTTTAGAATGTTATCGCATTAGCCTTCTGCTATGTACCGCCTACGTCGTATATTGTATGACTATGCCTCATCTGCACCGCCTTTGCTTGTACGTACAGTATCTCTATATATTGTATATGCCAGTGTATTTGCAAAGTGCTTTTGAATATGCCCTGTTTACATTTGCATTTTTATTTGAGCTTTATTTCCAAGCCAATCCCAACATGCCTACATTTTTTATTTTGATGTTCTTGCTGCAGTAAAATGGTTTTACGCAGCACAGTGCATTCTGCTTATAACCACTAGATGTCACCATATGACCTCAGCATCATTTCTTAGTATTTTTTATATAGGCTGATGTAAAATGCATAGGCCATGCACACCATTTGAGAGTTCAAGGTTGTTTTTTTTATTCTTCTTATTGCAGAGCTGTTAAGATCTCTAATTATAAGCTATTAACTTACAAAATTAGTCCGTTTAGTCTATTTAGCAATATTATTTATATTGACGAATAACTGATAATTATTGTTGTATTACTACAGTCACAAGTATTTGTCTGTTTAAGAATATTATTTTTATTGACAAATAATTTATAATTGTTGTTTGATTCTCAATTGCATTGGAGTGTCCATAGCTAGGATCACTGCACACATGTAGATTATTTGGTCTACTAAACCAAACAACCAACAATATTCTCTATAGTTACATAGTTACATAGTTATTTTGGTTTAAAAAAAGACATACGTCCATCGAGTTCAACCAGTACAAAGTACAACACCAGCCTGCTCCCTCACATATCCCTGTTGATCCAGAGGAAGGCGAAAAAACCCCCACAAGGCATGGTCCAATTAGCCCCTAAAGGGAAAAATTCCTTCCCGACTCCAGATGGCAATCAGATAAAATCCCTGGATCAACATCATTAGGCATTACCTAGTAATTGTAGCCATGGATGTCTTTCAACGCAAGGAAAGCATCTAAGCCCCCTTTAAATGCAGGTATAGAGTTTGCCATAACGACTTCCTGTGGCAATGCATTCCACATCTTAATCACTCTTACTGTAAAGAACCCTTTCCTAAATAAATGGCTAAAACATTTTTCCTCCATGCGCAGATCATGTCCTCTAGGCCTTAGAGAAGGCCTAGGGACAAAAAGCTCATCCGCCAAGCTATTATATTGCCCTCTGATGTATTTATACATGTTAATTAGATCCCCTCTAAGGCGTCTTTTCTCTAGACTAAATAAACCCAGTTTATCTAACCTTTCTATCTGTTCCCATTTTGCTTCTTGGGCACAGAATGGGATTCTATGGTAGCAGGGGAACTATGGGGCCTGCCCAGCAAAATTCTCCATCCAGCTTTAGTCTCTGCAAGTCATGTGACATGCATAGAGAGCTGCATGGTGGTTGGCACCCAGCTACACTGTAGAGGAGTGTGGAGGACCTGTCCTGCCACCTAGAGCAGGTAATGTATACTGTTCCAAAAACAATTAGAGGAAAATGATTGCGGAACATGGCTGGATTGCAGGTGCTAGCACTGGTAATGAATTTGAACAAACACACAAAAAGGGAGGAACAGACCAGTATATGCTGCTCAAACTTCAAAATGTGTATTGTACAATCATAAAATCATGATCAATTTTGATAAGGTTAGCTGAAATGACAAGTACAACCATCGTTCAAACATTTGTATGAACAACAATCACTGTGATTATGAGCACAGAAACTCTGCTACAGATTACTGCTTGATGACACACATTGGCTAACAGGACAGCTATTCTTGTATAGATAGTGAAATCCATTAGGATGATTAATCAACTCAAAAGATATATGCCAATCAGGTTAAACACACATGATACCTATGTAGTTCATACATTAAGTTTGTAAATATGTTAACTAGCTGCTTGATGACATCACTCATCTTTTCAAATCATATGTCTTGACAAGATCCTTCATTGGCCCATTGCTGGGTCCCTTTAATGTGATTGATTCTGCATATTCTCCTGCATTATACTGCTGTTAATATTATGGTGATCCCTGATTGCATTTTATGTTGAAACTTTTTTAATAACATTTTATTGTTAAAAAAAAAGTATGTATGTAAATATTGGTACAAATATCTAGTTGCCACCCCATGAGGTAATCTATGAAGGTAGTAGCTGAAGGTTAAAAGTTAAAGGACCAGTTTCACAACGGTTTATTTTTTCAAATAGATACTTGTAGTGCTGGTTTAATGTGTGCAGATGTTTACCAGCTTTTTTTTTATTTTTTTGAATGTATTTGAAAAATAAACTTACTTTATTTATTCAGCCCCCCCCCCCCATCCCCTGTATTGGCGACAGCGACGTGGGGTAGACTATAGATAGCACAGGGGTGTTCAAGTGGCAGTTAGAATGTAGGCATACCGCTCTCACCCCTGCCTCCATCCTCAACTGTAAACGAGCGCTGAAACCGCCGCTCGTAGTTTCAGCGGGAGCGCCTGTCATATTGACAGGTGACGTCATCGCTATGCAAATAGGAAGCCTGCGGAGGGGACCTTCTGAGTCCCGTCTAAGCAGTCACTGCTGGGGCCACCTAGTGTGATTTACAGACTCGCGCACATGCGCAGTCTATGCCGCTCTCTGCGCTCGTGCTTATCTACAAAAAGCACCAGGGCAGAGAGCGGCAATCCCAATCAGTAGCTGATACCCCCTTTTACATGAGAAATCTATTCCTTTTCACAAACAGACCATCAGGGGTTCTTACCAGGGCAACTGGCCCCGGTAAGTTGTCCAGTCGGGACCAGTCGGCACAGGTGCAGTCCAGTCAAACATGCTCCCTTTGCCAGGAGCGTTGTGCGCCTACGCAGTAGTACTGTTCAAGCGCAACATGTCAGAATAAATCTTTATTGATATCCCACTGAGCCCAAGCACATTGTTCTCTCCAGTCACCCCACCTTCTCCATACAGCTCCATCAATCATAGCGTATCATCCTTTCTCCCCTTCCCATAGTAGCAGAACACATTGCTAGGCTATAGGCTAGCTGTACAGTAACTACAGTAACAGGGCAGCATCAGGTTCCGAAATGTCGTCTGAGGGATCGAGTCTCAGTCCTTGCAGGCAACAATATTTTCATGTGCATACGCAGCTTTACTGTTAGTTGTTTACTGTTTTATTACGCATGTGCATTTTTTTGTGTTCTACATTCTGAATTTGGGTTATCTACACAGTTTGAATCTTAAAGTGTACTAGTTGTTATCCCAATCTCCAACTACTCAATTGTTTTTTGTTTTTTTATATTATCCTCAGGGTCATCATTGGATAATTGCAGCTACTGTACTTACTTTTTGAACTATTTATTAGAAATTCTGAAAAAGACATAAATATCTTAATGTAATGTGACCTTTTTGTAATTGTTTGTTGTTGACTCAAATAAATAATAAGAAAATGATAAAGAAGTATGCCTTGAAAGGAGAGAAGATTAAACAGTGACCTTGACAATAGCTTTGTAAACAACAAAGACAGATACACCAGTTGAAAGACTTTCAAAGCATTTCCCATCCTATTACAACAAGTTATTTAATTGTTATCTATGACCCTATTAGGAAGATTTACATTTACTTTCTGTCGAGGTCAATCTCAATCATTTGGACATAAAATTAGATATTTTAACAATTCTCCATTCTGTTGAAATCTAAAAAAAAGTTTATATGGCAATCCATTTTTAACTTCAAAGCAGCATGCATACATACTGCAGACTCAAATTTGTCACTGGGTATAATAAATAAACAAACTTACTATTTACTATTTAGCTTTGTGTATGGAATGGAAATTGGTGACACTGGTTTACAGAATAACAATATCACTGCTGCAGTTGCAGATGAGCTATTGAGGTTTAAAATTGACATAGTTACATAGTTATTAGTTATAGTTACGTACATCAAGTTCAATCACAAAATAAGTACAACACCAGCCTGCAACCTCACATATCCCTGTTGATCCAGAGGAAGGCGAAAAAACCCTTACAAGGCAAGGTCCAATAAGCCCCAAAAGGGGAAAATAAAATCCTTCCCGGCTCCAGATGGCAATCAGATAAAATCCCTGGATCAACACCACTGCAAATCACCTAGTAATTATAGCCATGGATATCTTTCAACTAGTGGTGCTCAACACGAACTCGTGGTCCACGGCTACCCGTGAACCACAAGCATTTTTTGACTATTCGGCTCCGGAATCCGGATCGTGGATTGAAATTGAACCACGGAACACGGGCGCGACATGCTGTGGTTTTTTAAAAATCCGGGTCCGTTCACGATTGTGGATGCGGCAAAAATCCGGGGTAGGTCGTGATTGGGCGTAAATGGGGGGAAATGACGTCCCTGTGCCAATCAGAGGCACCCAGCCAGGCCTTAGCAACCATTCATAGGAGGGGAGGCTATGCCCTCCCCTCCTCTATAAAAAGCGGTGGCCATAATAAAAAGCTCCATCCTTGCAGAGACTGTGGCACTGAGAGGATCATCTCCATGCCATTGTTGCTAAAGCAAGAGCGTTTTGTGTGGCAAAACCCAGCGTTTTCAGTCCTTACATTGCTCTGATACTGTACTTGTTAGTTGTATTTAGTTAGCTAGCCTGTTAGTGAGTTTTTGCTTCAGTTAGCTGTAGTCAGTGAGTGTAGTCATAGTGAGAGAGTGTACTAGTGATTACTGTGCTTAGTGCAGGCAGGCAGGTTCAGACTGCTTATACTGCTGTACTGTATACTTGTTAGCTAGCTGAGCCAGCCAGCCAGCCAGCCAGTGATCATCAACAGTTAGTTGCAGTTACTGTCACTGGTCAGTCACTAAGTTTACTCTGTGACCTTCTACTGTGTGGTACTAGTCTAGTGTGCAGCCTGGCTGTTAGTTTGCTTTGCGCATAGTGCAGGCAGACAGCTGTCCACTACTGTTTGTGCTGTTTATTATTTTATTTTACTGTATCACTGATCACTTATATTCAGCTCATTAGCCAGTGATATTCTTCATTTACTACTTGCAGACAGACACTGCTATTGTTGTTCAGTCACTAGGTTAAGTCAGTGACATTGTACTGTGCTACTAGCGTGCAACCGTTTGTTTTGCGCATAGTACAGGCAGACCGCGGCACTGTCCACTGATTTTCGTGTTCTATTACTGTACTCATTTTTTATTTATTTTTATTTTTTTTTCCTTTACTGAAAAATCAATGAAAGCCCCCTGTTATATTCCATCTGTCCCCAGGCCCACACTCATAGTGATTGTAAAAATCAGCACACTTTCTCCAGCTTCAAATATTTGTCATACAACATATCTGGCAGGGGTCGTGGGGGTGTCAGGAAAAGGAGTGCCATTGCCTCCACCACTTATGGGACTGCTCCACGGCCAGGGAGAGGGCTCTCAGCTGGATGGGGTCGAGGTGCAACAGATCCTGGGCAGAGTCAGCCAATGCCGGTATTAAAATATTTCAAACCTTTGGGTCCCCGTGTGGTGGTTGAGCAGCTTCAACCTGAGTTGATGATGGATATCATGACTTCATCCCAGACCTCCTCTGTGAACAGCACTCCCAACAGCAGCAGCAGCCAATGCCCCACGCTTGCTGTGACATCCAACCCAGCCTCCAGTGGTAAGCAGCCCTCCCCGGATGAGAGCGTTCTGTCCCTCAGACCGACATCTGGGAACATGTTAATAGCTGGAGCTCAGGACCCACTGGGGACTGATGTGGGGAAGATTGGGCTCAGGCCAGCATCACAAGTCTTTTTTGACGATGAAGAGGGGTCTGTGTCTGGGGATGTAGGGGGGAAGAGGATGTGGGGTAGTCAGAAGAAGAGATTTATCCTGATGATGATGATGATGATGATGATGATGATGATTTGAACCGTCCGTATGTGCAGCCTGAGTGGGCAGAAGAAAGCTCGGAGCAGGTTGATGAGTCACCTAGGCAAGGACATTGCCATAGGTCAAGCAGGGGCAGGTCCAGCAGTGGGCGTGGAAGAAGACAGGCCGCTGCTTCAGCTAGCACCATCACCAGCAGTAGCACCACTACTACCATCACCACCACGCAAACCCCAACCACAGAGAGAGACGATGCACCCTCTGCTTGCCATAGCAGCCAGGGCCACAGGTCATTAACGTCCCCAATATGGAACTTTTTTGAAGTGTCAAGCCAGGACAGAACCTATGCTATCTGCAATAAATGAGGAAAAAAATTGAGCCGTGGGCACGACGTGTCCAAGATGGGTACCTCATCCCTCCAGGGCCACCTGAAGAGCTACCACCGCGATGAGCATGCTGAGTTCAAGAAGATGCAGGCACTGCAAGCAGAGGGTGCTTAGAGCACAAGACCCACTACCGCAGCAGCATCATCAGCACGCAAGCGCCGGACTACACCCTCCAGTGCAGCCTTGGCAGGTGACACAGAAATTAAGGCTGGTGAGGCCAGCCAGTCCTCCTCCTTGGCCTTCTCTATTTTCCCTGCACCACAACGTCGGCGTCAGAACTTGCTGAGCGACACCTTTCAGGGTCGACCAAGCCTCTGCCTCCTAATCACAAGCTCATCAGAAAATTAAATGGGTTGCTGGCCCAGGCCATGGCATCACAGCTCCTTCCCTACTCCCTGGTGCAGGAGGGGAGCGATATCCGCACGCTGCTCCAGTTTGGCATCCCCGAGTGGCAAATCCCCAGCCGCCACTATTTCTCAAGGAACGCCATCCCAGTGCTCCACAAGTTCATGGTGGCAAATGTGGCCCGTTTGCTGGACTACGCCTTGGGCGAGCGGGTCCACATAACAATGGACTCGTGGAGCAGCCAATTTGGGGCAGGCCGCTACCTGTCCTTTACGGCGCACTGGGGAAGGGGGGGAGGACAAGAGAGCAACAGCATGCCACTTGGTGGTACCACCATGCATGATCAGGGGGGATGCAGCAGGCTCCTGTGATTCCATTCCCTCCACATCCCACAGCAAGCAAGCCCGCCTCAGCAGCAACCAAGGCCGGATTTATACTTTTAGCGCCCCTAGGCCAAGTATCTTGTTGATACCCTTTCATGTGCAGCAGTGTCCCCCATTCCATGTACAGCCCCTCATCCATTTGTAATGTCCATGAACTGCAGCCCCTGTCCTTCATGTACAGCTTTTTTGGGCAGTAGCACCACTCTGCCATGTGGTGTTCCCCCATTTGAAGCCTCCTCCATATGCAGCAACCCCTCTTCCATGTCCAGCCGCCCCTTGTGCTGCAGCCGCCCCAAGGCCTGGGCCTTTGTGGCCTTCCCAGAAATCCAGCCCTGCCAGCAACAGCGTCAAACCTCGCCACTGCCAAGTGCTGCTGAATAATTTGGTCAGCCTGGGGAAGGACAAACTGACGTCTGCCCACACTCTGGCCGCCCTCAGGCTGCAAGAGGAGAGATGGCTGACCCCCAGAGGCCTGAAAGTGGTTTATGTGGCATGCGATAATGGGGCCAACCTGGTGGCCACCGTGCAGCAGGGAAACCTCCAGCACATCCCCTGCTTGGCCCATGTACTCAATCTCGTGGTGCAGCGCTTCCTGCGCACCTACGCGGGGATGAAAGAACTGCTACAAGATGCCCGGGAGGTGGTGCGCTATTTCCACCGCTTAGCCACTGCCTCTGCACTGGCCTACAGCGGCAATATGGCAAGCCACACTGGCCTACAGCGGCAGTATAGCAAGCCACAACACTGCCTAATTATTGATGTGCCCACTCACTGGAATTCAACTCTGGCCATGTTGAAGCGGCTGTCCCAGCACAGGGTGTCTCTCAGGGCCTACATTTTGGACCAACGCGTGCCCAGCAACCAGCAAGTCCCCATGATCAATGCAACTCAGTGGACACTGATGCAGCAAGTGTGCCTGGTGCTGAGTCCCTTCTTGGAGGCAACTAAGATGGTCAGCGAGGAGATGGCCTCCGTGTGTGAGTGCTTTAAAGGAGAACAGAGGCGCTAACAGGATAAAACGTACTAAAAACTTTAAAAATCTCAAAGGAGGAAGTGGTGGACTTACCTCCCCGAAGCAGACATGAAACTGTCGTTTATTCAAAACAGAAACATTTATTCATATACTCCAAGTAGACAAAAGCAACGCGTTTCGCAGGTACAATCCTGCTTCTTCAGGCAATAACGATAAGGAGTACACAACAGTGTTGTCTCTAGATCACGCTCAGCGCCTCTGTGTCCACAGGCGCCTCTGTTCTCCTTTAAAGTACCTGTGTCCACCCCTGGTGGAGGGGTTTTTATCCCCTTTCTTCTTCCGATCTACAGAGAGCGACATCTTAATCCTGAGTGAGGACAGGTCTAATCTCCTCACCTGCCTGTATAGTGGTTGCCTTATGGTGACCCAGTTTTGTGAGTATAATAATTACTTACCTTAATATACCTAATTTATTTTGCATACTACACCATATCGGGCTCTCGGTGTCCTTTTCTTTTGTTCCGTGTGTGAGTGGGTGCCCATGGTTTGCCTGCTGGACAGGGGAATTTGTGATCTGATGGAAGTGGAGGAGGCAGCCCTGAGCCAGGTGGAGCAGGAGTAGTTGGCAGCACAGTCCAGCTCACAGGAGGACTTACAGATAGTGGAGGAGGAGGAGGAGTTGGAGGTCCCTAACCTGAATGAGGAGTAGGAGAAGAAGAACGCCGCTGCCGTTGTACGGGGATGGCGGCATCAGGAGGAGGACATGGCACAGGAAGAGGACAGGCATGTCCAATTGACGTCGATGAAGAGGTGTTTGCAAGTGCCCACGTACTCCCCATGGCTGTGCACATGTTGCACTGCCTTCGTAGGGCCCCCCGGTGATCCATATGCGTCAAAGGGAGGACATCTGGATCACTTTGATGCTGGACCCGTGTCTGAAAGGGAAGCTGGGAGAGTTCATGACTCCATCCACCACCGAGCAATGCACAAGGGAGTTGCAGGAGGCCCTTGTGCGCAGACTACTGGAAGCATTCCCCCAGCCTTCCACCCCCACTGCTGCTGTTCTGCCAACCCAGCAACAGGTGCCTGAGACCGCCACCAGCAGCAGCAGCACCACCAGCAGCAGCAGCCGGCACCCTGGAGACCTGAGGAGCCTAAGCAAGAGCCTGTATGCAGTGCAGATGCCCAGAACAGAGGTGCCAGCAGACACAGCAGCATCCTCCTCCAACCACCACCAGCGACTGACCAGCATGGTGCCTGACTACATGGGGTCATTCAGCTTGCTTAATGACACCGACACCCCCGTGGACCCCTTGGAGTACTGAGTCAAGAGACTGGACATCTGGAGGGAGCTTGCCCAATACGCCCTCGAAGTCCTGTCCTGCCCCCCTTCCAGTGTCCTCTCCGAGAGATGCTTCCGTGCGGCCAGTGGCCTGGTCACCAAGAAGTGCTCTAGGCTGTCCCACGCCTCTGTGGACAAACTCACCTTCCTTAAAATCAACCAGGCTTGGGTGGAAGGTGAGTTCCTGGCCCCTATTGTCGGCGACAGGGGGACATGAAGTGGCTGCTGCAATTTAGCCATGCCTGCCTTTCCAAAGCAAGTTAGAACCTGCCTGCCTTGGTTAATTTTTGTGGCTGTGGTACTACCAGTGAGTTGCCATGGTCCTTTTGTGCTGCCACACTGACCGGCCGCTAAGTCCTCCTGATTCAGTTGCTACTAAAGTCTGCATTCCCACTGCCAGGGTCCACGGATGCATATCATTTTTTGGAACAGCTATATGAAATACCAGAGAGTCCTGCATTAGAAAAATCTTTATTAATACAGAAAAAAGGCCCCACAGCAGCTGGTTTCCCCCTTATCTAAAACATTAAAACCACAATAAGAACCAGAGGGAGCGCTCCTTCACAAATTTACACCAGTCCCCATTAGGTTATTGCAGACTGCAGTCGCCCAGCCAAAGCTTATGCAAAACTGCGTCTGCCACCCATATGGTTGGACCGTATGTGGACCCACCACCGATGCACACCAATAAGGCCTCTATGAGTTGGACTGCGGCCACTTATGATGACTACTGTTAATTCTTGCAAAAGTCCTTGTACTGATGCCCTGCGTTGTAAGATGGGCAGCTGCCCGTATCGCTTATTGCCACACCACAGCCAGATGTAAATCTTCCCACATAACCTGCGACTGCGTTTTGCTGTATGTCCTCACTAACGCACATGAGAGATTTGTCACTGGCAACACAAAAGACCTAGCACTCAGGTCCCAATGTTTGTTGATGGCAGCTAGCCAAAACACATGTGACCACTCTAGTTAAAGTCCATGAGGATTTCCTATGTGACTTGTAGCAGCGGTATCAGGGGAAACACCAGGGTTCACAGGTGTGCGATGAAATTGCTCAAACAAAATCTTAACTAGTAAAGGCTTGCTGCACTCTAACATCCCCATCAGGGTTGGAATGATCACTCACAGTTCCTGGATAACCATGTCTCCCGAGATGTATCCTCTCTGTCCCGCCTCCGCTTGTCCGGCTTAACTTGCTGGCTTGTAACACCCAGGCTCCAACTCGTCAGAGCGAGCCTCTATACTGTCTTGCCCCAGCTAGCAGCGTCTTGCCTCTCTGCAATCCACGCCGTATACAGCATCTGGTGGTGGCTTGGGAAACAGCTCCGGCATCCGGGGAGGGGTCATGTGAGCGCTCACTCCGGTTCTGACTCCTCCCACTGACGCGTTTTGCCACGCCCACGGGCTTTCTCAAAGTGTTAGAGGGTCGGGACTTGCTTCCTGAATAATCCTATTTAAAGATTCCTACAGGGGGCTGGGCCTCCCTACCGAGAGTTGCCTCTTCACCAATCAACTGCTACACATACACATTGTATTAGTCACATTGATACTCGAATGGATGTAATTCATCCTTTATCATTAAGACTTGAGGTTACTATTATTAAAGGAGCAGGATCATAAATTAAAAAACATTCACAAGTCCCCCAAATCCATATGAAGAATGGATCACAATAACCTCGTTTTGTTAGAGTCCTACAAAAAGTATGACAAATTCAGGTCTGAATTCAGACCTTGTGGAATCTTTGTTCCGAGTCTATAGATCCAGGTTGCTTCTATTTTAAGCAGATCATTTTCGATGTCACCTCCTCTGTTTGGGACTTTGCTTTATGATGCCCTTGAAGCGGAGTCCTTTTGGGTTCCCACAATGAAAGTCATTGGCAGCACAAAAGTCCGCATTACGGTAGTGCGCATGCGTACATTAGAATGCCGCACATGCGTACACGTGTACAAACCATCGCGTCTTACTATGCATGCGTGACCTCCTGCCCGCAGCGGAAATACCCCTGGCGTCTCAACGAAAGGCGTGACGCAATGGAGCAAACATACAAATCGTCATTTGGACCCGCGCGGATGCGTGTGAACCAAACTCTGTGCCAGACGACCAGGAAAAGCACGCTGATCAGGATGGTGAGTATGACATTGCCCCTCCCCCAAGGGCGGCCCCCGGACGCCCCTTGGATCAGGTTTATCAGGATGGGATTGATTAAACCTTTTAACTAACCGAGGTGCATGAATATTGAACGCTGGTTCCCATGAGTTCTCTTCAACTCCAAACCCCAAGATAATAAAGACGATTTTTACTAAATCTAGAATCTTCTCCACCTCAAATTCTTTCGACCCATTAACCAATATAGGAGCAGGAGGAGGCAAAGATCTGTCCTAAAATGGATCTGGAGTTACTTGTTTGAAACAGGACACATGGGCCTCGATTCATCATTGTCTTTGAGATAACTTTTTCCAGTTTGTTAAATTACCGATGTCGAAGTTTATCGATTTCTAGTTGTATTCATCAAGGTTTTTCCGCATTCGGTGTGAATTCAATAAAATATCGATAACAATTCGGTAACCATTCGGTAACGTGTCGATATTTCAATTTTACAGCGGTAATTTAACACAAGGCCATAAGATTCCCATGGAATTGTGGGTAAAAGGCAGTCATTTGAACACTACGTAGCAACATTCTGAATAGGGCTTAACACCTGGACCAGGATTCTGGAAGTGGCTTGGGACAATCCCACAATTTAGCCAGCTGAGGCTTGATAGGAGCTTTTTCTAAAAAAAATATAGTGCAGCTAGCAAATTAGTTAATCCTGGCACTGCCTGTGTTCTCTTACAAGATGATTCAAGAGAAATGCAGATGTCCTGTTATAGCAAATAAATCTATTCTCTTGCAAATTGATATGGTTCTAGACCTTATTCTTGCCCTTCTGCGCCTTTGAATCGCTCTCAGCTGATACATAACCACTTCAAATGGCTCCATCTCCTCTGTCAGCAATGATCTGACAGGAATAACGACAGAGCAGTGAAGGAGATAACTAATCCTAAATGTAATGCTAAACCACGCCCACTTTCATTTTCATGAACTGCACTTTCTTCCGTTTTAACGCATCACTAATGAATGATTACCAAATTATTACCAAATGCTCACTAACAGCTGTAGATAAATTTGATGAATCCTGAAATCAACTTAACGAATTTGGTATTTTACCGAACTGTCGTTAACCAATTCGATAAGTCTTGATGAATCGAGGCCATGGAAGACTGGATGAACCTTAATGAAATCAGGAAGTTTTACTCTGAATACCACTGAATTAATCTGCTTAAAGAGACTCCGTAACAAAAATTTCATCCGGTTTTCTTCCATCCTACAAGTTCCAAAATCTATTCTAATGTGTTTTGGCTTACTGCAGCACGTTCTACTATCACCATCTCTGTAATAAATCAACTTATCTCTCTCCTGTCAGACTTGTCGGCCTGTGTCTGGAAGGCTGCCAAGTTCTTCAGTGTTCTTCAGGGTTCTGTGATGCATCTCCCCCCTCCAGGCCCCTCTCTGCACACTGCCTGTGTGTTATTTAGATTAGTGCAGCTTCTCTCTGCTCTATTATCTTTTATAAGCTGGATAAATCCTCCTCTGAGCTGGCTGGGCTTTCACATGCTGAGGAATTACATACAGGCACAGTTGTCTGCACTCTGCAGGAAGAAACAGCCTGACACTTCAGTGGAAGATAGCTGCAGGGGGAAAGAAACGCAAATGATCTCTTGAGATTAAAAAGGAAGGCTGTATACAGCCTGCTTGTGTATGGATGTATTTTCTATGTGTGGACATACTGTACATCAACCTACTTCCTGTTTTGGTGGCCATTTTGTTTGTTTATAAACAAACTTTTTAAAACAGTTTTTAACCACTTTTAATGCGGCGGGGAGCAGCGAAATTGTGACAGAGGGTAATAGGAGATGTCCCCTAACGCACTGATATGTTTACTTTTGTGCGATTTTAACAATACAGATTTTCTTTAACAATGGGAAATGGCTCGATGAATCTGGGCTCCAATTTCTTGGAGGGACATTTTAGATGAAGATGTCAGTGCTATTTAACCACTTTACCTCCCTTGCTACGCTTATCTACTCCCCACAAAACTTTACTTGAATCTCAGGGGAGTAGATAGGCGTACTTGTGGTAAACAGTGTGCTGTATGCCCAATAAGCTATCTGATTATGTATATAGGGTATCATTTTAACCGTGACAAGTGAGAGAATAGATTTTGTGGTGTTTGACAACTGAGGGATAAGTCATGTGATTTTTTTTACCGGAAAACTGAATGAAAAGCAATAAAACTGTTATTTACATGTACTCTATACCCCTAAATACATACTAGTAAAAAAAAACAAAAGTGACAGCATTGAAAAGAGAATACATAGTTACCCTAGGGACTTCGCTTTTAAAATATGTATGCCATGAGAGTGTATTACTGTTAATCATGAAGATAAGGGCTTTTTAATTACTGATAGAGTACAATGAGAAAACAAAAAACACAAACCAGAAACTAATATATTATCGCCATACATTGTACTAGGAACATTATTTAAATGTTGAGATAACCAGGACAAATTAGCAAATACAATGTGTGGGTTTTACCTATGGTAACATTGTTTATTTGAAAACTATAGGGCATGGAAATGGAGAAATAGAGTATTTTTTCTTTTTTTTTCTCATTTTTCCCTTTAAAATGCACAGATAATAGCATAATTACTAAAAGCAAATATCACCCTCACAAAGCATAATTTGTGGCAAAAAAAAACAAGATATAGATCATTTACATCTGATGAGTAGCAATAAAGTTATTGGTGAATGAATGGGAGGAGCGCTGAAATGTGAAAATTGCTCTGGATTTTAAGCAAAAAACCCTGTGGAGCTGAAGTGGTTAACCACTTTACCCCCGCGCGTACGTATTTCTCCGTCCCTTTTTCCATCCTTTAACCCCCAGGGACGGAGAAATACGTACTTTCTGCGCTCCCGCCGCTGTCCGCGCTCCCGCTCATAAACACGCTGCCCGCCGCTAGTAAACACGCCGCCGCCCGCTCGCCTGGAGATCAATGAACGGGAAAATCCATTCCCGTTCGTTGATCTCAGCCCCGCTATGATCCGCTGCCGCTCGGCTGAGCAGCGCGACCATTGTGGGAAAAAAAAAAAGTTCTCAGCCTCTTTCTACTTCCTGCAAGCGTCCTTCCGGACGCTTGCAGGTCGCATAAACAAAATGTTACTGTGGCCATCTTGTGGCCAAATAGTAAAACTACATCCAAAGCAATTTTCACATAGAAATAAATTAGTTTAACACACAAAATTAACCCTTTACCTCCCACACTGCCCAATTTTTTTTTCTTGTAATTTAATAAAAAAAAAAAATTACAATTAAAAAAAAATACATAAATAGTTACCTTAGGGACTGAACTTTTTAAATATTTATGTCAAGAGGGTATAACACTGTTACTTTATAAACTATGGGCTTGTAATTAGGGATGGACGCAAAGCTGAAAAAAATTCACCTTTATTTCTAATTAAAATATTGGCGCCAAACATTGCGATAGGGACATAATTGAAATGGTTTTATAACCGGGACAAAAGGGCAAATACATTTCATGGGTTTTAATTACAGTAGCATGCATTATTTAAAAACTATAAAGGCCAAAAACTGAAAAACAATAATTTTTTTCCCACGTTTTTTCCTATTTTCCCATTAAAACACATTTAGAATAAAATAATTCTTGGCATAATGTCCCACCTAAAGAAAGCCTAATTGGTGGCGAAAAAAACAAGATATAGTTCATTTCATTGCGATAAGTAATGATAAAGTTATAGACGAATGAATGGAAGGAGCGCTGAAAGGTGAAAATTGCTCTGGTGGTCAGGGGGTAAAACCCCTCAGTTGGGAAGTGGATAAATACATAATAATAATAATAATAATAATAATATGGGAGGACATTACACTATGATAGGATTATATTGTGAGACACTCTGGGGACACTCAGGGACATGACTATGTACTCTGTTAAGTGCTGCAGAAAATGTCAGTGCTATATAAATACATGATAATACTATGGTAGTGTAACGATTGTGGAACTTTCTCCGTGATCAGCGCACAACGCGTGCGCTGATACGGCGGAAATCCTCCACAAGTGTATAATTGCAGGAACCCAGCAAAAGGTGCTACGCACCCGTTGAGGGAAATTCCTGTCGGCAGATGGCGCTGAGGAGTGCAGAGGAACCAATCCTCTGTACCTCCACAAATGCCAGACAGGAATTGTACGAAGCGCAGAACGCAATCGCAAGAGAAGCGATTGCGAATGAGAACGAGCAAAGGGACAGGTTGTATGTGTGTGCGCCAATCTAGTCGCCACCCCGCGACAGCGCACACACAACAGCAGATACGAAACAGAAACGCAACCGCAAGAAAGGCGATTGCCAAAAGTGACACAAGGCAGATCAGAACAGAATACGAGGATAGCAAAGGCACAGCAAATCATACAATGAGGAGATACGGAAAATAACAAACGCCAACTGAACGCGAACACCGCACTCATTCGCCACAGTGCACGCGTTCATGCGCGCTCTCCACGTGATAAGCACAATAGAGACAAGCACGCCTAACTAACCATCGACAGACAAACATGTCTGCGCTTGCTTAACGGTTACCTCACCGAGCCTCCAGCAAGCGTTCGTAGCAGACGAGACAGACACACAAAAACAGGGACAAGCGAGAGATAGGATCCACAGCACTAGCGAAAGTGGCTAGCGCGATCCAGGAAGACAGAACAGAAGGATCCACAGTACTAGCGCAGGATGCTAGTGCGATCCAGGTACAGAGTAGCAGAACAGAAGGATCCACAGCACTAGCGCTGGGCGAGTGTGATCCAGGCAGACAGAGTAGCAGAACAGAAGGATCCACAGCACTAGCGCAGGATGCTAGTGCGATCCAGGAAGGCAGAACAGAAGGATCCACAGCACTAGCGGAAAGTGGCTAGCGCGATCCAAGGAGACAGAACAGAAGGATCCACAGCGCTAGCGCAAGTTGCTAGTGCGATCCAAGTGAGACAGATCAGAAGAGATAGCTGGTAGCAACCGCTGCACCAGCTATACTCCAAGAACAGAGATCAGAACCTTCCTGTCGACCACCGCTGGGACAGGACAATCGCAACAGAACAAACAAACAGATAAGCAATCCTAACTGCACTAAGGAAACCTGCCTAGTGCAGTTTTACAGGAATTACTCTAAGCTGATCTTCAAACAGAGAGTAAGGCTGACACTCCTCCAGGAGTGTTTCACAGGAAGGAATCCTTGTGACCAGCCAAGCATTGTGGGAAACACATAGTACTTATAGTACACGCCTCCAATGAATGTGGCCAGGCAATTTGCATGACAACGTAGGCAAATTCCTCAGCAAGCACAAGCTGCAAAACTGACAGAAGCTCTCCTTTCCAGAGTCCTGCAGCATGCAAACCTAAACAATGGTCAAAAAGCTGCCTGCCTGCACAGGCAGCTGAGCAGATCATTACAGGTAGGACATTAGATTATGACTATGGTAGAAATTAGATAGTGAGCTCATCAGAGGACAGCCAGTGACATGACTATGTACTTGGTAAAGTGCTGTGACAGGTGTCAGTGCTATATAAATACATAATAATAATATGGTGGGACATTAGACTATGACTATGGCAGCCCACCGAGTGTGGTAAGTACTTATGTGAACTGCTGGGAGTACCATTATCTAATTTTAAAGTACATTTTTTAGTTCAGATTTTCCATAAGGTTACATACCAGTAAGGAAGGAGTTGAGGTTAGGCCCTAAGAAAGGGTGATTAAAGGTTGGCTTCAGGAATAAATGTAGCCATTAGGAATGGTACAG
Organism: Hyperolius riggenbachi; assembly: GCF_040937935.1. NCBI lineage: Eukaryota > Metazoa > Chordata > Amphibia > Anura > Hyperoliidae > Hyperolius > Hyperolius riggenbachi. The sequence continues at coordinate 218,390,478 of NC_090650.1, forward strand.
GACACTGTGCTTGGTTGTAGCCGAAGAACACATCCGTATGAGCTAATTCATGAAACTCTTGCCCAGGGGTCATCATATCTACAGGAGACAGTTATTTAAAGTGTGTATGCTTTACACTAAACATGCATATACATACTATTGGTGTTTCCAATCAGGATGGAGCTTGATCCTGCAAGCAGCACTACAAGAAATGAGCGCTGTACAGAAGCGTTGTTCTGGTGTGCAATAGCAAAGCACACTGTTTCTGTAGGGATAGGGGACTGCATAGTGCATGATGGAATGGCTTCTGGCTGTTGATGTAAGCTATCTTTAAAAGTTCGATGTGCCGGATCTTTAAGTGGCCTCGGGGCACCTGTACTTGGACTACATTCTGAGCTGAGACAGCCATAAACTATACCATAAGGAAACAAAAATCTACAAGTTTTGGATACCAAGTTTTGGTACTAGTTAAAATATAAACAGCATCATTGTGAGATGTAACAAAACAGGCATTTCCACAAAGTCTCCCCTAAAATTATAATTAAGTACTTATCAAAATCTTAAGTAGAATAGAAAAAACGTTTAAGAAAGCTTGCTGAGACAAGTGAAACATGTTACGTAACACGAACGTGACAGGCTGCTGCTACCTCTGAACTACTCAGTGTTCCATGTTGCCTGCCTGGCCAGCCACTCTGCAGGGTGTTGAATACAGCCCTCCTAGGACGGAACAGGAGGAAGTGCCAAGCCCAAGGTATCCAGCCCTGGTGCCCAGCGGTGGTGAGAGCCCTGACTGGGCAGTAATGTTCAATCCTTGAATCATCTTGTGATGTTTATGGACTGGCTTTGGAGGGTGTGTATGTGGAACAGCAGTTACCCAGTTGCCCAATACTGGAGTCTGGATGCTTCATAAGAGTTTATCACCTGTGACAGTCCATAAGCTGATACAATGCTTAACAAAATGAGTGAACTATTTCCAGGATATATGTGAACTGCATCATGTATGAGGCTTAAAGGGAAACGCACTGAAAAGTTTCTGTGGCTAGTATAGCCTTCCTATTGGAGTTGAAGCTGTTGATAAGGGGTACTACTGTGTCTGTGGTTGTGTCTATCAGGCTAAGAAGTGGAAGAATCATGCCTACACTGATCCATCATATTGATTGACAACACATTGTGATTAGCTTTGCTAAGAATACTGGGGTTAATACCCCATTTGCCAAAAGTTGTGCATCTATGGTGTGGTTGGGTATAGTATGCATGAAAGCGTATGAGGTCAGCTGACTTGTAGTATACACGGCTGTGTATGGTTTTATGGGGGGATAGGGTTTTTTTATGTGGTCACCTGTGATGTTTTTTCAATAAAATTTTGGTATTCCTTTCTGAAGACATCTCCTGTAAGTTTTTTCTATTCAAGTATTGGTGACAGGAGTTGGCTCCCTCAGTCCCTTAGGGGCAGTGGTAGAGGTACGTGATAAAGCCCTAGCGCATCCCAATATCTCTTTTGTCTGTCAAAATCATAAGTAGCCTGCCCCCCGCCCAGAGTGTAATAATGCAGAGCCCCCTAAACCTTCAAACATAATTGTGATGCCTACGTGGATCCCAAGAAAACTGCAAAAGTGTCATTTGAGTCACAAGTGCACATTCCATTGCAATATAAAATGACATTTTAAATCCACTTTCCAATGGCCCCCATAAACAGATTCTTACACTTCCAAAATGACAGAACCAATGCAATGCATGCAGCAGGAGATGGTAATGGTGGTGGCATAATAGCTGGTGGCAGACTGGCAGCAGCAGATAGTTGTTTGTGGTAAAGGGTGGTAAGGCAGACATAGTCATTCCCAATCCCAGCCACTTCATGTCCCCCTCTCTCCGACAATAGGGGCCAGGAACTCCCCTTCCACCCAAGCCTGGTTCATTTTTAGAATCGCTGAGCAGGGTCTGGCGGTGTCTTTTTCTGGAATTAGCAGAGGACATTACAGAGGAGGCCACTGAGGACTGGCTGCACGACAAGTCCTCAGTGTCGTCAGTAGTGGCAGAGGGGGGAACAGTGCGTGTCCGCACTCCTGATGGTGCTGCTGGAGGAGCACGAGGTCGGGATGGTGCTGTTGATGAAAGCTGGGCAGTCCTGCTCTGACCACTGCCAGCGCCAGCTTCCTTCAGCTTCAAGAACGCCTCATTCTCCTCATGATGTTTTGCAGCCAGATGGGACAGGAGACAGGTGGTGCTGTATTTGGAGGGGTTACGACCTCTGCTCAGCATCTGAAAAATCAATCAAAGGACCTGGGGGTGCGGTGTGTCCACAAAAAAGGAAGAAGTAAAAAGAAAAGGAAAAACAAAAAACCACCACATAGGGGAGGGATGCCTCTATATAGTCAATGGAAATGCAACAGAGTACACTTATCCCCTAGGCGGTAATATTAGCAAATATATCACCCAGACCTTACACACTCTATCCCTATCTTCCACTGGGCATCCCCAGTTGATACAGAGGGAGTCCAAAAACGGCTGCTCAAAAAACAACTTGAAAGCTTGAAAAAGTATTAATAATGGAACGAGTGAAGCATTTCAGTTCCTATGTCTATGGTTCACTGTAGACAGTTGAATTTCACGGAAAACAGCTGAAGAACCTTCAGAAGGAAAGCCCAGTACAAGCCTTGCAAAGGACTGACCCTGCAGACGGGTCCCAAAACCTTCCTATATCCACTTAAACATCATTTTTTAGATCTCCACCAGTGGCCCTTTCGCAGCCAATCTGTCCCAAAATTTTTAGCCAGACATCCAATCAGTTCAAAAGCATAGTTTTTCAAACAGCCAAATTGCACAGCGTCTTCAGAGCAGCCATCTTGTGCATACGGCGAAACTAGTCAGCCTTTTGCTATTCTGCTCAGCATCTGTTGGCAATGATTGCAGATCGCATACCTGGAGTCCACTTGGGACACAGTAAACAACCGCCAGATTGGGGAAGTGAACAATCCCTTATGGCCAGAATGGGATACGTCTGCTGCTGGTGGTTTGGTTGAGCTTTGAGTGGTGCAGCTGATGGTAGTGCCAGAAGATGAAGTCGCAGGCTGTGAGTCCTGGATTTCACGCCCACTGCTGCTCCTGCCACTGCGTGCAATGATGATCCTCTGTGTCAGACCCACCGCTGCATCATCCTCCTCCTCCTCAGAGCTGACATTCCGATTCGCCGGTGGACTGTAGTCAGGGTCATTCCCCTTGTCATCATAATCCTCACACTCAAACTGCTTGGGGGGTGATGACCCCAATAGCATTATTATGTTGGGGTGGAGGGTCCTGGAGGAATGTTTGGGTGTGAGGTCCGAGGTTCGTGGGGTTGGAAGGTCGTGGGGAGGCCTATAAAATGTTTTTGCTATGGGGCCCAGTCATTTGTGAGTGACAGGGACCCCCTGTATAAAACAGGAAGTCGCGTCAGAGGCTAGATAGAGGAACTTCCACGCTGGAACGCACGGAAGGTATGTAACTGCCGCTGCCCGCCGCTGCATAACCACGATATTTAATGCTGGAGGGGAGCGCAGAGGGGAGATCCCGAGGCGAGGGAGGGGGGCCCGTCCCCCCTCCCCACCGACGTGCCACTAAGCTCTCCCCTCATGCTGCAACCTCTCCAGGTCCTAGGGGGGCATCCTGCTGCGGACCCCCTGTGACGTAGGGCTCGGGCGGGCCCCATAGCAACCGCTATGGTTGCTATGACGATTGCTATACCCCTGCCAATACCAACTGCCATCTAATTAGTATCTTCAGCAATGAATAGACAAACAAACACTTGCAGTTGTGCTGGGCCTTTTAACACCTAACTTTACAACACAGCATGTAAAGCAAACATATCTCCACCTTTAATGTTCATATCAGAAGACACACTTTTTGTCACAAAGGTGCAATTCATGGCAGCATGGACCAGGGGAGGACTGGGATCATTTGGCCTGGGGGGAAACACAAACTAGAGGCCCGTTATCATGGCAGCCCCAGCCCAAATGATGTCACATATGCACCCCACGTCGTATATGCCAGTAGTCACGTGGAGTGCCAATGCGGAAATACAGAAAGAACACTCGAGGGACAGTGTGACAGGTAAAGTACAGGCACCAGGGGTACATCATACAATTTGAGGGACAACGGCTAGGGTTTACGTCATGTCTATCATTCGTGGTTATCGCATGCCGTGATTATCGCACCTGACAACCACACCTGACAACCGAGATTTCCCAACATCTCAGATTGATACATTCAACCAATTTCCACCCGAAATTTTTATCCAATTCGATAATATCCATACGGTTGGCCGATCGGCTGTCAAGTCAACAGATGTATGGCCACTTTAATTCCCTAAAGCTCATTCCTCCCCCCCCCCCCCACACACACACACTTATGTCCTCCCCTTTGCCACCATCTCTACTAATATCACACTGCGGAAGATGGCGGCGCTATATAAATACTAAATAATAATAATTTGCCTCACCAGGATTGCACTTTTATTTAGCTTTCCTGTATAAGAAGACACAGACACCCAGCACTAGGGGAAGAGGGAAACAAAGGTGAATGAGGGAGGGCTGGTGCACACCAAGAGTGCTTCTGAGCGTTTTTCAAATCGACTGTGATTTGAAAAGTGCTTGGCTAAGGTTACCCTATGACTGTGTTCTCACAGTAGCGTTGTGATTTTTTCAAAATCGCAAACAGGCTGCAGGTAGCATTTTTTTGAGTGATTAATTCAAAAATCACTCTGAAAATCGCTTCACAAAATCGCTCTCACAAATTGCTAGCGATTGCTATTACGATTTTGGCATGCACTAGCCCAGAGAGAGGAGGAGTGGAGAGAAATTGAGAATAGCCTGAGATGGAGCAGAGAGCCTATCTGTATTGCAGTCCCACATCACACTGGGGCTACTTGCCTGTAATAGGACTCCTGTCTCTGCCAGTCTCTCACACAAGCTGCCAGCAGCCCTCCTGGAGTCTAGGGACTGTCAAAAACGTTTTAACTTGTTTAACACCTTATCCGCACATGCAGTCATTATCACAAGGGGGAAAGACCAGACAGATTTTTGCCCACAGACCCTCCAGGCAAGCTCTGCATCATGCTGTGCATATTTACCAGCTTGCCTGCCCTCTAACTGCGCTTTTATCAGCTAGCCAAGTGTTTCACATTGGCTTACAACAACAAACCTCAATACACCAGGCACTGGACCAGCCCTAAATCACTGAATGAAAGATGGCATGGGGGGAGATTGCCCCCCTTCCCCCCTGGCTAGTCCAGGCCTGGCATTGACACATCCAGCCAGCACTGGGGGAAGGGGGAAAACAAGGGTGAATGAGGGAGAGAGTTGGAGTGGAGAGACTGAGATAGAGCAGAGAGCGTGTCTGTATTGCAGTCCCACATCACACAGAGGCTACTTACCTGTAATATGTCTCCTGTCCCTGCCAGCCTCTCACACAAGCTGCAGGCAGCCCTCCTGAAGTTTAGGGACTGTCAAAAACTTTTGAACCTGTGAAATACCTTATGTAGCTTTCCACATGCAGTCTTTACAATAGTGAAAGAGCTGAGTTTTTCCCAAAGACCCTGCAGGAGGCAAACCTCTGTATATTGACCATCTTGCTTGCTTTAGCGATTTCAGGGAATTTTTTTGTAAAGGTACAGGAGTCTCAAGAGGGTATTCCAGACATCGGTAACCCCTGGCTAAATGCACCTGTGTTTAGTATCAGGGGATTCGTAAATGTATGCTGAGGTTGAATATCAATCTCATGTCTCCATCAGACCTATGGGTGCAGGAAAATTGGCAGAACAAGGATTTTTGCCAGATTTTTGCATCTTGGGCAGGAACTGCCCCCTATTCAAGTTACACCAGGCCAGACTTGGGTGTTTCATAACCCCTCCCAACTAAAGTGATGGTTTAAAAACAATGACACACTGAGCCCAGCCTCCTGTACCTTTAATCTGATGTTGAAATACCATCAATCAATGGCCCACTGGACTACGGGCAAATAACCTTCTTGGATTACTTTTTACAAAGACTCTATGGCTTAAACGGATTTCCATATGGTAAATGAACTTTTTTCCAGACATTCTATCCCATTTCCGTCTCTTACCTATTTCTCTCCAACCAATCTGTTCAACTGGCAAGTATATTTATCTGGCAACTTTAATGTATATTGCTGTGTATAGCTTTACAATAAACGAATGATTTAATCATTCCCGTGTTGCCCTGTTGTGGTATCTGATTGTTGCTACAAAGAATCTGCCCTCAGAAGAGACATACTGCTGCATTTTTTTTATTTTCTTATAAATTGTTGATTGGCTAGTTAGGTTGCAAATAACCGTTTTCTTCCTGCTAGGAATAGCTAACAGGAGACTCTTCACTCCCTTCAAAATCAGATAGTGGTGGCAGTGAATTTACCCGATTTCCAGCTCGAAATTGATGCATTTATTTTACTGATTGTACATGCAATTGAGATTGTTCATGTATGGGCACCATCAACCAATCGTAACCGTTTACTGTGCACATAGTGGATTGGCCTCCAGAAGTCTCTAGTGCATGAGACCTGTATGTCAACTGTGTCATAGTAGGGTGGGACTGGCAGGTGGCCTTCACATTGTCCAATCTTTAACGTCAGTCTGTTCACCGTATTTCAAGGCTTTGGATGTAACTATTCCCCGAATGGTAACGGCAACAGATTAGACAGAATTGGCGCGCTCTGTCACATTATCATATTTTTAACGTCAGCCTGCTCACAGTCTTTCAAGCCAACGGATGCGAAAATTCCCTGATGGAAACTGGAGCAAGATAGACAGGACTGTGGTGCTGAAATTTCACAATAATTTTGGAAGAGTCTCCCCTTTAAACTCCTAAACATACTTACATACTTAGGCAGATTCCTGCCCCCCCCTTCCCCCCCAAAAAAATCCTAAAGTAGACTGTTGTATAAGAAATGTTGGCTGTATTACTGTGCAATTACTTTTCGTGTGTGGACATGTGATTGGGAGGGTCTATGCTTGATTCTTCACTGATTATAGAAACACTGCATACTAATGTCTCATACACATGTAAGAGGCACTCCATTCCTTAGGCAACATGGCTGTGCTGAGGCTGACAGACAGTTTATAGTCTGCAGGCTAACAACGTGCTCTGTTTCTATGTGAAATTGGAGCGGTGCAAGCATGACACAACCTGGTGGGTGGGAAAGTGGAGAGGATAATGCTCTGTCAGTCTTCCAAAGTAAGCCACCAGGAAGATGGATTGGTGGCTGCTGTACCCATACCGGATTTATGTTTCATCTGGCATGTGTTTGGGGCTCCAGCTGGGTTAGACAGCTGTGTAAAGGATTGTTTGTTTTCTGTTCACTGACACCTGAGTATACAGACGTGACTGGAGGAACCGTCTCCGGTCACTGTTCTGCTGTGGCAGCTGCAAACACTGCCAGAAATAAAAATCATCAACTCAAGCAACAGGCCTGTATGAACATCAACAGGCCTGACCACCACCACCACCGATCTTGCCTTACCACCACCTGCAATACCAGCTTACCTGGCTACTACCAATATGTTTTACCGTCATACAAGACCACCAGCCTGCACCTGCCTTACCATCGCACCCGACCTCCAGCCTACTCCTGCCTTACCATCGCACCCGACCACCAGCCTATTCCTACCCTAACATCGCACCAGACCACCAGCCTACTTCTGCCTTTCCATCACACCAGACCACCAGCCTACTCCTACCCTAACATCACACCAGACCACCAGCCTACTTCTGCCTTTCCATCACACCAGACCATCAGCCTACTCCTACCCTAACATCGCAGCAGACCACCAGCCTACTTCTGCCTTTCCATCACACCAGACCCCCAGCCTACTCCTACACTAACATCGCACCAGACCACCAGCCTGCACCTGCCTTACCATTGCGCCAGACAACTAGCTTGCTATACTACTAAAGACTTTGAACCATTCATAACTTTCTCAGCATGTTTTCTATTTACCAAGAATCTATATAGTACTAATTAAATTTGACTATGTGCAAAAAAAAAAAGTCAATCCCTCAGACAACAGTTTGGGGATGAGTGCTATACAGCTACAGCCATGTAATATATTCTGGTACTATGGAGGGAGTAGGAGGGATGATGACGTGGCACATGATGGAGCAGCTTCATATGAATGGTAAGTTGGACAACAATGCGCTCAGCTGAGGTGATCCTGAAGGCTTGGCCACACATTTTTTTTATGGTTTACACACAATAGATGTAGTAGCAGTATAGGTCAGAAGGGGGGCAGATCAGTTAGTATCATGTGTTGAGAAGGACTGCTGACCACAGACAGGAAAGGCAAATAAAAAGTAATATTTAGAAAAGGCGTTGTAACATTGGCATTATGTGATTGGACCAGTCTAATACAGTAGTATCTAGCACATTTCCCAACTCCAGCCAAACAGAGATTAGTACTTTCGTCATATTTCTACCTGCTGCCTGTGGCCCTTGGGGAGATTATGTCCCTTTTCCCATTCTTAGGACCTCCATAGACTTATTAATGTGAGCACAGACCATTACTTGACACAGACGGTTACTAAACCAACCAGGGGAGATGCTCTGCTTGATTTGGTCATTTCAAATAGACCAGATACAATATCCAATGTGCAAGTTCAAGAACACTTGGAAAACAGGGTCCATAATATGTTGACATTTGACCCGCGACTTAACAGAACTATAAGCAGGGGACAACAAAAACTATGAATGTTAGAAAAGCCAACTGTAAGAAGCTCAGAGACTCACTAAGATGGGTAGACTGTGGTAGTAATTTACAGGGCAAAGACACTGAAAGTAAATGGCCAAATTTCAGATTCCTAATGACTATTGCAAAATATAACTTCCTAATGGGAATACAAATTCTAGATGTAGAATAAGGCCAGTATGGTTAAATAATACAGCTTCGAACATGATTAAGTGTTAAAGGAGTGCCTTTAGGGCCCTAGAGCAGGAGGGGACTGCATCTACATTAAGGAAATATAAGGAATCTAGCATACATTGTAAAATGGTAATCAGAATTACAAAACTGGAATTTGAAAAACAGGTGGCTAGCAACATAAAGTTAAATCCCCAAAAGTTTTACAAATACATACATTCAAAAAGGAAGAAAGTTGAGAGTATAGGACTCTTAAAGGGAAGCCGAGCTGAAGCTTGTGTTCAAAAAGAGTTATTTACCTAAAGAGAGGCCCATTGGCCCCTCAATGCAGTGTCCCCCAGTTGTCCTGTACCCCTAGAAGAAAAAGAGCTGCAAAGCAAAATGTTTCCACTTCCATGCCTGACTGAGGGGATGGTGTTCTTTGAGTTATGCTGTAAACAGGGTTGTTCGAGTTGGTGCCAAATAGCTCCAGCTGCCCTACTTATTATTTATTATTTATTCAAGTATTTATATAGCGCCAACATATTATGCAGCACTGTACAGAGTATATCGTCTTGTCACTAACTGTTCCTCAGAGGGGCTCACAATCTAGTCCCTACCATAGTCATATGTCTAATGTAGTGTATGTATCATAGTCTAGGGCAGTGATGGCTAACCTTGGCACTCCAGCTGTGGTGGAACTACAAGTCCCATGAGGCATTGCAATACTCTGACAGCTCTAAGCATAACTCGGGGAGGCAGAGGCATGATGGGATTTGTAGTTTTGTCACAGCTGGAGTGCCGAGGTTAGCCATCACTGGTCTAGGGCTAATTTAGGGGGAAGCCAAATAACTTATCTGTATGTTTTTTGTAACGTGGGAGGAAACCAGAGTGCCCGGAGAAAACCCACGCAGACACGGGGAGAACATACAAACTCCTTGCGGATGTTGACCTGGCTGGGATTGGAACCAGGGACCCAAGTGGTGTAAAACAGGTGCAAATGCCAAGATCAAGGATTGTGACTCGTCACTCCACACTCCACATTTGCATTTGTTTTCACCACATTTGTGCCAATATTATAATCCTAATATTTGTATAGTACTTTTCTCCTGTTGGACTCAAAGCGCTCAAGAGCTGCAGCCACTATGGGTGCGCTCAATAGGCCACCCTGCAGTGTTAGGTAGTCTTGCCTAAGGACTCCTTACTGAATAGGTACTGACCCTAGACAGGATTCGAACCCTGGTTTCCCATGTCAAAGGCAGAGCCCTTGCACTGGTGCTAATAAATGTACCCCATTGTATTTACTGGCACACAGCTATAAACATTAAAGAGACTCCGTAACAAAAATTGCATCCTGTTTTTTATCATCCTACAAGTTCCAAAAGCTATTCTAATGTGTTCTGGCTTACTGCAGCACTTTCTGCTATCACAGTCTCTGTAATAAATCAATGTATCTTTCCCTTGTCAGACTTGTCAGCCTGTGTCTGGAAGGCTGCCAAGTTCTTCAGTGTTGTGGTTCTGCTATGAATTCCCCCTTCCAGGCCCCTCTGCACACTGCCTGTTTATTATATAGGATTAGAGCAGCTTCTCTCTTCTCTCTTATCTTTTACAAGCTGGATAAATCGTCCTCTGAGCTGGCTGGGCTTTCACATACTGAAGAATTACAGACAATGGCAAAGCTGTTTGCAGGAGAAAAAAGAGCAGTCTGAAACTTCAGTGCATGAGAACTGCAGGGAGAAAGAAACACACAAATGATCTCTTGAGATTCAAAAGGAAGGCTGTATACAGCCTGCTTGTGTATGGTTGTATTTTCTATGTGTGGACATACAGTACATCAACCTACTTCCTGTTTTGGTGGCCATTTTGTTTGTTTATAAACAAACTTTTTAAAACTGTTTTTAACCACTTTTAATGCGGCGAGGAGCGGCGAAATTGTGACAGAGGGTAATAGGAGATGTCCCCTAACGCACTGGTATGTTTACTTTTGTGCGATTTTAACAATACAGATTCTCTTTAAAGGGATACTGTAGGGGGGTCGGGGGAAAATGAGCTGAACTTACCCGGGGCATCTAATGGTCCCCCGCAGACATCCTGTGTTGGCGCAGCCACTCCCCAATGCTCCGGCCCCGCCTCCGGTTCACTTCTGGAATTTCTGACTTTAAAGTCAGAAAACCACTGCGCCTGCATTGCCGTGTCCTCGCTCCCACTGATGTCACCAGGAGTGTACTGCGCAGACACAGACCATACTGGGCCTGCGCTGTGCGCTCTTGATGACATCAGCGGGATCGAGGACACGGCAACGCAGGCGCAGTGGTTTTCTGACTTTAAAGTCAGAAATTCCAGAAGTGAACCGGAGGCGGGGCCGGAGCATCGGTGAGCGGCTGCGCCAACACAGGATGTCTGCGGGGGACCATTAGAAGCCCCGGGTAAGTTCAGTTCATTTTCCCCCGACCCCCCTACAGTATCCCTTTAAGGTGCTCCAATGCTGGTCATAAATATCCACAGAACTTTACTCACATTCACACATTATATGCAATTCCCTTTGAACTTCCTTTATGTCATCTTAAATATGTCCTCCAGATTTGAAAACCAGACAATGTAGTTACAGCATTGTGTGCATGAATACTGTATAGATCTTATCCTAAGACAGCATTTATTATAGAGGAAGGATGAGTGGCAGCCTACATGCATATTAGTAATTTATGCCATGTTATCTTCTCTAGAATAATGAAATATTAAATAAGAGGCAGTTGCGTGTTGCATTTTGCCCAGTCTCCATTTTTTATACAATCACTCATAGCTTCAAAGCACAAAGCTTCATTTCTTTAATGAAACTGAAAGATTAAATTTATGTTTTCAACATATTTCTACAAGACTGAGCTGTTTCAGTTGAATGCTTTTACACAACTTTGTTCAGCTGTATGTAGAATTAAAAAAGTTCCTTTGTGAAAGAGAAGAAATATAAGATTAAGTAAAAGGAAGTAAAAAAAAAAAAAAAAAATTAACGGGGAATGGAAGAACGCATCATTGCTCTGTTCTTCAAAATGTCAATAACTCTGGCATATTTAATTACATTCGGCTAATGACTAAATTGTGGATCTTTAGAAGTCTTGGCTTCTGTCACCCGAACAAAATGATATGACAGACGTGTAATGAAGCAAGTTTTCCTGTAGGATATTGATCTTGTATCTGATTTCTCTAAGGCCTTTTCTTAGCACTTATTAAAGACTTTAGTACAATCCATTTATACTTATGGCAAATTCACATCCCCCTTTATGCCCTTGTAGGTACAGTCAGTGCCTTGGATCTAAAAGGACATTTTGAAATATAAAATACATATTTGGAAAAAAAGAAGAAAATAAAGAAAAGGGATTGTAAGAAAGACATGCCATGCCATTAAACCTGTGCATAACGCTTATGACCAAGTATTGGGCGAGCCTTTCAAGGCAATAGTTGCCAATTATGTATTTGAAGTGGTAATTATGCAACCACCCTCAGTACAGATAGCAGATGTGCCCCAGTTACCTTGGTATTAGGTAGTCTCCATAGTATAGGTAGCAGAAGTGCCCTAGTATTGATAGTTCCCTCAGTATAGATGGCAGATATTCCGTTACCACGGTATTAGGTAGTATCCATAGTATAGGTAGCCGATGTGCCCTAGTATTGATAATTCCCAGCTAGACCCCCAGTATTAAATAGCCCTCTTCCCTCCCAGTACAGGTAGCAGATGTGCTCCCAGTGTTAGACAGTTGCCACCATTATAGGTAGTCAGATGTGCCCCCAGTATTAATCCTCTCCAATAAAGGCAGCAGATGTGCCTCCGGTATTACAGAGAAACTGCAGTGAAAATTCCATAATGAATACAATTTCTATTTTTTTACAATAATAATGTATAGATTATTTAGTCAGTTTGCCCATTATAAAATCTTTCCTATCCCTGATTAATATTCTGAAATTTATCACGGTGGTGACATCTTTAGTTCTGCCAGGTTATCTGTACAGAATGTTCATTACTGGGAGCTCTATGCACAGAGGGAGTTATTGCTTGCTTGGCAGTTGGAAAAAGCTGTTATTTCCCACAATACAACAACGTTCACAGACAGCAAACTGTCAGGCCCCCCCAGGCCCCATTTGAAATCGTGAGCGGAGGTGGGGTAAGAGAGGTTACTCACCTCTAGGCATCCAGCGCATGTCCACTGTCCCCTCTATAGCTACACAGCATCTCTAATCATGTGACACGGAAATACGTGCCGACTGGTCACGTAAGGAGTGACACCTGTAGTCATGGAGATGAGACACTGGATAAGTGTCTGGTGAAGTTCTCTCATCACTGGATGCTGGGAGTTGAGTAACATTTTGCTACGGCTGGGAGACAGCACTCGGGGGAGGTCCTGATGGCCTCCCTGACTATGTGACACTGTGAGTGACCTGCATATACTACTATTTTAGTGACTATGTAAATGTTGTCAAAATGATAAAGAAAGATTGTTTTGGCCAGCCAAAATACTGTGTCTGCCATTTTGCTAAATTTAATTACAACAATTTTTTCTCTTCTTTCAAAGAAATAATTTTCTGTTTTGTGTATGTGTTTGTGTATGTGTTTGTGTATGTGGGTAGCCTTGCAGTTTTCTTGTACATTTGCTGATTAGATTCTCTTACACATTTCTTTTTAGGCAGCCTCCGTAGAAGCGCATCTGCGCGAAACGGATGTAAGGCTCTCATCCCCCAGCACCCACCGCACAGCTTTACCAGCAAACCGGTATGTTACGTCTCAATATGCATACAATTGAATCCACGATGTTGCACCATGTGTTATGAATAAACAAGCAGTTTACAGCAGTGCCGGCATTTCTCATCCTTTTCTCTGCCTGCACATTTCTTTTTATACTTTCTTTATAGCTGACAATTTCCAACCTTTTTTTTTACTTGTTCTCAGTGCATTTTGCAGAGCTAATTAGTATTGAGTTGGGTAAGAACATTCATAGCATATATCTGAGAAGCTAGCCTGAGCTTGACTCAGTAGTGGATGTGACTTTTCTGCAAAGCTAAAAAAGCAAGAATTTCAAAGAAGAGTTTGCCAAATGCAAGTAAGCTAAATAAGTAAGTGGAGCAGAATGGCAGCAAGGTTGAAGATTTGTGTTTGTACACAGAGTGTCACATGTATGTACATTTGGAGCAGGAGGTCCAGGATAGATGCCACATATTTCCAGGATCACACAGCAGTGTAATATGCCATTGAATATACTTCAATAAACATTATTAAGAAAAAATAATATATTCTCCTTTAGGCTACATTCCTACTGAATCCGTTGCTATGCGCACATTGTAAGGGATTTCAAAATGGGTAGATTGTGGTGATGTATCCATCACAGTGCATAGTATCTCAATGCCAGCCAATGAAAGAGCAAGCAAAACATGTGCAGTGTCCAGTCCAGTAACTTGGGGCGCATTGTTATAATATAACCAGGGACGGTTTTAGGTAAATTGGGGCCTTGGGCAAAAACAAATTTGGGCCACTTACATTTTTAAACCATACTAACAGTAACTTGTGACCTGTAAAGTGTCTGACTTGTGGGGCACCTAGGTAGCTTGGAGCCCTTGGCAAATACCCAGTTAGGGTCGGTTCACACTTGCTTAAAAAAACCTACCCGTTCAAGACGTTTTTAAAGCTCTGCTTAAATGCAGGAAGTGGATCTTATGTTAAAAATAGGATCCGCTTCCACTTGTTACAAAACAAGGATCCTACACGGATCTGTGTGCTGAGGATGCGAGACGGAATGCAGAGTCCCAACTTGGCACATTTTCCCGGATGGTAAAATGTGTCCAATGGAAGCCTATGACAATGGACACTGTCCGTTCTCACTAGGCTAGTCGCAGCGCCCGCATTGCCTATCTCGCCCGCATCCACGTTGCCAACGCGACATCATACTCACATGTCCCGCCGCCCATTGCCGCCGCTTGGCCCCTTCTATACAGCCCGGTGGCCGGGGGATCTCCATTGGGCTGCAAAAGATCAACGGGAATCCTCAGCAACAGGGAGAATTCTCCCTATGGAGAGCCCCATGCTTCTGCTGGCCTCTAGACTGTTGAAGAAACTGACCGGCGGTGGCGGGACAGGTGAGCGGCGATGCAGACGTGATCAATGCAGGAGCTGATGGCAGATGTGTGGATGCAGCATGGACAGGGTGCAAACACGAAATGGTTGGGTGTATTTGTTACATGCGGATGCAGAATGGATGATACACCTCACAGATGAGCTTAACGTTTCATCTGTATACTTCTTTCTTTTGACATATCATCTTCTGCATACTTATTTCGTCTTCATTTATGTTCTCTTCTTGTATATTCTGTGTTCTTTTTTTCATCTGCTATTTCATTTGAAGATCCACTCCGTGGCAGATTCTCCCTACTGGACCTCTGCTGCATCTCCTCCAGACCCACAGCTTGCCTCCACTACAGTGCTGGGCACACTGACACTCTTCTGTTTGGCATACCTCTGCCAGACAGCCTTGACAGGGTCGCTTTCCTATACAGGACCACTGCTGCGCATGCCACAACCCGCCACAGCCATGGCTCCCGATGCTCCCCACTGCTTTTCCCTGCACTGTAAACAAAGAGAAAACAAAACATTTTTAAACCTCCTGCCAGGGTTCCAAGTTGTGCTGTAAAATGTATGTCCATATATTCTGCTTCTTTCTATAAAATGTCATCTGGCCTTTTTAATGCAGGATCCCAGTGTATAAGCTATAACATTTATTGAGGAATCAATTCTGTATGTTCCTGGGAAGCAGATCATGTCAGATGACCACAGGCTCAATAAAGCCTATCTATGTTCTCACATTATGTTGACAGTGAAAGACAGCTAAGCTTAAAGAATCAGATTAATGTATTAGGATGAAAAATCACAGTGTTTTCCATAAGATCACCAGGTCGCATGGTTAATTAAATGAATTCCCACTGCTTACCTTCCTTCTAATAAAAGAGCATATATTTTCAGCTATCAACCACAAACCAGAGCATGCCTGCTGGGAGAGCAGGTCTGTTCAGTGACAAGCTGATTCACTTATCTTAAAGCTAATAATTTTACTTAGCTGCTCTGGTGCTTTCAGCGGGAATCTATGCTTCCAGCTGTTTTCCCAATAAAAGCAACAATAAAGCTGCCTCACTCTTACAGAAGAAGAATGTGTTAACAAGATGCCCCTCACTCATATTGGTGTAACTACCATAGGCAAAGAAGAATACTCCGGTTTCCTATTCTGTTTAAGGAATCTCTGGAGCTCAGCTATCTTACTTATCTAAAGCCCAATCAAAAAACTGATTCCTGAAAGGAAAAGGCCCCCAAACAACACACTAAAATATAACTTTTATTAGGTTATTAAAATGAAGGGCAACAACACTTATATAGTAGTAGAGATTTGGTAGCTATATGGTGTGCAGGACCCATATATGTACGGCCACATAAAATGGCTATATCTGCAGTGGATGCAGGAAGGATGGGGACATCCGCAGTGTTAGGTTTTTCACTTACGGATATAACTCCAACTGGCAAACAAAGAGTTTCTCTGCACATCTCCACTACTGTTCGTACATTAGAGAGCACAATTTGCAGACATTGGTGAGTACATAGCACCCTTCACACACATAAAAAAAAGGAAACCCAACATATTTCACCCGAGAAGGACTTCGTCAGGGGTACAAATCATGTTTACAGTGCATAGTGTGCAAAAATGTAAATAAAAAAAATCCCCCACCAAACATATATAAAGAGACTGCCAGCAAATAGCCCAAGTCAGAGCTATCTAAATAGTTATCTAAAGCCCAACTCAACTCAAAATTGAGGTTGATAAAAATTGAAAATACGAACATTGTCCAGTGTAAATTATAAGTATTATATTTATCACTGCATTTTGCAATTTAGACATCTGTGATACTGCTTCCCTGCAGCTATACACCTACTCTGACAGTTCCAAGCAGGGAGTGGACAACAATTTAACTTCTTTTCCCAAAGTAAGTCTTTGATTTCAGACACCATACTTGACTAGTTTTAATACAAATCTCCAAGGAGTTCTTTGTTAGTCCTAATTCTCAGGAATCCATTATCCACTGGTCCATACATCCTGTGTAATGTCTTTGTCTTTGATTTCCTTAGGAGCGCCTCATCCCCACCTTTCAATGTCCATTTTTCAGCACCAAAGGTAACTACTGATCTCACTGCTGGATGATTCACTGTCAATTTCAGGTTGTGTGATTTAAATACTTTCTGCACAGTAAAATAACTTCCACCATTAGCTGCAGTACTTCTATTAATCCTGTCTCTCATATAATTAAGACCGGTTATAACAGATATCAGCGGGGACATTCAACTCCATTCAGGTGGACAACTCTATTTATTGTATTCTTGCTTGATTAAGCTTTTTAAAACAGGTTAATGCGTCAACAAATTACATCCCTGGTGAAAGCATGAATCTAACCCTAGCCCATACAGATGTGTAGACACTAGAAGACACATAAACAGAGCCAGTGGGTACTAGATGACTCTCACTCTGGGAGGAAAGTACTGTACCACTCAGTCTTAGACAAATAGATGTCTGAGGAATCTGTTATGCAATAGCTGAGCATGTGTACAAAGTGTCTTGTGTCAGCTTTTTCGTGTCTATAGCTGTTCTGTGAAAACCCCTTCTGCTGCCCATTGACATATGTAATAACATGGCATAGCTATCAACTATTAGCCTACGAAGTATTCTGAATATATTTTTAGCATCTCAGGTCTGAAAACAATAGGTTTTGCGGTCCTAATTAGAACGACACTCCACCACCCTTCCCAGGAATCTTTACACAATGGTCCACAGGCTGAAAATGATTTGCTACCTTATTTACTTTGTCCCAGTTCTACTTGGACAGTCAAGGTCAGTATATAGAATACCATGCATGGAGCTCTGCTCAGTCTTCTTCAGTGTCATGTCTTCTCTGTCATGATCGTCATTGGACTGTTGCGTCATGTGACACATGACCATCATGCTGGTGAAAGAGAAGGACAAAAATCTAGAAGGTGGAAATGCAGCCATGAAGCAAATTCTGAGCAATATAACTGATAATTTTCCAGTGTGCTCCAAGCATGCTGACATTTGCAGAAATGGAGAGGAAAAGGGGAATGGGTGCTGCAGGGAAAGTGGAGCACTACAATGATGAACACTATAATGGAAAGTACTATTGAGCGTGTTATAATTGAGGGTGTTATAATTGGGAGCAGTATAGTGGTGGCACTATAATGAGTATTATAAAGGTTACACAACATGAATGAGGCACAATTTACGGATGTACTATACTAAGGATAATGGGAGCACTATAATGGGGAACATTTTAATGAAGGTTTTATACCTAGGATCACCATAACAGTGACATGCTGGTAAAATTACCATGCACACTCTGCACAGCACTTTTACTGATATTTATGCAACTGACATGGCACTACCTAGGTAATGTGCACATTATACACCCCAGTAAATTGCTGCTCTTTCTGGTCTCCCCTGTCCTACTCTTCGCTCGGTCAGCTATTGGAAGTATCTTATTGTCAACTGTCCACCACTCAGCTATTTCTCACCAGTCACTCCACATTTGCCAAATAGCTGCCCGCCTCCCCATCATGGCGTCGATTCATCATTCGGTTTGAGATAACTTTTTCCAGTTTGTTAAATTACCGAATTCAAAGTTTAGCGATTTCTAGTTGTATTCATCAAGGTTTTTCCTCATTCGGTGTGATTTCGATAACAATTCGGTAACAATTCGGTAACCATTCGGTAACGTGTCGATATTTCCATTTTACAGCGGTAATTAACACAAGGCCATAAGATTCCCATGGAATTGTGGGTAAAAGGCAGTCCTTTGAACACTACGTAGCAACATTCTGAATAGGGCTTAAAGGGGTTCTGTGGGGGTTCCTGAGGAGAAAAACTGCCACTTACCTTGGGCTTCTATCAGCCACCTGCAGTGGTAATGTCCCACGCCGTCCTGCTCCCATCTGCCGTTCCCCGCAGCCGGCACCGGGCTATTATTCGGCTGTCACACAGACGAATAATGCGCGTTGCCGTGCCTCCGCTTGCGTCATCTGAGGCTTACTGCGCAGGCGCAGTACAACGGAACCTTTGTACTGCGCTTGCGCAGTAAGCTTCCGATGACGCAGGCGGAAGCGAGCGGGTGCGCGGCCACTCTAGCGCAGCCGCAGTTGAATCCCATGCCGCTTAGACCGGGGCCGGCGGCATAGAACAGCAGATGGGAGGAGGACGGCGTGGGACATTACCGCTGCACGGGGCTGATAGAAGCCCAAGGTAAGTGTCCGTTTTTCTTCTCAGAAACCCCTAACAGAACCCCTTTAAAGAGGAACTGTAACGACAAAACGGCCCCTGGGGGGTACTCACCTCGGGTGGGGGAAGCCTCAGGATCCTAATGAGGCTTCCCACGCCGTCCTGCGTTCCTCGGGGGTCTCGCTGTAGCCCTCCGTACAGCCGTGACGCAATATTTACCTTCCTGGCTCCTGCGCAGGCGCTCTGATGCCTCTCGGCGCCGAAGTAGGCGGAAATACCCGATCGCCGTCGGGTCTGCTCTACTGCGCAGGCGCAAGTTTCCGGCGCCTGCGCAGTAGAGCGGACCCGACGGAGATCGGGTATTTCCGTCTATTTCCGTGCCGAAAGTCGCCACAGCGCCCCCGCTGGAGCCAGCAAAGGTAAATATTGAACTGACAGTCGGCACAGTCGCCGGCTGTTCGGAGGGCTGCGGCGAGACCCCCGTGGGACAGAGGACGGCGTGGGAAGCCTCATTAGGATCCAGAGGCTTCCCCCACCCGAGGTGAGTACCCCCCAGGGGAGGTTTTTGTTGTTACAGAGTCTCTTTAACACCTGGACCAGGATTCTGGAAGTGGCTTGGGACAATCCCACAATTTGATATATATTGCAGCTAGCAAATTAGTTAACCCTGACACTGCCTGTGTTCTCTTACAGGATGATTCAAGAGAAATGCAGATTTCCTGTTATAGCAAATACCGTATTTGCCGCCGTATAAGACGCTCCGGAATATAAGACGCACCTAGGTTTAGAGGGGGAAAATCAGGAAAAAAAAAAGTATATACTAAACCTGGTGTGCCCATATTCCAAGAGCGTCTTATAATGTTCTCCCCCAACTGGTGTACTCTTCTGTCCTCTCTTTTGTCTCTTGTGTGTCCCCAGATGTCTCTTCCTGTCCCTTGTTTATCCCCAGGTGTCTTCTGTTGCCAGGTGTCCCTGTTCTGTCCTCTGTGTGGTTGCTCTGCCCAGCCCCTTAGCTTGTCTCCTTTCCCTTTGTATTAGGTGTGTGTGCCCTTCTAACCCCTGTGTGGCTGCTCTGCCCAGCCCCCTAGCCTGTATCTCTGCTCTGGTGCATTAAGTGCCCCCCCCCTTGTGACCCGTGTGGCCGCTCTGTCTCACCCCCTTGCCTATGTCTCCAGTCCCCTGCATTAAGTGTCCCCCCTCCCCCTCCTTCTGACCACTGAGTGTCTACTGTGTCCCACCCGCTGGTCTGTGTCTCCGCTCCCCTGAATGTTGAACGTTGTGGCAGCCAGCGTCTTACCGAATCCATGCCGCCTAGGATCGCCGATGTCCTGGCTTCCCCCTCTAGTGACCCGCGCTTGTGAAGATGGCCACTCGGTCCCGCCCACTTGTCCGTGTCTCCGTTCCTCTGAATGTGTAATGAAGTGTCAGCCGAATGTTGTGGCAGCCAGCGAGTACCGAATCATTGCCGCTTGGGATCGCCGATGTCCTGGCTTCCCCCTCTAGTGACCCGCGCTTGTGTGACGTCACACAAGCGCCGGCCACTAGAGGGGAAATCAGGACATCGGCGATCCCAGGCGGCATGGATTCGGTACACGCTGGCTGCCACAACATTCGGCTGACACTTCATTACACATTCAGAGGAACGGAGACACGGACAAGTGGGCGGGACCGAGCGGCCAACTTCAAAAGCGGCAGTCACTAGAGGGGAAGCCAGGACATCGGCGATGCCAGGCGGCATGGATTCGGTACACGCTGGCTGCCACAACATTCAACGGGGCAGAGGAACAGAGACACGGACAAGTGGGCGGGACCGAGCGGCCATCTTCACAAGCTACAGTCACTAGAGGGGGAAGCCAGGACATCGGCGATCCCAGGCGGCATGGATTCGGTAAGACGCTGGCTGCCAGACACTCAGTGATCAGAAGGAGGGGGACACATCGCAGAGACACAGACAAGGGGGGTGGCCAGAGCAGAGACAAATGCGGCTGTGACTATGCAGGGAATCACCAATGTTGCGGCGGGTCGGCGGTTTGCATCGGCGGGCGATCATCAGTTGGGGATTCCCTGCCTTTGCCGTATAAGACGCAGGGACTTTTTCTCCCCATTTTTTGGGGAGAAAAAGTGCGTCTTATACGGCGAAAAATACGGTAAATCTATTCTCTTGCAAATTGATCTGGTTCTAGACCTTATTCTTGCCCTTCTGCGCCTTTGAATCACACTCAGCTGATACATAACCACTTCAAATGGCTCCATCTTCTCTGTCAGCAATGATCTGACAGGAATAACGACAGAGCAGTGAAGGAGATAACTAATCCTAAATGTAACGCTAAACCACGCCCACTTTCATTTTCATGAATTGCACTTTCTTCCGTTTTAACGCATCACTAACGAATGATTACTGAATTATTACGGAATGCTCGCTAACAGCTGTAGATAAATTTGATGAATCCTGAAATCAACTTAACGAATTCGGTATTTTACCAAACTGTCGTTAACCAATTCGATAAGTCTTGATGAATCGAGGCCCATGTGTTAGAGTCCAGGAGACTGTTGACCTTACCACTGAGATAGAACTACCCCAGCGCAGAGTCTAAGTGACCACGGGTCTTCACCAACACTCCCCTAAAGGGAATGCCGGAACACCCCCCTAATGGGGATGCCGCGCTTCGCTGCCTAGTGCCCACCAGGTTGCGCTGGAAATAGCTCCACAGTGACTCGGAGAACAGGTGAATACTGATGGGTGTAGGACTGATGATAATAGGCGTAGTCCACAAGGCAAGGCCGGAGGTCAGGGCAGGCGGATATCAAGGATGGTCGGGGTCACAAGCTGAGGTCAGGGCAGGCGGCAATCCAGGTTATCGAGGTCACAAGCCAAGGGTCAGGGCGGGCAGAGATCAAGCGGAGTCAAGGTCACAAGCCGGGTCACAACAGGAAATCAGGTAATCAATAGGTACTGCACAGGAACACTAAGCCAAACTGCCAGAACAAGCAGCACTGCAGTGAAGGGCAGTGCTGCTTAAATACTGGTGGCCATTTGAATTCTGGCGCCAGAATTAACGCCTGCGCGTGCTCCGTGCGCTATGCTCCGTGCACGCGCGCACTCATGCGCAAGCGCTGTGCGCAGCGGCGTGCGCGTGCACAACTCCGTGTATGCGCGCGCAGCGCCCCGCGCCGCGCGCCATCTTGGATTTGAGAGGAACTACCAGGCCCAGCGTTCCTCCGCGCGTACAAGTGAAGCCCCCTGCCTGAGCAAGCTGAGAGTCCTTGACCTGGTGAGTATGACATTGCCCCCCCCCTACGGGCAACCTCTGGGTGCCTCCAGGTCTAGGTTTCTGTGGGAATCTTTGATGAAACTGTTTGACTAATCTGGGAGCATGAACATTCTGGCCTGGTTCCCAAGAGTTCTCCTCCATCCCAAACCCCCTCCACTTTACCAAATACTGGATGGAATTTCTAACCCTTCTGCTATCAAGGATCTTCTCGACCTCAAATTCCTCCACTCCCTCAACCAGGATGGGAGCAGGAGGACAAGCAGAACGTCCAGGAAAGTCACTAACCTCAACCTTCTTCAAGCAGGAGACGTGGAACACTGGATGGACCCGTAAGGATCTTGGTAAGGATAGTCTGAAAGCCACTGGATTAATCTGTTCCAGAACAGGGAAAGGCCCAATAAACTTTGGCCCAAGTTTCTTCGAAGGGCAACGCAGTTTCAGGTTAGTTGTGGAGAGCCAAACCTGATCTCCTGGTACAAGACTTGGCCCCTCCTTTCTGCGTCTATCTGCAAATCTTTTTCCCCTTTCTTGAGATGCTTTCAGAGCTTCCTGTATCTTAGTGAAGTTTTTAGTGATAAAAGATATTCTCTCCTGGACTCCGGGTAACTTAGATTCAGACTTGATATCTAGTAGGAATGAGGGATGAAATCCATAGTTCATGAAGAATGGGGATTGGTTAGTGGAGGTATGGACCGTGTTATTAAAGGCAAATTCTGCAGTAGCCAGCAGTGAGGACCAGTCGTCTTGTGAAGCAGAGGTGAAGCACCTGAGGTATTGTTCAAGAGTTTGGTTGGTCCGTTCTGTCTGACCATTCGTTTGTGGGTGGTAACCTGAAGATAATGAAGAATGAATCTTAAGTTTCCTGCACAGTTCCTGCCAGAATTTAGAGGTGAACTGGACTCCCCGATCTGAGACAATGTTCTTGGGTAAGCCATGCAACCTGACTATTTCTTTCAGGAAGATCTCAGCAGTCTCTGCAGCCGTAGGTAACCCTTGGAGAGGGAGAAAGTGCGCCATTTTGGAGAAGCGATCAACCACCACCAGGATAGTTGTGAACCCCTTAGA
Organism: Hyperolius riggenbachi; assembly: GCF_040937935.1. Lineage (NCBI taxonomy): Eukaryota > Metazoa > Chordata > Amphibia > Anura > Hyperoliidae > Hyperolius > Hyperolius riggenbachi. The sequence continues at coordinate 218,413,976 of NC_090650.1, forward strand.
AGGGGGTAGTTCAACAATGAAGTCCATGGCGATGTCCTCCCAGGGCCATTCTGGAACTGGTAATGGGTTCAACAAACCCCATGGCTTAGTGCGGGAGCTCTTGGATCGCTCACAAGTCTCACAGGTCTTCAGAAAGTGTTTACAATCCTTGGAAATTTCAGGCCACCAAAAGGTTCTCAGAAGTAGATCGAGAGTCTTGGAAACTCCAAAATGACCTGCGAGTCTATCATCGTGGCAGGCCTGCAGGACCAGAAGTCGTGACTTGCGGGGAACAAAAATCTTGTCCTGATGATAGTAAAGGCCATCTTTGAGAAGGAGGTCAGGAGGGGTATCGAGGAGAGCGGATTCTTGCTGGATAGAGGTAAGTAGGCTTGATTGGAGGAGTAGAAAATGTTGTGAGGAAAGGATCTTCTCTGGAACGGAGTTAGGGCTGGCCTCTGAATGGAACATGCGTGACAGGGCATCCGGTTTGGTATTCTTAGAGCCGGGGCGGTAGGTTAAGTGGAAGTTGAATCTTGAGAAGAACAGGGACCATCTGGCCTGTCGAGGCTTTAATCTTTTGGCTGAACGGAGATACTCGAGATTCTTGTGGTCTGTGAAGATGAGGATAGGATGCTCTGCTCCTTCTAGCAAGTAGCGCCATTCCTCCAAGGCTGCCTTGATAGCAAGGAGTTCCCGATCTGCCACATCAAATTCTTCTCAGCACTGTTAAGCTTCCGGGAGAAGAAGGCAATGGGGTGAAGAATGACTTTCGAATCAAACCGTTGCGACAGGATAGCTCCAATAGCTATTTCCGAGGCATCAACCTCCAGGATAAAGGGTCTAGAGCAGGGGTGCCCACACTTTTTCGGCTCGCGAGCTACTTTTAAATTTGCCGAGGCCAGGAGATCTACCAACATCTCAAATGCTAAGCACGCCCCTCCCCCCCCCCTGCGTAGGTTAGCCAGGTATATGTGCCTACAGCATAGGTTGCGTGCCCTCAGTGTAGGTTAGCCAGGTATATGGGCCCTCAGTGTAGGTTAGCCAGGTATATGGGCCCTCAGTGTAGGTTTGCCAGGTATATGGGCCCTCAGTGTAGGTTTGCCAGGTATATGGGCCCTCAGTGTAGGTTTGCCAGGTATATGGGCCCTCAGTGTAGGTTTGCCAGGTATAGGGGCCCTCAGTGTAGGTTAGCCAGGTATAGGGGCCCCCAGTGTAGGTTAGCTAGGTATAGGGGCCCCCAGTGTAGGTTAGCCAGGTATAGGGGCCCCCAGTGTAGGTTAGCCAGGTATAGGGGCCCCCAGTGTAGGTTAGCCAGGTATAGGGCCCCCCAGTGTAGGTTAGCCAGGTATAGGGCCCCCCAGTGTAGGTTAGCCAGGTATAGGGCCCCCCAGTGTAGGTTAGCCAGGTATAGGTCCCTTCAGTGTAGGTTAGCCAGGTATAGGGCCCCCCAGTGTAGGTTAGCCAGGTATAGGGCCCCCCAGTGTAGGTTAGCCAGGTATAGGGCCCCCCAGTGTAGGTTAGCCAGGTATAGGGCCCCCCAGTGTAGGTTAGCCAGGTATATGTACCTGCAGGCGGAGGAGAAGAGGCGGCGAGGAGAGACTCTGGCAGGCCAATGGGATGTAGGAGAGAAGCAGCGGCGAAGAGAGAGGCGGCGCGGCCGCTACGTCATGGCTGGGGGCGGCGCCGGGCACGTTACAAACACGCACATTACACAGGCTGCCCGCCGCCGCCCCCAGCCATGACGCAGCGGACGCGCCGCCTCTCTCCTCCCTCTCGCCTGCATGCATTCTTATTGGCCAGCGGCCAGCAGCTAAACACGAGCTGCTGGCCGCAACAAACATTAACGAGACGCGGCCAAGAGGCCGCGATCTACCAAGGAGGCGGTCGCGATCTACCGGTAGATCGCGATCGACCTATTGGGCAGAGGGTTCTGCATGTCTCAAAATGGGTGCTGAAGTGAAGCAAGTCTTCAGTCTCTCAAAGGCTTCCTGAGCTTCGGAAGTCCAGTGAAAGGTTTGTCGGGTACTGGTCAACCTCGTGATGGGAGCCACAACTCGGGAGAAATTCCTGATGAATCTTCTATAGAAGTTTGCAAATCCGATGAACCTTTGTACGGCTCTTCTGTCTGAAGGAACTGGCCAGTCCAGAATGGATGAGACCTTCTGTGGGTCCATCTCTAACCCCTCTGGGGAAATCCTTAGACCCAGGAACTGGATAGACCCCTTCTCGAACTCACATTTCTCGGGTTTTGCATAAAGTCCATGAGTTCTGAGTCGCGACAGTACCTTCTTAACGTGAATGCGGTGCTCCTCCAGAGATGAGGAAAATACCAGTATGTCGTCCAGATACACAACCATGAAGTCATCGATGAAATCCCGGAAGATGTCATTCACGAAGTGTTGGAACGTGGCTGGGGCATTGCATAACCCGAAAGGCATAACTAAGTATTCAAAGTGTCCGAACCTGGAACGGAAAGCCGTCTTCCACTCGTCTCCTTCTCTTATGCGGACTAAATTGTAGGCTCCACGGAGGTCCAACTTGGAGAATATCTGGGCAGTACGAAGTCTTTGAAATAAGTCCGACATGAGTGGCAAAGGATACCGATTCTTGATCGTGATTCTATTCAACTCTCTGTAATCAATGCATGGACGGAGTGAACCGTCCTTCTTCTCCACAAAGAAGATTCCTGCCCCGGCTGGTGAAGTGGAGGGACGGATGAACCCCTTCTTCAGGTTCTCATCAATATAGTCCTTTAACACTTGGGATTCTGGTTCAGATAATTGATAGGTCCTCCCAAAAGGGATAGCAGCTCCGGGCTGGAGATCAACAGGGCAATCGTAGATGCGATGAGGGGGTAAAACGTCTGCTCCTGACTTGTCAAACACATCCAAAAAATCATGGTAAACCGAGGGAACAGAGTCTTTCTTCTCAGAATTCAGGCAGAATAGAATACCCGCCCGGGGGAAACAACTGCGAAGGCAATAGTCTGAATGGAAGGACAATTCCCCCGTTCTCCAGTTAATAGTGGGGTTGTGCATCTTCAACCAGGGCATGCCCAGGATAATCGGGAAGAGAGGAGAAGGAAGCAAGTCAAAACAGAGGTATTCCTGATGCTCCTCTTGAATGATGATTTTCAATGGAAGAGTCTCTGTTGTAATGGGGCCAGAGTTGGTGGAAGAGCCGTCGGCTAACTGAATGATGAGTGGTACCCGTTTACACCGGGTTGGAAGCTGAAGTTGAACGGCAAGGTTGATGTCTAGGAAGCAGGAGCAGGCTCCAGAGTCGACAATAGCCTTGACTCTAACGATCTCTCCTCTGGGGCCCTGAAACGAGAGAGTGAGAGGGATATGAGAGACCGCTAGAAGTTGGATAGTCTTGTCCTTGCAGAGAAGTGGATCAGGCTTACCGGCAGGCCTGACCGGGCAGTTCAAACGGAAGTGGCCGGATGCTCCACAATAGAGACACAAGTTGGCAGACCTTGGCGTTGTCTCTCCTCTTGAGAAATGGCAGGACGAGCCAATCCTAGTTGCATGGGCTCGGGATCATCAGCAGCGGCAGAAGGAGTCGGAACGGTTGGAGAACAAGGAGTCTCAGCCATGGAAGGAACCCACAAGGGACGGGTAGGTCCTGATCTTTCCACCCGTCTTTCTCTCAGTCGTCGATCGATCTGGACAGACAGCTGAACCAAGTCCTTCAGGGTCTCCGGTACTCCCACTCTGGCTAGTTCATCTTTTAAAACCTCAGATAACCCTTGTCTAAACTGGAACTTGAGTGCCGGCTCATTCCAGGAAGTGTCACCTGACCAGCGGCGAAAGTCCGTAACATATTCCTCCACTGGCCTTTTCCCTTGGCGTAGAGCTTGAAGGGCGGTCTCTGCAGATGCCCCTCTTCCGGGGTCATCGTACAATTCGGCCATGGCCTCAAAGAAGGAGGAGACACTGTTAACAACTGGATCCTCACGTTCGATCAACCGGAGGGCCCAGGCCTGTGGTTCACCCTGTAGAAGCGAGATGATAGCTCCGACCTTAGTCTCTTCACGGGAGAAGGTTCTCGGCAGCAAGTTGAAGTGAAGCTGACAAGCACTCCGGAACAGACGGAACTTAGATCGGTCCCCTGAAAACCGATCAGGTAAGGGTAATTTAGGTTCTGGTATCAAGCTCAGGGCGCCTTCCACAGGAACAGGTGCCAGGTTAGCTGCTGGAGCTTGCGCCACTGCCGCAGGAGGGACAGCCGCAGGAGCCGCTGGCTGACTTCGGAGGAATTCCCGGATCTCGGAGTTCTCTTTCTGAACTTCTGCGACCGAAAGTCTTAGTTGAGAGACCATCTCACATAAGAGGTCCATCTGAGTTGATCCTACACCAGTATTCATAATGGCTGCTTGTTACTGTTAGAGTCCAGGAGACTGTTGACCTTACCACTGAGATAGAACTACCCCAGCGCAGAGTCTAAGTGACCACGGGTCTTCACCAACACTCCCCTAAAGGGAATGCCGGAACACCCCCCTAATGGGGATGCCGCGCTTCGCTGCCTAGTGCCCACCAGGTTGCGCTGGAAATAGCTCCACAGTGACTCGGAGAACAGGTGAATACTGATGGGTGTAGGACTGATGATAATAGGCGTAGTCCACAAGGCAAGGCCGGAGGTCAGGGCAGGCGGATATCAAGGATGGTCGGGGTCACAAGCTGAGGTCAGGGCAGGCGGCAATCCAGGTTATCGAGGTCACAAGCCAAGGGACAGGGCGGGCAGAGATCAAGCGGAGTCAAGGTCACAAGCCGGGTCACAACAGGAAATCAGGTAATCAATAGGTACTGCACAGGAACACTAAGCCAAACTGCCAGAACAAGCAGCACTGCAGTGAAGGGCAGTGCTGCTTAAATACTGGTGGCCATTTGAATTCTGGCGCCAGAATTAACGCCTGCGCGTTAGCAGTGCGCAATGCTCCGTGCACGCGCGCACTCATGCGCAAGCGTTGTGCGCAGCGGCGTGCGCGCGCACAACTCCGTGTATGCGCGCGCAGCGCCCCGCGCCGCGTGCCATCTTGGATTTGAGAGGAACTACCAGGCCCAGCGTTCCTCCGCGCGTACGCGTGAAGCCCCCTGCCTGAGCAAGCTGAGAGTCCTTGACCTGGTGAGTATGACACCATGTCTCTGACAAATTGCTGCCCTTTCCAAGTACACCAAATATGCTTGGCAGCAGAAAGATATTTCCCACTCCCTGCTTCCTCAGTTTCCCCTGTAACAGCCTGATACCACAACTACTCCTTTCTTCTTGACAATAATGTGCCCCCTCTGTACTCTCCATCCTTCTTTTTGAAAGACAGATTTCTACAGCTGCCTTTAGCTTAGAGACTTTTGAATCCTGTGAAATGTTACACTGACTGTGAACCTTCTCCAGGCATCCCCATCTCTATGACTAGCACACCTTCTCTCATCATGTGATGAGAACAGGCGCTGTAGTAAAGGAGATGGGGACACCTTGAGACCATACATTGGCCTCGATTCATCAAGACTTATTGAATTGGCTAAGGACAGTTCGGTAAAATACTGAATTTGTTAAGTTGATTTCAGGATTCATCAAATTTATCTACAGCTGTTGGCGAGTATTCGGTAATAATTAGGTAATCATTCGTTAGTGATGCGTTAAAACGGAAGAAAGTGCAATTCATGAAAATGAAAGTGGGCGTGGGTTTAGCGTTACATTTAGGATTAGTTATCTCCTTCACTGTTCTGTCGTTATTCCTGTCAGATCATTGCTGACAGAGAAGAAGGAGCCATTTGAAGTGGTTATATATCAGCTGAGAGTGATTCAAAGGCGCAGAAGGGCAAGAATAAGGTCTAGAACCATATCAATTTGCAAGAGAATATATTTAGTAGTACAAGTAAGCAAATACACACATACATATATACATATATATATATATATATACATACACACATATACCCACAGCCCTTAATCTGGTGAAGGACGCTTGGGGAAGTCAGGAGTGCTATGTGAGGGGAGCAGCCTTACCGTCTATCGGTAGCGCTCGCTCAGCTCCGCAGCAGTCCCAGATCCCCGCAGTGTATCCTGAAGAGAGTATAGAGAGATAGAAGGAGAGAAGGTATAGCTAAGAGAGTGTAGAAGAAAGAGAGAGAGCCAAGGCAGGGAGAGAGACAGAGGCATTCTTTTGGGCTGCAGGTTAAGTTAGTCCTAGTAGAGAACGTCCCAGTGGTGAAACGCCAGGTGGGCCACCTCACGCTCTTCAGGTGATGCAGGCTGGTCACTGATCTGCCGGGCTGGGTGTTGGTGCAGGCTGACCTGGTCCGCAGCAGTGGCATGGGTAGACCCTTGGTGGCCGAGCAGGCTGGGGGCTGCGGCTGGTGGAGGCTGTGGCTGGTGAAGACCCACTCTGCATTCCACGTGGGAGGCCCAGCAGGAAGCGATGGTGGTCAGGCCTTCAGGATGTGGGGAGTTCCACATGCTCCGGGCTGGCTTCCTGGACACACAGGCCCCATGCAGCGGCCCACGTGGTGGAGGGGGATCCTGTAGCCACCTCAATCCCGGCTGCGGAGGACGAGGAAGGCTGCTCCTGCGATACCAGTTGGGTCTTGGTCGCCCTGGGTAGCTGGGTCGGCAGCTCTGTTTTAGCAGTGGCTGGCGAGGGCTGTGCCGGGGCAGCAACAGAGATGCTAGTGCAGGAGCGCTACTCCACTCGAATAGCTGGTCTGCTGAGTGAAGCGCCCTGCACCCGACCAGCAGAGTAGCCGGCGCACAGGCATCCTCCTCCCTGGCTGGAATGTGCGGAGGACGGATGCCTCTCCCCTGGGAGCCCTCGGATCCGTGGTGTTGTCAGCGCGGGTGTTGTTGCAGATGGTCCGGGGGCAGTGGCGGCAGGTCGGCAGAGCTCCGTGCTGCCACTCCATGCCTGCACGTGGGTCCCCGAGCAGCTGATCCGAGCAGCTCTACCGCGATCTGTGGCTGCTAGAGAGCTGGGCCGGCAGTGCCCATGTCCTCTGCCTCCTACCTCAGCGAGAGGTGAGGCCAGAGGTGAGTGGAGGAGGGATAGCCCTCTAAAAATGTAAAAAAGGCCGGAGCCCTGTGGCCGAGGCGTCCGAGTCCGGCGCCATCTTGGTTGTATCGAATTCATCATTGTCTTTGAGATAACTTTTTCCAGTTTGTTAAATTATCAAATTCAAAGTTTATCGATTTCTAGTTGTATTCATCAAGGTTTTCCCGCATTCGGTGTGAATTCGATAACAGTTCGGTAACCATTCGGTAATGTGTCGATATTTCCATTTTACAGCGGTAATTTAACACAAGGCCATAAGCTTCCCATGGAAATGTGGGTAAAAGGCAGTCCTTTGAACACTACGTAGCCACATTCTGAATAGGGCTTAACACCTGGACCAGGATTCTGGAAGTGGCTTGGGCAGGGGAGCCTCTAGGCATAGGTAGTGCAGGCCATTGCCTGGAGTGCCATTGGTCCTGGGGGCGCCATGTTGCTGTATTAAGCCACGCCCCTGGCTGAAGTCATGCCCCCTGAATAAGCCCAGCCCCCACGGGTGTTCTATTACTTGCTCCTGCTGCATCTGCTTAGCGTAAGTTGCAGGCAGCTGTCACTGTGTTCTTCTGTGCCTTGTACATCCTACCCTCCCCCCCCTTTGTGCCTCCTTCTGTCCCTTTGTGTCTCCTTCTGTCTTTTTTGTTCTATCCCCCATCGCTCCTCCTTCTGCCCCTTTGTGCCTCCTTCTTTCCTCCTGTGCCTCCTTTTGTCTCCCTTTTTGCCTCAATCTTTCCCCATTGGGCCTCTTTCTGCCCCCTTTGGGCCTCCTTCTACCCCACTTTGTGCCTCCTTCTCTCTCCCTGAGCCTCCTTCTGTCTCCCTGAGCCTCCTTCTGTCCTTTTTTGTGCCTCCTTCTGGCCCTCATGCCTTATTCTGTCCCCCTGTACTACCCGCTGCCCCTGTGTGTACCTCCTTCTGTCTTCCTGTGCCTCCTTCTCTCCTCCTTTGTGTCTCATTCTGTCCCCCATTGTGCCCCCTTTTGTTGCCCATTGTGCCTCCTTGTGTCCCCCTGTGTGCCTCCTTCTGTTCCCTTGTGCCTCCTTCTATCCTCCTTTGTGACTTCTTCTGACCCTCATGCCTCCTTCTGTCCCACTGTGCCTCCCTATGTCCCCCTGTGTGCCTTATTCAGTCCCCCTGTGCCTCCTTCTGTCCCCCTTTGTGCCTCATGAAAGTGGAGCCCTGCCTATGTGTATTGGTGAAATGCTGCTCGCATTGTGTGTTTTCTGGTGAAACGCTGCAGCCTTTATGTGTATTTTCCGGTGAAACTCTGCCAGAATAAGTGTAATTTCTGGTAAGACACTGCCGCATTGTGATTATTTTCTGGTGAAACACTTCCGCAATACGTGTATTTTCTCATGAAACGCTGCCGCATTACAATTATTTTCTGGTGAAATGCTGCTGCACTACGATTATTTTCTAGTGAAATGCTGCCGCATTGTGATTATTTTTGGAGGGGGGGGGGGGGGGATGCGCCACAGGATTTCTTGCCTGGAGTGACAAAATGGCTAGAGGCACCCCTGGGCTTGGGACAATCCCACAATTTCGCCAGCTACAGCTTGATAGGAGCCTTTTCTGAAAAAAAGTATAGTGCAGCTAGCCAATTAGTTAACACTGGCACTGCCTGTGTTCTCTTACAAGATGATTCAAGAGAAATGCAGATGTCCTGTTATAGCAAATAAATCTATTCTCTTGCAAATGGATATGGTTCTAGACCTTATTCTTGCCCTTTGAATCACTCTCAGCTGACACATAACCACTTCAAATGGCTCCATCTTCTCTGTCAGCAATAATCTGACAGGAATAACGACAGAGCAGTGAAGGAACTAATCCTAAATGTAAAGCTAAACCACGCCCACTTTCATTTTCATAAATTGCACTTTCTTCCGTTTTAATGAATCACTAACGAATGATTACCGAATTATTACCGAATGCTAGCTAACAGCTGTAGATAAATTTGATGAATCCTGAAATCAACTTAACAAATTCGGTATTTTACCGAACTGTCGTTAACCAATTCGATAAGTCTTGATGAATCGAGGCCATAGTGTTCAAAGGACTGCCTTTTACCCACAATTCCATGTGAATCTTATGGCCTTGTGTTAAATTACCGCTGCAAAATGGAAATATCGACACGTTACCGAATGGTTACCGCATTGTTATCGAATTCACACCGAATGTGGAAAAACCTTGATGAATATAACTAAATAAACTTCGAATTCGGTAATTTAACAAACTGGAAAAAGTTATCTCAAAGACAATGATGAATCTAGGTGATTGCCGGTGGAGCTTGGAGAGGTGAGTCACTTATTTTATGTTCCACTGCCGATACCATGCACATCAGGGATCTCCACCATAACAGCCACTGACTCTTGGCCCTTATGTGGCTACTATGGTGATCCCTACACCTCTGCTTGCTGCCACTTTCAACCACATAGTGCATATAGATAGATCTTTTTATATTAGCTTTTAGATAGTGTCTTTACCACAACATATTTTTTGCCAAGTGTGTAAAATGTATTTATTGCCCCCATTTGTCTGACTATGTATAATTCTACAGCCCATTCCTGTACTTTTTTTTCAAGTTAAAATGTTGTTAATTTGACTGAGTTCAAACAGCATAATGACCAAACATGATAGAAAGATGGAGGAAAGTAAATAGAAATCTGATGCAGAAAAATGCTGGGTGTTTTGCCTTAGTATAATCAGTCAGGCAAGACTCTGTTAAAGGAGACCTGAGAGGAAAGAATCATCAACCGTCCCCCTGGGTGGCGTTGTTGTTCTGCAATCTTCTCCGGTAACAGAGTCCCAGACACGTCAGTCAAGCTGCACTGTGCATGCACAGTACTAATGGTGCAGGTGCAGAATGCTCCCGCTAACAACAGCACGATAGGGGTGCACACGGCTGGGCCACGCATGTGCAGTGCGGCCTGACTGGCACAACTGGCACTCTGTTAGAGGAAGCCCAGGTAAGTATAAATGCTGCTGATTCTTTCCTCTCGGATACACTTTTTAGAAATGTTGCCTTATTTACATCCACAGAATATAAGAAATGTTTGTAGTTTTTATGATCCTTTGATATCTGAGGTTTCATGTATCTGCTTCTTTGGCCCAAGGCCTGTCTTATATGGATCTCTGTGCCTAGAGAGCTATAAATTTAATGAAACATCTGGCTCTTTCATAATTTTCTAGTTAGATTTTCAACTTGTCCCTCTTGAGACCTGCTTCCATTTATATGCAATCCATATGAAATAAAGTAATTTGCATGTAATTAATAATTACAGCATCATGCTTTTGAAATTAAAAGGGCTGTATATCTAAAATCAAATAATTTACCAATGGAAGTGGTAAAATTAAAAACTTTGGTATTAAAACAAAATGCAAAAACTCCTTCGAAATGATCATATGTGAACTCATTCCAGATGTCAAAGACGTAGAGCTATATATTAATAGACATCATTTTTATACATTCTTCCCTACAGTCAGTACCCCCACCATCTCAGTGTCAATTCCCCTACCTTCTCAGTTATTCTTCCCTCTTTTGGTTCTGGCATCTTTGCTGTAACACCTCACACTCTGTATTTACTCACACTCTGTTTGCCCTACCACCCTCTCTCTGCTCAATGCCCCCACTTTCTTTATTTCTTTAATGCAACATCAGAGATATTCTCATCTATGCGTTATACCTTATACATGCAAACTGACCCATAGGGAAACATGGAAAATTCCTTCTCATCAGTTAGACATTGCTTTTTAGCCGACAGCAACTGATGTAGTGTAACCCAGCCCTTACATCTAATCATGTGTCAATTTGGCACCAGGATGAGCTGGCGTCTTATAGTTGCCTATGTTAACTATCGGCAGTCGGGTGCCCAAGCAACCATTTTGGGTGCCCAATGCAGCTAGTAGCTGATAGCAGGAGGAGCGGCTGGTATGTGCTCTTTGTACCCTACACAATGCAGCTATCATTGTTACCAGAATCGTTCAGTTCTGGTATCCTTTAAATGTATGTGTCCCAAAGCATAAGAATGAAGATGGGTCAGCACCACCAAAGTATTACACAGCTCTTGAGCAGTTTGAAAAAGGGCTAATACAACCCGAAACAGCATTTGTTACTGCTGCTTATGCACTATTAAAGAGCTATCAAATACTTTGATGGTGCCGACCCATCTTCATTCTTGTGACTAGTAGCCCCAAGAGACACTGACTGCGGTGGGGGTCGTGGCACACCTGATACTTTACATCTTGTCTCACTTTGTTGTTGTGTCCCCAATGCATGGTACAGACACTGGCCTAGAGCTGTTTCGGGCTTACCGCCGGACCTCAAGGTGATAAATGTGCACTCACTCGCTCACTAATCGGCTTGAGGTCGAGCCGTAAGCCCCAAACAGCTCTAGGCCAGTGTCTGTTGCCAAGATTTGGGACATGATAAGGACCGTGGATAATGGATTCTAGCCCTCAGATAACCTGAAAGGTTAGCTGGTGGGCAGTTGATGGTTCTTTGACCCCATCTACTGCAATTTACTGGCACCTGTCCTACATGTCCTTACTTTGTGAATATCCTTGGGAATAAATGGAAAGAGGTCTGCATTAATTATATTGAGAGTGCTTATCTTTTTTAGAATACATATATGGTGATTCCACCTGGTACTCTGGTGGTTTGATTGTTTGCACCTCAGTTCCGATAAGAGGTGTGCGGCTGGGTATCCCCACTTTGGGGGCTTAGTGTTAGGTAACCAGAATGGAGGGTTGGGGTAGTACATAGTAATATATTGGTAATTACAATGACTGATATTTTACTATTTGCGGATCACCACTAGCAAAATGGTATGTATCCATACTGCCCTTTTTTAGATCTAGAATTTCAATTCCAATAGCGTATACATATTCTACAGTCATTAAGAATCTGTATTAATTTGTGACATTTACTTTCAGTGTCCTTGCCCTGTGAGTTACTATCCCAGTCTACAAAGCTTAGCAAGCCCCTAAGCTTCTTAAAGTTGGCCTTTGTAAACTTCATAGTTTTAGTTGCCCCTTGCTCACAACTGTTAAATTGGTCTGAAAGTCATCAATTCTTCTTTGCTCTAAAATATTCCTTATAGCCTTAAACCTACTGGCACAATCTTTTTGCAAGCAGAACAGCATTCAAACAGTTAAACACAGCAGTTTGTCCTGCACTGCAAAGCCCCTTCAGTTTATGATCCACATCCAAAGAGGAGATAACATTATCTTTTGTTTACATTCCACAGTTGTAACATTCTTAGCTGCTCTCAGAAGGAGCTATCTGTGTTTCTAGAACACAATGTTTAAAAGAGATCAATAGATTATTTTAATATATAATAAAAAGCAGCTTGAATAAAATGCAATGGCAGCTTTCAGAGCAGATAAACTGTACTTTGAGAACTTGCAATTTGTAAATGGACAATATTACTTGTGCACAAAAGCAAAGATGATAACTGTATGGGTAATAAAATGTAGGAAAGCACATTTCATTGAATATTACGTTAGATTTTCAGACCACTTTAAGTCACAGGTCAATTGTTACCTTATTATGGTCTCTGTTTCCCAAGTGTTTTTGCACTTTAGATATAATGGCCTCGATTCATCAACACTTAGCAAATTTGTTAACAACAGTTTGGTAAAATACCGAATTTGTTAACTTCATTTCAGGATTCATCAAAGTTATCTTCAGCTGTTAGCGAACATTCATTAACGATTCGGTAACGATTCGCTAAAACGGAAGAAAGTGCAATTCATAAAAAAGAAAGTGGGCGTGGTTTAACGTTACATTTAGGATTAGTTATCTCCTTCACTGCTCTGTCGTTATTCCTGTCAGATCATTGCTGACAGAGAAGATGGAGCCATTTGAAGTGGTTATGTATCAGCTGAGAGTGATTCAAAGGCGCAGAAGGGCAAGAATAAGGTCTGCAACCATATAAATTTGTAAGAGAATAGATTTATTTGCTATAACACGACATCTGCATTTCTCTTGAATCATCTTGTAAGAGAACACAGGCAGTGCCAGGGTTAACTAATTTTGCTAGCTGCACTATAATTTTTTAGAAAAGGCTCCTATCAAATTGTGGGATTGTCCCAACCACTTCCAGAATCCTGGTCCAGGTGTTAAGCCCTATTCAGAATGTTGCTACGTAGTGCTCAAATGACTGCCTTTTACCCACAATTCCATGGGAATCTTATGGCCTTGTGTTAAATTACCGCTGTAAAATGAAAATATCGACACGTTACCGAATGTTTACCGAATTGTTATCGAATTCACACCGAATGCCGAAAAACCTTGATGAATGCAACTAGAAATTGCTAAACTTCAAATTCGGTAATTTAACAAACTGGAAAAAGTTATCTCAAAGACAATGATGAATCGAGGCCTATATCTGATGTATTTGAAATGACCAAATGAAGCAGAGCACCCCCCTTGGTTGGCTCAGTTGCCATTGCAGTGCCAGTATAGTACAGATACAAACTGTTGCTTTTACTTGAGCAGCCAGTTTCAATATCCCAGGTTTGAATTATTTAAATCACCCATAACTATGACCCCATTTTTTCCTTCAGTTTTTTTCAAACTGCAGTCATAATAATTCCTCCATGTTGTTTGTGTGCGAAACTTGACAACTCTTACTTCTGACATGAAAACTTACTCATACAGGCTCCATAATCTTCAGTAATGTCTTCTTTCATAACCTGGAGATAAAGAGGTTTTAACACACACACAGACCTCTCACACTTTGTTATTTGATCTATCTTTTCTAAACATCTTGTAACCCTCTAAATTTACCATTTCACTTTTTGAGGCTTCTAGCATTGATTATCATGTATTGTATGTAGAGATGGCTCGAACCTCCGATTTTCGGTTCGCGAACCTCGAACGCGAACCTCTGCAAAAAGTTCGGTTCGCGAACCGCAATAGACTTCAATGGGGAGGCGAACTTTGAAAATTAGAAACATTTATGCTGGCCACAAAAGTGATGGAAAAGATGTTTCAAAGGGTCTAACAGCTGAGTTTTTGCATGGGGGAGTGGGATACATGCCAAAAGTCCCCGGGAAAAATCTGGATTTGACGCACAGCAGCGTTTTAAGGGCAGAAATCACGTTGCATGCTAAATTGGAGTCCTAAAGTGCTTTAAAACATCTTGCATGTGTATACATCAATCAGGTAGTGTAATTAGTAGCGTACTGCCTCACACTGACACACCAAACTCACAGTGTAACGCACCGCAAACAGCTGTTTGTGTAGTGATGGCTGTGCTGGACTGGTGCGCACCATGGCGAGATTGCTCTTCCTCACTTAGTGATGATAGGTAATGTCTGATTGCCTTATCAACTTTCAATGGTTCTTTCTTTTCCATTGTTAAAGCTTACATCTATTTTTTTTTAATACTTGTTCTGCTTGCTTTTCAGTACCTTTAACGAGAATCTGTTATAGAGGGCAAGTCTGTCATTCATTTAACTGTGTGACTGATAAACAAGTTTCCATATTACTTTCTCAGTACCATGGTGACCACGGGTAATGGCCAGGGAATCAGGGTTCGATTCCGCTCCGGAGTGGGAGCCTGAGATACGGCTACCACCACACATCCTAGGAAGGCAGCAGGCATGCTGTGGGCAAAGGAGCAGGAATGGCTACCACCACACATCCAAGGAAGGCAGCATGCATGGCATGCAAGTCCTGACTCAGGGAGGTATTGACGAAAAATAACAATACAGGAGGACTTTCGAGGCCCTGCTGTATATGAGACGAATCAACTTTAAATCCTTTAACACGAATCTGTTATGGAGGGCACGTCTGCCATCCATTCAAGTGAAAGGTATGCACTGACTGCCAGGTATAATACAATGTGCAGTCACAGATGCAGTGAAAGGTATGCAGTGACTGCAAACAGCTGTTTGTGTAGTGATGGCTGTGCTGGACTGGTGTGCACCATGACGAGAGTGCAGGTGATGGCGGCTTTCCAGCCCATATGGTCGCCAGGCTGAGGTAGCTCAATGACAGAACAGTGACTGTCCAGCTGATCGAATTTGGTCTGTCTACAATGAAGCAACGGTTTCTTATATATTTGGGAGTATTATCTTTTTACACCAAAGGGAAAAAGAGAAAACCTTTAATCCTTTTTGGGGTCATCCACTTAACCCCTTCAGAACGTCACATGTATAGAAAGGACCATGAAAAGAAAAGAAGGTCATACAGGGTCTTTTGAATGCAAAATGATCAAAAAGCTTTATTGATACTAGAAAAATTGATAAAAATCTCTGTAAGAGGTTCCTTGTAATGCTTCCAATACAGACTTTACAGCACAGACATAGGCTTTATCGTAGACTTAATGCAATTTTGAAAAAAGGGCAATGACACGCTCGTTTCGGGCACAAAAAGGCCCTTCATCAGGCCAAGTTGCAGAAAGTACTGTCTACAAAAAAAAACATACATAAATACATATTAATAACATTAATATAATGTATAAATCGATTCCGACACCTCACAGAGGAAAAACCCAAAGGTGAAAAGGATGACGTAGTGTGAACACAGAATCTTATATTGGTAAGACTCCACACTTGTCAAGAAAAGAGCAACAAAGTGAAACATAACTACATGAGCAATAGAGAGTAGACCTGGCGCATCAAGAACCATGTGGGCTAGTAAATATCAGACCGCCAAGAACGCCCAAAGGTCTAGAAGCAGTAAGGGGAAACTTCAAAAGGCTACCAAGTATATCATAGTGACAAGACCCAAAGGTCTATAAATATCGACCTCCTTATCACCATGAAAAATAAAGGTAGAATACATAGTATAAAAAAGAAGGAAACGCAGATGCACTTCAGCAAACCTGTTAATCCTGTAGGCAATGCATAGTAGGCACATCAAAGAAGCAAGGAGACATCTGGACCAACCAAATGTAAAGTACACCTTTAGAAAATGGCAAAAATGGCATCAGTAGAGCACAAACCAAGTAGTGCTAAAGCCAAAAAATCAATAGCTACAAAGTCTTTGCACTCAGTTCCAAGGATATCCAGATACATAGTATGGATGTCATCAGGATCACAATCTTAATAGAGTAAACATAGTTAAACTCTGAACCATAATAGACATCCAGACTGACCCAGCCATATCTATAAATCATTATGTATAGAGAATCACCATAATGTATACTATAATCATACTGTGTAGGTAATCACAGCTTGCGAATTAAGGCAGATACTCCAAAAAATGAAAAGTACTCAAAGGAGTCTGCCATTAATTTAAGAAAACACCTGCACAAAGCACCCTGTACAATTGTAACATATCTCCAAATAATAGACAATAGGCTACATTGGGCACTCATACGGAACATAATTGACCATGGTAGCGCATCTCCAAGGTACTAAACAATAGGCTAAGTTACATACGATCCCAATGGCTGAAGAACCTAATGTGGCAAGCTGCAAAGATGGGAGTGCATAAAGCAATGGCGACCGGCCGCTTAAATGGCGTTCCCGGCGTCCATAAGAAGGCACTGCGCATGCCCATAAATAAGACAAGGAAGGTAAGGCAAACGGCTGCATCCAGCTTGTTCACATAACCAAGCTGGAACACAAGCCGGAAGTGACCTCAGCGGAAAACCGGAAGTGACGCGATCGGCGTCACTCCGGTATAGACAGCCAATACGCGGCCAATGCGGAGCACTCTGACAGGCTTGCATGTCACGCTGGAGCGCACACACGGAAGTGCCCAGCCCGCAATAGCAAAATAGTTACAAATTACCCCGCAGACCGCCCAGGCTCCAAAACTTTAAAGGCACACTACTATCTAATTAATAGACTAATAACCACAACTCGAGTGTGACAAAAAACCTAACCAATGTACATTTATATCATAGAGCAAACAAGCCTCACCCACATACAGAGCCAAATAAGGTTTATATAACGCCATACTGCTAAAAATGACCTGATGGGGTCAGTATCCAGAAACTGCATATAGAAAACAGTACATATATCAAAATATCAAATAAAAAAAGACTGATCAATTAAATTCCAACATCTGGCCATAAGCACTAGAGAATCAACAACCAGAGTCAAATGGAATCCAATATCCACAGGAGACATAATGCATCAATATGCCATTAAATAAATATACTTCACCATGATGTGTCACAATGCACCGCAGCCACTCAGGATCAACAGAGGACGCAGAAGATACGGATCTAAGGTAAACGAAATCTAAGAGAAAAGAAAACTGAAATACAAAGAGAAAAGCATCAGTGTCATAATTGATTTGAATCAATTAGCAATAAGGATATCATTGGGGCCTGTATTCCGCATTCATGCCCCATGGGGCCAAGGTTTGAAGGGTTTTTATCCAACGAGCCTCCTTATGTAGCAAGCTATTCTCTCTATCGCCACCCCTTCTCAGGGGGGCAACAACCTCCAACACAAAGAAGAGAAGCTGGTTGGCTGTATGGCCCATCTGTACGAAATGACTAGCAACAGGCGAATCAATCTCCAAAGCTGTTTGATTTCGACGATATGCCACATTGATTCTAGACCTATGCTCAATGATTCTATCTTTAACAGCTCTCGTGGTCTCGCCTACATAAAGTTTGCCACAAGGGCACTTTATGGCATAGACCACAAATGTAGTCTCACATGTGGCATAATGTAGAAATTTGATTTGGTGACCTCGCATCGGATGATTAAAACTCCTACCTTTAAATACCAACTGACAACAAGAACAATTTAGGCATGAAAATGTCCCTTTTCTAGTTTGGGCCAAAGTAGTTTGTAAATTAGTCCTTCCAGAGCCCAAATCTGCCTTTACTAGATGGTCCCTTATAGATTGAGCCCACTTGTAAGCAATCATAGGAGGTGATCTAAAGGCTGGGACCTCGGACCCCTTAGACTTCAACACAGACCAATGTCTCTTAATGATAGTAGAGACACGTGGTGAGATTGTGTTATATGACGTGGACAGGATCAGGCGGTCACCGTCCCCTTTGGATTTAGCCTCACGAGAACGCAACAAATCAGATCTCTCACGAGTGAGGATCTGTCTTTTAGTGCGCTCCACAAGGTTTCTAGGATAATGTCTCTGTAGAAACTTATCAGCCATACTTTCCATCCGTTGAGGACTCTTAGTCTCGTCGCTAACAATACGGCGAACGAGCATAAACTGCGATTTGGGCAGTGATTTGCGCAAACTCTTAGGATGGAAACTTCTAAAATCTAGTAATGTGTTGCGATCAGTTGACTTAGTATATAAATCAAAAGACAGCATCCGCCCCCTCCTGCACACGTCAACATCCAGAAATGCTATTGTATGGGTCTCAATATTACATGTAAATTTTAATGCAGAAGACGCTTCCTGCAATTGACCGTAGAAAGTCTGAAAGGAAGAAGAGGATCCAGACCAGATTACAAAGATGTCATCTATATACCGACGCCAAATACAGGCGTGGTCTTTAAAGAAAACCTGAACTGAAAATTAAAAGTCAAAATAAACATACACAAGTCATCCTAACCTCCTGTGTAGTCTACTCCTCAATCTATTTTTCCTCTGTTGCATCCTGCTTGTCCACTGTGATCAATGGAATTCTCCATCCTCCATTTTGAAAATGGCTATTACCCCATAACAGCTTTCTGGTCAGCACACTGTTAAACTGTAACATCGCCCACTTGAGCCATAGGGAAACATGGACACATCAGTTCTTCTCTCAGCTGTAACTGACAGCAACTGATATATAACTGACAGCAACTGATATATTTCAGTTCTGACAAAATGTTGTCAGAACTGGAAGGGATCACTGTAAGAAGAAAATGGTGAGCTTCTGAGAGGAACTGATGGCAAGGTAACTATGTAATGTTTATTTGAAGTTACCTCATGTGTTTATTTTAAATAATTTTACTCAGTACAGGTTCTCTTTAAATAAAGGGTTTTTATAGACCCAGTCTTCCTCAAATCTTTCCACAAAGATATTAGCATACACACGTGCTACATTAGAGCCCATGGACAAACCTCTGAGTTGTAAATAGAATGTGTCCTGAAAGAGAAAAAAATGTATCTCAAGCACCAATTCCAACAAAGTCATAATAAAATCAATCTGTATATTTTGTACGTCCATGTCAACCAGCAGGAAAGATCTCACAGCCTCCTTGCCTTCAGAATGCGGAATACAGGTATATAGAGATTCAATAACAAGTGTCACTAAGAGGCAATTGTCGTGAGGAAGGACCAATTCACCAATTTGTTTCAAAAAATCCGATGTATCACGAAGATATGATTTCTGACTAAGCATATATTTTATTAGTGCACAAAAGGAGCTAGTTTGCCTGGCACTCAGTGGGGGGGGGGGTGGGGGGGGGTTCATAGGAAGGAAAAAGTCTATTACACCTGTGAGTGCCAACTCCGTCCCGGTTCACTCCACTGTTAGCTTTATGTGAGGAGGCGTGCTTCCGGGCAAATTGAAACACAACAATTTCACAGAGCATACAAGGCAGTCCGTGCACAGCTTCCCAAAATCACATTTATTTTGCCATGATTTTTCGCCAGTAGGCAAGAGACATGTCACATTGCATAAGACATATACACAGTGGATCGATCTGACCTGAGTGGAGGACGGGTGCGGGAGGGTGACCAGGGGATGAGAGGACGGCGCAACAGCCGTTTCGCGCCGGTGTGGCGCTTGTTCACGTGCGTTTGTCCCAGGGCAATGGCGGCGTGCACGGACTTCCGAGATGTTAGCTGGAGGCCCCGCCCATCACGCTCGCCATTGGCCCGCAGTGTTGGGGAGTGAGTGTGTTCGGGTTGAGGGGGAGGAGACCTATTGCGTATCATTGTGGGTGTGAGAGGTGATGTGTCCACCTATGGGGTGAGTCTGTGAAGGAAAAAGGGGAGGATCGCCTGTCCCGGCGAATGTCATAGTGACGTGCCTTACTGTATTCAACAAGTGCCGAAATATCATATATAACAACCATTCTTGGGCTAACATGCCAAAAAGAACCATCCCTACTTCAAATCTTAGTGAAAGTGCACACTATACCTATCAGGAAGACCTACATCACCTCAAATAGATCCCATTGTCGTGACTATTATAGTCTCCATATGCTGTCATTAAAAAAAACATTTTTATTTAAACGTATTGATTAAAACCACCTCGTATCCCTACTTAAAAACACTGAGAGGGAGGGGGGAATGGAAAAGAAAAGGAGCAAACGAGGCCTAAGGACTGTTCTCTAAGTAAAATCTTTTACTCCCACCCACTGTCCTATTCCTATTCTGAGCCGACCACCATTGGTTCGGCCAGACCTGGGTGTCCCCCAGGATACTATGTCCAAGAAGCGCAGAGAGAAGAAAAGGGGCAAAGATTACTGGCACACAGCCCACCGTAAAGGCACTTGGGGGAGCAACCTTACACCATAGAAAGAGGGAGAGTTGCATCGGCGTCCATTAGAATTAAATCAGGAATAGGGTGAGGGCGTACTGGACCAGACGGTGCATTAGCGAAATGGTCTCACTCCAAAGGGGGAAAAAGGCGATCACCAAGCCCACTCTTCCCCCATAAAAAGAAGGGTGACTATGGCCACCAGAATACTGGTGGCACCTCTTGTCACATCGACCTCCGTACTCATTATACACCCGTCTCTCCGCCCACCCACTTTATGCAACATAGCTCTAGGCAACTCTCCCTCTTTCTCCGGGACAGGCGATCCTCCCCTTTTTCCTTCACAGACTCACCCCATAGGTGGACACATCACCTCTCACACCCACAATGATACGCAATAGGTCTCCTCCCCCTCAACCCGAACACACTCACTCCCCAACACTGCGGGCCAATGGCGAGCGTGATGGGCGGGGCCTCCAGCTAACATCTCGGAAGTCCGTGCACGCCGCCATTGCCCTGGGACAAACGCACGTGAACAAGCGCCACACCGGCGCGAAACGGCTGTTGCGCCGTCCTCTCATCCCCTGGTCACCCTCCCGCACCCGTCCTCCACTCAGGTCAGATCGATCCACTGTGTATATGTCTTATGCAATGTGACATGTCTCTTGCCTGCTGGCGAAAAATCATGGCAAAATAAATGTGATTTTGGGAAGCTGTGCACGGACTGCCTTGTATGCTCTGTGATACATTTTATTAGTACTTTATCAAGGAAAATAGAAATATGGCTCATAATGGAATTGCAACCCGCCACAATTGGACGGCCTATTTTGCTATTGCAGGCTGGGCGCTTCCGTGTGTACGCTCCAGCGTGACATGCAAGCCTGTCAGAGTGCTCCGCATTGGCCGCGTATTGGCTGTCTATACCGGAGTGACGCCGATCGTGTCACTTCCGGTTTTCCGCTGAGGTCACTTCCGGCTTGCGTTCCAGCTTGGTTATGTGAACAAGCTGGACGCAGCCGTTTGCCTTACTTTCTTTGTCTTATTTATGGGCATGCGCAGTGCCTTCTTATGGACGCCGGGAACGCCATTTAAGCGGCCGGTCGCCATTGCTTTATGCACTCCCATCTTTGCAGCTTGCCACATTAGGTTCTTCAGCCATTGGGATCGTAAGTAATTTAGCCTATTGTTTAGTACCTTGGAGATGCGCTACCATGGTCAATTATGTTCCGTATGAGTGCCCAATGTAGCCTATTGTCTATTATTTGGAGATATGTTACAATTGTACAGGGTGCTTTGTGCAGGTGTTTTCTTAAATGAATGGCAGACTCCTTTGAGTACTTTTCATTTTTTGGAGTATCTGCCTTAATTCTCAAGCTGTGATTACCTACACAGTATGATTATGTAACGATCGGTGTAACACAGAGAGGGTCTGATTACCGGTGATCTGCAGTATCACCGAGAATACAGATATATACCTGATTATTGATGATCTGCTGTATCACCGATAATCAGATATATCTCTTACCTCTGGACACCTGAGTGATAAGAGTGTTTGGTGCAACAATAATAATTTGAGGAAAGCACCCGAGAGAAGGGTGCTAAGCAGTGGGAGATAATGCTTGAGATCAGGTTCCTTCCACAGGTCTGAAGCTCCCAGAGGGGCGGAGCTAGGTGAGAGAGGGAAGGACAGAACGTGAGTGACACCAATGAGGAAGTGTCACTGACAGATCCGCGAACTATCTCTTAACAGGAGAGAGAGTTCTCGAAGGTCGGACAGGCCAGTTCGTTAACACACGGACAGATAAGGTACAGAGACAGAATACAGGGGCAGAATCCTAAGACCAGCAGAGTTTGGCAACAGAGTATCAGAATAACAAAGGTACAGAATCAGAGATCAGAAGAATGGTCAGGAAAGCAGAAGGTCATAACAGATAATCAACAGTGCCTAGGCTTGAGTGTGAGCTCCTAGATTCTCAACACTCCTGGAAGATAATAACAATGATACAGATGGTACAGAATTCCTAGACTAAGGTGTGAGTTCCTTGGCCATCAACACCTTGGAAACTGATCTAGATAATAACACAGATAATATTACAATTCCTAGGCTAAGGTGTGAGCTCCGTGATCATCAACACCTACGAAACTGTCTAATAAACACAGATACTGACAAGGTCTGAGTGCTACCACGTAGTGATCGCAACGCCAGACACCAGAGAAATGACCAGCACCCAGTATATATACCCCAGCGCTCTCCAGCGCCTCCCCTAAATGCTGGACCAATGGAATTTGCTGAAATTGTCAGCTGACCGGCTTGGTCAGCTGACTCCCCTCTGACTGTCATAAAGGCCCTGCCGCTCTGCGCGCGCGCGCGTCCTCCTGAGCCAGTGTGGACTATCAGTCCCAGCCACACCAGACATGTGTTGTAATGTTCCTGCTGTGTTGAATGCAGAATCCGCCGCACCGCTGTCCGTGCGTGTGGCGTTTTCTCCGCATACAGCATCACTGACAAGAGTAGGCCTATGCGTGCTACCTGCCGCGTCGGACGCGGAATCCGCCGCCCTGTTGTCTCGGCATGCGGCGGTTTCTCTGCGCTCCGACTGCGTGCTAGCTGCCATGTTGAACGCGGAATCAGCCGCCTTACTTTGAGTACTAGCGGCGGCTTTTCCGCGTTTCCTCACAGTACCCCCTCCCCTGAGGAGTGGACTCCGGACAACTCCTACCCGGTTTCTCAGGATATCGAGTGTGGAATTCCCTTCTTAATTTGTCCGCATGCATGCGACACTCAGGTACCCATGTTCTCTCCTCCAAACCATACCCCTTCCAGTGCACTAGATACTGTAGTGAGTTCTGCACTACCCGTGAGTCTAAAATCTTTTCTACTTCATACTCAGGTTGGTCGTCTACCATCACAGGAGGAGGAGGAGTGGCACCCACATGGACTGCTGGTTTAAGCAGGGACACATGAAAAGATCTTACACCACGCATGCTGGCAGGAAGATCAATGGCATAAGTAACATTGTTGATCTTCCTGGTCACAGAAAAGGGGCCCACAAACCTTGGACCTAGCTTGGGCGAGGGTTGTTTCAGGGTTAAATGACTTGTGGACACCCAGACCAGGTCTCCTGGTCGGAACTTCCACTCTAAGGAACGTTTCTTGTCAGCTTGACCTTTCTGACTTTGAAAAGCCTTTTCCAAATTACTTTTCACGATTCCTCAAATGGTTTTGAACGACTTTTGCCAAGCCTCCAGAGCTGGAAACGAAGTGGTGGCTACTGGCAATGGGGAAAACTTGGGCAACTTTCCAGTTACCACCTGAAACGGAGAGAACCCAGAGGAAGAGCTTTTCAAATTATTGTGTGCAAATTCTGCATACGGCAAGAACTTGACCCAATCACTTTGTGCTTCTGCAACATAACACCTCAAGAACTGTTCCAACGATTGATTAACCCTCTCCGTCTGACCATTGGTCTGTGGGTGGTAGCCCGACGAAAATGACAGTTCCATGCCCATTTGATGACAAAATGCCCTCCAAAATCTAGAAACAAATTGGACTCCCCGATCTGACACTATGTTTTCCGGAATGCCATGAAGTCGGAAAACGTGGATGATGAAAAGATCGGCCAGCTCCTGGGCCGAGGGGAGTCCTTTCAAGGGCACAAAATGGGGCATTTTACTGAAACGGTCGACTACCACCCAAATGACCGACATGCCTTCAGACCTGGGAAGCTCGCCCACAAAATCCATGGACAGATGGGTCCATGGTTCACTCGGGGTGGGCAAAGGCTGCAACGTTCCCACGGGTGCCAGATGGGAGGGCTTGCTTTTTGCACACACTGCACACTCTCTAACATACTCCTTGCAGTCCGTTGCCAGAGAAGGCCACCAAGCGCATCTAGCAACCAAGTCTTGCGTTCTGGAGGCCCCTGGGTGCCCGGCATTTTTGTGTGAGTGGAACATCTGCAAAATCTGAAGACGAAATGGTAGTGGCACAAACATAACCCCTTCAGGCTTTCCCTCCGGGATATCCTGCTGGAAGGGACTTAAAGTCTCCGTCCAGTCTTTCCAAGTCTCTGTGGCTCCCAGCACTACTCTATGTGGGACAATGGTCTCTGGGTCTGAGGGCTGTGCTGTCTCCGGCTCAAAACACCTGGACAAGGCATCCGCCTTAATGTTTTTACTACCCGGAGTGTACGTAATTACAAATCTAAATCTCGAGAAAAACAGTGACCACCGAGCCTGACGGGGACTCAATCTTTTAGCCCCCTCAATGCATTCCAAATTTTTGTGATCAGTGTAAACTGTAATAGTATGTTCTGCTCCTTCTAGCCAATGACGCCATCCTTCAAAGGCCAACTTAATGGCTAGGAGCTCCCTGTTAACTATATCGTAGTTTCTCTCTGCTGGTGAAAACCTCAGAGAGAAATAGGCACACGGGTGTAATCTTCCCTGCAGCCCAGAGCGTTAAGACAGCACAGCCCCTACCCCAACTTCTGAGGCGTCAACCTCAACAATGAATGGATAAGAGGTGTCTACGTGTCTCAATATGGGTGCAGAGCAAAACAATTCTTTCAAAGTGGAGAAAGCGGCCAGAGCTTCGGAGGACCAGTGGTTGGTATCTGCCCCTTTCTTTGTGAGACTGGTGAGGGGTGCTATGACTGTGGAGTACCCCTTTATGAACCTTCTATAGTAATTCGCAAACCCTAAAAATCTCTGAAGAGATTTGAGTCCTACTGGTTGGGGCCATTCCAGGACAGCAGAGACCTTGGTGGGATCCATAGAAAGGCCCGATGTGGAAATTATGTATCCCAGAAAAGCGACAGATGTCACCTCAAAAATGCATTTCTCCAATTTAGCATACAGCCTGTTTTGTCTAAGCTTGTGCAGTACGAATTTGACATGAGCCCTGTGCTTAGAGAGGTTGTCTGAAAAGATCAGTATATCGTCCAGGTATATTAGGACAAATTTACCCAACACACTCTCTGAAAACTTCATTAATGAGTTCCTGGAAGACGGCCAGGGCATTACACAACCCGAAGGGCATCACCAGGTACTCGTAATGCCCGTCGGGTGTGTTAAAGGCCGTCTTCCATTCATCGCCCTCTCTGATCCTCACCAGATTGTATGCACCCCGCAAATCCAATTTCGAAAAGATCTTGGCATTGGTGACCTGAGTGAATAAATCGTCTATCAAGGGTAATGGATAGCGATTTTTAACTGTGATTTTATTCAGTCCCCGGTAATCAATGCATGGCCGAAGGCCTCCGTCTTTTTTTTTTTACAAAAAAGAAACCTGCTCCGGCAGGTGACCGGGACGAACGAATAAATCCCTTAGCCAAGTTCTCACGGATGTATTCTTGCATGGCCACCTTTTCTGGCCCAGACAAATTGTAGAGATGGCCTCTAGGGGGCATACAACCTGATCGGAAATCAATCGGGCAATCGAAAGGGCGATGTGGAGGTAGTTTATCGGCAGCCTTGGGACAACATACGTCCGAAAACTCAACATATTGTTCCAGGACACCCTCCACATGAATCCTGGTCTGGCCTAAGGTCACCTTCACTAAGCAATGAGGAAAACAGTGGGGTGACCAGCTCGTTAGCTGACTGGTAGCCCAATTTATCTGAGGGGAGTGAAGGTGTAACCACGGCATACCAAGGATGATTGTGGAGGTTGTCATGCGTAATACAAAAAACTGCAACTTCTCTCTATGCAGCACCCCTATAGTGACTTCCACCTCAGGTGTCTGGGACAGCGGATGGTTAGGCTGTAGAGGGGAATTATCCACTGCCGTGACCTGAAGGGGTGGTTTAACCGGAGTGAGCGGAACACCTAATTTCAAAGCAAATTCGTAGTCCATAAAATTAGCCGCTGAGCCTGAATCAATGAAGGCCTCAGAGACTTCAGATTTATCTTCCCATGTAATCATACAAGGGAGAAGTAATCGCTTATCCTCTAGGGGTAAGAGCTGTATGCCTAGGGTATTACCCCCAACTACTCCTAGGCAGTGGCGTTTCCCGACTTCTTAGGGCAAATTCATACTCTCTGACCCCCTCTGCACAATAAAGACACAACTGCTCAGAAATCCTGCGTCTCCGCTCCACTTGGGACAGTTTTGACCGACCAATCTGCATTGGCTCTGAAGGAGGTGAAACTGGAGGAGGTGGAGTCACCGGAGGCGCAGCGTAGGACACCATTTTAACATTGTTTCTACCCCGGGTCTGCTTTTGATAACGTAATCTGCGATCAATCCTGATTGCCGATGAAATTGCCTCATCGACGGTTTTAGGTTCAGGCTGACTTAACATAAGATCAGAGACCTCACCTGATAATCCTGATAAAAAACAGTCTAAAAGGGCATAGGTGTCCCACCTGGCAGAAACTGACCACCTCCGAAATTCGGCAGCATACTCCTCGACTGGACTCTTGCCTTGACGCAACAACTTGAGCTTCCGCTCAGAAGTCGAGGCAATGTCTGGATCATCGTAAATTACTGCCATAGCCTTAAAAAAATTGTCTACGGAGGTTAAGGCTAAATCTCCAGCGGGTAAACTGTATGCCCAGGTCTGGGAGTCGCCTGTAACAAAGTCTTAATAAACATGACCCTTTGGATCATGGTTCCTGAAGATCTAGATCTCAACTCAAAATATGACAACACTCTACTCCTAAAATTTCGAAAGTCAGATCTGTGACCAGAAAATGTTTCAGGTACAGGCATACGTATGTCTGTGCTAGGAGGGGATCGCACCTTGTCCACTGCCGTCTGGAGAGTACGTAAAGAACCGGACAAAGCGTCAATCATAGCTTTGTGGTTACCCAGCACTTGATTGATGGAGTCCACCGAAGTGGTAAGTGCGCCCAGACGGTCAGTGTGTGCGTCCATTTGCATTTTTGGTCTGGCGTTCTGTAACGATCGGTGTAACACAGAGAGGGTCTGATTACCGGTGATCTGCAGTATCACCGAGAATACAGATATATACCCGATTATTGATGATCTGCAGTCAGAGCCGGATTAAGGCTAAATGGGGCCCTAAGCAAAGTAACTGATTTGGGCCCCCCCATCATGTCGTAATAGAATCAGAAGATGCAGCTGCACAGCAATATGCCGCACACACCGGGCAGCCGAGCTACTGGTTGCTATGGGCAACAGCACGCTTTCCTCTGTGGGTGCACAATGCAGGGAATAGCAGCGGCAAAATGCAGAGTGAGAGATGAATGGTTGGGACATTTGCACTCAGGGGCTGGGGCACCCCTGTGAAGAGGGCGCCAGATATCACAGCAGCAGCACTTTCCCCCTGCATCTCCAGCCTGGCAATAGCAGAAAGCTCTGGACACCGCCAAACCGGAAGCCGTTCCCCAGACAGAATTACATAACCACTCCCACCACCGAACAACCAATTTCCTCCCAAACTAGACAGCCACCATGCAGCCTCCATCCCAGTGAATACGATAGTCCAGCAGAGAAGGCAGCCGCAGTGGGGGAGAATGACAGCACCAGATGAATCACATTCACCTATTGCGATCCAAGCAATAGAGGTCCCGTCATCCGGAGCCCATCTGTCTCCTCTAGAGTGCTGCCGCTCTGTTACTACTACTATTACTACTTCCTACTTCCTGTCTGATATGAGAATCAGAGCGAGCGGCTGCACTGTAGAAGAGACAGATGGGTTTCAGATGACGGGATCTCTATCGCTTGGATCATGGATAGGTGAGTGAGCGTTTGCCATCTGCTGCTATCATTCTTGCTGCAGCTGTGGTTCTCTGTGGGAAGGGAGGGTGGAGTGGGCAGCAGCAGAGTGCACAGTAGCAGGAGGGGGACCTAGGAGGAGAGCCTGGCTCTGAAGACAATCAGCAGCGCACGGCATCATTTGACAAGACAAGACAAATAACATTTATATCGCGCTTTTCTCCTGGTGGACTCAAAGTGCCAGAGCTGCAGCCACTAGGACGCGCCCTATAGGCAGTAGCAGTGTTAGAGAGAGACTTGCCTACGGTCTCCTACTGAATAGGTGCTGGCTTACTGAACAGGCAGAGCTGAGATTCGAACCCTGGTCTCCTGTGTCAGCGGCAGAGCCCTTGAAGGGACTCCAAGCAGTGCCTGTGGATATGCCTTTAAGCATACCCACAACTAATTCATTACATCCTCACACCTACCAGCATGATGTTTGTAATTATATCCCCCTGGGTTCCTTATATTTCATTGCATCGTGCTGAATCGAGCTGCCAACTTTGGAGAAAAGTCGTCCTGTGGCCGTGATTTCGATCGCAAAAATATCGAAAACTAAAAGGCATAGAGCAGCCGTTTATATATCATTGGAAAGAGGAGAAAAAGAGCTTTAAAATGATATGCATCTTTCCATCGTTGCTGCACTGCTCAGAGTCCCTTTAACCATTATACCATCCAGCCACCGCTGACTTTGGAGAAAAGTCGTCCTGTGGCCGCGATTTCGATCGCGAAAATATCGAAAACTAAAAGGCATAGAGCAGCCGTTTATATATCATTGGAAAGAGGAGAAAGAGAGCTTTAAAATGATATGCATCTTTCCATAGTTACTGCACTGCTCAGAGTCCCTTTAACCATTATACCATCCAGCCACCGCTGACTTTGGAGAAAAGTCGTCCTGTGGCCGTGATTTCAATCGCGAAAATATCGAAAACTAAAAGGCATAGAGCAGCCGTTTATATATCATTGGAAAGAGGAGAAAGAGAGCTTTAAAATGATATGCATCTTTCCATAGTTACTGCACTGCTCAGAGTCCCTTTAACCATTATACCATCCAGCCACCGCTGACAGGATGGCAAGGGCTGGTTTATGTGCTGATGGGGCCCCTTTGACTCTGAATGGGGCCCCAAGCGACTGCTTTTGTTGCCTGGTCGGTAATCCGGCCCTGTCTGCAGTATCACCGATAATCAGATATATCTCTAACCTCTGGACACCTGAGTGATAAGAGTGTTTGGTGCAACAATAATACTTTGAGGAAAGCACCCGAGAGAAGGGTGCTAAGCAGTGGGAGATAATGCTTGAGATCAGGTTCCTTCCACAGGTCTGAAGCTCCCAGAGGGGCGGAGCTAGGTGAGAGAGGGAAGGACAGAACGTGAGTGACACCAATGAGGAAGTGTCACTGACAGATCCGCGAACTATCTCTTAACAGGAGAGAGAGTTCTCGAGGTCGGACAGGCCAGGTCGTTAACACACGGACAGATAAGGTACAGAGACAGAATACAGGGGCAGAATTCTAAGACCAGTTTGGCAACAGAGTATCAGAATAACAAAGGTACAGAATCAGAGATCAGAAGAATGGTCAGGAAAGCAGAAGGTCATAACAGATAATCAACAGTGCCTAGGCTTGAGTGTGAGCTCCTAGATTCTCAACACTCCTGGAACTAGACTAGATAATAACAATGATACAGATGGTACAGAATTCCTAGACTAAGGTGTGAGTTCCTTGGCCATCAACACCTTGGAAACTGGTCTAGATAATAACACAGATAATAATACAATTCCTAGGCTAAGGTGTGAGCTCTGTGATCATCAACACCTACGAAACTGTCTAATAAACACAGATACTGACAAGGTCTGAGTGCTACCACGTAGTGATCGCAACGCCAGACACCAGAGAAATGACCAGCACCCAGTATATATACCCCAGCGCTCTCCAGCGCCTCCCCTAAATGCTGGACCAATGGAATTTGCTGAAATTGTCAGCTGACCGGCTTGGTCAGCTGACTCCCCTCTGACTGTCATAAAGGCCCTGCCTCTCTGCGCGCGCGCGCGTCCTCCTGAGCCAGTGTGGACTATCAGTCCCAGCCACACCAGACATGTGTTGTAATGTTCCTGCTGTGTTGAATGTGGAATCCGCCGCACCGCTGTCCGTGCGTGTGGCGTTTTCTCCGCATACAGCATCACTGACAAGAGTAGGCCTATGCGTGCTACCTGCCGCGTCGGACGCGGAATCCGCCGCCCTGTTGTCTGGGCATGTGGCGGTTTCTCCGCGCTCCGACTGCGTGCTAGCTGCCATGTTGAACGCGGAATCAGCCGCCTTACTTTGAGTACTAGCGGCGGCTTTTCCGCGTTTCCTCACAGATTATAGTATACATTATGGTGATTCTCTATACATAATGATTTATAGATATGGCTGGGTCAGTCTGGATGTCTATTATGGTTCAGAGTTTAACTATGTTTACCCTATTAAGATTGTGATCCTGATGACATCCATACTATGCATCTGGATATCCTTGGAACTGAGTGCATAGACTTGGTGGCTATTGATTTTTTGGCTTTAGCACTACTTGGTCTGTGCTCTACTGATACCATTTTTGCCATTTTCTAAAGGTGTACTTTACATTTGGTTGGTCCAGATGTCTCCTTGCTTCTTTGATGTGCCTACTATGCATTGCCTACAGGATTAACAGGTTTGCTGAAGTGCATCTGCGTTTCCTTCTTTTTTATACTATGTATTCTACCTTTATTTTTCATGGTGATAAGGAGGTCGATATTTATAGACCTTTGGGTCTTGTCACTACAATTTACTTGGTAGTCTTTTGAAGTTTCCCCTTACTGCTTCTAGACCTTTGGGCGTTCTTGGCGGTCTGATATTTACTAGCCCACATGGTTCTTGATACGCCAGGTCTACTCTCTATTGCTCATGTAGTTATGTTTCACTTTGTTGCTCTTTTCTTGACAAGTGTGGAGTCTTACCAATATAAGATTCTGTGTTCACACTACGTCATCCTTTTCACCTTTGGGTTTTTCCTCTGTGAGGTGTCGGAATCGATTTATACATTATATTAATGTTATTAATATGTATTTATGTATGTTTTTTTTGTAGACTGTACTTTCTGCAACTTGGCCTGATGAAGGGCCTTTTTGTGCCCGAAACGAGCGTGTCGTTGCCCTTTTTTCAAAATTGCATTAAGTCTACGATAAAGCCTATGTCTGTGCTGTAAAGTCTGTATTGGAAGCATTACAAGGAACCTCTTACAGAGATTTTTATCAATTTTTCTATGAGTATCAATAAAGCTTTTTGATAATTTTGCATTCAAAAGACCCTGTATGACCTTCTTTTCTTTTCATGGTCCTTTCTATACATGTGAAATACAATGAAGCAACGACCTTATTATCTTGGGTGTGCCCCCCCCTCCCCCGAGACACTCATATAGCCA